>NC_135499.1:0-600000 GCF_052857255.1 Amblyomma americanum
CTGTGATGACGTAGTATCGCTCTCTGCTGGTATCCCGGCTGTCAATCAGTTTATCACGTGTGGTAACGCAGATGACCGGAAACACAGCCTGGTACATAGCTCTGATGCAAGTAAACCTGCTGCAAAGAGCGCAGCAAAGTGATTAGTGCGAAGAAAGCTGTTTTCGCCGCTGATGCTAAGTGAGAGTAGACGGGGAACAGATGCTCCTTTTTTTAGCCGGCAGCAGACCACGTGGTGCAGGGACAGAGGGGCCAGGTGAAATGCTGTGATGACGTAGTATCGCTCTCTGCTGGTATCCCGGCTGTCAATCAGTTTATCACGTGTGGTAACGCAGATGACCGGAAACACAGCCTGGTACATAGCTCTGATGCAAGTAAACCTGCTGCAAAGAGCGCAGCAAAGTGATTAGTGCGAAGAAAGCTGTTTTCGCCGCTGATGCTAAGTGAGAGTAGACGGGGAACAGATGCTCCTTTTTTAGCCGGCAGCAGACCACGTGGTGCAGGGACAGAGGGGCCAGGTGAAATGCTGTGATGACGTAGTATCGCTCTCTGCTGGTATCCCGGCTGTCAATCAGTTTATCACGTGTGGTAACGCAGATGACCGGAAACACAGCCTGGTACATAGCTCTGATGCAAGTAAACCTGCTGCAAAGAGCGCAGCAAAGTGATTAGTGCGAAGAAAGCTGTTTTCGCCGCTGATGCTAAGTGAGAGTAGACGGGGAACAGATGCTCCTTTTTTAGCCGGCAGCAGACCACGTGGTGCAGGGACAGAGGGGCCAGGTGAAATGCTGTGATGACGTAGTATCGCTCTCTGCTGGTATCCCGGCTGTCAATCAGTTTATCACGTGTGGTAACGCAGATGACCGGAAACACAGCCTGGTACATAGCTCTGATGCAAGTAAACCTGCTGCAAAGAGCGCAGCAAAGTGATTAGTGCGAAGAAAGCTGTTTTCGCCGCTGATGCTAAGTGAGAGTAGACGGGGAACAGATGCTCCTTTTTTAGCCGGCAGCAGACCACGTGGTGCAGGGACAGAGGGGCCAGGTGAAATGCTGTGATGACGTAGTATCGCTCTCTGCTGGAATCCCGGCTGTCAATCAGTTTATCACGTGTGGTAACGCAGATGACCGGAAACACAGCCTGGTACATAGCTCTGATGCAAGTAAACCTGCTGCAAAGAGCGCAGCAAAGTGATTAGTGCGAAGAAAGCTGTTTTCGCCGCTGATGCTAAGTGAGAGTAGACGGGGAACAGATGCTCCTTTTTTAGCCGGCAGCAGACCACGTGGTGCAGGGACAGAGGGGCCAGGTGAAATGCTGTGATGACGTAGTATCGCTCTCTGCTGGTATCCCGGCTGTCAATCAGTTTATCACGTGTGGTAACGCAGATGACCGGAAACACAGCCTGGTACATAGCTCTGATGCAAGTAAACCTGCTGCAAAGAGCGCAGCAAAGTGATTAGTGCGAAGAAAGCTGTTTTCGCCGCTGATGCTAAGTGAGAGTAACGGGGAACAGATGCTCCTTTTTTAGCCGGCAGCAGACCACGTGGTGCAGGGACAGAGGGGCCAGGTGAAATGCTGTGATGACGTAGTATCGCTCTCTGCTGGTATCCCGGCTGTCAATCAGTTTATCACGTGTGGTAACGCAGATGACCGGAAACACAGCCTGGTACATAGCTCTGATGCAAGTAAACCTGCTGCAAAGAGCGCAGCAAAGTGATTAGTGCGAAGAAAGCTGTTTTCGCCGCTGATGCTAAGTGAGAGTAGACGGGGAACAGATGCTCCTTTTTTAGCCGGCAGCAGACCACGTGGTGCAGGGACAGAGGGGCCAGGTGAAATGCTGTGATGACGTAGTATCGCTCTCTGCTGGTATCCCGGCTGTCAATCAGTTTATCACGTGTGGTAACGCAGATGACCGGAAACACAGCCTGGTACATAGCTCTGATGCAAGTAAACCTGCTGCAAAGAGCGCAGCAAAGTGATTAGTGCGAAGAAAGCTGTTTTCGCCGCTGATGCTAAGTGAGAGTAGACGGGGAACAGATGCTCCTTTTTTAGCCGGCAGCAGACCACGTGGTGCAGGGACAGAGGGGCCAGGTGAAATGCTGTGATGACGTAGTATCGCTCTCGCTGGTATCCCGGCTGTCAATCAGTTTATCACGTGTGGTAACGCAGATGACCGGAAACACAGCCTGGTACATAGCTCTGATGCAAGTAAACCTGCTGCAAAGAGCGCAGCAAAGTGATTAGTGCGAAGAAAGCTGTTTTCGCCGCTGATGCTAAGTGAGAGTAGACGGGGAACAGATGCTCCTTTTTTAGCCGGCAGCAGACCACGTGGTGCAGGGACAGAGGGGCCAGGTGAAATGCTGTGATGACGTAGTATCGCTCTCCGCTGGAATCCCGGCTGTCAATCAGTTTATCACGTGTGGTAACGCAGATGACCGGAAACACAGCCTGGTACATAGCTCTGATGCAAGTAAACCTGCTGCAAAGAGCGCAGCAAAGTGATTAGTGCGAAGAAAGCTGTTTTCGCCGCTGATGCTAAGTGAGAGTAGACGGGGAACAGATGCTCCTTTTTTAGCCGGCAGCAGACCATGTGGTGCAGGGACAGAGGGGCCAGGTGAAATGCTGTGATGACGTAGTATCGCTCTCTGCTGGTATCCCGGCTGTCAATCAGTTTATCACGTGTGGTAACGCAGATGACCGGAAACACAGCCTGGTACATAGCTCTGATGCAAGTAAACCTGCTGCAAAGAGCGCAGCAAAGTGATTAGTGCGAAGAAAGCTGTTTTCGCCGCTGATGCTAAGTGAGAGTAGACGGGGAACAGATGCTCCTTTTTTAGCCGGCAGCAGACCACGTGGTGCAGGGACATAGGGGCCAGGTGAAATGCTGTGATGACGTAGTATCGCTCTCTGCTGGTATCCCGGCTGTCAATCAGTTTATCACGTGTGGTAACGCAGATGACCGGAAACACAGCCTGGTACATAGCTCTGATGCAAGTAAACCTGCTGCAAAGAGCGCAGCAAAGTGATTAGTGCGAAGAAAGCTGTTTTCGCCGCTGATGCTAAGTGAGAGTAGACGGGGAACAGATGCTCCTTTTTTAGCCGGCAGCAGACCACGTGGTGCAGGGACAGAGGGGCCAGGTGAAATGCTGTGATGACGTAGTATCGCTCTCTGCTGGTATCCCGGCTGTCAATCAGTTTATCACGTGTGGTAACGCAGATGACCGGAAACACAGCCTGGTACATAGCTCTGATGCAAGTAAACCTGCTGCAAAGAGCGCAGCAAAGTGATTAGTGCGAAGAAAGCTGTTTTCGCCGCTGATGCTAAGTGAGAGTAGACGGGGAACAGATGCTCCTTTTTTAGCCGGCAGCAGACCATGTGGTGCAGGGACAGAGGGGCCAGGTGAAATGCTGTGATGACGTAGTATCGCTCTCCGCTGGAATCCCGGCTGTCAATCAGTTTATCACGTGTGGTAACGCAGATGACCGGAAACACAGCCTGGTACATAGCTCTGATGCAAGTAAACCTGCTGCAAAGAGCGCAGCAAAGTGATTAGTGCGAAGAAAGCTGTTTTCGCCGCTGACGCTAAGTGAGAGTAGACGGGGAACAGATGCTCCTTTTTTAGCCGGCAGCAGACCACGTGGTGCAGGGACAGAGGGGCCAGGTGAAATGCTGTGATGACGTAGTATCGCTCTCTGCTGGTATCCCGGCTGTCAATCAGTTTATCACGTGTGGTAACGCAGATGACCGGAAACACAGCCTGGTACATAGCTCTGATGCAAGTAAACCTGCTGCAAAGAGCGCAGCAAAGTGATTAGTGCGAAGAAAGCTGTTTTCGCCGCTGATGCTAAGTGAGAGTAGACGGGGAACAGATGCTCCTTTTTTAGCCGGCAGCAGACCATGTGGTGCAGGGACAGAGGGGCCAGGTGAAATGCTGTGATGACGTAGTATCGCTCTCCGCTGGAATCCCGGCTGTCAATCAGTTTATCACGTGTGGTAACGCAGATGACCGGAAACACAGCCTGGTACATAGCTCTGATGCAAGTAAACCTGCTGCAAAGAGCGCAGCAAAGTGATTAGTGCGAAGAAAGCTGTTTTCGCCGCTGATGCTAAGTGAGAGTAGACGGGGAACAGATGCTCCTTTTTTAGCCGGCAGCAGACCACGTGGTGCAGGGACAGAGGGGCCAGGTGAAATGCTGTGATGACGTAGTATCGCTCTCTGCTGGTATCCCGGCTGTCAATCAGTTTATCACGTGTGGTAACGCAGATGACCGGAAACACAGCCTGGTACATAGCTCTGATGCAAGTAAACCTGCTGCAAAGAGCGCAGCAAAGTGATTAGTGCGAAGAAAGCTGTTTTCGCCGCTGATGCTAAGTGAGAGTAGACGGGGAACAGATGCTCCTTTTTTAGCCGGCAGCAGACCACGTGGTGCAGGGACAGAGGGGCCAGGTGAAATGCTGTGATGACGTAGTATCGCTCTCTGCTGGTATCCCGGCTGTCAATCAGTTTATCACGTGTGGTAACGCAGATGACCGGAAACACAGCCTGGTACATAGCTCTGATGCAAGTAAACCTGCTGCAAAGAGCGCAGCAAAGTGATTAGTGCGAAGAAAGCTGTTTTCGCCGCTGATGCTAAGTGAGAGTAGACGGGGAACAGATGCTCCTTTTTTAGCCGGCAGCAGACCATGTGGTGCAGGTCAGAGGGGCCAGGTGAAATGCTGTGATGACGTAGTATCGCTCTCCGCTGGTATCCCGGCTGTCAATCAGTTTATCACGTGTGGTAACGCAGATGACCGGAAACACAGCCTGGTACATAGCTCTGATGCAAGTAAACCTGCTGCAAAGAGCGGCAAAGTGATTAGTGCGAAGAAAGCTGTTTTCGCCGCTGATGCTAAGTGAGAGTAGACGGGGAACAGATGCTCCTTTTTTAGCCGGCAGCAGACCATGTGGTGCTGGGACAGAGGGGCCAGGTGAAATGCTGTGATGACGTAGTATCGCTCTCCGCTGGAATCCCGGCTGTCAATCAGTTTATCACGTGTGGTAACGCAGATGACCGGAAACACAGCCTGGTACATAGCTCTGATGCAAGTAAACCTGCTGCAAAGAGCGCAGCAAAGTGATTAGTGCGAAGAAAGCTGTTTTCGCCGCTGATGCTAAGTGAGAGTAGACGGGGAACAGATGCTCCTTTTTTAGCCGGCAGCAGACCATGTGGTGCAGGGACAGAGGGGCCAGGTGAAATGCTGTGATGACGTAGTATCGCTCTCCGCTGGAATCCCGGCTGTCAATCAGTTTATCACGTGTGGTAACGCAGATGACCGGAAACACAGCCTGGTACATAGCTCTGATGCAAGTAAACCTGCTGCAAAGAGCGCAGCAAAGTGATTAGTGCGAAGAAAGCTGTTTTCGCCGCTGATGCTAAGTGAGAGTAGACGGGGAACAGATGCTCCTTTTTTAGCCGGCAGCAGACCACGTGGTGCAGGGACAGAGGGGCCAGGTGAAATGCTGTGATGACGTAGTATCGCTCTCTGCTGGTATCCCGGCTGTCAATCAGTTTATCACGTGTGGTAACGCAGATGACCGGAAACACAGCCTGGTACATAGCTCTGATGCAAGTAAACCTGCTGCAAAGAGCGCAGCAAAGTGATAAGTGCGAAGAAAGCTGTTTTCGCCGCTGATGCTAAGTGAGAGTAGACGGGGAACAGATGCTCCTTTTTTAGCCGGCAGCAGACCATGTGGTGCAGGTCAGAGGGGCCAGGTGAAATGCTGTGATGACGTAGTATCGCTCTCCGCTGGTATCCCGGCTGTCAATCAGTTTATCACGTGTGGTAACGCAGATGACCGGAAACACAGCCTGGTACATAGCTCTGATGCAAGTAAACCTGCTGCAAAGAGCGCAGCAAAGTGATTAGTGCGAAGAAAGCTGTTTTCGCCGCTGATGCTAAGTGAGAGTAGACGGGGAACAGATGCTCCTTTTTTAGCCGGCAGCAGACCATGTGGTGCAGGTCAGAGGGGCCAGGTGAAATGCTGTGATGACGTAGTATCGCTCTCCGCTGGTATCCCGGCTGTCAATCAGTTTATCACGTCTGGTAACGCAGATGACCGGAAACACAGCCTGGTACATAGCTCTGATGCAAGTAAACCTGCTGCAAAGAGCGCAGCAAAGTGATTAGTGCGAAGAAAGCTGTTTTCGCCGCTGATGCTAAGTGAGAGTAGACGGGGAACAGATGCTCCTTTTTTAGCCGGCAGCAGACCATGTGGTGCAGGTCAGAGGGGCCAGGTGAAATGCTGTGATGACGTAGTATCGCTCTCCGCTGGTATCCCGGCTGTCAATCAGTTTATCACGTGTGGTAACGCAGATGACCGGAAACACAGCCTGGTACATAGCTCTGATGCAAGTAAACCTGCTGCAAAGAGCGCAGCAAAGTGATTAGTGCGAAGAAAGCTGTTTTCGCCGCTGATGCTAAGTGAGAGTAGACGGGGAACAGATGCTCCTTTTTTAGCCGGCAGCAGACCATGTGGTGCAGGTCAGAGGGGCCAGGTGAAATGCTGTGATGACGTAGTATCGCTCTCCGCTGGTATCCCGGCTGTCAATCAGTTTATCACGTGTGGTAACGCAGATGACCGGAAACACAGCCGGGTACATAGCTCTGATGCAAGTAAACCTGCTGCAAAGAGCGCAGCAAAGTGATTAGTGCGAAGAAAGCTGTTTTCTCCGCTGATGCTAAGTGAGAGTAGACGGGGAACAGACGCTCCTTTTTTAGCCGGCAGCAGACCATGTGGTGCAGGTCAGAGGGGCCAGGTGAAATGCTGTGATGACGTAGTATCGCTCTCCGCTGGTATCCCAGCTGTCAATCAGTTTATCACGTGTGGTAACGCAGATGACCGGAAACACAGCCTGGTACATAGCTCTGATGCAAGTAAACCTGCTGCAAAGAGCGCAGCAAAGTGATTAGTGCGAAGAAAGCTGTTTTCGCCGCTGATGCTAAGTGAGGGTAGACGGGGAACAGACGCTCCTTTTTTAGCCGGCAGCAGACCATGTGGTGCAGGTCAGAGGGGCCAGGTGAAATGCTGTGATGACGTAGTATCGCTCTCCGCTGGTATCCCGGCTGTCAATCAGTTTATCACGTGTGGTAACGCAGATGACCGGAAACACAGCCTGGTACATAGCTCTGATGCAAGTAAACCTGCGGAAAAGAGCGCAGCAAAGTGATTAGTGCGAAGAAAGCTGTTTTCGCCGCTGATGCTAAGTGAGGGTAGACGGGGAACAGATGCTCCTTTTTTAGCCAGCAGCAGACCACGTGGTGCAGGGACAGAGGGGCCAGGTGAAATGCTGTGATGACGTAGTATCGCTCTCCGCTGGTATCCCGGCTGTCAATCAGTTTATCACGTGTGGTAACGCAGATGACCGGAAACACAGCCTGGTACATAGCTCTGATGCAAGTAAACCTGCTGCAAAGAGCGCAGCAAAGTGATTAGTGCGAAGAAAGCTGTTTTCGCCGCTGATGCTAAGTGAGAGTAGACGGGGAACAGATGCTCCTTTTTTAGCCGGCAGCAGACCATGTGGTGCAGGGACAGAGGGGCCAGGTGAAATGCTGTGATGACGTAGTATCGCTCTCCGCTGGAATCCCGGCTGTCAATCAGTTTATCACGTGTGGTAACGCAGATGACCGGAAACACAGCCTGGTACATAGCTCTGATGCAAGTAAACCTGCTGCAAAGAGCGCAGCAAAGTGATTAGTGCGAAGAAAGCTGTTTTCGCCGCTGATGCTAAGTGAGAGTAGACGGGGAACAGATGCTCCTTTTTTAGCCGGCAGCAGACCACGTAGTGCAGGGACAGAGGGGCCAGGTGAAATGCTGTGATGACGTAGTATCGCTCTCTGCTGGTATCCCGGCTGTCAATCAGTTTATCACGTGTGGTAACGCAGATGACCGGAAACACAGCCTGGTACATAGCTCTGATGCAAGTAAACCTGCTGCAAAGAGCGCAGCAAAGTGATAAGTGCGAAGAAAGCTGTTTTCGCCGCTGATGCTAAGTGAGAGTAGACGGGGAACAGATGCTCCTTTTTTAGCCGGCAGCAGACCATGTGGTGCAGGTCAGAGGGGCCAGGTGAAATGCTGTGATGACGTAGTATCGCTCTCCGCTGGTATCCCGGCTGTCAATCAGTTTATCACGTGTGGTAACGCAGATGACCGGAAACACAGCCTGGTACATAGCTCTGATGCAAGTAAACCTGCTGCAAAGAGCGCAGCAAAGTGATTAGTGCGAAGAAAGCTGTTTTCGCCGCTGATGCTAAGTGAGAGTAGACGGGGAACAGATGCTCCTTTTTTAGCCGGGAGCAGACCATGTGGTGCAGGTCAGAGGGGCCAGGTGAAATGCTGTGATGACGTAGTATCGCTCTCCGCTGGTATCCCGGCTGTCAATCAGTTTATCACGTCTGGTAACGCAGATGACCGGAAACACAGCCTGGTACATAGCTCTGATGCAAGTAAACCTGCTGCAAAGAGCGCAGCAAAGTGATTAGTGCGAAGAAAGCTGTTTTCGCCGCTGATGCTAAGTGAGAGTAGACGGGGAACAGATGCTCCTTTTTTAGCCGGCAGCAGACCATGTGGTGCAGGTCAGAGGGGCCAGGTGAAATGCTGTGATGACGTAGTATCGCTCTCCGCTGGTATCCCGGCTGTCAATCAGTTTATCACGTGTGGTAACGCAGATGACCGGAAACACAGCCTGGTACATAGCTCTGATGCAAGTAAACCTGCTGCAAAGAGCGCAGCAAAGTGATTAGTGCGAAGAAAGCTGTTTTCGCCGCTGATGCTAAGTGAGAGTAGACGGGGAACAGATGCTCCTTTTTTAGCCGGCAGCAGACCATGTGGTGCAGGTCAGAGGGGCCAGGTGAAATGCTGTGATGACGTAGTATCGCTCTCCGCTGGTATCCCGGCTGTCAATCAGTTTATCACGTGTGGTAACGCAGATGACCGGAAACACAGCCTGGTACATAGCTCTGATGCAAGTAAACCTGCTGCAAAGAGCGCAGCAAAGTGATTAGTGCGAAGAAAGCTGTTTTCGCCGCTGATGCTAAGTGAGGGTAGACGGGGAACAGATGCTCCTTTTTTAGCCGGCAGCAGACCATGTGGTGTAGGTCAGAGGGGCCAGGTGAAATGCTGTGATGACGTAGTATCGCTCTCTGCTGGTATCCCGGCTGTCAATCAGTTTATCACGTGTGGTAACGCAGATGACCGGAAACACAGCCTGGTACATAGCTCTGATGCAAGTAAACCTGCTGCAAAGAGCGCAGCAAAGTGATTAGTGCGAAGAAAGCTGTTTTCGCCGCTGATGCTAAGTGAGAGTAGACGGGGAACAGACGCTCCTTTTTTAGCCGGCAGCAGACCATGTGGTGCAGGTCAGAGGGGCCAGGTGAAATGCTGTGATGACGTAGTATCGCTCTCCGCTGGTATCCCAGCTGTCAATCAGTTTATCACGTGTGGTAACGCAGATGACCGGAAACACAGCCTGGTACATAGCTCTGATGCAAGTAAACCTGCTGCAAAGAGCGCAGCAAAGTGATTAGTGCGAAGAAAGCTGTTTTCGCCGCTGATGCTAAGTGAGGGTAGACGGGGAACAGACGCTCCTTTTTTAGCCGGCAGCAGACCATGTGGTGCAGGTCAGAGGGGCCAGGTGAAATGCTGTGATGACGTAGTATCGCTCTCCGCTGGTATCCCGGCTGTCAATCAGTTTATCACGTGTGGTAACGCAGATGACCGGAAACACAGCCTGGTACATAGCTCTGATGCAAGTAAACCTGCGGAAAAGAGCGCAGCAAAGTGATTAGTGCGAAGAAAGCTGTTTTCGCCGCTGATGCTAAGTGAGGGTAGACGGGGAACAGATGCTCCTTTTTTAGCCAGCAGCAGACCACGTGGTGCAGGGACAGAGGGGCCAGGTGAAATGCTGTGATGACGTAGTATCGCTCTCCGCTGGTATCCCGGCTGTCAATCAGTTTATCACGTGTGGTAACGCAGATGACCGGAAACACAGCCTGGTACGTAGCTCTGATGCAAGTAAACCTGCTGCAATGAGCGCAGCAAAGTGATTAGTGCGAAGAAAGTTGTTTTCGCAGCTGCTGCTAAGTGAGGGTAGACGGGGAACAGATGCTCCTTTTCTAGCCGGAAGCAGACCACGTGATGCCGGTTAGAGGGGCCAGGTGAAATGCTGTGATGACGTAGTATCGCTCTCCGCTGGTATCCCGGCTGTCAATCAGTTTATCACGTGTGGTAACGCAGATGACCGGAAACACAGCCTGGTACGTAGCTCTGATGCAAGTAAACCTGCTGCAATGAGCGCAGCAAAGTGATTAGTGCGAAGAAAGCTGTTTTCGCCGCTGCTGCTAAGTGAGGGTAGACGGGGAACAGATGCTCCTTTTCTAGCCGGCAGCAGACCACGTGATGCCGGTTAGAGGGGCCAGGTGAAATGCTGTGATGACGTAGTATCGCTCTCTGCTGGTATCCCGGCTGTCAATCAGTTTATCACGTGTGGTAACGCAGATGACCGGAAACACAGCCTGGTACGTAGCTCTGATGCAAGTAAACCTGCTGCAATGAGCGCAGCAAAGTGATTAGTGCGAAGAAAGCTGTTTTCGCCGCTGATGCTAAGTGAGGGTAGACGGGGAACAGACGCTCCTTTTCTAGCCGGCAGCAGACCACGTGGTGCAGGGACAGAGGGGCCAGGTGAAATGCTGTGATGACGTAGTATCGCTCTCCGCTGGTATCCCGGCTGTCAATCAGTTTATCACGTGTGGTAACGCAGATGACCGGAAACACAGCCTGGTACGTAGCTCTGATGCAAGTAAACCTGCTGCAATGAGCGCAGCGAAGTGATTAGTGCGAAGAAAGCTGTTTTCGCCGCTGCTGCTAAGTGAGGGTAGACGGGGAACAGATGCTCCTTTTCTAGCCGGCAGCAGACCACGTGATGCCGGTTAGAGGGGCCAGGTGAAATGCTGTGATGACGTAGTATCGCTCTCTGCTGGTATCCCGGCTGTCAATCAGTTTATCACGTGTGGTAACACAGATGACCGGAAACACAGTCTGGTACGTAGCTCTGATGCAAGTAAACCTGCTGCAATGAGCGCAGCAAAGTGATTAGTGCGAAGAAAGTTGTTTTCGCAGCTGCTGCTAAGTGAGGGTAGACGGGGAACAGACGCTCCTTTTCTAGCCGGCAGCAGACCACGTGGTGCAGGGACAGAGGGGCCAGGTGAAATGCTGTGATGACGTAGTATCGCTCTCCGCTGGTATCCCGGCTGTCAATCAGTTTATCACGTGTGGTAACGCAGATGACCGGAAACACAGCCTGGTACGTAGCTCTGATGCAAGTAAACCTGCTGCAATGAGCGCAGCAAAGTGATTAGTGCGAAGAAAGTTGTTTTCGCAGCTGCTGCTAAGTGAGGGTAGACGGGGAACAGACGCTCCTTTTCTAGCCGGCAGCAGACCACGTGGTGCAGGGACAGAGGGGCCAGGTGAAATGCTGTGATGACGTAGTATCGCTCTCCGCTGGTATCCCGGCTGTCAATCAGTTTATCACGTGTGGTAACGCGGATGACCGGAAACACAGCCTGGTACGTAGCTCTGATGCAAGTAAACCTGCTGCAATGAGCGCAGCAAAGTGATTAGTGCGAAGAAAGTTGTTTTCGCAGCTGCTGCTAAGTGAGGGTAGACGGGGAACAGACGCTCCTTTTCTAGCCGGCAGCAGACCACGTGGTGCAGGGACAGAGGGGCCAGGTGAAATGCTGTGATGACGTAGTATCGCTCTCCGCTGGTATCCCGGCTGTCAATCAGTTTATCACGTGTGGTAACGCGGATGACCGGAAACACAGCCTGGTACGTAGCTCTGATGCAAGTAAACCTGCTGCAATGAGCGCAGCAAAGTGATTAGTGCGAAGAAAGTTGTTTTCGCAGCTGCTGCTAAGTGAGGGTAGACGGGGAACAGACGCTCCTTTTCTAGCCGGCAGCAGACCACGTGGTGCAGGGACAGAGGGGCCAGGTGAAATGCTGTGATGACGTAGTATCGCTCTCCGCTGGTATCCCGGCTGTCAATCAGTTTATCACGTGTGGTAACGCGGATGACCGGAAACACAGCCTGGTACGTAGCTCTGATGCAAGTAAACCTGCTGCAATGAGCGCAGCAAAGTGATTAGTGCGAAGAAAGTTGTTTTCGCAGCTGCTGCTAAGTGAGGGTAGACGGGGAACAGACGCTCCTTTTCTAGCCGGCAGCAGACCACGTGGTGCAGGGACAGAGGGGCCAGGTGAAATGCTGTGATGACGTAGTATCGCTCTCCGCTGGTATCCCGGCTGTCAATCAGTTTATCACGTGTGGTAACGCAGATGACCGGAAACACAGCCTGGTACGTAGCTCTGATGCAAGTAAACCTGCTGCAATGAGCGCAGCAAAGTGATTAGTGCGAAGAAAGTTGTTTTCGCAGCTGCTGCTAAGTGAGGGTAGACGGGGAACAGACGCTCCTTTTCTAGCCGGCAGCAGACCACGTGGTGCAGGGACAGAGGGGCCAGGTGAAATGCTGTGATGACGTAGTATCGCTCATCCGCTGGTATCCCGGCTGTCAATCAGTTTATCACGTGTGGTAACGCGGATGACCGGAAACACAGCCTGGTACGTAGCTCTGATGCAAGTAAACCTGCTGCAATGAGCGCAGCAAAGTGATTAGTGCGAAGAAGTTGTTTTCGCAGCTGCTGCTAAGTGAGGGTAGACGGGGAACAGACGCTCCTTTTCTAGCCGGCAGCAGACCACGTGGTGCAGGGACAGAGGGGCCAGGTGAAATGCTGTGATGACGTAGTATCGCTCTCCGCTGGTATCCCGGCTGTCAATCAGTTTATCACGTGTGGTAACGCAGATGACCGGAAACACAGCCTGGTACGTAGCTCTGATGCAAGTAAACCAGCTGCAATGAGCGCAGCAAAGTGATTAGTGCGAAGAAAGTTGTTTTCGCAGCTGCTGCTAAGTGAGGGTAGACGGGGAACAGATGCTCCTTTTCTAGCCGGCAGCAGACCACGTGGTGCAGGGACAGAGGGGCCAGGTGAAATTCTGTGATGACGTAGTATCGCTCTCCGCTGGTATCCCGGCTGTCAATCAGTTTATCACGTGTGGTAACGCAGATGACCGGAAACACAGCCTGGTACGTAGCTCTGATGCAAGTAAACCTGCTGCAATGAGCGCAGCAAAGTGATTAGTGCGAAGAAAGTTGTTTTCGCAGCTGCTGCTAAGTGAGGGTAGACGGGGAACAGATGCTCCTTTTCTAGCCGGCAGCAGACCACGTGGTGCAGGGACAGAGGGGCCAGGTGAAATGCTGTGATGACGTAGTATCGCTCTCCGCTGGTATCCCGGCTGTCAATCAGTTTATCACGTGTGGTAACGCAGATGACCGGAAACACAGCCTGGTACGTAGCTCTGATGCAAGTAAACCTGCTGCAATGAGCGCAGCAAAGTGATTAGTGCGAAGAAAGTTGTTTTCGCAGCTGCTGCTAAGTGAGGGTAGACGGGGAACAGATGCTCCTTTTCTAGCCGGCAGCAGACCACGTGATGCAGGGACAGAGGGGCCAGGTGAAAAGCTGTGATGACGTAGTATCGCTCTCCGCTGGTATCCCGGCTGTCAATCAGTTTATCACGTGTGGTAACGCAGATGACCGGAAACACAGCCTGGTACGTAGCTCTGATGCAAGTAAACCTGCTGCAATGAGCGCAGCAAAGTGATTAGTGCGAAGAAAGCTGTTTTCGCCGCTGCTGCTAAGTGAGGGTAGACGGGGAACAGATGCTCCTTTTCTAGCCGGCAGCAGACCACGTGATGCCGGTTAGAGGGGCCAGGTGAAATGCTGTGATGACGTAGTATCGCTCTCTGCTGGTATCCCGGCTGTCAATCAGTTTATCACGTGTGGTAACGCAGATGACCGGAAACACTGCCTGGTACGTAGCTCTGATGCAAGTAAACCTGCTGCAATGAGCGCAGCAAAGTGATTAGTGCGAAGAAAGTTGTTTTCGCAGCTGCTGCTAAGTGAGGGTAGACGGGGAACAGATGCTCCTTTTCTAGCCGGCAGCAGACCACGTGGTGCAGGGACAGAGGGGCCAGGTGAAAAGCTGTGATGACGTAGTATCGCTCTCCGCTGGTATCCCGGCTGTCAATCAGTTTATCACGTGTGGTAACGCAGATGACCGGAAACACAGCCTGGTACGTAGCTCTGATGCAAGTAAACCTGCTGCAATGAGCGCAGCAAAGTGATTAGTGCGAAGAAAGTTGTTTTCGCAGCTGCTGCTAAGTGAGGGTAGACGGGGAACAGATGCTCCTTTTCTAGCCGGCAGCAGACCACGTGGTGCAGGGACAGAGGGGCCAGGTGAAAAGCTGTGATGACGTAGTATCGCTCTCCGCTGGTATCCCGGCTGTCAATCAGTTTATCACGTGTGGTAACACAGATGACCGGAAACACAGCCTGGTACGTAGCTCTGATGCAAGTAAACGTGCGGCAAAGAGCGCAGCAAAGTGATTAGTGCGAAGAAAGCTGTTTTCGCCGCTGATGCTAAGTGAGGGTAGACGGGGAACAGATGCTCCTTTTTTAGCCGGCAGCAGACCACGTGGTGCAGGTCAGAGGGGCCAGGTGAAATGCTGTGATGACGTGGTATCGCTCTCCACTCGAATACCGGCAGTCAATCAGTTGGCCACGTGTGGTAACGCAGATGACCGGAAACACAGCCTTGTACATAGCTCTGATGCAAGTAAACCTGAGGAAAAGAGCGCAGCAAAGTGATTAGTGCGAAGAAAGCTGTTTTCGGCGCTGCTGCTAAGTGAGGGTAGACGGGGAACAGATGCTCCTTTTCTTGCTGGCAGCAGATCACGTTGGGCAGGTCACAGGGTTCAGTAGATATGCTGTAATGACGTGGTATCGCTCTCCGCTGGAATCCCGGCAGTCAATCAGTTGCTCACGTGTGGTAACGCAGATGACCGGAAGCTCAGCCTGGTACGTATCTCCGATGCAAGTAAACCTGCGGCAAAGAGCGTAGCAAAGTGATTAGTGCGATGAAAGCTGTTTTCGCCGCTGCTGCTAAGTGAGAGTAGACGGGGAACAGATGCTCCTTTTCTAGCCGGCATTAGACCACGAGGTTCAGGTAAGAGTGGACAAGTGATTTGCTGTAATGATGTGGTATCGCTCTCCGCTGGAACCCCGGCAGTCAGTCATTTGCCTACGTGTGGTAACGCAGATGACAGGAAGCACAGCCTTGTACGTAGCTCTGATGCAAGTAAACCTGCGGCAAAGAACGAAGCAAAGTGATTAGTGCGATGAAAGTTGTTTTCGCCGCTGCTGCTAAGTGAGAGTAGACGGGGAACAGATGCTCCTTTTCTAGCCGGCATTAGACCACGAGGTTCAGGTCAGAGGGGACAAGTCAATTGCTGTAATGATGTGGTATCGCTCTCCGCTGGAATCCCGGCAGTCAGTCATTTGCCTACGTGTGGTAACGCAGATGACAGGAAGCACAGCCTTGTACGTAGCTCTGATGCAAGTAAACCTGCGGCAAAGAACGAAGCAAAGTGATTAGTGCGATGAAAGCTGTTTTCGCCGCTGCTGCTAAGTGAGAGTAGACGGGGAACAGATGCTCCTTTTCTAGCCGGCATTAGACCACGAGGTTCAGGTCAGAGGGGACAAGTCAATTGCTGTAATGATGTGGTATCGCTCTCCGCTGGAATCCCGGCAGTCAGTCATTTGCCTACGTGTGGTAACGCAGATGACAGGAAGCACAGCCTTGTACGTAGCTCTGATGCAAGTAAACCTGCGGCAAAGAACGAAGCAAAGTGATTAGTGCGATGAAAGTTGTTTTCGCCGCTGCTGCTAAGTGAGAGTAGACGGGGAACAGATGCTCCTTTTCTAGCCGGCATTAGACCACGAGGTTCAGGTCAGAGGGGACAAGTCAATTGCTGTAATGATGTGGTATCGCTCTCCGCTGGAACACCGGCAGTCAGTCAGTTGCCTACGTGTGGTAACGCAGATGACAGGAAGCACAGCCTTGTACTAGCAGCAGCTGCGAAAACAGCTTTCATCGCACTAATCACTTTACTGCGTTCTTTGCCGCAGGTTTACTTGCATCAGAGCTACGTACAAGGCTGTGCTTCCTGTCATCTGCGTTACCACACTAGGCAACTGACTGACTGCCGGGGTTCCAGCGGAGACCAATACCACGTCATTACTGCAATGCTGTGATGACGTAGTATCGCTCTTCGCTGGTATCCCGGCAGTCAATCAGTTGGTAACGTGTGGTTACGCAGATGACCGGAAGCAAAGCCTGGTACATTGCACTGACTCAAGTAAACTGCGGCAAAGAGCGCAGCAAAGTGATTAGTACGATTAAAGCTTTTTGCGCTGCTGCTGCTAAGTGAGAGTAGACGGGGAACAGATGCTCCTTTTTTTAGCCGGCAGTAGAGCACGTGGTGCAGGTTAGCGGGGCCAGGTAAAATGCTGTGATGACGTGGTTCGCTCTCCACTTGAATCCCGGCAGTCAATCAGTTGGCAAACGTGTGGTAACGCAGATGAACGGAAACACAGCCTTGAACATAGCTCTGATGCAAGTAAACCTGCTGCAAAGAGCGCAGCAAAGTGATTAGTGCGAAGAAAGCTGTTTTCGCCGCTGCTGCTAAGTGAGGGTAGACGGGGAACAGATGCTCCTTTTCTAGCCGGCATTAGACCACGAGGTTCAGGTCAGAGGGGACAAGTCAATTCCTGTAATGATGTGGTATCGCTCTCCGCTGGAATCCCGGCAGTCAGTCAGTTGCCTACGTGTGGTAACGCAGATGACCGGAAGCACAGCCTTGTACGTAGCCCTGATGCAAGTAAACCTGCGGCAAAGAGCGCAGCAAAGTGATTAGTGCGAAGAAAGCTGTTTTCGCCGCTGCTGCTAAGTGAGGGTAGACGGGGAACAGATGCTCCTTTTCTAGCCGGCATTAGACCACGAGGTTCAGGTCAGAGGGGACAAGTCAATTGCTGTAATGATGTGGTATCGCTCTCCGCTGGAATCCCGGCAGTCAGTCAGTTGCCTACGTGTGGTAACGCAGATGACCGGAAGCACAGCCTTGTACGTAGCCCTGATGCAAGTAAACCTGCGGCAAAGAACGACGCATATTGATTAGTGCGATGAAAGCTGTTTTCGCCGCTGCTGCTAAGTGAGGGTAGATGGGGAACAGATGCTCTTTTTCCAGCTGGCGGCAGACCACGTGGGGCAGGTCACAGGGGCCAGTTGATATTCCGTAGTGACGTTGTATTTCTCTCCGCCGGAATCCCGGCAGTCAGTCAGTTGCCCACGTGTGGTAACGCAGATGACCGGAAGCTCAGCCTGGTACGTAGCACCGCTGCAAGTAAACCTGCGGCAAAGAGCGCAGCAAAGAGATTAGTGCGATGAAAGCTGTTTTCGCCGCTGCTGCTAAGTGAGAGTAGATGGGGAACAGATGCTCATTTTCTAGCCGGCATTAGACCACGTGGTGCAGGTCAGAGAGGCCAGGTAAAATGCTGTACTGACATGGTATCGCTCTCCGCTGGAATCCCGGCAGTCAGTCAGTGGCCTACGTGTGGTAACAGAGATGACAGAAAGCACAGCCTTGTACGTAGCCCTGATGCAAGTAAACCTGCTGCAAAGAGCGCAGCAAAGTGATTAGTGCGATGAAAGCTGTTTTCGCCGCTGATGCTAAGTGAGGGTAGACGGGGAACAGATGCTCCTTTTTTAGCCGGCTGCAGACCACGTGGTGCAGGTTAGAGGGGCCAGGTGAAATGCTGTGATGACGTGGTATCGCTCTCCACTGGAATACCGGCAGTCAGTCAGTTGCCGACGTGTGGTAACGCAGATGACCGGAACCTCAGCTGGTACGTAGCTCCGATGCAAGTAAACCTTAGAAAAGAGCGCAGCAAAGTGATTAGTGCGATGAAAGCTGTCTTCGCCGCTGATGCTAAGTGATGGTAGATGGGGATCAGATGCTCCTTATTTAGCCGGCAGCAGACCACGTGGTGCAGGTCAGAGGGGCCAGGTGAACTGCTGTGATGGCGTAGTATCGCTCTCCGCTGGTATCCCGGCAGTCAATCAGTTGGCCACGTGTGGTAACGCAGATGACCGGAAACACAGCCTTGTACATAGCTCTGATGCAAGTAAACCTGCGGCAAAGAGCGCAGCAAAGTGATTAGTGCGAAGAAAGCTGTTTTCGCCCCTGATGCTAAGCGAGGGTAGACGGGGAACAGATGCTCCTTTTCTAGCCGGCATTAGACTACGTGGTTAAGGTCAGAAGGGACAAGTGAACTGCTGTAATGATGTGGTATCGCTCTCCGCTGGAATCCCGGCAGTCAGTCAGTTGCCTACATGTGGTAACGCAGATGACAGGAAGCACAGCTTTGTACATAGATCTGATGCAAGTAAACCTGCGGCAAAGAACGCAGCAAAGTGATTAGTGCGATGAAAGTTGTTTTCGCCGCTGATGCTAAGTGAGGGTAGACGGGGAACAGCTCCTTTTTTAGCCGGCAGCAGACCACGTGATGCAGGCCAGAGAGGCCAGGTGAAATGCTGTGATGACGTAGTATCGCTCTCCGCTGGTATCCCGGCAGTCAATCAGTTGACCACGTGTGGTAACGCAGATGACCGGAAACACAGCCTGATACGTAGCTCTGATGCAAGTAAATCTGCGGCAAAGAGCGCAGCAAAGTGATTAGTTCGATGAAAGTTGTTTTCGCCGCTGCTGCTAATTGAGTGTAGACGGGGAACAGATGCTCCTTTTCTAGCCGGCATTAGACCACGAGGTGCAGGTAAGAGGGGCCAGGTGAACTGCAGTAATGATGTGGTATCGCTCTCCGCTGGAATCCCGGCAGTCAGTCAGTTGCCTACGTGTGGTAACGCAGATGACAAGAAGCACAGCCTTGTACGTAGCTCTGATGCAAGTAAACCTGCGGCAAAGAACGCAGCAAAGTGATTAGTGCGATGAAAGCTGTTTTCGCCGCTGCTGCTAAGTGACAGTAGACGGGGAACAGATGCTCCTTTTCTAGCCCGCATTAGACCACGTGGTGCAGGTCAGAGGGGCCAGGTGAACTGCAGTAATGATGTGGTATCGCTCTCCGCTGGAATCCCGGCAGTCAGTCAGTTGCCTACGTGTGGTAACGCAGATGACAAGAAGCACAGCCTTGTACGTAGCTCTGATGCAAGTAAACCAGCGGCAAAGAACGCAGGAAAGTGATTAGTGCGATGAAAGCTGTTTTCGCCGCTGCTGCTAAGTGACAGTAGACGGGGAACAGATGCTCCTTTTCTAGCCCGCATTAGACCACGTGGTGCAGGTCAGAGGGGCCAGGTGAACTGCAGTAATGATGTGGTATCGCTCTCCGCTGGAATCCCGGCAGTCAGTCAGTTGCCTACGTGTGGTAACGCAGATGACAAGAAGCACAGCCTTGTACGTAGCTCTGATGCAAGTAAACCAGCGGCAAAGAACGCAGGAAAGTGATTAGTGCGATGAAAGCTGTTTTCGCCGCTGCTGCTAAGTGACAGTAGACGGTGAAATGATGCTCCTTTTCTAGCCCGCATGAAACCACGTGGTGCAGGTCAGAGGGGCCAGGTGAAATGCAGTAATGACGTGGCATTGCTCTCCGCTGGAATCCCGGCAGTCAATCAGTTACCGACGTGTGGTAACGCAGATGACCGGAAACACAGCATGGTACATAGCTCTGATGCAAGTAAACCTGCGGCAAAGAGCGCAGCAAAGTGATTAGCGCGAAGAAAGCTGTTTTCGCCGTTGATGCTTAGTGAGGGTAGACGGGGAACAGATGCTCCTTTTCTTAGCCGGCAGTACACCACGTGTTGCAGGTTAGAGGGGCCAGGTGAAATGCTGTGATGACGTGGTATCGCTCTCCACTGGAATACCGGCAGTCAATCAGTTGGCCACGCGTGGTAACGATGATGACAGGAAGCACAGCCTTGTACGTAGCCCTGATGCAAGTGAACCTGCGGCAAAGAACGCAGCAAAGTGATTAGTGCGATGAAAGCTGTTTTCGCCGTGGCTGCTAAGTGAGAGTAGACGGGGAACAGATGCTCCTTCTCCATCTGGCATTAGACCATGTGGTGCAAGTCAGAGAGGCCAGGTGAAATGCTGTGATGACGTAGTATCGCTCTCCGCTGGTATCGCGGCAGTCAATCAGTTGGCCACGTGCGGTAACGCAGATGACCCGAAACACAGCCTTGTACATAGCTCTGATGCAAGTAAACCTGTGGAAAAGTGCGCAGCAATGTGATAACCGCGATGAAAGTTGTTTTCGCCGCTGCTGCTAAGTGAGGGTAGACGGGGAACAGATGCACCTTTCCTTCCTGGCAGCAGATCACGTGGGGCAGGTCACAGGGGCCAGTAGATATGCTGTAATGACGTGGCATCGCTCTCCGCTGGAATTCCGGCAGTCAATCAGTTGCTCACGTATGGTAACGCAGATGACCGGAAGCTCAGCGTGGTACGTAGCTCCGATGCAAGTAAACCTGCGGCAAAGAACGACGCAAGGTGATTAGTGCGATGAAAGATGTTTTCGCCGCTGCTGCTAAGTGAGAGTAGACGGGGAACAGATGCTCCTTTTCTAGCCGGCATTAGACCACGTGGTGCAGGTCAGAGGGGCCAGGAGAAATGCTGTAATGACGTGGTGTCGCTCTCCGCCGGAATACCGGCAGTCAATCAGTTGGCCACGTGTGGTAACGCAGATGACCGGCAGTCAATCAGTTGACCACGTGTGGTAACGCAGATGACCGGAAACACAGCCTTGTACATAGTTCTGATGCAAGTAAACCTGCGGCAAGGAGCGCAGCAAAGTGATTAGTGCGATGAAAGTTGTTTTCGCAGCTGCAGCTAAGTGAGGGTAGATGGGGAACAGATGCTCCTTTTTTGCCGGCAGTAGACCACGTGGTGCAGGTCAGAGGGGCCAGGTGAAATGCAGTAATGACGTGGTATCGCTCTCCGCTGGAATCCCGGCAGTCAGTCAGTTGACCACGTGTGGTAACGCAGATGACCGTAAACACAGCCTTGTACATAGCTCTGATGCAAGTAAACCTGCGGCAAGGAGCGCAGCAAAGTGATTAGTGCGATGAAAGTTGTTTTCGCAGCTGCTGATAAGTGAGGGTAGACGGGGAACAGATGCTCCTTTTTTAGCCGGCAGCAGACCACGTGGTGCAGGTCAGAGGGGCCAGGTGAAATACTGTGATGACGTAGTATCACTCTCCGCTGGTATCCCGGCAGTCAATCAGTTGACCACGTGTGGTAACGCAGATGACCGTAAACACAGCCTTGTACATAGCTCTGATGCAAGTAAACCTGCGGCAAGGAGCGCAGCAAAGTGATTAGTGCGATGAAAGTTGTTTTCGCAGCTGCTGATAAGTGAGGGTAGATGGGGAACAGATGCTCCTTTTTTAGCCGGCAGCAGACCACGTGGTGCAGGTCCGAGGGGCCAGGTGAAATGCTGTGGTGACGTTGTATCGCTCTCCGCTGGTATCCCGGCAGTCAATCAGTTGACCACGTGTGGTAACGCATATGAACGGAAACACAGCCTTGTACATAGCTCTGATGCAAGTAAACCTGCGGCAAATAGCGCAGCAAAGTGATTAGTGCGAAGAAAGCTGTTTTCGCCGCTGATGCTAAGTGAGGGTGGACGGGGAACAGCTCCTCCTTTTTTAGCCGGCAGCAGACCACGTGATGCAGGCCAGAGAGGCCAGGTGTAATGCTGTGATGACGTAGTATCGCTCTCCGCTTGTATCCCGGCAGTCAATCAGTTGACCACGTGTGGTAACGCAGATGACCGGAAAAACAGCCTGGTACGTAGCTCTGATGCAAGTAAATCTGCGGCAAAGAGCGCAGCAAAGTGATTAGTTCGATGAAAGTTGTTTTCGCCGCTGCTGCTAATTGAGTGTAGACGGGGAACAGATGCTCCTTTTCTAGCCGGCATTACACCACGAGGTGCAGGTCAGAGCGGACATGTAAAATGCTGTAATTATGTGGAACCGCTCTCCGCTGGTATCCCGGCAGTCAATCAGTTGACCACGTGTGGTAACGCAGATGACCGGAACCTCAGCCTGGTACATAGCTCTGATGCAAGTAAACCTGCGGCAAAGAGCGCAGCAAAGTGATTAGCGCGAAGAAAGCTGTTTTCGCCGCTGATGCTAAGTGAGGGTAGACGGGGAACAGATGCTCCTTTTTTAGCCGGCAGCAGACCACGTGGTGCAGGTCAGAGAGGCCAGGTGAAATGCTGTGATGACGTAGTATCGCTCTCCGCTGGTATCCCGGCAGTCAATCAGTTGACCACGTGTGCTAACGCAGATGACCGGAAACACAGCCTTGTACATAGTTCTGATGCAAGTAAACCTGCGGCAAAGAACGCAGCAAAGTGATTAGTGCGATGAAAGCTGTTTTCGCCGCTGCTGCTAAGTGACAGTAGACGGGGAACAGATGCTCCTTTTCTAGCCCGCATTAGACCACGTGGTGCAGGTCAGAGGGACCAGGTGAAATGCAGTAATGACGTGGTATTGCTCTCTGCTGAAATCCCGGCAGTCAATCAGTTGCCGATGTGTTGTAACGCAGATGACCGGAAACACAGCCTGGTACATAGCTCTGATGCAAGTAAACCTGCGGCAAAGAGCGCAGCAAAGTGATTAGCGCGAAGAAAGCTGTTTTCGCCGCTGATGCTAAGTGAGGGTAGACGGGGAACAGATGCTCCTTTTTTAGCCGGCAGCAGACCCACGTGGTGCAGATCAGAGGGGCCAGGTGAAATGCTGTGATGACGTAGTATCGCTCTCCGCTGGTATCCCGGCCGTCAATCAGTTGATCACGTGTGGTAACGCAGATGACCGGAAACACAGCCTGGTACGTAGCTCTGATGCAAGTAAACCTGCGGCAAAGAGCGCAGCAAAGTGATTAGTGCGAAGAAAGTTGTTTTCGCCGCTGATGCTAAGCGAGGGTAGACGGGGAACAAATGCTCCTTTTTTGCCGGCAGCAGACCACGTGGTGCAGGTCAGAGGGACCAGTTGAAATGCTGTGATGACGTAGTATCGCTCTCCGCTGGTATCCCGGCAGTCAATCAGTTGACCACGTGTGGTAACGCAGATGACCGGAAACGCAGCCTTGTACATAGTTCTGATGCAAGTAAACCTGCGGCAAGGAGCGCAGCAAAGTGATTAGTGCGATGAAAGTTGTTCTCGCCGCTGATGCTAAGTGAGGGTAGACGGGGAACAGATGCTCCTTTTTTAGCCGCAGCAGACGACGTGGTGCAGGTCAGAGGGGCCAGGTGAAATACTGTGATGACGTAGTATCACTCTCCGCTGGTATCCCGGCAGTCAATCAGTTGACCACGTGTGGTAGCGCAGATGACCGTAAACACAGCCTTGTACATAGCTCTGATGCAAGTAAACCTGCGGCAAAGAGCACAGCAAAGTGATTAGTGCGAAGAAAGCTGTTTTCGCCGCTGATGCTAAGTGAGGGTAGACGGGGAACAGATGCTCCTTTTTTAGCCGGCAGCAGACCACGTGGTGCAGGTCAGAGGGGCCAGGTGAAATACTGTGATGACGTAGTATCACTCTCCGCTGGTATCCCGGCAGTCAATCAGTTGACCACGTGTGGTAACGCATATGACCGGAAACACAGCCTTGTACATAGCTCTGATGCAAGTAAACCTGCGGCAAATAGCGCAGCAAAGTGATTAGTGCGAAGAAAGCTGTTTTCGCCGCTGATGCTAAGTGAGGGTAGACGGGGAACAGCTCCTCCTTTTTTAGCCTGCAGCAGACCACGTGATGCAGGCCAGAGAGGCCAGGTGAAATGCTGTGATGACGTAGTATCGCTCTCCGCTGGTATCCCGGCAGTCAATCAGTTGACCACGTGTGGTAACGCAGATGACAGGAAGCACAGCCTTGTACGTAGCTCCTATGCAAGTAAACCAGCGGCAAAGAGCGCAGCAAAGTGATTAGCGCGATGAAAGCTGTTTTCGCCGCTGCTGCTAAGTGACAGTAGACGGGGAACAAATGCTCCTTTTCTAGCCCGCATTAGACCACGTGTTGCAGGTCAGAGGGGCCAGGTGAAATGCAGTAATGACGTGGTATCGCTCTCCGCTGGAATACCGGCAGTCAGTCAGTTGCCTACGTGTGGTAACGCAGATGACAGGAAGCACAGCCTTGTACGTAGCTCCTATGCAAGTAAACCAGCGGCAAAGAACGCAGGAAAGTGATTTGTGCGATGAAAGCTGTTTTTGCCGCTGCTGCTAAGTGACAGTAGACGGGGAACAGATGCTCCTTTTCTAGCCCGCATTAGACCACGTGGTGCAGGTCAGAGCGGCCAGGTGAAATGCAGTAATGACGTGGTATTGCTCTCCGCTGGAATCCCGGCAGTCAATCAGTTGCCGACGTGTGGTAACGCAGATGACCGGAAACACAGCCTGGTACATAGCTCTGATGAAAGTATACCTGCGGCAAAGAGCGCAGCAAAGTGATTAGCGCGAAGAAAGCTGTTTTCGCCGCTGATGCTAAGTGAGGGTAGACGGGGAACAGATGCTCCTTTTTTAGCCGGCAGCAGACCACGTGGTGCAGGTCAGAGGGGCCAGGTGAAATGCTGTGATGACGTGGTATTGCTCTCCGCTGGAATACCGGCAGTCAGTCAGTTGCCTACGTGTGGTAACGCAGATGACAGGAAGCAGAGCCTTGTACGTAGCTCCTATGCAAGTAAACCAGCGGCAAAGAGCGCAGCAAAGTGATTAGCGCGAAGAAAGCTGTTTTCGCCGCTGATGCTAAGTGACAGTAGACGGGGAACAGATGCTCCATTTCTAGCCCGCATTAGACCACGTGGTGCAGGTCAGAGCGGCCAGGTGAAATGCAGTAATGACGTGGTATTGCTCTCCGCTGGAATCCCGGCAGTCAATCAGTTGCCGACGTTTGGTAACGCAGATGACAGGAAGCACAGCCTTGTACGTAGCTCCTATGCAAGTAAACCTGCGGCAAAGAGCGCAGCAAAGTGATTAGCGCGAAGAAAGCTGTTTTCGCCGCTGATGCTAAGTGAGGGTAGACGGGGAACAGATGCTCCTTTTTTAGCCGGCAGCAGACCACGTGGTGCAGGTCAGAGGGGCCAGGTGAAATGCTGCGATGACGTAGTATCGCTCTCCGCTGGTATCCCGGCAGTCAATCAGTTGATCACGTGTGGTAACGCAGATGACCGGAAACACAGCCTGGTACGTAGCTCTGATGAAAATATACCTGCAGCAAAGAGCGCAGCAAAGTGATTAGTTCGATGAAAGTTGTTTTCGCCGCTGATGCTAAGTGAGGGTAGACGGGGAACAGATGCTCCTTTTTTAGCCGGCAGCAGACCACGTGGCGCAGGTCAGAGGGGCCAGGTGAAATGCTGTGATGACGTAGTATCGCTCTCCGCTGGTATCCCGGCAGTCAATTAGTTGGCCACGTGTGGTAAAGCAGATGACCGGAAACACAGCCTTGTACATAGCTCTGATGCAAGTAAACCTGCGGCAAAGAGCGCTACAAAGTGACTAGTGCGAAAAAAGCTGTTTTCGCCGCTGCTGCTTAGTGAGGGTAGACGGGGAACAGATGCTCCTTTTTTAGCCGGCAGCAGACCACGTGGTGCAGGTCAGAGGGGCCAGGTGAAATGCTGTGATGACGTAGTATCGCTCTCCGCTGGTATCCCGGCAGTCAATTAGTTGGCCACGTGTGGTAACGCAGATCACCGGAAACACAGCCTTGTACTTAGCTCTGATGCAAGTAAACCTGCGGCAAAGAGCGCTACAAAATGACTAGTGAGAAGAAAGCTGTTTTCGCCGCTGCTGCTTAGTTAGGGTAGACGGGGAACAGATGCTCCTTTTCTTAGCCGGCAGTAGACCACGTGGTGCAGGTTAGAGGGGCCAGGTGAAATGCTGTGATGACGTGGTATCGCTCTCCACTAGAATACCGGCAGTCAATCAGTTGGCCACGTGTGGTAACGCAGATGATCGGAAGCTCAGCCTGTAACGTAGCTCCGATTCAAGAAAACCTGCGGCAAAGAGCGCAGCAAAGTGATTAGTGCGATGAAAGCTGTTTCCGCCGCTAATGCTAATTGCGAGTAGACGGGGAACAGATGCTCCTTTTCTAGCCGGCATTAGACCACGTGGTGCAGGTCAGAGGGGCCAGGTAAAATGCTGTAATGACATGGTATTGCTCTCCGCTGGAATCCCGGCAGTCAGTCAGTTGCCTTCGTATTGTAACGCAGATGACAGGAAGCACAGCCTTGTACGTAGCTCTGATGCAAGTAAACCTGCGACAAAGAGCGCTGCAAAGTGATTAGTGCGAAGAAAGCTGTTTTCGCCGCTGTTGCTTAGTGAGGGTAGACGGGGATCAGATGCTCCTTTTTTTAGCCGGCAGTAGACCACGTGGTGCAGGTTAGAGGGGCCAGGTGAAATGCTGCGATGACGTGGTATCGCTCTCCACTGGAATACCGGCAGTACATCAGTTGGCCACGTGTGGTAACGCAGATGACCGGAAACACAGCCTTGTACATAGCTCTGAAGCAAGTGAACCTGCGGCAAAGAACGCAGCAGTGATTAGTGCGTTGAAAGCTGTTTTCGCCGTGGCTGCTAAGTGAGAGTAGACGGGGAACAGATGCTCTTTTTCCATCTGGCATTAGACCAAGTGGTGCAGGTTAGAGGGGCCAGGTGAAATGCTGTGATGACGTAGTATCGCTCTCCGCTGGTATCCCGGCAGTCAATCAGTTGATCACGTGTGGTAACGCAGATTACCGGAAACACAGCCTGGTACGTAGCTCTGATGCAAGTAAACCTGCGGCAAAGAGCGCAGCAAAGTGATTAGTGCGAAGAAAGTTGTTTTCGCCGCTGATGCTAAGTGAGGGTAGACGGGGAACAGATGCTCCTTTTTTAGCCGGCAGCAGACGACGTGGTGCAGGTCAGAGGGGCCAGGTGAAATACTGTGATGACGTAGTATCACTCTCCGCTGGTATCCCGGCAGTCAATCAGTTGACCACGTGTGGTAGCGCAGATGACCGTAAACACAGCCTTGTACATAGCTCTGATGCAAGTAAACCTGCGGCAAAGAGCACAGCAAAGTGATTAGTGCGAAGAAAGCTGTTTTCGCCGCTGATGCTAAGTGAGGGTAGACGGGGAACAGATGCTCCTTTTTTAGCCGGCAGCAGACCACGTGGTGCAGGTCAGAGGGGCCAGGTGAAATACTGTGATGACGTAGTATCACTCTCCGCTGGTATCCCGGCAGTCAATCAGTTGACCACGTGTGGTAACGCATATGACCGGAAACACAGCCTTGTACATAGCTCTGATGCAAGTAAACCTGCGGCAAATAGCGCAGCAAAGTGATTAGTGCGAAGAAAGCTGTTTTCGCCGCTGATGCTAAGTGAGGGTAGACGGGGAACAGCTCCTCCTTTTTTAGCCTGCAGCAGACCACGTGATGCAGGCCAGAGAGGCCAGGTGAAATGCTGTGATGACGTAGTATCGCTCTCCGCTGGTATCCCGGCAGTCAATCAGTTGACCACGTGTGGTAACGCAGATGACAGGAAGCACAGCCTTGTACGTAGCTCCTATGCAAGTAAACCAGCGGCAAAGAGCGCAGCAAAGTGATTAGCGCGATGAAAGCTGTTTTCGCCGCTGCTGCTAAGTGACAGTAGACGGGGAACAAATGCTCCTTTTCTAGCCCGCATTAGACCACGTGTTGCAGGTCAGAGGGGCCAGGTGAAATGCAGTAATGACGTGGTATCGCTCTCCGCTGGAAAACCGGCAGTCAGTCAGTTGCCTACGTGTGGTAACGCAGATGACAGGAAGCACAGCCTTGTACGTAGCTCCTATGCAAGTAAACCAGCGGCAAATAACGCAGGAAAGTGATTTGTGCGATGAAAGCTGTTTTCGCCGCTGCTGCTAAGTGACAGTAGACGGGGAACAGATGCTCCTTTTCTAGCCCGCATTAGACCACGTGGTGCAGGTCAGAGCGGCCAGGTGAAATGCAGTAATGACGTGGTATTGCTCTCCGCTGGAATCCCGGCAGTCAATCAGTTGCCGACGTGTGGTAACGCAGATGACCGGAAACACAGCCTTGTACATAGCTCTGATGAAAGTATACCTGCGGCAAAGAGCGCAGCAAAGTGATTAGCGCGAAGAAAGCTGTTTTCGCCGCTGATGCTAAGTGAGGGTAGACGGGGAACAGATGCTCCTTTTTTAGCCGGCAGCAGACCACGTGGTGCAGGTCAGAGGGGCCAGGTGAAATGCTGTGATGACGTGGTATTGCTCTCCGCTGGAATACCGGCAGTCAGTCAGTTGCCTACGTGTGGTAACGCAGATGACAGGAAGCACAGCCTTGTACGTAGCTCCTATGCAAGTAAACCAGCGGCAAAGAGCGCAGCAAAGTGATTAGCGCGATGAAAGCTGTTTTCGCCGCTGCTGCTAAGTGACAGTAGACGGGGAACAGATGCTCCTTTTCTAGCCCGCATTAGACCACGTGTTGCAGGTCAGAGGGGCCAGGTGAAATGCTGTGATGACGTGGTATTGCTCTCCGCTGGAATACCGGCAGTCAGTCAGTTGCCTACGTGTGGTAACGCAGATGACAGGAAGCACAGCCTTGTACGTAGCTCCTATGCAAGTAAACCAGCGGCAAAGAGCGCAGCAAAGTGATTAGCGCGATGAAAGCTGTTTTCGCCGCTGATGCTAAGTGACAGTAGACGGGGAACAGATGCTCCTTTTCTAGCCCGCATTAGACCACGTGGTGCAGGTCAGAGCGGCCAGGTGAAATGCAGTAATGACGTGGTATTGCTCTCCGCTGGAATCCCGGCAGTCAATCAGTTGCCGACGTTTGGTAACGCAGATGACAGGAAGCACAGCCTTGTACGTAGCTCCTATGCAAGTAAACCTGCGGCAAAGAGCGCAGCAAAGTGATTAGCGCGAAGAAAGCTGTTTTCGCCGCTGATGCTAAGTGAGGGTAGACGGGGAACAGATGCTCCTTTTTTAGCCGGCAGCAGACCACGTGGTGCAGGTCAGAGGGGCCAGGTGAAATGCGGCGATGACGTAGTATCGCTCTCCGCTGGTATCCCGGCAGTCAATCAGTTGATCACGTGTGGTAACGCAGATGACCGGAAACACAGCCTGGTACGTAGCTCTGATGAAAATATACCTGCAGCAAAGAGCGCAGCAAAGTGATTAGTTCGATGAAAGTTGTATTCGCCGCTGATGCTAAGTGAGGGTAGACGGGGAACAGATGCTCCTTTTTTAGCCGGCAGCAGACCACGTGGCGCAGGTCAGAGGGGCCAGGTGAAATGCTGTGATGACGTAGTATCGCTCTCCGCTGGTATCCCGGCAGTCAATTAGTTGGCCACGTGTGGTAAAGCAGATGACCGGAAACAAAGCCTTGTACATAGCTCTGATGCAAGTAAACCTGCGGCAAAGAGCGCTACAAAGTGACTAGTGCGAAAAAAGCTGTTTTCGCCGCTGCTGCTTAGTGAGGGTAGACGGGGAACAGATGCTCCTTTTTTAGCCGGCAGCAGACCACGTGGTGCAGGTCAGAGGGGCCAGGTGAAATGCTGTGATGACGTAGTATCGCTCTCCGCTGGTATCCCGGCAGTCAATTAGTTGGCCACGTGTGGTAACGCAGATCACCGGAAACACAGCCTTGTACTTAGCTCTGATGCAAGTAAACCTGCGGCAAAGAGCGCTACAAAATGACTAGTGAGAAGAAAGCTGTTTTCGCCGCTGCTGCTTAGTTAGGGTAGACGGGGAACAGATGCTCCTTTTCTTAGCCGGCAGTAGACCACGTGGTGCAGGTTAGAGGGGCCAGGTGAAATGCTGTGATGACGTGGTATCGCTCTCCACTAGAATACCGGCAGTCAATCAGTTGGCCACGTGTGGTAACGCAGATGATCGGAAGCTCAGCCTGTAACGTAGCTCCGATTCAAGAAAACCTGCGGCAAAGAGCGCAGCAAAGTGATTAGTGCGATGAAAGCTGTTTCCGCCGCTAATGCTAATTGCGAGTAGACGGGGAACAGATGCTCCTTTTCTAGCCGGCATTAGACCACGTGGTGCAGGTCAGAGGGGCCAGGTAAAATGCTGTAATGACATGGTATTGCTCTCCGCTGGAATCCCGGCAGTCAGTCAGTTGCCTTCGTATGGTAACGCAGATGACAGGAAGCACAGCCTTGTACGTAGCTCTGATGCAAGTAAACCTGCGACAAAGAGCGCTGCAAAGTGATTAGTGCGAAGAAAGCTGTTTTCGCCGCTGTTGCTTAGTGAGGGTAGACGGGGATCAGATGCTCCTTTTTTTAGCCGGCAGTAGACCACGTGGTGCAGGTTAGAGGGGCCAGGTGAAATGCTGCGATGACGTGGTATCGCTCTCCACTGGAATACCGGCAGTACATCAGTTGGCCACGTGTGGTAACGCAGATGACCGGAAACACAGCCTTGTACATAGCTCTGAAGCAAGTGAACCTGCGGCAAAGAACGCAGCAGTGATTAGTGCGTTGAAAGCTGTTTTCGCCGTGGCTGCTAAGTGAGAGTAGACGGGGAACAGATGCTCTTTTTCCATCTGGCATTAGACCAAGTGGTGCAGGTTAGAGGGGCCAGGTGAAATGCTGTGATGACGTAGTATCGCTCTCCGCTGGTATCCCGGCCGTCAATCAGTTGGCCACGTGTGGTAACGCAGATGACCCGAAACACAGCCTTGTACATAGCTCTGATGCAAGTAAACCTGCGGCAAAGAGCGCTACAAAGTGACTAGTGCGAAGAAAGCTGTTTTGGCCGCTGCTGCTAAGTGACAGTAGACAGGGAACAGATGCTCCTTTCCTTCCTGGCAGCAGATCACGTGGGGCAGGTCACAGGGGCCAGGTGAAATGCAGTAATGACGTGGTATTGCTCTCCGCTGGAATCCCGGCAGTCAATCAGTTGCCGACTTGTGGTAACGCAGATGACCGGAAACACAGCCTGGTACATAGCCCTGATGCAAGTAAACCTGCGGCAAAGAGCGCAGCAAGGTGATTAGTTCGAAGAAAGTTGTTTTCGCCGCTGATGCTAAGTGACGGTAGACGGGGAACAGATGCTCCTTTCTTAGCCGGCAGCAGACCACGTGGTGCAGTTCAGAGGGGCCAGGTGAAATGCTGTGATGACGTAGTATCGCTCTCCGCTGGTATCCCGGCAGTCAATCAGTTGATCACGTGTGGTAACGCAGATTACCGGAAACACAGCCTGGTACGTAGCTCTGATGCAAGTAAACCTGCGGCAAAGAGCGCAGCAAAGTGATTAGTGCGAAGAAAGTTGTTTTCGCCGCTGATGCTAGGTGAGGGTAGACGGGGAACAAATGCTCCTTTTTTGCCGGCAGCAGACCACGTGGTGCAGGTCAGAGGGGTCAGTTGAAATGCTGTGATGACGTAGTATCGCTCTCCGCTGGTATCCCGGCAGTCAATCAGTTGACCACGTGTGGTAACGCAGATGACCGGAAACACAGCCTTGCACATAGTTCTGATGCAAGTAAACCTGCGGCAAGGTGCGCAGCAAAGTTATTAGTGGGATGAAAGTTGTTTTCGCCGCTGATGCTAAGTGAGGGTAGACGGGGAACAGATGCTCCTTTTTTAGCCGGCAGTAGACCACGTGGTGCAGGTCAGAGGGGCCAGGTGAAATGCTGTGATGACGTTGTATCGCTCTCCGCTGGTATCCCGGCAGTCAATCAGTTGACCACGTGTGGTAACGCATATGACCGGAAACACAGCCTTGTACATAGCTCTGATGCAAGTAAACCTGCGGCAAATAGCGCAGCAAAGTGATTAGTGCGAAGAAAGCTGTTTTCGCCGCTGATGCTAAGTGAGGGTAGACGGGGAACAGCTCCTCCTTTTTTAGCCGGCAGCAGACCACGTGATGCAGGCCAGAGAGGCAAGTTGAAATGCTGTGATGACGTAGTATCGCTCTCCACTGCTATCCCGGCAGTCAATCAGTTGACCACGTGTGGTAACGCAGATGACCGGAAACACAGCCTGGTGCGTAGCTCTGATGCAAGTAAACCTGCGGCAAAGAGCGCAGCGAAGTGATTAGTTCGATGAAAGTTGTTTTCGCCGCTGATGCTAAGTGAGGGTAGACGGGGAACAGATGCTCCTTTTCTAGCCGGCATTACACCACGAGGTGCAGGTCACAGCGGACATGTAAAATGCTGTAATTATGTGGAAGCGCTCTCCTCTGGAGTCCCGGCAGTCAGTCAGTTGCCTACGTGTAGTAACGCAGATGACAGGAAGCACAGCCTTGTATGTAGCCCTGATGCAAGTAAACCTGCGGCAAAGAACGCAGCAAAGTGATTAGTGCGATGAAAGCTGTTTTCGCCGCTGCTGCTAAGTGACAGTAGACGGGGAACAGATGCTCCTTTTCTAGCCCGCATTAGACCACGTGGTGCAGGTCAGAGGGACCAGGTGAAATGCAGTAATGACGTGGTATCGCTCTCCGCTGGAATCCCGGCAGTCAGTCAGTCGCCTACGTGTGGTAACGCAGATGACAGGAAGCACAGCCTTGTACGTAGCTCTGATGCAAGTAAACCAGCGGCAAAGAACGCAGCAAGGTGATTAGCGCGAAGAAAGCTGTTTTCGCCGCTGATGCTAAGTGAGGGTAAACGGGGAACAGATGCTCCTTTTTTAGCCGGCAGCAGACCACGTGGTGCAGGTCAGAGGGGCCAGGTGAAATGCTGTGATGATGTAGTATCGCTCTCCGCTGGTATCCCGGCAGTCAATCAGTTGATCACGTGTGGTAACGCAGATGACCGGAAACAAAGCCTGGTACGTAGCTCTGATGCAAGTATACCTGCGGCAAAGAGCGCAGCGAAGTGATTAGTTCGATGAAAGTTGTTTTCGCCGCTGATGCTAAGTGAGGGTAGACGGGGAACAGATGCTCCTTTTTTAGCCGGCAGCAGACCACGTGGTACAGGTCAGAGAACCAGGTGAAATGCTGTGATGACGTAGTATCGCTCTCCGCTGGTATCCCGGCAGTCAATCAGTTGATTACGTGTGGTAACGCAGATGACCGGAAACACAGCCTGGTACGTAGCTCTGATGCAAGTATACCTGCGGCAAAGAGCGCAGCGAAGTGATTAGTTCGATGAAAGTTGTTTTCGCCGCTGATGCTAAGTGAGGGTAGACGGGGAACAGATGCTCCTTTTTTAGCCGGCAGCAGACCACGTGGTACAGGTCAGAGAACCAGGTGAAATGCTGTGATGACGTAGTATCGCTCTCCGCTGGTATCCCGGCAGTCAATCAGTTGGTAACGTGAGGTAACGCAGATGACCGGAAACACAGCCTTGTACGTAACTCTGATGCAAGTAAACCTGCGGCAAAGAGCGCAGCAAAGTGATTAGTGCGATGAAAGTTGTTTTCGCCGCTTATGCTAAGTGAGGGTAGACGGGGAACAGATGCTCCTTTTTTAGCCGGCAGCAGACCGCGTGGTGTAGGTCAGAGGGGCCAGGTGAAATACTTTGATGACGTAGTATCACTCTCTACTGGTATCCCGGCAGTCAATCAGTTGGCCACGTGTGGTAACGCAGATGACCCGAAACACAGCCTTGTACATAGCTCTGATGCAAGTAAACCTGCGGAAAAGTGCGCAGCAAAGTGATTAGTGCGAAGAAAGCTGTTTTCGCCGCTGCTGCTAACTGAGGGTAGACGGGGAACAGATGCACCTTTCCTTCCTGGCAGCAGATCACGTGGGGCAGGTCACAGGGGCCAGTAGATATGCTGTAATGACGTGGTATCGCTCTCCGCTAGAATCCCGGCAGTCAATCAGTTGCTCACGTATGGTAACGCAGATGACCGGAAGCTCAGCCTGGTACGTAGCTCCGATGCAAGTAAACCTGCGGTAAAGAGCGCAGCAAAGTGATTAGTGCGATGAAAGCCGTTTTCGCCGCTGCTGCTAAGTGAGAGTAGACGGGGAGCAGATGCTCCTTTTCTAGCCGGCATTAGACCACGTGGTGCAGGTCATAGGGGACAAGTCAATTGCTGTAATGATGTGGTATCGCTCTCCGCAGGAATCCCGGCAGTCAATCAGTTGCCCACGTGTGGTAACGCAGATGACCGGAAGCACAGCCTTGTACGTAGCCCTGATGCAAGTAAACCTGCGGCAAAGAACGAAGCAAAGTGATTAGTGCGATGAAAGCTGTTTTCGCCGCTGCTGCTAAGTGAGGGTAGATGGGGAACAGATGCTCTTTTTCTAGCAGGCGGCAGACCACGTACGGCAGGTCACAGGGGCCAGTTGATATTCTGTGATGACGTTGTATCGCTCTCCGCCGGAATCCCGGCAGTCAGTCAGGTGCCCACGTGTGGTAACGCAGATGACAGGAAGCACAGCCGTGTACGTAGCTCTGATGCAAGTAAACCTTCGGCAAAGAACGACGCAAAGTGATTAGTGCTATGAAAGATGTTTTCGCCGCTGCTGCTTGGTGAGAGTAGACGGGGAACAGATGCTCCTTTTCTAGCCGGCATTAGACCACGTGGTGCAGGTCAGAGGGGCCAGGTGAAATGCTGTAATGACGTGGTATCGCTCTCCGCTGGAATACCGGCAGTCAATCAGTTGCCCACGTGTGGTAACGCAGATGACCGGAAGCACAGCCTTGTACGTAGCCCTGATGCAAGTAAACCTGCGGCAAAGAACGACGCAAAGTGATTAGTGCGATGAAAGCTGTTATCGCCGCTGCTGCTAAGTGAGAGTAGACGGGGAACAGATGCTCCTTTTCTAGCCGGCATTAGACCACGTGGTTCAGGTCAGAGGGGACAAGTAAATTGCTGTAATGATGTGGTATCGCTCTCCGCTGGAATCCCGGCAGTCAGTCAGTTGCCTACGTGTGGTAACGCAGATGACAGGAAGCACAGCTTTGTACGTAGCCCTGATTCAAGTAAACCTGCGGCAAAGAACGACGCAAAGTGATTAGTGCGATGAAAGCTGTTTTCTCCGCTGCTGCTAAGTGAGAGTAGACGGGGAACAGATGCTCCTTTTCTAGCCGGCATTAGACCACGTGGTTAAGGTCAGAGGGGACAAGTAAATTGCTGTAATGATGTGGTATCGCTCTCCGCTGGAATCCCGGCAGTCAGTCAGTTGCCTACGTGTGGTAACGCAGATGACAGGAAGCACAGCTTTGTACGTAGATCTGATGCAAGTAAACCTGCGGCAAAGAACGACGCAAAGTGATTAGTGCGATGAAAGCTGTTTTCTCCGCTGCTGCTAAGTGAGAGTAGACGGGGAACAGATGCTCCTTTTCCTAGCCGGCAGTAGACCACGTGGTGCAGGTTAGAGGGGCCAGGTGAAATGCTGTGATGACGTGGTATCGCTCTCCACTGGAATACCGGCAGTCAATCAGTTGGCCACGTGTGGTAACGCAGATGATCGGAAGCTCAGCCTGTAACGTAGCTCCGATGCAAGAAAACCTGCGCCAAAGAGCGCAGCAAAGTGATTAGTGCGATGAAAGCTGTTTCCGCCGCTAATGCTAATGGAGAGTAGACGGGGAACAGATGCTTCTTTTCTAGCCGGCATTAGACCACGTGGTGCAGGTCAGAGGGGCCAGGTAAAATGCTGTAATGACATGGTATTGCTCTCCGCTGGAATCCCGGCAGTCAGTCAGTTGCCTTCGTTTGGTAACGCAGATGACAGGAAGCACAGCCTTGTACGTAGCTCTGATGCAAGTAAACCAGCGGCAAAGAACGCAGGAAAGTGATTAGTGCGATGAAAGCTGTTTTCGCCGCTGCTGCTAAGTGACAGTCTTGAAAGAAGTTAGGACGGCGCTAAAACGACAAAGACAAAGAGGCACGAACACAACAGGACGGGCGCCTCGTGCCTCTTTGTCTTTGTCGTTTTAGCGCCGTCCTAACTTCTTTCAAGATATGAACCAACTAGCCCAAATCAAAGTACTTCTTAAGTGACAGTAGACGGGGAACAGGTGCTCCTTTTCTAGCCGGCATTAGACCACGTTGTGCACGTCAGAGGGGCCAGGTGAAATTCTGTGATGACGTGGTATCGCTCTCCGCTGGAATCCCTGCAGTCAAAAAGTTGCCGACGTGTGGTAACGCAGATGACCGGAAACTCAGTCTCGTGCGTAGCTCTGATGCCAGTAAATCTGCGGCAAAGAGCGCTGCAAAGTGATTAGCGCGAAAAAAGCTGTTTTCGCCGCTGTTGCTTAGTGAGGGTAGACGGGGAACAGATGCTCCTTTTTTTAGCCGGCAGTAGACCACGTGGTGCAGGTGAGAGGGGCCAGGTGAAATGCTGCGATGACGTGGTATGGCTCTCCACTGGAATACCGGCAGTACATCAGTTGGCCACGTGTGGTAACGCAGATGACCGGAAACACAGCCTTGTACATAGCTCTGAAGCAAGTAAACCTGCGGCAAAGAGCGCAGCAAAGTGATTAGTGCGATGAAAGTTGTTTTCGCCGCTGTTTCTAAGTGAGGGTAGAGGGGGAACAGATGCTCCTTTTTCTAGCCGGCTTTAGACCACGTAGTGCAGGTCAGAGCGGACAGGTGAAATGCTGTAATTATGTGGTACCGCTCTCCGCTGGTATCCCGGCAGTCAATCAGTTGCTCACGTATTGTAAAGCAGATGACCGGAAGCTCAGCCTGGTACGTAGCTCCGATGCAAGTAAACCTGCGGTAAAGAGCGCAGCAAAGTTATTAGTGCGATGAAAGCTGTTTTCGCCGCTGCTGCTAAGTGAGGGTAGATGGGGAACAGATGCTCTTTTTCTAGCTGGCGGCAGACCACGTGGGGCAGGTCACAGGGGCCAGTTGATATTCTGTAATGACGTTGTATTACTCTCCGCCGGAATCCCGGCAGTCAGTCAGGTGCCCGCGTGTGGTAACGCAGATGACAGGAAGCACAGCCGTGTACGTAGCTCTGATGCAAGTAAAGCTGCGGCAAAAAACGACGCAAAGTGATTACTGCGATGAAAGATGTTTTCGCCGCTGCTGCTAAGTGAGAGTAGACGGGGAACAGATGCTCCTTTTCTAGCCGGCATTAGACCACGTGGTGCAGGTCAGAGGGGCCAGGTGAAATGCTGTAATGACGTGGTATCGCTCTCCGCTGGTATCCCGGCAGTCAATCAGTTGACCACGTGTGGTAACGCAGATGACCGGAAACACAGCCTTGTACATAGTTCTGATGCAAGTAAACCTGCGGCAAGGAGCGCAGCAAAGTTATTAGTGCGATGAAAGTTGTTTTCGCAGCTGCTGCTAAGTGAGGGTAGATGGGGAACAGATGCTCCTTTTTTAGCCGGCAGTAGACCACGTGGTTCAGTTCAGAGGGGCCAGGTGAAATGCTGTGATGACGTTGTATCGCTCTCCGCTGGTATACCGGCAGTCAATCAGTTGACCACGTGTGGTAACGCATCTGACCGGAAACACAGCCTTGTACATAGCTCTGATGCAAGTAAACCTGCGGCAAATAGCGCAGCAAAGTGATTAGTGCGAAGAAAGCTGTTTTCGCCGCTGATGCTAAGTGAGGGTAGACGGGGAACAGCTCCTCCTTTTTTAGCCGGCAGCAGACCACGTGATGAAGGCCAGAGAGGCCAGGTGAAATGCTGTGATGACGTAGTATCGCTCTCCGCTGGTATCCCGGCAGTCAATCAGTTGACCACGTGTGGTAACACAGATGACCGGAAACACAGCCTGGTACGTAGCTCTGATGCAAGTAAACCTGCGGCAAAGAGCGCAGCAAAGTGATTAGTTCGATGAAAGTTGTTTTCGCCGCTGCTGCTAATTGAGTGTACACGGGGAACAGATGCTCCTTTTCTAGCCGGCATTAGACCACGAGGTGCAGGTCAGAGCGGACATGTATATTGCTGTAATGATGTGGTATCGCTCTCCGCTGGAATCCCGGCAGTCAATCAGTTGCTCACGTATGGTAACGCAGATGACAGGAAGCACAGCTTTGTACGTAGATCTGATGCAAGTAAACCTGCGGCAAAGAACGACGCAAAGTGATTAGTGCGATGAAAGCTGTTTTCTCCGCTGCTGCTAAGTGAGAGTAGACGGGGAACAGATGCTCCTTTTTTAGCCGGCAGCAGACCACGTGGTGCAGGTCAGAGGGGCCAGGTGAAATGCTGTGATGACGTAGTATCGCTCTCCGCTGGTATCCCGGCAGTCAATTAGTTGGCCACGTGTGGTAACGCAGATGACCGGAAACACAGCCTTGTACATAGCTCTGAGGCAAGTAAACCTGCGGCAAAGAGCGCTACAAAATGACTAGTGCGAAGAAAGCTGTTTTCGCCGCTGCTGCTTAGTGAGGGTAGACGGGGAACAGATGCTCCTTTTCCTAGCCGGCAGTAGACCACGTGGTGCAGGTTAGAGGGGCCAGGTGAAATGCTGTGATGACGTGGTATCGCTCTCCACTGGAATACCGGCAGTCAATCAGTTGGCCACGTGTGGTAACGCAGATGATCGGAAGCTCAGCCTGTAACGTAGCTCCGATGCAAGAAAACCTGCGCCAAAGAGCGCAGCAAAGTGATTAGTGCGATGAAAGCTGTTTCCGCCGCTAATGCTAATGGAGAGTAGACGGGGAACAGATGCTCCTTTTCTAGCCGGCATTAGACCACGTGGTGCAGGTCAGAGGGGCCAGGTAAAATGCTGTAATGACATGGTATTGCTCTCCGCTGGAATCCCGGCAGTCAGTCAGTTGCCTTCGTTTGGTAACGCAGATGACAGGAAGCACAGCCTTGTACGTAGCTCTGATGCAAGTAAACCAGCGGCAAAGAACGCAGGAAAGTGATTAGTGCGATGAAAGCTGTTTTCGCCGCTGCTGCTAAGTGACAGTAGACGGGGAACAGATGCTCCTTTTCTAGCCGGCATTAGACCACGTTGTGCACGTCAGAGGGGCCAGGTGAAATGCTGTGATGACGTGGTATCGCTCTCCGCTGGAATCCCTGCAGTCAAAAAGTTGCCGACGTGTGGTAACGCAGATGACCGGAAACTCAGTCTCGTGCGTAGCTCTGATGCAAGTAAACCTGCGGCAAAGAGCGCTGCAAAGTGATTAGCGCGAAAAAAGCTGTTTTCGCCGCTGTTGCTTAGTGAGGGTAGACGGGGAACAGATGCTCCTTTTTTTAACCGGCAGTAGACCACGTGGTGCAGGTGAGAGGGGCCAGGTGAAATGCTGCGATGACGTGGTATGGCTCTCCACTGGAATACCGGCAGTACATCAGTTGGCCACGTGTGGTAACGCAGATGACCGGAAACACAGCCTTGTACATAGCTCTGAAGCAAGTAAACCTGCGGCAAGGAGCGCAGCAAAGTGATTAGTGCGATGAAAGTTGTTTTCGCCGCTGTTTCTAAGTGAGGGTAGAGGGGGAACAGATGCTCCTTTTTCTAGCCGGCTTTAGACCACGTAGTGCAGGTCAGAGCGGACAGGTGAAATGCTGTAATTATGTGGTACCGCTCTCCGCTGGTATCCCGGCAGTCAATCAGTTGCTCACGTATTGTAAAGCAGATGACCGGAAGCTCAGCCTGGTACGTAGCTCCGATGCAAGTAAACCTGCGGTAAAGAGCGCAGCAAAGTTATTAGTGCGATGCAAGCTGTTTTCGCCGCTGCTGCTAAGTGAGGGTAGATGGGGAACAGATGCTCTTTTTCTAGCTGGCGGCAGACCACGTGGGGCAGGTCACAGGGGCCAGTTGATATTCTGTAATGACGTTGTATTACTCTCCGCCGGAATCCCGGCAGTCAGTCAGGTGCCCGCGTGTGGTAACGCAGATGACAGGAAGCACAGCCGTGTACGTAGCTCTGATGCAAGTAAAGCTGCGGCAAAGAACGACGCAAAGTGATTACTGCGATGAAAGATGTTTTCGCCGCTGCTGCTAAGTGAGAGTAGACGGGGAACAGATGCTCCTTTTCTAGCCGGCATTAGACCACGTGGTGCAGGTCAGAGGGGCCAGGTGAAATGCTGTAATGACGTGGTATCGCTCTCCGCTGGTATCCCGGCAGTCAATCAGTTGACCACGTGTGGTAACGCATCTGACCGGAAACACAGCCTTGTACATAGCTCTGATGCAAGTAAACCTGCGGCAAATAGCGCAGCAAAGTGATTAGTGCGAAGAAAGCTGTTTTCGCCGCTGATGCTAAGTGAGGGTAGACGGGGAACAGCTCCTCCTTTTTTAGCCGGCAGCAGACCACGTGATGAAGGCCAGAGAGGCCAGGTGAAATGCTGTGATGACGTAGTATCGCTCTCCGCTGGTATCCCGGCAGTCAATCAGTTGACCACGTGTGGTAACACAGATGACCGGAAACACAGCCTGGTACGTACCTCTGATGCAAGTAAATCTGCGGCAAAGAGCGCAGCAAAGTGATTAGTTCGATGAAAGTTGTTTTCGCCGCTGCTGCTAATTGAGTGTAGACGGGGAACAGATGCTCCTTTTCTAGCCGGCATTAGACCACGAGGTGCAGGTCAGAGCGGACATGTAAAATGCTGTAATTATGTGGAACCGCTCTCCGCTGGAATACCGGCAGTCAATCAGTTGCCCACGTGTGGTAACGCAGATGACCGGAAGCACAGCCTTGTACGTAGCCCTGATGCAAGTAAACCTGCGGCAAAGAACGAAGCAAAGTGATTAGTGCGATGAAAGCTGTTTTCGCCGCTGCTGCTAAGTGAGGGTAGATGGGGAACAGATGCTCTTTTTCTAGCAGGCGGCAGACCACGTACGGCAGGTCACAGGGGCCAGTTGATATTCTGTGATGACGTTGTATCGCTCTCCGCCGGAATCCCGGCAGTCAGTCAGGTGCCCACGTGTGGTAACGCAGATGACAGGAAGCACAGCCGTGTACGTAGCTCTGATGCAAGTAAACCTTCGGCAAAGAACGACGCAAAGTGATTAGTGCTATGAAAGATGTTTTCGCCGCTGCTGCTTGGTGAGAGTAGACGGGGAACAGATGCTCCTTTTCTAGCCGGCATTAGACCACGTGGTGCAGGTCAGAGGGGCCAGGTGAAATGCTGTAATGACGTGGTATCGCTCTCCGCTGGAATACCGGCAGTCAATCAGTTGCCCACGTGTGGTAACGCAGATGACCGGAAGCACAGCCTTGTACGTAGCCCTGATGCAAGTAAACCTGCGGCAAAGAACGACGCAAAGTGATTAGTGCGATGAAAGCTGTTTTCTCCGCTGCTGCTAAGTGAGAGTAGACGGGGAACAGATGCTCCTTTTCTAGCCGGCATTAGACCACGTGGTTCAGGTCAGAGGGGACAAGTAAATTGCTGTAATGATGTGGTATCGCTCTCCGCTGGAATCCCGGCAGTCAGTCAGTTGCCTACGTGTGCTAACGCAGATGACAGGAAGCACAGCTTTGTACGTAGATCTGATGCAAGTAAACCTGCGGCAAAGAACGACGCAAAGTGATTAGTGCGATGAAAGCTGTTTTCTCCGCTGCTGCTAAGTGAGAGTAGACGGGGAACAGATGCTCCTTTTTTAGCCGGCAGCAGACCACGTGGTGCAGGTCAGAGGGGCCAGGTGAAATGCTGTGATGACGTAGTATCGCTCTCCGCTGGTATCCCGGCAGTCAATTAGTTGGCCACGTGTGGTAACGCAGATGACCGGAAACACAGCCTTGTACATAGCTCTGAGGCAAGTAAACCTGCGGCAAAGAGCGCTACAAAATGACTAGTGCGAAGAAAGCTGTTTTCGCCGCTGCTGCTTAGTGAGGGTAGACGGGGAACAGATGCTCCTTTTCCTAGCCGGCAGTAGACCACGTGGTGCAGGTTAGAGGGGCCAGGTGAAATGCTGTGATGACGTGGTATCGCTCTCCACTGGAATACCGGCAGTCAATCAGTTGGCCACGTGTGGTAACGCAGATGATCGGAAGCTCAGCCTGTAACGTAGCTCCGATGCAAGAAAACCTGCGCCAAAGAGCGCAGCAAAGTGATTAGTGCGATGAAAGCTGTTTCCGCCGCTAATGCTAATGGAGAGTAGACGGGGAACAGATGCTCCTTTTCTAGCCGGCATTAGACCACGTGGTGCAGGTCAGAGGGGCCAGGTAAAATGCTGTAATGACATGGTATTGCTCTCCGCTGGAATCCCGGCAGTCAGTCAGTTGCCTTCGTTTGGTAACGCAGATGACAGGAAGCACAGCTTTGTACGTAGATCTGATGCAAGTAAACCTGCGGCAAAGAACGACGCAAAGTGATTAGTGCGATGAAAGCTGTTTTCGCCGCTGCTGCTAAGTGACAGTAGACGGGGAACAGATGCTCCTTTTCTAGCCGGCATTAGACCACGTTGTGCACGTCAGAGGGGCCAGGTGAAATGCTGTGATGACGTGGTATCGCTCTCCGCTGGAATCCCTGCAGTCAAAAAGTTGCCGACGTGTGGTAACGCAGATGACCGGAAACTCAGTCTCGTGCGTAGCTCTGATGCAAGTAAACCTGCGGCAAAGAGCGCTGCAAAGTGATTAGCGCGAAAAAAGCTGTTTTCGCCGCTGTTGCTTAGTGAGGGTAGACGGGGAACAGATGCTCCTTTTTTTAGCCGGCAGTAGACCACGTGGTGCAGGTGAGAGGGGCCAGGTGAAATGCTGCGATGACGTGGTATGGCTCTCCACTGGAATACCGGCAGTACATCAGTTGGCCACGTGTGGTAACGCAGATGACCGGAAACACAGCCTTGTACATAGCTCTGAAGCAAGTAAACCTGCGGCAAGGAGCGCAGCAAAGTGATTAGTGCGATGAAAGTTGTTTTCGCCGCTGTTTCTAAGTGAGGGTAGAGGGGGAACAGATGCTCCTTTTTCTAGCCGGCTTTAGACCACGTAGTGCAGGTCAGAGCGGACAGGTGAAATGCTGTAATTATGTGGTACCGCTCTCCGCTGGTATCCCGGCAGTCAATCAGTTGCTCACGTATTGTAAAGCAGATGACCGGAAGCTCAGCCTGGTACGTAGCTCCGATGCAAGTAAACCTGCGGTAAAGAGCGCAGCAAAGTTATTAGTGCGATGCAAGCTGTTTTCGCCGCTGCTGCTAAGTGAGGGTAGATGGGGAACAGATGCTCTTTTTCTAGCTGGCGGCAGACCACGTGGGGCAGGTCACAGGGGCCAGTTGATATTCTGTAATGACGTTGTATTACTCTCCGCCGGAATCCCGGCAGTCAGTCAGGTGCCCGCGTGTGGTAACGCAGATGACAGGAAGCACAGCCGTGTACGTAGCTCTGATGCAAGTAAAGCTGCGGCAAAGAACGACGCAAAGTGATTACTGCGATGAAAGATGTTTTCGCCGCTGCTGCTAAGTGAGAGTAGACGGGGAACAGATGCTCCTTTTCTAGCCGGCATTAGACCACGTGGTGCAGGTCAGAGGGGCCAGGTGAAATGCTGTAATGACGTGGTATCGCTCTCCGCTGGTATCCCGGCAGTCAATCAGTTGACCACGTGTGGTAACGCATCTGACCGGAAACACAGCCTTGTACATAGTTCTGATGCAAGTAAACCTGCGGCAAGGAGCGCAGCAAAGTTATTAGTGCGATGAAAGTTGTTTTCGCAGCTGCTGCTAAGTGAGGGTAGATGGGGAACAGATGCTCCTTTTTTAGCCGGCAGTAGACCACGTGGTTCAGTTCAGAGGGGCCAGGTGAAATGCTGTGATGACGTTGTATCGCTCTCCGCTGGTATCCCGGCAGTCAATCAGTTGACCACGTGTGGTAACGCATCTGACCGGAAACACAGCCTTGTACATAGCTCTGATGCAAGTAAACCTGCGGCAAATAGCGCAGCAAAGTGATTAGTGCGAAGAAAGCTGTTTTCGCCGCTGATGCTAAGTGAGGGTAGACAGGGAACAGCTCCTCCTTTTTTAGCCGGCAGCAGACCACGTGATGAAGGCCAGAGAGGCCAGGTGAAATGCTGTGATGACGTAGTATCGCTCTCCGCTGGTATCCCGGCAGTCAATCAGTTGACCACGTGTGGTAACACAGATGACCGGAAACACAGCCTGGTACGTAGCTCTGATGCAAGTAAATCTGCGGCAAAGAGCGCAGCAAAGTGATTAGTTCGATGAAAGTTGTTTTCGCCGCTGCTGCTAATTGAGTGTAGACGGGGAACAGATGCTCCTTTTCTAGCCGGCATTAGACCACGAGGTGCAGGTCAGAGCGGACATGTAAAATGCTGTAATTATGTGGAACCGCCAGTCAGTCAGTTGCCTACGTGTAGTAACGCAGATGACCGGAAGCTCAGCCTTGTACGTAGCCCTGATGCAAGTAAACCTGCGGCAAAGAACGAAGCAAAGTGATTAGTGCGATGAAAGTTGTTTTCGCCGCTGATGCTAAGTGAGGGTAGACGGGGAACAGATGCTCCTTTTTTAGCCGGCAGCAGACCACGTGGTACAGGTCAGAGAACCAGGTGAAATGCTGTGATGACGTAGTATCGCTCTCCGCTGGTATCCCGGCAGTCAATCAGTTGGTAACGTGAGGTAACGCAGATGACAGGAAGCACAGCTTTGTACGTAGCCCTGATGCAAGTAAACCTGCGGCAAAGAACGACGCAAAGTGATTAGTGCGATGAAAGTTGTTCTCGCAGCTGCTGCTAAGTGACAGTAGACGGGGAACAGATGCTCCTTTTCTAGCCGGCATTAGACCACGTGGTGCAGGTCAGAGGGGCCAGGTGAAATACTGTAATGACGTGGTATCGCTCTCCGCTGGAATACCGGCAGTCAATCAGTTGCCCACGTGTGGTAACGCAGATGACCGGAAGCACAGCCTTGTACGTAGCCCTGATGCAAGTAAACCTGCGGCAAAGAACGAAGCAAAGTGATTAGTGCGATGAAAGCTGTTTTCGCCGCTGCTGCTAAGTGAGGGTAGATGGGGAACAGATGCTCTTTTTCTAGCAGGCGGCAGACCACGTACGGCAGGTCACAGGGGCCAGTTGATATTCTGTGATGACGTTGTATCGCTCTCCGCCGGAATCCCGGCAGTCAGTCAGGTGCCCACGTGTGGTAACGCAGATGACAGGAAGCACAGCCGTGTACGTAGCTCTGATGCAAGTAAACCTTCGGCAAAGAACGACGCAAAGTGATTAGTGCTATGAAAGATGTTTTCGCCGCTGCTGCTTGGTGAGAGTAGACGGGGAACAGATGCTCCTTTTCTAGCCGGCATTAGACCACGTGGTGCAGGTCAGAGGGGCCAGGTGAAATGCTGTAATGACGTGGTATCGCTCTCCGCTGGAATACCGGCAGTCAATCAGTTGCCCACGTGTGGTAACGCAGATGACCGGAAGCACAGCCTTGTACGTAGCCCTGATGCAAGTAAACCTGCGGCAAAGAACGACGCAAAGTGATTAGTGCGATGAAAGCTGTTATCGCCGCTGCTGCTAAGTGAGAGTAGACGGGGAACAGATGCTCCTTTTCTAGCCGGCATTAGACCACGTGGTTCAGGTCAGAGGGGACAAGTAAATTGCTGTAATGATGTGGTATCGCTCTCCGCTGGAATCCCGGCAGTCAGTCAGTTGCCTACGTGTGGTAACGCAGATGACAGGAAGCACAGCTTTGTACGTAGCCCTGATGCAAGTAAACCTGCGGCAAAGAACGACGCAAAGTGATTAGTGCGATGAAAGCTGTTTTCTCCGCTGCTGCTAAGTGAGAGTAGACGGGGAACAGATGCTCCTTTTCTAGCCGGCATTAGACCACGTGGTTCAGGTCAGAGGGGACAAGTAAATTGCTGTAATGATGTGGTATCGCTCTCCGCTGGAATCCCGGCAGTCAGTCAGTTGCCTACGTGTGGTAACGCAGATGACAGGTAGCACAGCTTTGTACGTAGATCTGATGCAAGTAAACCTGCGGCAAAGAACGACGCAAACTGATTAGTGCGATGAAAGCTGTTTTCTCCGCTGCTGCTAAGTGAGAGTAGACGGGGAACAGATGCTCCTTTTTTAGCCGGCAGCAGACCACGTGGTGCAGGTCAGAGGGGCCAGGTGAAATGCTGTGATGACGTAGTATCGCTCTCCGCTGGTATCCCGGCAGTCAATTAGTTGGCCACGTGTGGTAACGCAGATGACCGGAAACACAGCCTTGTACATAGCTCTGAGGCAAGTAAACCTGCGGCAAAGAGCGCTACAAAATGACTAGTGCGAAGAAAGCTGTTTTCGCCGCTGCTGCTTAGTGAGGGTAGACGGGGAACAGATGCTCCTTTTCCTAGCCGGCAGTAGACCACGTGGTGCAGGTTAGAGGGGCCAGGTGAAATGCTGTGATGACGTGGTATCGCTCTCCACTGGAATACCGGCAGTCAATCAGTTGGCCACGTGTGGTAACGCAGATGATCGGAAGCTCAGCCTGTAACGTAGCTCCGATGCAAGAAAACCTGCGCCAAAGAGCGCAGCAAAGTGATTAGTGCGATGAAAGCTGTTTCCGCCGCTAATGCTAATGGAGAGTAGACGGGGAACATATGCTCCTTTTCTAGCCGGCATTAGACCACGTGGTGCAGGTCAGAGGGGCCAGGTAAAATGCTGTAATGACATGGTATTGCTCTCCGCTGGAATCCCGGCAGTCAGTCAGTTGCCTTCGTTTGGTAACGCAGATGACAGGAAGCACAGCCTTGTACGTAGCTCTGATGCAAGTAAACCAGCGGCAAAGAACGCAGGAAAGTGATTAGTGCGATGAAAGCTGTTTTCGCCGCTGCTGCTAAGTGACAGTAGACGGGGAACAGATGCTCCTTTTCTAGCCGGCATTAGACCACGTTGTGCACGTCAGAGGGGCCAGGTGAAATGCTGTGATGACGTGGTATCGCTCTCCGCTGGAATCCCTGCAGTCAAAAAGTTGCCGACGTGTGGTAACGCAGATGACCGGAAACTCAGTCTCGTGCGTAGCTCTGATGCAAGTAAACCTGCGGCAAAGAGCGCTGCAAAGTGATTAGCGCGAAAAAAGCTGTTTTCGCCGCTGTTGCTTAGTGAGGGTAGACGGGGAACAGATGCTCCTTTTTTTAGCCGGCAGTAGACCACGTGGTGCAGGTGAGAGGGGCCAGGTGAAATGCTGCGATGACGTGGTATGGCTCTCCACTGGAATACCGGCAGTACATCAGTTGGCCACGTGTGGTAACGCAGATGACCGGAAACACAGCCTTGTACATAGCTCTGAAGCAAGTAAACCTGCGGCAAGGAGCGCAGCAAAGTGATTAGTGCGATGAAAGTTGTTTTCGCCGCTGTTTCTAAGTGAGGGTAGAGGGGGAACAGATGCTCCTTTTTCTAGCCGGCTTTAGACCACGTAGTGCAGGTCAGAGCGGACAGGTGAAATGCTGTAATTATGTGGTACCGCCCTCCGCTGGTATCCCGGCAGTCAATCAGTTGCTCACGTATTGTAAAGCAGATGACCGGAAGCTCAGCCTGGTACGTAGCTCCGATGCAAGTAAACCTGCGGTAAAGAGCGCAGCAAAGTTATTAGTGCGATGCAAGCTGTTTTCGCCGCTGCTGCTAAGTGAGGGTAGATGGGGAACAGATGCTCTTTTTCTAGCTGGCGGCAGACCACGTGGGGCAGGTCACAGGGGCCAGTTGATATTCTGTAATGACGTTGTATTAATCTCCGCCGGAATCCCGGCAGTCAGTCAGGTGCCCGCGTGTGGTAACGCAGATGACAGGAAGCACAGCCGTGTACGTAGCTCTGATGCAAGTAAAGCTGCGGCAAAGAACGACGCAAAGTGATTACTGCGATGAAAGATGTTTTCGCCGCTGCTGCTAAGTGAGAGTAGACGGGGAACAGATGCTCCTTTTCTAGCCGGCATTAGACCACGTGGTGCAGGTCAGAGGGGCCAGGTGAAATGCTGTAATGACGTGGTATCGCTCTCCGCTGGTATCCCGGCAGTCAATCAGTTGACCACGTGTGGTAACGCATCTGACCGGAAACACAGCCTTGTACATAGCTCTGATGCAAGTAAACCTGCGGCAAATAGCGCAGCAAAGTGATTAGTGCGAAGAAAGCTGTTTTCGCCGCTGATGCTAAGTTAGGGTAGACGGGGAACAGCTCCTCCTTTTTTAGCCGGCAGCAGACCACGTGATGCAGGCCAGAGAGGCCAGGTGAAATGCTGTGATGACGTAATATCGCTCTCCGCTGGTATCCCGGCAGTCAGTCAGTTGCCTACGTGTAGTAACGCAGATGACCGGAAGCACAGCCTTGTACGTAGCCCTGATGCAAGTAAACCTGCGGCAAAGAACGAAGCAAAGTGATTAGTGCGATGAAAGCTGTTTTCGCCGCTGCTGCTAAGTGAGGGTAGATGGGGAACAGATGCTCTTTTTCTAGCTGGCAGCAGATCACGTACGGCAGGTCACAGGGGCCAGTTGATATTCTGTGATGACGTTGTATCGCTCTCCGCCGGAATCCCGGCAGTCAGTCAGGTGCCCACGTGTGGTAACGCAGATGACAGGAAGCACAGCCGTGTACGTAGCTCTGATGCAAGTAAACCTTCGGCAAAGAACGACGCAAAGTGATTAGTGCTATGAAAGATGTTTTCGCCGCTGCTGCTTGGTGAGAGTAGACGGGGAACAGATGCTCCTTTTCTAGCCGGCATTAGACCACGTGGTTCAGGTCAGAGGGGACAAGTAAATTGCTGTAATGATGTGGTATCGCTCTCCGCTGGAATCCCGGCAGTCAGTCAGTTGCCTACGTGTGGTAACGCAGATGACAGGAAGCACAGCTTTGTACGTAGTCCTGATGCAAGTAAACCTGCGGCAAAGAACGACGCAAAGTGATTAGTGCGATGAAAGCTGTTTTCTCCGCTGCTGCTAAGTGAGAGTAGACGGGGAACAGATGCTCCTTTTCTAGCCGGCATTAGACCACGTGGTTCAGGTCAGAGGGGACAAGTAAATTGCTGTAATGATGTGGTATCGCTCTCCGCTGGAATCCCGGCAGTCAGTCAGTTGCCTACGTGTGGTAACGCAGATGACAGGAAGCACAGCTTTGTACGTAGCCCTGATGCAAGTAAACCTGCGGCAAAGAACCACGCAAAGTGATTAGTGCGATGAAAGCTGTTTTCTCCGCTGCTGCTAAGTGAGAGTAGACGGGGAACAGATGCTCCTTTTCTAGCCGGCATTAGACCACGTGGTTCAGGTCAGAGGGGACAAGTAAATTGCTGTAATGATGTGATATCGCTCTCCGCTGGAATCCCGGCAGTCAGTCACTGGCCTACGTGTGGTAACGCAGATGACAGGAAGCACAGCTTTGTACGTAGCCCTGATGCAAGTAAACCTGCGGCAAAGAACGACGCAAAGTGATTAGTGCGATGAAAGCTGTTTTCTCCGCTGCTGCTAAGTGAGAGTAGACGGGGAACAGATGCTCCTTTTCTAGCCGGCATTAGACCACGTGGTTCAGGTCAGAGGGGACAAGTAAATTGCTGTAATGATGTGGTATCGCTCTCCGCTGGAATCCCGGCAGTCAGTCAGTTGCCTACGTGTGGTAACGCAGATGACAGGAAGCACAGCCGTGTACGTAGCTCTGATGCAAGTAAACCTTCGGCAAAGAACGACGCAAAGTGATTAGTGCTATGAAAGATGTTTTCGCCGCTGCTGCTTGGTGAGAGTAGACGGGGAACAGATGCTCCTTTTCTAGCCGGCATTAGACCACGTGGTTCAGGTCAGAGGGGACAAGTAAATTGCTGTAATGATGTGGTATCGCTCTCCGCTGGAATCCCGGCAGTCAGTCACTGGCCTACGTGTGGTAACGCAGATGACAGGAAGCACAGCTTTGTACGTAGCCCTGATGCAAGTAAACCTGCGGCAAAGAACGACGCAAAGTGATTAGTGCGATGAAAGCTGTTTTCTCCGCTGCTGCTAAGTGAGAGTAGACGGGGAACAGATGCTCCTTTTCTAGCCGGCATTAGACCACGTGGTTCAGGTCAGAGGGGACAAGTAAATTGCTGTAATGATGTGATATCGCTCTCCGCTGGAATCCCGGCAGTCAGTCAGTTGCCTACGTCTGGTAACGCAGATGACAGGAAGCACAGCCGTGTACGTAGCTCTGATGCAAGTAAACCTTCGGCAAAGAACGACGCAAAGTGATTAGTGCTATGAAAGATGTTTTCGCCGCTGCTGCTTGGTGAGAGTAGACGGGGAACAGATGCTCCTTTTCTAGCCGGCATTAGACCACGTGGTTCAGGTCAGAGGGGACAAGTAAATTGCTGTAATGATGTGATATCGCTCTCCGCTGGAATCCCGGCAGTCAGTCACTGGCCTACGTGTGGTAACGCAGATGACAGGAAGCACAGCCGTGTACGTAGCTCTGATGCAAGTAAACCTTCGGCAAAGAACGACGCAAAGTGATTAGTGCTATGAAAGATGTTTTCGCCGCTGCTGCTTGGTGAGAGTAGACGGGGAACAGATGCTCCTTTTCTAGCCGGCATTAGACCACGTGGTTCAGGTCAGAGGGGACAAGTAAATTGCTGTAATGATGTGATATCGCTCTCCGCTGGAATCCCGGCAGTCAGTCACTGGCCTACGTGTGGTAACGCAGATGACAGGAAGCACAGCTTTGTACGTAGCCCTGATGCAAGTAAACCTGCGGCAAAGAACGACGCAAAGTGATTAGTGCGATGAAAGCTGTTTTCTCCGCTGCTGCTAAGTGAGAGTAGACGGGGAACAGATGCTCCTTTTCTAGCCGGCATTAGACCACGTGGTTCAGGTCAGAGGGGACAAGTAAATTGCTGTAATGATGTGATATCGCTCTCCGCTGGAATCCCGGCAGTCAGTCACTGGCCTACGTGTGGTAACGCAGATGACAGGAAGCACAGCCGTGTACGTAGCTCTGATGCAAGTAAACCTTCGGCAAAGAACGACGCAAAGTGATTAGTGCTATGAAAGATGTTTTCGCCGCTGCTGCTTGGTGAGAGTAGACGGGGAACAGATGCTCCTTTTCTAGCCGGCATTAGACCACGTGGTTCAGGTCAGAGGGGACAAGTAAATTGCTGTAATGATGTGGTATCGCTCTCCGCTGGAATCCCGGCAGTCAGTCAGTTGCCTACGTGTGGTAACGCAGATGACAGGAAGCACAGCTTTGTACGTAGCCCTGATGCAAGTAAACCTGCGGCAAAGAACGACGCAAAGTGATTAGTGCGATGAAAGCTGTTTTCTCCGCTGCTGCTAAGTGAGAGTAGACAGGGAACAGATGCTCCTTTTCTAGCCGGCATTAGACCACGTGGTTCAGGTCAGAGGGGACAAGTAAATTGCTGTAATGATGTGGTATCGCTCTCCGCTGGAATCCCGGCAGTCAGTCAGTTGCCTACGTGTGGTAACGCAGATGACAGGAAGCACAGCTTTGTACGTAGCCCTGATGCAAGTAAACCTGCGGCAAAGAACGACGCAAAGTGATTAGTGCGATGAAAGCTGTTTTCTCCGCTGCTGCTAAGTGAGAGTAGACGGGGAACAGATGCTCCTTTTCTAGCCGGCATTAGACCACGTGGTTCAGGTCAGAGGGGACAAGTAAATTGCTGTAATGATGTGATATCGCTCTCCGCTGGAATCCCGGCAGTCAGTCAGTTGCCTACGTGTGGTAACGCAGATGACAGGAAGCACAGCTTTGTACGTAGATCTGATGCAAGTAAACCTGCGGCAAAGAACGACGCAAAGTGATTAGTGCGATGAAAGCTGTTTTCGCCGCTGCTGCTAAGTAAGAGTAGACGGGGAACAGATGCTCCTTTTCTAGCCGGCATTAGACCACGTGGTTCAGGTCAGAGGGGACAAGTAAATTGCTGTAATGACGTGGTATCGCTCTCCGCTGGAATCCCGGCAGTCAGTCAGTTGCCTACGTGTGGTAACGCAGATGACAGGAAGCACAGCTTTGTACGTAGATCTGATGCAAGTAAACCTGCGGCAAAGAACGACGCAAAGTGATTAGTGCGATGAAAGCTGTTTTCGCCGCTGCTGCTAAGTGAGAGTAGACGGGGAACAGATGCTCCTTTTCTAGCCGGCATTAGACCACGTGGTTCAGGTCAGAGGGGACAAGTAAATTGCTGTAATGATGTGGTATCGCTCTCCGCTGGAATCCCGGCAGTCAGTCAGTTGCCTACGTCTGGTAACGCAGGTGACAGGAAGCACAGCTTTGTACGTAGATCTGATGCAAGTAAACCTGCGGCAAAGAACGCAGCAAAGTGATTAGTGCGATGAAAGCTGTTTTCTCCGCTGCTGCTAAGTGAGAGTAGACGGGGAACAGATGCTCCTTTTCTAGCCGGCATTAGACCACGTGGTTCAGGTCAGAGGGGACAAGTAAATTGCTGTAATGATGTGGTATCGCTCTCCGCTGGAATCCCGGCAGTCAGTCAGTTGCCTACGTGTGGTAACGCAGATGACAGGAAGCACAGCTTTGTACGTAGCCCTGATGCAAGTAAACCTGCGGCAAAGAACGACGCAAAGTGATTAGTGCGATGAAAGCTGTTTTAGCCGCTGCTGCTAAGTGAGAGTAGACGGGGAACAGATGCTCCTTTTCTAGCCGGCATTAGACCACGTGGTTCAGGTCTTAGGGGACAAATAAATTGCTGTAATGATGTGGTATCGCTCTCCGCTGGAATCCCGGCAGTCAGTCAGTTGCCTACGTGTGGTAACGCAGATGACAGGAAGCACAGCTTTTTTACGTAGCCCTGATGCAAGTAAACCTGCGGCAAAGAACGCAGCAAAGTGATTAGTGCGATGAAAGCTGTTTTCGCCGCTGCTGCTAAGTGAGAGTAGACGGGGAACAGATGCTCCTTTTCTAGCCGGCATTAGACCACGTGGTTCAGGTCAGAGGGGACAAGTAAATTCTGTAATGATGTGGTATCGCTTACCGCTGGAATCCCGGCAGTCAGTCAGTTGCCTACGTGTGGTAACGCAGGTGACAGGAAGCACAGCTTTGTACGTAGATCTGATGCAAGTAAACCTGCGGCAAAGAACGCAGCAAAGTGATTAGTGCGATGAAAGCTGTTTTCTCCGCTGCTGCTAAGTGAGAGTAGACGGGGAACAGATGCTCCTTTTCTAGCCGGCATTAGACCACGTGGTTCAGGTCAGAGGGGACAAGTAAATTGCTGTAATGATGTGGTATCGCTCTCCGCTGGAATCCCGGCAGTCAGTCAGTTGCCTACGTGTGGTAACGCAGATGACAGGAAGCACAGCTTTGTACGTAGATCTGATGCAAGTAAACCTGCGGCAAAGAACGACGCAAAGTGATTAGTGCGATGAAAGCTGTTTTAGCCGCTGCTGCTAAGTGAGAGTAGACGGGGAACAGATGCTCCTTTTCTAGCCGGCATTAGACCACGTGGTTCAGGTCTTAGGGGACAAATAAATTGCTGTAATGATGTGGTATCGCTCTCCGCTGGAATCCCGGCAGTCAGTCAGTTGCCTACGTGTGGTAACGCAGATGACAGGAAGCACAGCTTTGTACGTAGCCCTGATGCAAGTAAACCTGCGGCAAAGAACGCAGCAAAGTGATTAGTGCGATGAAAGCTGTTTTCGCCGCTGCTGCTAAGTGAGAGTAGACGGGGAACAGATGCTCCTTTTCTAGCCGGCATTAGACCACGTGGTTCAGGTCAGAGGGGACAAGTAAATTCTGTAATGATGTGGTATCGCTCTCCGCTGGAATCCCGGCAGTCAGTCAGTTGCCTACGTGTGGTAACGCAGATGACAGGAAGCACAGCTTTGTACGTAGATCTGATGCAAGTAAACCTGCGGCAAAGAACGCAGCAAAGTGATTAGTGCGATGAAAGCTGTTTTCTCCGCTGCTGCTAAGTGAGAGTAGACGGGGAACAGATGCTCCTTTTCTAGCCGGCATAAGACCACGTGGTTCAGGTCAGAGGGGACAAGTAAATTGCTGTAATGATGTGGTATCGCTCTCCGCTGGAATCCCGGCAGTCAGTCAGTTGCCTACGTGTGGTAACGCAGATGACAGGAAGCACAGCTTTGTACGTAGATCTGATGCAAGTAAACCTGCGGCAAAGAACGCAGCAAAGTGATTAGTGCGATGAAAGCTGTTTTCGCCGCTGCTGCTAAGTGAGAGTCGACGGGGAACAGATGCTCCTTTTCTAGCCGGCATTAGACCACGTGGTTCAGGTCTTAGGGGACAAATAAATTGCTGTAATGATGTGGTATCGCTCTCCGCTGGAATCCCGGCAGTCAGTCAGTTGCCTACGTGTGGTAACGCAGATGACAGGAAGCACAGCTTTGTACGTAGATCTGATGCAAGTAAACCTGCGGCAAAGAACGCAGCAAAGTGATTAGTGCGATGAAAGCTGTTTTCTCCGCTGCTGCTAAGTGAGAGTAGACGGGGAACAGATGCTCCTTTTCTAGCCGGCATTAGACCACGTGGTTCAGGTCTTAGGGGACAAATAAATTGCTGTAATGATGTGGTATCGCTCTCCGCTGGAATCCCGGCAGTCAGTCAGTTGCCTACGTGTGGTAACGCAGATGACAGGAAGCACAGCTTTGTACGTAGATCTGATGCAAGTAAACCTGTGGCAAAGAACGCAGCAAAGTGATTAGTGCGATGAAAGCTGTTTTCGCCGCTGCTGCTAAGTGAGAGTCGACGGGGAACAGATGCTCCTTTTCTAGCCGGCATTAGACCACGTGGTTCAGGTCAGAGGGGACAAGTAAATTCTGTAATGATGTGGTATCGCTCTCCGCTGGAATCCCGGCAGTCAGTCAGTTGCCTACGTGTGGTAACGCAGATGACAGGAAGCACAGCTTTGTACGTAGATCTGATGCAAGTAAACCTGCGGCAAAGAACGCAGCAAAGTGATTAGCGCGATGAAAGCTGTTTTCGCCGCGGCTGCTAAGTGAGAGTAGACGGGGAACAGATGCTCCTTTTCTAGCCGGCATTAGACCACGTGGTTCAGGTCAGAGGGGACAAATAAATTGCTGTAATGATGTGGTATCGCTCTCCGCTGGAATCCCGGCAGTCAGTCAGTTGCCTACGTGTGGTAACGCAGATGACAGGAAGCACAGCTTTGTACGTAGCCCTGATGCAAGTAAACCTGCGGCAAAGAACGCAGCAAAGTGATTAGTGCGATGAAAGCTGTTTTCTCCGCTGCTGCTAAGTGAGAGTAGAGGGGGAACAGATGCTCCTTTTCTAGCCGGCATTAGACCACGTGGTTCAGGTCAGAGGGGACAAGTAAATTGCTGTAATGATGTGGTGTCGCTCTCCGCTGGAATCCCGGCAGTCAGTCAGTTGCCTACGTGTGGTAACGCAGATGACAGGAAGCACAGCTTTGTACGTAGCCCTGATGCAAGTAAACCTGCGGCAAAGAACGACGCAAAGTGATTAGTGCGATGAAAGCTGTTTTCTCCGCTGCTGCTAAGTGAGAGTAGACGGGGAACAGATGCTCCTTTTCTAGCCGGCATTAGACCACGTGGTTCAGGTCAGAGGGGACAAGTAAATTGCTGTAATGATGTGATATCGCTCTCCGCTGGAATCCCGGCAGTCAGTCAGTTGCCTACGTGTGGTAACGCAGATGACAGGAAGCACAGCTTTGTACGTAGATCTGATGCAAGTAAACCTGCGGCAAAGAACGACGCAAAGGGATTAGTGCGATGAAAGCTGTTTTCTCCGCTGCTGCTAAGTGAGAGTAGACGGGGAACAGATGCTCCTTTTCTAGCCGGCATTAGACCACGTGGTTCAGGTCAGAGGGGACAAGTAAATTGCTGTAATGACGTGGTATCGCTCTCCGCTGGAATCCCGGCAGTCAGTCAGTTGCCTACGTGTGGTAACGCAGATGACAGGAAGCACAGCTTTGTCGGTAGATCTGATGCAAGTAAACCTGCGGCAAAGAACGACGCAAAGTGATTAGTGCGATGAAAGCTGTTTTCGCCGCTGCTGCTAAGTGAGAGTAGACGGGGAACAGATGCTCCTTTTCCCTCCGGCATTAGACCACGTGGTTCAGGTCAGAGGGGACAAGTAAATTGCTGTAATGACGTGGTATCGCTCTCCGCTGGAATCCCGGCAGTCAGTCAGTTGCCTACGTGTGGTAACGCAGATGACAGGAAGCACAGCTTTGTACGTAGCCCTGATGCAAGTAAACCTGCGGCAAAGAACGACGCAAAGTGATTAGTGCGATGAAAGCTGTTTTCGCCGCTGCTGCTAAGTGAGAGTAGACGGGGAACAGATGCTCCTTTTCTAGCCGGCATTAGACCACGTGGTTCAGGTCAGAGGGGACAAGTAAATTGCTGTAATGACGTGGTATCGCTCTCCGCTGGAATCCCGGCAGTCAGTCAGTTGCCTACGTGTGGTAACGCAGGTGACAGGAAGCACAGCTTTGTACGTAGATCTGATGCAAGTAAACCTGCGGCAAAGAACGCAGCAAAGTGATTAGTGCGATGAAAGCTGTTTTCTCCGCTGCTACTAAGTGAGAGTAGACGGGGAACAGATGCTCCTTTTCTAGCCGGCATTAGACCACGTGGTTCAGGTCAGAGGGGACAAGTAAATTCTGTAATGATGTGGTATCCCTCTCCGCTGGAATCCCGGCAGTCAGTCAGTTGCCTACGTGTGGCAACGCAGATGACAGGAAGCACAGCTTTGTACGTAGATCTGATGCAAGTAAACCTGCGGCAAAGAACGACGCAAAGTGATTAGTGCGATGAAAGCTGTTTTCTCCGCTGCTGCTAAGTGAGAGTAGACGGGGAACAGATGCTCCTTTTCTAGCCGGCATTAGACCACGTGGTTCAGGTCAGAGGGGACAAATAAATTCTGTAATGATGTGGTATCGCTCTCCGCTGGAATCCCGGCAGTCAGTCAGTTGCCTACGTGTGGTAACGCAGGTGACAGGAAGCACAGCTTTGTACGTAGATCTGATGCAAGTAAACCTGCGGCAAAGAACGCAGCAAAGAGATTAGTGCGATGAAAGCTGTTTTCTCCGCTGCTGCTAAGTGAGAGTAGACGGGGAACAGATGCTCCTTTTCTAGCCGGCATTAGACCACGTGGTTCAGGTCAGAGGGGACAAGTAAATTCTGTAATGATGTGGTATCGCTCTCCGCTGGAATCCCGGCAGTCAGTCAGTTGCCTACGTGTGGTAACGCAGGTGACAGGAAGCACAGCTTTGTACGTAGATCTGATGCAAGTAAACCTGCGGCAAAGAACGCAGCAAAGTGATTAGTGCGATGAAAGCTGTTTTCTCCGCTGCTGCTAAGTGAGAGTAGACGGGGAACAGATGCTCCTTTTCTAGCCGGCATTAGACCACGTGGTTCAGGTCAGAGGGGACAAGTAAATTCTGTAATGATGTGGTATCGCTCTCCGCTGGAATCCCGGCAGTCAGTCAGTTGCCTACGTGTGGTAACGCAGGTGACAGGAAGCACAGCTTTGTACGTAGATCTGATGCAAGTAAACCTGCGGCAAAGAACGCAGCAAAGTGATTAGTGCGATGAAAGCTGTTTTCTCCGCTGCTACTAAGTGAGAGTAGACGGGGAACAGATGCTCCTTTTCTAGCCGGCATTAGACCACGTGGTTCAGGTCAGAGGGGACAAGTAAATTCTGTAATGATGTGGTATCGCTCTCCGCTGGAATCCCGGCAGTCAGTCAGTTGCCTACGTGTGGTAACGCAGGTGACAGGAAGCACAGCTTTGTACGTAGATCTGATGCAAGTAAACCTGCGGCAAAGAACGCAGCAAAGTGATTAGTGCGATGAAAGCTGTTTTCGCCGCTGCTGCTAAGTGAGAGTAGACGGGGAACAGATGCTCCTTTTCTAGCCGGCATTAGACCACGTGGTTCAGGTCAGAGGGGACAAGTAAATTCTGTAATGATGTGGTATCGCTCTCCGCTGGAATCCCGGCAGTCAGTCAGTTGCCTACGTGTGGTAACGCAGATGACAGGAAGCACAGCTTTGTACGTAGATCTGATGCAAGTAAACCTGCGGCAAAGAACGCAGCAAAGTGATTAGTGCGATGAAAGCTGTTTTCTCCGCTGCTGCTAAGTGAGAGTAGACGGGGAACAGATGCTCCATTTCTAGCCGGCATTAGACCACGTGGTTCAGGTCAGAGGGGACAAGTAAATTGCTGTAATGATGTGGTATCGCTCTCCGCTGGAATCCCGGCAGTCAGTCAGTTGCCTACGTGTGGTAACGCAGATGACAGGAAGCACAGCTTTGTACGTAGATCTGATGCAAGTAAACCTGCGGCAAAGAACGCAGCAAAGTGATTAGTGCGATGAAAGCTGTTTTCGCCGCTGCTGCTAAGTGAGAGTCGACGGGGAACAGATGCTCCTTTTCTAGCCGGCATTAGACCACGTGGTTCAGGTATTAGGGGACAAATAAATTGCTGTAATGATGTGGTATCGCTCTCCGCTGGAATCCCGGCAGTCAGTCAGTTGCCTACGTGTGGTAACGCAGATGACAGGAAGCACAGCTTTGTACGTAGATCTGATGCAAGTAAACCTGCGGCAAAGAACGCAGCAAAGTGATTAGTGCGATGAAAGCTGTTTTCTCCGCTGCTGCTAAGTGAGAGTAGACGGGGAACAGATGCTCCTTTTCTAGCCGGCATTAGACCACGTGGTTCAGGTCTTAGGGGACAAATAAATTGCTGTAATGATGTGGTATCGCTCTCCGCTGGAATCCCGGCAGTCAGTCAGTTGCCTACGTGTGGTAACGCAGATGACAGGAAGCACAGCTTTGTACGTAGATCTGATGCAAGTAAACCTGCGGCAAAGAACGCAGCAAAGTGATTAGTGCGATGAAAGCTGTTTTCGCCGCTGCTGCTAAGTGAGAGTCGACGGGGAACAGATGCTCCTTTTCTAGCCGGCATTAGACCACGTGGTTCAGGTCAGAGGGGACAAGTAAATTCTGTAATGATGTGGTATCGCTCTCCGCTGGAATCCCGGCAGTCAGTCAGTTGCCTACGTGTGGTAACGCAGATGACAGGAAGCACAGCTTTGTACGTAGATCTGATGCAAGTAAACCTGCGGCAAAGAACGCAGCAAAGTGATTAGTGCGATGAAAGCTGTTTTCTCCGCTGCTGCTAAGTGAGAGTAGACGGGGAACAGATGCTCCTTTTCTAGCCGGCATTAGACCACGTGGTTCAGGTCAGAGGGGACAAGTAAATTGCTGTAATGACGTGGTATCGCTCTCCGCTGGAATCCCGGCAGTCAGTCAGTTGCCTACGTGTGGTAACGCAGATGACAGGAAGCACAGCTTTGTACGTAGATCTGATGCAAGTAAACCTGCGGCAAAGAACGCAGCAAAGTGATTAGTGCGATGAAAGCTGTTTTCTCCGCTGCTGCTAAGTGAGAGTAGACGGGGAACAGATGCTCCTTTTCTAGCCGGCATTAGACCACGTGGTTCAGGTCTTAGGGGACAAATAAATTGCTGTAATGATGTGGTATCGCTCTCCGCTGGAATCCCGGCAGTCAGTCAGTTGCCTACGTGTGGTAACGCAGATGACAGGAAGCACAGCTTTGTACGTAGATCTGATGCAAGTAAACCTGCGGCAAAGAACGCAGCAAAGTGATTAGTGCGATGAAAGCTGTTTTCGCCGCTGCTGCTAAGTGAGAGTCGACGGGGAACAGATGCTCCTTTTCTAGCCGGCATTAGACCACGTGGTTCAGGTCAGAGGGGACAAGTAAATTGCTGTAATGATGTGATATCGCTCTCCGCTGGAATCCCGGCAGTCAGTCAGTTGCCTACGTGTGGTAAAGCAGATGACAGGAAGCACAGCTTTGTACGTAGATCTGATGCAAGTAAACCTGCGGCAAAGAACGACGCAAAGGGATTAGTGCGATGAAAGCTGTTTTCTCCGCTGCTGCTAAGTGAGAGTAGACGGGGAACAGATGCTCCTTTTCTAGCCGGCATTAGACCACGTGGTTCAGGTCAGAGGGGACAAGTAAATTGCTGTAATGACGTGGTATCGCTCTCCGCTGGAATCCCGGCAGTCAGTCAGTTGCCTACGTGTGGTAACGCAGATGACAGGAAGCACAGCTTTGTACGTAGATCTGATGCAAGTAAACCTGCGGCAAAGAACGACGCAAAGTGATTAGTGCGATGAAAGCTGTTTTCGCCGCTGCTGCTAAGTGAGAGTAGACGGGGAACAGATGCTCCTTTTCTAGCCGGCATTAGACCACGTGGTTCAGGTCAGAGGGGACAAGTAAATTGCTGTAATGACGTGGTATCGCTCTCCGCTGGAATCCCGGCAGTCAGTCAGTTGCCTACGTGTGGTAACGCAGATGACAGGAAGCACAGCTTTGTACGTAGATCTGATGCAAGTAAACCTGCGGCAAAGAACGCAGCAAAGTGATTAGTGCGATGAAAGCTGTTTTCTCCGCTGCTACTAAGTGAGAGTAGACGGGGAACAGATGCTCCTTTTCTAGCCGGCATTAGACCACGTGGTTCAGGTCAGAGGGGACAAGTAAATTCTGTAATGATGTGGTATCCCTCTCCGCTGGAATCCCGGCAGTCAGTCAGTTGCCTACGTGTGGTAACGCAGATGACAGGAAGCACAGCTTTGTACGTAGATCTGATGCAAGTAAACCTGCGGCAAAGAACGACGCAAAGTGATTAGTGCGATGAAAGCTGTTTTCGCCGCTGCTGCTAAGTGAGAGTAGACGGGGAACAGATGCTCCTTTTCTAGCCGGCATTAGACCACGTGGTTCAGGTCAGAGGGGACAAGTAAATTGCTGTAATGACGTGGTATCGCTCTCCGCTGGAATCCCGGCAGTCAGTCAGTTGCCTACGTGTGGTAACGCAGATGACAGGAAGCACAGCTTTGTACGTAGATCTGATGCAAGTAAACCTGCGGCAAAGAACGCAGCAAAGTGATTAGTGCGATGAAAGCTGTTTTCTCCGCTGCTACTAAGTGAGAGTAGACGGGGAACAGATGCTCCTTTTCTAGCCGGCATTAGACCACGTGGTTCAGGTCAGAGGGGACAAGTAAATTCTGTAATGATGTGGTATCCCTCTCCGCTGGAATCCCGGCAGTCAGTCAGTTGCCTACGTGTGGTAACGCAGATGACAGGAAGCACAGCTTTGTACGTAGATTTGATGCAAGTAAACCTGCGGCAAAGAACGACGCAAAGTGATTAGTGCGATGAAAGCTGTTTTCTCCGCTGCTGCTAAGTGAGAGTAGACGGGGAACAGATGCTCCTTTTCTAGCCGGCATTAGACCACGTGGTTCAGGTCAGAGGGGACAAATAAATTCTGTAATGATGTGGTATCGCTCTCCGCTGGAATCCCGGCAGTCAGTCAGTTGCCTACGTGTGGTAACGCAGGTGACAGGAAGCACAGCTTTGTACGTAGATCTGATGCAAGTAAACCTGCGGCAAAGAACGCAGCAAAGAGATTAGTGCGATGAAAGCTGTTTTCTCCGCTGCTGCTAAGTGAGAGTAGACGGGGAACAGATGCTCCTTTTCTAGCCGGCATTAGACCACGTGGTTCAGGTCAGAGGGGACAAGTAAATTCTGTAATGATGTGGTATCGCTCTCCGCTGGAATCCCGGCAGTCAGTCAGTTGCCTACGTGTGGTAACGCAGGTGACAGGAAGCACAGCTTTGTACGTAGATCTGATGCAAGTAAACCTGCGGCAAAGAACGCAGAAAAGTGATTAGTGCGATGAAAGCTGTTTTCTCCGCTGCTGCTAAGTGAGAGTAGACGGGGAACAGATGCTCCTTTTCTAGCCGGCATTAGACCACGTGGTTCAGGTCAAAGGGGACAAGTAAATTCTGTAATGATGTGGTATCGCTCTCCGCTGGAATCCCGGCAGTCAGTCAGTTGCCTACGTGTGGTAACGCAGGTGACAGGAAGCACAGCTTTGTACGTAGATCTGATGCAAGTAAACCTGCGGCAAAGAACGCAGCAAAGTGATTAGTGCGATGAAAGCTGTTTTCTCCGCTGCTACTAAGTGAGAGTAGACGGGGAACAGATGCTCCTTTTCTAGCCGGCATTAGACCACGTGGTTCAGGTCAGAGGGGACAAGTAAATTCTGTAATGATGTGGTATCGCTCTCCGCTGGAATCCCGGCAGTCAGTCAGTTGCCTACGTGTGGTAACGCAGGTGACAGGAAGCACAGCTTTGTACGTCGATCTGATGCAAGTAAACCTGCGGCAAAGAACGCAGCAAAGTGATTAGTGCGATGAAAGCTGTTTTCTCCGCTGCTGCTAAGTGAGAGTAGACGGGGAACAGATGCTCCTTTTCTAGCCGGCATTAGACCACGTGGTTCAGGTCAGAGGGGACAAGTAAATTGCTGTAATGATGTGGTATCGCTCTCCGCTGGAATCCCGGCAGTCAGTCAGTTGCCTACGTGTGGTAACGCAGATGACAGGAAGCACAGCTTTGTACGTAGATCTGATGCAAGTAAACCTGCGGCAAAGAACGACGCAAAGTGATTAGTGCGATGAAAGCTGTTTTAGCCGCTGCTGCTAAGTGAGAGTAGACGGGGAACAGATGCTCCTTTTCTAGCCGGCATTAGACCACGTGGTTCAGGTCTTAGGGGACAAATAAATTGCTGTAATGATGTGGTATCGCTCTCCGCTGGAATCCCGGCAGTCAGTCAGTTGCCTACGTGTGGTAACGCAGATGACAGGAAGCACAGCTTTGTACGTAGCCCTGATGCAAGTAAACCTGCGGCAAAGAACGCAGCAAAGTGATTAGTGCGATGAAAGCTGTTTTCGCCGCTGCTGCTAAGTGAGAGTAGACGGGGAACAGATGCTCCTTTTCTAGCCGGCATTAGACCACGTGGTTCAGGTCAGAGGGGACAAGTAAATTCTGTAATGATGTGGTATCGCTCTCCGCTGGAATCCCGGCAGTCAGTCAGTTGCCTACGTGTGGTAACGCAGATGACAGGAAGCACAGCTTTGTACGTAGATCTGATGCAAGTAAACCTGCGGCAAAGAACGCAGCAAAGTGATTAGTGCGATGAAAGCTGTTTTCTCCGCTGCTGCTAAGTGAGAGTAGACGGGGAACAGATGCTCCTTTTCTAGCCGGCATTACACCACGTGGTTCAGGTCAGAGGGGACAAGTAAATTGCTGTAATGATGTGGTATCGCTCTCAGCTGGAATCCCGGCAGTCAGTCAGTTGCCTACGTGTGGTAACGCAGATGACAGGAAGCACAGCTTTGTACGTAGATCTGATGCAAGTAAACCTGCGGCAAAGAACGCAGCAAAGTGATTAGTGCGATGAAAGCTGTTTTCGCCGCTGCTGCTAAGTGAGAGTAGACGGGGAACAGATGCTCCTTTTCTAGCCGGCATTAGACCACGTGGTTCAGGTCTTAGGGGACAAATAAATTGCTGTAATGATGTGGTATCGCTCTCAGCTGGAATCCCGGCAGTCAGTCAGTTGCCTACGTGTGGTAACGCAGATGACAGGAAGCACAGCTTTGTACGTAGCCCTGATGCAAGTAAACCTGCGGCAAAGAACGCAGCAAAGTGATTAGTGCGATGAAAGCTGTTTTCGCCGCTGCTGCTAAGTGAGAGTGGACGGGGAACAGATGCTCCTTTTCTAGCCGGCATTAGACCACGTGGTTCAGGTCTTAGGGGACAAATAAATTGCTGTAATGATGTGGTATCGCTCTCCGCTGGAATCCCGGCAGTCAGTCAGTTGCCTACGTGTGGTAACGCAGATGACAGGAAGCACAGCTTTGTACGTAGCCCTGATGCAAGTAAACCTGCGGCAAAGAACGCAGCAAAGTGATTAGTGCGATGAAAGCTGTTTTCGCCGCTGCTGCTAAGTGAGAGTGGACGGGGAACAGATGCTCCTTTTCTAGCCGGCATTAGACCACGTGGTTCAGGTCAGAGGGGACAAGTAAATTCTGTAATGATGTGGTATCGCTCTCCGCTGGAATCCCGGCAGTCAGTCAGTTGCCTACGTGTGGTAACGCAGATGACAGGAAGCACAGCTTTGTACGTAGCCCTGATGCAAGTAAACCTGCGGCAAAGAACGCAGCAAAGTAATTAGTGCGATGAAAGCTGTTTTCGCCGCTGCTGCTAAGTGAGAGTAGACAGGGAACAGATGCTCCTTTTCTAGCCGGCATTAGACCACGTGGTTCAGGTGAGAGGGGACAAGTAAATTGCTGTAATGATGTGGTATCGCTCTCCGCTGGAATCCCGGCAGTCAGTCAGTTGCCTACGTGTGGTAACGCAGATGACAGGAAGCACAGCTTTGTACGTAGCCCTGATGCAAGTAAACCTGCGGCAAAGAACGCAGCAAAGTAATTAGTGCGATGAAAGCTGTTTTCTCCGCTGCTGCTAAGTGAGAGTAGACAGGGAACAGATGCTCCTTTTCTAGCCGGCATTAGACCACGTGGTTCAGGTGAGAGGGGACAAGTAAATTGCTGTAATGATGTGGTATCGCTCTCCGCTGGAATCCCGGCAGTCAGTCAGTTGCCTACGTGTGGTAACGCAGATGACAGGAAGCACAGCTTTGTACGTAGCCCTGATGCAAGTAAACCTGCGGCAAAGAACGCAGCAAAGTAATTAGTGCGATGAAAGCTGTTTTCTCCGCTGCTGCTAAGTGAGAGTAGACAGGGAACAGATGCTCCTTTTCTAGCCGGCATTAGACCACGTGGTTCAGGTGAGAGGGGACAAGTAAATTGCTGTAATGATGTGGTATCGCTCTCCGCTGGAATCCCGGCAGTCAGTCAGTTGCCTACGTGTGGTAACGCAGATGACAGGAAGCACAGCTTTGTACGTAGCCCTGATGCAAGTAAACCTGCGGCAAAGAACGCAGCAAAGTGATTAGTGCGATGAAAGCTGTTTTCGCCGCTGCTGCTAAGTGAGAGTAGACGGGGAACAGATGCTCCTTTTCTAGCCGGCATTAGACCACGTGGTTCAGGTCAGAGGGGACAAGTAAATTGCTGTAATGATGTGGTATCGCTCTCCGCTGGAATCCCGGCAGTTAGTCAGTTGCCTACGTGTGGTAACGCAGATGACAGGTAGCACAGCTTTGTACGTAGCCCTGATGCAAGTAAACCTGCGGCAAAGAACGCAGCAAAGTGATTAGTGCGATGAAAGCTGTTTTCGCCGCTGCTGCTAAGTGAGAGTAGACGGGGAACAGATGCTCCTTTTCTAGCCGGCATTAGACCACGTGGTTCAGGTCAGAGGGGACAAGTAAATTCTGTAATGATGTGGTATCGCTCTCCGCTGGAATCCCGGCAGTCAGTCAGTTGCCTACGTGTGGTAACGCAGATGACAGGAAGCACAGCTTTGTACGTAGCCCTGATGCAAGTAAACCTGCGGCAAAGAACGCAGCAAAGTAATTAGTGCGATGAAAGCTGTTTTCTCCGCTGCTGCTAAGTGAGAGTAGACAGGGAACAGATGCTCCATTTCTAGCCGGCATTAGACCACGTGGTTCAGGTCAGAGGGGACAAGTAAATTGCTTTAATGATGTGGTATCGCTCTCCGCTGGAATCCCGGCAGTCAGTCAGTTGCCTACGTGTGGTAACGCAGATGACAGGAAGCACAGCTTTGTACGTAGATCTGATGCAAGTAAACCTGCGGCAAAGAACGACGCAAAGTAATTAGTGCGATGAAAGCTGTTTTAGCCGCTGCTGCTAAGTGAGAGTAGACGGGGAACAGATGCTCCTTTTCTAGCCGGCATTAGACCACGTGGTTCAGGTCTTAGGGGACAAATAAATTGCTGTAATGATGTGGTATCGCTCTCCGCTGGAATCCCGGCAGTCAGTCAGTTGCCTACGTGTGGTAACGCAGATGACAGGAAGCACAGCTTTGTACGTAGCCCTGATGCAAGTAAACCTGCGGCAAAGAACGCAGCAAAGTGATTAGTGCGATGAAAGCTGTTTTCGCCGCTGCTGCTAAGTGAGAGTAGACGGGGAACAGATGCTCCTTTTCTAGCCGGCATTAGACCACGTGGTTCAGGTCAGAGGGGACAAGTAAATTCTGTAATGATGTGGTATCGCTCTCCGCTGGAATCCCGGCAGTCAGTCAGTTGCCTACGTGTGGTAACGCAGATGACAGGAAGCACAGCTTTGTACGTAGATCTGATGCAAGTAAACCTGCGGCGAAGAACGCAGCAAAGTGATTAGTGCGATGAAAGCTGTTTTCTCCGCTGCTGCTAAGTGAGAGTAGACGGGGAACAGATGCTCCTTTTCTAGCCGGCATTACACCACGTGGTTCAGGTCAGAGGGGACAAGTAAATTGCTGTAATGATGTGGTATCGCTCTCAGCTGGAATCCCGGCAGTCAGTCAGTTGCCTACGTGTGGTAACGCAGATGACAGGAAGCACAGCTTTGTACGTAGATCTGATGCAAGTAAACCTGCGGCAAAGAACGCAGCAAAGTGATTAGTGCGATGAAAGCTGTTTTCGCCGCTGCTGCTAAGTGAGAGTAGACGGGGAACAGATGCTCCTTTTCTAGCCGGCATTAGACCACGTGGTTCAGGTCTTAGGGGACAAATAAATTGCTGTAATGATGTGGTATCGCTCTCAGCTGGAATGCCGGCAGTCAGTCAGTTGCCTACGTGTGGTAACGCAGATGACAGGAAGCACAGCTTTGTACGTAGCCCTGATGCAAGTAAACCTGCGGCAAAGAACGCAGCAAAGTGATTAGTGCGATGAAAGCTGTTTTCGCCGCTGCTGCTAAGTGAGAGTGGACGGGGAACAGATGCTCCTTTTCTAGCCGGCATTAGACCACGTGGTTCAGGTCAGAGGGGACAAGTAAATTCTGTAATGATGTGGTATCGCTCTCCGCTGGAATCCCGGCAGTCAGTCAGTTGCCTACGTGTGGTAACGCAGATGACAGGAAGCACAGCTTTGTACGTAGCCCTGATGCAAGTAAACCTGCGGCAAAGAACGCAGCAAAGTAATTAGTGCGATGAAAGCTGTTTTCTACGCTGCTGCTAAGTGAGAGTAGACAGGGAACAGATGCTCCTTTTCTAGCCGGCATTAGACCACGTGGTTCAGGTGAGAGGGGACAAGTAAATTGCTGTAATGATGTGGTATCGCTCTCCGCTGGAATCCCGGCAGTCAGTCAGTTGCCTACGTGTGGTAACGCAGATGACAGGAAGCACAGCTTTGTACGTAGCCCTGATGCAAGTAAACCTGCGGCAAAGAACGCAGCAAAGTGATTAGTGCGATGAAAGCTGTTTTCGCCGCTGCTGCTAAGTGAGAGTAGACGGGGAACAGATGCTCCTTTTCTAGCCGGCATTAGACCACGTGGTTCAGGTCAGAGGGGACAAGTAAATTGCTGTAATGATGTGGTATCGCTCTCCGCTGGAATCCCGGCAGTTAGTCAGTTGCCTACGTGTGGTAACGCAGATGACAGGTAGCACAGCTTTGTACGTAGCCCTGATGCAAGTAAACCTGCGGCAAAGAACGCAGCAAAGTGATTAGTGCGATGAAAGCTGTTTTCGCCGCTGCTGCTAAGTGAGAGTAGACGGGGAACAGATGCTCCTTTTCTAGCCGGCATTAGACCACGTGGTTCAGGTCAGAGGGGACAAGTAAATTCTGTAATGATGTGGTATCGCTCTCCGCTGGAATCCCGGCAGTCAGTCAGTTGCCTACGTGTGGTAACGCAGATGACAGGAAGCACAGCTTTGTACGTAGCCCTGATGCAAGTAAACCTGCGGCAAAGAACGCAGCAAAGTAATTAGTGCGATGAAAGCTGTTTTCTCCGCTGCTGCTAAGTGAGAGTAGACAGGGAGCAGATGCTCCATTTCTAGCCGGCATTAGACCACGTGGTTCAGGTCAGAGGGGACAAGTAAATTGCTTTAATGATGTGGTATCGCTCTCCGCTGGAATCCCGGCAGTCAGTCAGTTGCCTACGTGTGGTAACGCAGATGACAGGAAGCACAGCTTTGTACGTAGCCCTGATGCAAGTAAACCTGCGGCAAAGAACGCAGCAAAGTAATTAGTGCGATGAAAGCTGTTTTCTCCGCTGCTGCTAAGTGAGAGTAGACGGGGAACAGATGCTCCTTTTCTAGCCGGCATTAGACCACGTGGTTCAGGTCAGAGGGGACAAGTAAATTGCTGTAATGATGTGGTATCGCTCTCCGCTGGAATCCCGCCAGTCAGTCAGTTGCCTACGTGTGGTAACGCAGATGACAGGAAGCACAGCTTTGTACGTAGATCTGATGCAAGTAAACCTGCGGCAAAGAACGCAGCAAAGTGATTAGTGCGATGAAAGCTGTTTTCTTCGCTGCTGCTAAGTGAGAGTAGACAGGGAACAGATGCTCCTTTTCTAGCCGGCATTAGACCACGTGGTTCAGGTCAGAGGGGACAAGTAAATTGCTGTAATGATGTGGTATCGCTCTCCGCTGGAATCCCGGCAGTCAGTCAGTTGCCTACGTGTGGTAACGCAGATGACAGGAAGCACAGCTTTGTACGTAGATCTGATGCAAGTAAACCTGCGGCAAAGAACGACGCAAAGTGATTAATGCGATGAAAGCTGTTTTCGCCGCTGCTGCTAAGTGAGAGTAGACGGGGAACAGATGCTCCTTTTCTAGCCGGCATTAGACCACGTGGTTCAGGTCAGAGGGGACAAGTAAATTGCTGTAATGATGTGGTATCGCTCTCCGCTGGAATCCCGGCAGTCAGTCAGTTGCCTACGTGTGGTAACGCAGATGACAGGAAGCACAGCTTTGTACGTAGATCTGATGCAAGTAAACCTGCGGCAAAGAACGACGCAAAGTGATTAGTGCGATGAAAGCTGTTTTCGCCGCTGCTGCTAAGTGAGAGTAGACGGGGAACAGATGCTCCTTTTCTAGCCGGCACTAGACCACGTGGTTCAGGTCAGAGGGGACAAGTAAATTGCTGTAATGATGTGGTATCGCTCTCCGCTGGAATCCCGGCAGTCAGTCAGTTGCCTACGTGTGGTAACGCAGATGACAGGAAGCACAGCTTTGTACGTAGATCTGATGCAAGTAAACCTGCGGCAAAGAACGACGCAAAGTGATTAATGCGATGAAAGCTGTTTTCGCCGCTGCTGCTAAGTGAGAGTAGACGGGGAACAGATGCTCCTTTTCTAGCCGGCATTAGACCACGTGGTTCAGGTCAGAGGGGACAAGTAAATTGCTGTAATGATGTGGTATCGCTCTCCGCTGGAATCCCGGCAGTCAGTCAGTTGCCTACGTGTGGTAACGCAGATGACAGGAAGCACAGCTTTGTACGTAGAGCTGATGCAAGTAAACCTGCGGCAAAGAACGACGCAAAGTGATTAATGCGATGAAAGCTGTTTTCGCCGCTGCTGCTAAGTGAGAGTAGACGGGGAACAGATGCTCCTTTTCTAGCCGGCATTAGACCACGTGGTTCAGGTCAGAGGGGACAAGTAAATTGCTGTAATGATGTGGTATCGCTCTCCGCTGGAATCCCGGCAGTCAGTCAGTTGCCTACGTGTGGTAACGCAGATGACAGGAAGCACAGCTTTGTACGTAGATCTGATGCAAGTAAACCTGCGGCAAAGAACGACGCAAAGTGATTAGTGCGATGAAAGCTGTTTTCGCCGCTGCTGCTAAGTGAGAGTAGACGGGGAACAGATGCTCCTTTTCTAGCCGGCACTAGACCACGTGGTTCAGGTCAGAGGGGACAAGTAAATTGCTGTAATGATGTGGTATCGCTCTCCGCTGGAATCCCGGCAGTCAGTCAGTTGCCTACGTGTGGTAACGCAGATGACAGGAAGCACAGCTTTGTACGTAGATCTGATGCAAGTAAACCTGCGGCAAAGAACGACGCAAAGTGATTAATGCGATGAAAGCTGTTTTCGCCGCTGCTGCTAAGTGAGAGTAGACGGGGAACAGATGCTCCTTTTCTAGCCGGCATTAGACCACGTGGTTCAGGTCAGAGGGGACAAGTAAATTGCTGTAATGATGTGGTATCGCTCTCCGCTGGAATCCCGGCAGTCAGTCAGTTGCCTACGTGTGGTAACGCAGATGACAGGAAGCACAGCTTTGTACGTAGAGCTGATGCAAGTAAACCTGCGGCAAAGAACGACGCAAAGTGATTAATGCGATGAAAGCTGTTTTCGCCGCTGCTGCTAAGTGAGAGTAGACGGGGAACAGATGCTCCTTTTCTAGCCGGCATTAGACCACGTGGTTCAGGTCAGAGGGGACAAGTAAATTGCTGTAATGATGTGGTATCGCTCTCCGCTGGAATCCCGGCAGTCAGTCAGTTGCCTACGTGTGGTAACGCAGATGACAGGTAGCACAGCTTTGTACGTAGATCTGATGCAAGTAAACCTGCGGCAAAGAACGCAGCAAAGTGATTAGTGCGATGAAAGCTGTTTTCTCCGCTGCTGCTAAGTGAGAGTAGACGGGGAACAGATGCTCCTTTTCTAGCCGGCATTAGACCACGTGGTTCAGGTCAGAGGGGACAAGTAAATTGCTGTAATGATGTGGTATCGCTCTCCACTGGAATCCCGGCAGTCAGTCAGTTGCCTACGTGTGGTAACGCAGATGACAGGTAGCACAGCTTTGTACGTAGATCTGATGCAAGTAAACCTGCGGCAAAGAACGCAGCAAAGTGATTAATGCGATGAAAGCTGTTTTCTCCGCTGCTGCTAAGTGAGAGTAGACGGGGAGCAGATGCTCCTTTTCTAGCCGGCATTAGACCACGTGGTGCACGTCTGAGAGGCCAGGTAAAATGCTGTAATGACATGGTATCGCTCTCCTCTGGAATCCCGGCTGTCAGTCAGTTGCCTACGTGTGGTAACGCAGATGACCGGAAGCACAGCCTTCTACATAGCCCTGATGCAAGTAAACCTGCGGCAAAGAACGACGCAAAGTGATTAATGCGATGAAAGCTGTTTTCTCCGCTGCTGCTAAGTGAGAGTAGACGGGGAGCAGATGCTCCTTTTCTAGCCGGCATTAGACCACGTGGTGCACGTCTGAGAGGCCAGGTAAAATGCTGTAATGACATGGTATCGCTCTCCTCTGGAATCCCGGCTGTCAGTCAGTTGCCTACGTGTGGTAACGCAGATGACCGGAAGCACAGCCTTCTACATAGCCCTGATGCAAGTAAACCTGCGGCAAAGAACGACGCAAATTGATTAGTGCGATGAAAGCTGTTATCGCCGCTGCTGCTAAGTGAGGGTAGATGGGGAACAGATGCTCTTTTTCTAGCTGGCGGCAGACCACGTGGGGCAGGTCACAGGGGCCAGTTGATATTCTGTAATGACGTTGTATTACTCTCCGCCGGAATCCCGGCAGTCAGTCAGTTGCCTACGTGTGGTAACGCAGATGACCGGAAGCACAGCCTTCTACATAGCCCTGATGCAAGTAAACCTGCGGCAAAGAACGACGCAAATTGATTAGTGCGATGAAAGCTGTTATCGCCGCTGCTGCTAAGTGAGGGTAGATGGGGAACAGATGCTCTTTTTCTAGCTGGCGGCAGACCACGTGGGGCAGGTCACAGGGGCCAGTTGATATTCTGTAATGACGTTGTATTACTCTCCGCCGGAATCCCGGCAGTCAGTCAGGTGCCCACGTGTGGTAACGCAGATGACAGGAAGCACAGCCGTGTGCCTAGCTCTGATGCAAGTAAAGCTGCGGCAAAGAACGACGCAAAGTGATTAGTGCGATGAAAGATGTTTTCGCCGCTGCTGCTAAGTAAGGGTAGACGGGGAACAGATGCTCTTTTTCTAGCTGGCGGCAGACCACGTGGGGCAGGTCACAGGGGCCAGTTGATATTCTGTAATGACGTTGTATTACTCTCCGCCGGAATCCCGGCAGTCAGTCAGGTGCCCACGTGTGGTAACGCAGATGACAGGAAGCACAGCCGTGTGCCTAGCTCTGATGCAAGTAAAGCTGCGGCAAAGAACGACGCAAAGTGATTAGTGCGATGAAAGATGTTTTCGCCGCTGCTGCTAAGTAAGGGTAGACGGGGAACAGATGCTCCTTTTCTAGCCGGCATTAGACCACGTGGTGCAGGTCAGAGGGGCCAGGTGAAATGCTGTAATGACGTGGTATCGCTCTCCGCTGGAATACCGGCAGTAAATCAGTTGCCCACGTGTGGTAACGCAGATGACCGGAAGCTCAGCCTGGTACGTAGCTCTGATGCAAGTAAACCTGCGGCAAAGAGCGCAGGAAAGTGATTAGTGCGATGAAAGTTGTTCTCGCAGCTGCTGCTAAGTAAGGGTAGACGGGGAACAGATGCTCCTTTTTTAGCCGAAAGCAGACCACGTGGTGCAGGTCAGAGGGGCCAGTTGAAATGCTGTGATGACGTAGTATCGCTCTCCGCTGGTATCCCGGCAGTCAATCAGTTGACCACGTGTGGTAACGCAGATGACCGGAAACACAGCCTTGTACATAGTTCTGATGCAAGTAAACCTGCGGCAAAGAGCGCAGGAAAGTGATTAGTGCGATGAAAGTTGTTCTCGCAGCTGCTGCTAAGTAAGGGTAGACGGGGAACCGATGCTCCTTTTTTAGCCGGCAGTAGACCACGTGGTGCAGGTGAGAGGGGCCAGGTGAAATGCTGTGATGACGTTGTATCGCTCTCCGCTGGTATCCCGGCAGTCAATCAGTTGACCACGTTTGGTAACGCATCTGACCGGAAACACAGCCTTGTACATAGCTCTGATGCAAGTAAACCTGTGGCAAATAGCGCAGCAAAGTGATTAGTGCGAAGAAAGCTGTTTCGCCGCTGATGCTAAGTGAGGGTAGACGGGGAACAGCTCCTCCTTTTTTAGCCGGCAGCAGACCACGTGATGCAGGCCAGAGAGGCCAGGTGAAATGCTGTGATGACGTAGTATCGCTTTCCGCTGGTATCCCGGCAGTCAATCAGTTGACCACGTGTGGTAACGCAGATGACAGGAAGCACAGTCTTGTATGTAGCCCTGATGCAAGTAAACCTGCGGCAAAGAACGCAGCAAAGTGATTAGTGCGAAGAAAGCTGTTTTCGCCGCTGCTGCTATGTGAGGGTAGACGGGGAACAGATGCTCCTTTTCTTCCTGGCAGCAGATCACGTGGGGCAGGTCACAGGGGCCAGTTGATATTCTGTAATGACGCTGTATTACTCTCCGCCGGAATCCCGCCAGTCAGTCAGTTGCCTACGTGTGGTAACGCAGATGACAGGAAGCACAGCCTTGTACGTAGCCCTGATGCAAGTAAACCTGCGGCAAAGAACGACGCAAAGTGATTAGTGCGATGAAAGCTGTTTTCGCCGCTGCTGCTAAGTGAGAGTAGACGGGCAACAGATGCTCCTTTTCTAGCCGGCATTAGACCACGTGGTTCAGGTCAGAGGGGACAAGTAAATTCTGTAATGATGTGGTATCGCTCTCCGCTGGAATCCCGGCAGTCAGTCAGTTGCCTACGTGTGGTAACGCAGATGACAGGAAGCACAGCTTTGTACGTAGATCTGATGCAAGTAAACCTGCGGCAAAGAACGACGCAAAGTGATTAGTGCGATGAAAGCTGTTTTCGCCGCTGCTGCTAAGTGAGAGTAGACGGGGAACAGATGCTCCTTTTCTAGCCGGCATTAGACCACGTGGTTCAGGTCAGAGGGGACAAGTAAATTGCTGTAATGATGTGGTATCGCTCTCCGCTGGAATCCCGGCAGTCAGTCAGTTGCCTACGTGTGGTAACGCAGATGACAGGAAGCACAGCTTTGTACGTAGATCTGATGCAAGTAAACCTGCGGCAAAGAACGACGCAAAGTGATTAATGCGATGAAAGCTGTTTTCGCCGCTGCTGCTAAGTGAGAGTAGACGGGGAACAGATGCTCCTTTTCTAGCCGGCATTAGACCACGTGGTTCAGGTCAGAGGGGACAAGTAAATTGCTGTAATGATGTGGTATCGCTCTCCGCTGGAATCCCGGCAGTCAGTCAGTTGCCTACGTGTGGTAACGCAGATGACAGGTAGCACAGCTTTGTACGTAGATCTGATGCAAGTAAACCTGCGGCAAAGACCGCAGCAAAGTGATTAGTGCGATGAAAGCTGTTTTCTCCGCTGCTGCTAAGTGAGAGTAGACGGGGAACAGATGCTCCTTTTCTAGCCGGCATTAGACCACGTGGTTCAGGTCAGAGGGGACAAGTAAATTCTGTAATGATGTGGTATCGCTCTCCGCTGGAATCCCGGCAGTCAGTCAGTTGCCTACGTGTGGTAACGCAGATGACAGGAAGCACAGCTTTGTACGTAGATCTGATGCAAGTAAACCTGCGGCAAAGAACGACGCAAAGTGATTAATGCGATGAAAGCTGTTTTCGCCGCTGCTGCTAAGTGAGAGTAGACGGGGAACAGATGCTCCTTTTCTAGCCGGCATTAGACCACGTGGTTCAGGTCAGAGGGGACAAGTAAATTGCTGTAATGATGTGGTATCGCTCTCCGCTGGAATCCCGGCAGTCAGTCAGTTGCCTACGTGTGGTAACGCAGATGACAGGAAGCACAGCTTTGTACGTAGATCTGATGCAAGTAAACCTGCGGCAAAGAACGACGCAAAGTGATTAGTGCGATGAAAGCTGTTTTCGCCGCTGCTGCTAAGTGAGAGTAGACGGGGAACAGATGCTCCTTTTCTAGCCGGCATTAGACCACGTGGTTCAGGTCAGAGGGGACAAGTAAATTGCTGTAATGATGTGGTATCGCTCTCCGCTGGAATCCCGGCAGTCAGTCAGTTGCCTACGTGTGGTAACGCAGATGACAGGTAGCACAGCTTTGTACGTAGATCTGATGCAAGTAAACCGGCGGCAAAGAACGCAGCAAAGTGATTAGTGCGATGAAAGCTGTTTTCTCCGCTGCTGCTAAGTGAGAGTAGACGGGGAACAGATGCTCCTTTTCTAGCCGGCATTAGACCACGTGGTTCAGGTCAGAGGGGACAAGTAAATTGCTGTAATGATGTGGTATCGCTCTCCGCTGGAATCCCGGCAGTCAGTCAGTTGCCTACGTGTGGTAACGCAGATGACAGGAAGCACAGCTTTGTACGTAGATCTGATGCAAGTAAACCTGCGGCAAAGAACGACGCAAAGTGATTAGTGCGATGAAAGCTGTTTTCGCCGCTGCTGCTAAGTGAGAGTAGACGGGGAACAGATGCTCCTTTTCTAGCCGGCATTAGACCACGTGGTTCAGGTCAGAGGGGACAAGTAAATTGCTGTAATGATGTGGTATCGCTCTCCGCTGGAATCCCGGCAGTCAGTCAGTTGCCTACGTGTGGTAACGCAGATGACAGGAAGCACAGCTTTGTACGTAGATCTGATGCAAGTAAACCTGCGGCAAAGAACGACGCAAAGTGATTAATGCGATGAAAGCTGTTTTCGCCGCTGCTGCTAAGTGAGAGTAGACGGGGAACAGATGCTCCTTTTCTAGCCGGCATTAGACCACGTGGTTCAGGTCAGAGGGGACAAGTAAATTGCTGTAATGATGTGGTATCGCTCTCCGCTGGAATCCCGGCAGTCAGTCAGTTGCCTACGTGTGGTAACGCAGATGACAGGTAGCACAGCTTTGTACGTAGATCTGATGCAAGTAAACCGGCGGCAAAGAACGACGCAAAGTGATTAGTGCGATGAAAGCTGTTTTCGCCGCTGCTGCTAAGTGAGAGTAGACGGGGAACAGATGCTCCTTTTCTAGCCGGCATTAGACCACGTGGTTCAGGTCAGAGGGGACAAGTAAATTCTGTAATGATGTGGTATCGCTCTCCGCTGGAATCCCGGCAGTCAGTCAGTTGCCTACGTGTGGTAACGCAGATGACAGGAAGCACAGCTTTGTACGTAGATCTGATGCAAGTAAACCTGCGGCAAAGAACGACGCAAAGTGATTAGTGCGATGAAAGCTGTTTTCGCCGCTGCTGCTAAGTGAGAGTAGACGGGGAACAGATGCTCCTTTTCTAGCCGGCATTAGACCACGTGGTTCAGGTCAGAGGGGACAAGTAAATTGCTGTAATGATGTGGTATCGCTCTCCGCTGGAATCCCGGCAGTCAGTCAGTTGCCTACGTGTGGTAACGCAGATGACAGGAAGCACAGCTTTGTACGTAGATCTGATGCAAGTAAACCTGCGGCAAAGAACGACGCAAAGTGATTAATGCGATGAAAGCTGTTTTCGCCGCTGCTGCTAAGTGAGAGTAGACGGGGAACAGATGCTCCTTTTCTAGCCGGCATTAGACCACGTGGTTCAGGTCAGAGGGGACAAGTAAATTGCTGTAATGATGTGGTATCGCTCTCCGCTGGAATCCCGGCAGTCAGTCAGTTGCCTACGTGTGGTAACGCAGATGACAGGTAGCACAGCTTTGTACGTAGATCTGATGCAAGTAAACCGGCGGCAAAGAACGCAGCAAAGTGATTAGTGCGATGAAAGCTGTTTTCTCCGCTGCTGCTAAGTGAGAGTAGACGGGGAACAGATGCTCCTTTTCTAGCCGGCATTAGACCACGTGGTTCAGGTCAGAGGGGACAAGTAAATTGCTGTAATGATGTGGTATCGCTCTCCGCTGGAATCCCGGCAGTCAGTCAGTTGCCTACGTGTGGTAACGCAGATGACAGGTAGCACAGCTTTGTACGTAGATCTGATGCAAGTAAACCTGCGGCAAAGAACGCAGCAAAGTGATTAGTGCGATGAAAGCTGTTTTCTCCGCTGCTGCTAAGTGAGAGTAGACGGGGAACAGATGCTCCTTTTCTAGCCGGCATTAGACCACGTGGTGCACGTCTGAGAGGCCAGGTAAAATGCTGTAATGACATGGTATCGCTCTCCTCTGGAATCCCGGCTGTCAGTCAGTTGCCTACGTGTGGTAACGCAGATGACCGGAAGCACAGCCTTGTACATAGCTCTGATGCAAGTAAACCTGCGGCAAAGAACGACGCAAATTGATTAGTGCGATGAAAGCTGTTATCGCCGCTGCTGCTAAGTGAGAGTAGACGGGGAACAGATGCTCCTTTTCTAGCCGGCATTAGACCACGTGGTGCAGGTCAGAGGGGCCAGGTGAAATGCTGTAATGACGTGGTATCGCTCTCCGCTGGTATCCCGGCAGTCAATCAGTTGACCACGTGTGGTAACGCAGATGACCGGAAGCTCAGCCTGGTACGTAGCTCTGATGCAAGTAAACCTGCGGCAAAGAGCGCAGGAAAGTGATTAGTGCGATGAAAGTTGTTCTCGCAGCTGCTGCTAAGTAAGGGTAGACGGGGAACAGATGCTCCTTTTTTAGCCGAAAGCAGACCACGTGGTGCAGGTCAGAGGGGCCAGTTGAAATGCTGTGATGACGTAGTATCGCTCTCCGCTGGTATCCCGGCAGTCAATCAGTTGACCACGTGTGGTAACGCAGATGACCGGAAACACAGCCTTGTACATAGTTCTGATGCAAGTAAACCTGCGGCAAAGAGCGCAGGAAAGTGATTAGTGCGATGAAAGTTGTTCTCGCAGCTGCTGCTAAGTAAGGGTATACGGGGAACAGATGCTCCTTTTTTAGCCGGCAGTAGACCACGTGGTGCAGGTGAGAGGGGCCAGGTGAAATGCTGTGATGACGTTGTATCGCTCTCCGCTGGTATCCCGGCAGTCAATCAGTTGACCACGTGTGGTAACGCATCTGACCGGAAACACAGCCTTGTACATAGCTCTGATGCAAGTAAACCTGCGGCAAATAGCGCAGCAAAGTGATTAGTGCGAAGAAAGCTGTTTCGCCGCTGATGCTAAGTGAGGGTAGACGGGGAACAGCTCCTCCTTTTTTAGCCGGCAGCAGACCACGTGATGCAGGCCAGAGAGGCCAGGTGAAATGCTGTGATGACGTAGTATCGCTTTCCGCTGGTATCCCGGCAGTCAATCAGTTGACCACGTGTGGTAACACAGATGACCGGAAACACAGCCTGGTACGTAGCTCTGATGCAAGTAAATCTGCGGCAAAGAGCGCAGCAATGTGATTAGTTCGATGAAAGTTGTTTTCGCCGCTGCTGCTAATTGAGTGTAGACGAGGAACAGATGCTCCTTTTCTAGCCGGCATTAGACCACGAGGTGCAGGTCAGAGCGGACATGTAAAATGCTGTAATTATGTGGAACCGTTCTCCGCTGGAGTCCCGGCAGTCAGTCAGTTGCCTACGTGTAGTAACGCAGATGACAGGAAGCACAGTCTTGTATGTAGCCCTGATGCAAGTAAACCTGCGGCAAAGAACGCAGCAAAGTGATTAGTGCGAAGAAAGCTGTTTTCGCCGCTGCTGCTATGTGAGGGTAGACGGGGAACAGATGCTCCTTTTCTTCCTGGCAGCAGATCACGTGGGGCAGGTCACAGGGGCCAGTAGATATGCTGTAATGACGTGGTATCGCTCTCCGCTGTAATCCCGGCAGTCAATCAGTTGCCCACGTGTGGTAACGCAGATGACCGGAAGCCCAGCCTGGTACGTAGCTCCGATGCAAGTAAACCTGCGGCAAAGAGCGCAGGAAAGTGATTAGTGCGATGAAAGTTGTTCTCGCAGCTGCTGCTAAGTGACAGTAGACGGGGAACAGATGCTCCTTTTCTAGCCGGCATTAGACCACGTGGTGCAGGTCAGAGGGGCCAGGTGAAATGCTGTAATGACGTGGTATCGCTCTCCGCTGGAATACCGGCAGTCAATCAGTTGCCCACGTGTGGTAACGCAGATGACCGGAAGCACAGCCTTGTACGTAGCCCTGATGCAAGTAAACCTGCGGCAAAGAACGACGCAAATTGATTAGTGCGATGAAAGCTGTTATCGCCGCTGCTGCTAAGTGAGGGTAGATGGGGAACAGATGCTCTTTTTCTAGCTGGCGGCAGACCACGTGGGGCAGGTCACAGGGGCCAGTTGATATTCTGTAATGACGTTGTATTACTCTCCGCCGGAATCCCGGCAGTCAGTCAGGTGCCCACGTGTGGTAACGCAGATGACAGGAAGCACAGCCGTGTACGTAGCTCTGATGCAAGTAAACCTGCGGCAAAGAACTACGCAAAGTGATTAGTGCGATGAAAGATGTTTTCGCCGCTGCTGCTTGGTGAAAGTAGACGGGGAACAGATGCTCCTTTTCTAGCCGGCATTAGACCACGTGGTGCAGGTCAGAGGGGCCAGGTGAAATGCTGTAATGACGTGGTATCGCTCTCCGCTGGAATACCGGCAGTCAATCAGTTGCCCACGTGTGGTAACGCAGATGACCGGAAGCACAGCCTTGTATGTAGCCCTGATGCAAGTAAACCTGCGGCAAAGAACGCAGCAAAGTGATTAGTGCGATGAAAGCTGTTTTCGCCGCTGATGCTAAGTGAGGATATACGGGGAACAGATGCTCCTTTTTTAGCCGGCAGCAGACCACGTGGTGCAGGTCAGAGGGGCCAGGTGAAATGCTGTGATGACGTGGTATCGCTCTCCGCTGGAATACCGGCAGTCAATCAGTTGCCCACGTGTGGTAACGCAGATGACCGGAAACACAGCCTGGTACGTAGCTCTGATGCAAGTAAACCTGCGGCAAAGAGCGCAGGAAAGTGATTAGTGCGATGAAAGTTGTTCTCGCAGCTGCTGCTAAGTGAGGCTAGACGGGGAACAAATGCTCCTTTTTTGCCGGCAGCAGACCACGTGGTGCAGGTCAGAGGGGCCAGTTGAAATGCTGTGATGACGTAGTATCGCTCTCCGCTGGTATCCCGGCAGTCAATCAGTTGACCACGTGTGGTAACGCAGATGACCGGAAACACAGCCTTGTACATAGTTCTGATGCAAGTAAACCTGCGGCAAGGAGCGCAGCAAAGTGATTAGTGCGATGAAAGTTGTTTTCGCAGCTGCTGCTAAGTGAGGGTAGATGGGGAACAGATGCTCCTTTTTTAGCCGGCAGTAGACCACGTGGTGGAGGTCAGAGGGGCCAGGTGAAATGCTGTAATTATGTGGAACCGCTCTCCGCTGGAGTCCCGGCAGTCAGTCAGTTGCCTACGTGTAGTAACGCAGATGACAGGAAGCACAGCCTTGTATGTAGCCCTGATGCAAGTAAACCTGCGGCAAAGAACGCAGCAAAGTGATTAGTGCGATGAAAGCTGTTTTCGCCGCTGCTGCTAAGTGAGGGTAGATGGGGAACAGATGCTCTTTTTCTAGCTGGCGGCAGACCAGGTGGGGCAGGTCACAGGGGCCAGTTGATATTCTGTAATGACGTTGTATTACTCTCCGCCGGAATCCCGGCAGTCAGTCAGGTGCCCACGTGTGGTAACGCAGATGACAGGTAGCACAGCCGTGTACGTAGCTCTGATGCAAGTAAACCTGCGGCAAAGAACGACGCAAAGTGATTAGTGCGATGAAAGTTGTTCTCGCAGCTGCTGCTAAGTAAGGGTAGACGGGGAACAGATGCTCCTTTTTTAGCCGAAAGCAGACCACGTGGTGCAGATCAGAGGGGCCAGGTGAAATGCTGTGATGACGTAGTATCGCTCTCCGCTGGTATCCCGGCAGTCAATCAGTTGATCACGTGTGGTAACGCAGATGACCGGAAACACAGCCTGGTACGTAGCTCTGATGCAAGTAAACCTGCGGCAAAGAGCGCAGCAAAGTGATTAGTTCGATGAAAGTTGTTTTCGCCGCTGATGCTAAGTGAGGATATACGGGGAACAGATGCTCCTTTTTTAGCCGGCAGCAGACCACGTGGTGCAGGTCAGAGGGGCCAGGTGAAATGCTGTGATGACGTAGTATCGCTCTCCGCTGGTATCCCGGCAGTCAATTAGTTGGCCACGTGTGGTAACGCAGATGACCGGAAACACAGCCTTGTACATAGTTCTGATGCAAGTAAACCTGCGGCAAAGAGCGCAGCAAAGTGATTAGTGCGATGAAAGTTGTTCTCGCAGCTGCTGCTAAGTAAGGGTAGACGGGGAACAGATGCTCCTTTTTTAGCCGACTGCAGACCACGTGGTGCAGGTCAGAGGGGCCAGGTGAAATGCTGTGATGAGGTAGTATCGCTCTCCGCTGGTATCCGGGCAGTCAATCAGTTGGTAACGTGTGGTAACGCAGATGACTGGAAACACAGCCTTGTACGTAACTCTGATGCAAGTAAACCTGCGGCAAATAGCGCAGCAAAGTGATTAGTGCGAAGAAAGCTGTTTCGCCGCTGATGCTAAGTGAGGGTAGACGGGGAACAGCTCCTCCTTTTTTAGCCGGCAGCAGACCACGTGATGCAGGCCAGAGAGGCCAGGTGAAATGCTGTGATGACGTAGTATCGCTTTCCGCTGGTATCCCGGCAGTCAATCAGTTGACCACGTGTGGTAACACAGATGACCGGAAACACAGCCTGGTACGTAGCTCTGATGCAAGTAAATCTGCGGCAAAGAGCGCAGCAATGTGATTAGTTCGATGAAAGTTGTTTTCGCTGCTGCTGTAATTGAGTGTATACGAGGAACAGATGCTCCTTTTCTAGCCGGCATTAGACCACGAGGTGCAGGTCAGAGCGGACATGTAAAATGCTGTAATTATGTGGAACCGTTCTCCGCTGGAGTCCCGGCAGTCAGTCAGTTGCCTACGTGTAGTAACGCAGATGACAGGAAGCACAGTCTTGTATGTAGCCCTGATGCAAGTAAACCTGCGGCAAAGAACGCAGCAAAGTGATTAGTGCGAAGAAAGCTGTTTTCGCCGCTGCTGCTATGTGAGGGTAGACGGGGAACAGATGCTCCTTTTCTTCCTGGCAGCAGATCACGTGGGGCAGGTCACAGGGGCCAGTAGATATGCTGTAATGACGTGGTATCGCTCTCCGCTGTAATCCCGGCAGTCAATCAGTTGCCCACGTGTGGTAACGCAGATGACCGGAAGCTCAGCCTGGTACGTAGCTCCGATGCAAGTAAACCTGCGGCAAAGAGCGCAGGAAAGTAATTAGTGCGATGAAAGTTGTTCTCGCAGCTGCTGCTAAGTGACAGTAGACGGGGAACAGATGCTCCTTTTCTAGCCGGCATTAGACCACGTGGTGCAGGTCAGAGGGGCCAGGTGAAATGCTGTAATGACGTGGTATCGCTCTCCGCTGGAATACCGGCAGTCAATCAGTTGCCCACGTGTGGTAACGCAGATGACCGGAAGCACAGCCTTGTACGTAGCCCTGATGCAAGTAAACCTGCGGCAAAGAACGACGCAAATTGATTAGTGCGATGAAAGCTGTTATCGCCGCTGCTGCTAAGTGAGGGTAGATGGGGAACAGATGCTCTTTTTCTAGCTGGCGGCAGACCACGTGGGGCAGGTCACAGGGGCCAGTTGATATTCTGTAATGACGTTGTATTACTCTCCGCCGGAATCCCGGCAGTCAGTCAGGTGCCCCCGTGTGGTAACGCAGATGACAGGAAGCACAGCCGTGTACGTAGCTCTGATGCAAGTAAACCTGCGGCAAAGAACTACGCAAAGTGATTAGTGCGATGAAAGATGTTTTCGCCGCTGCTGCTTGGTGAGAGTAGACGGGGAACAGATGCTCCTTTTCTAGCCGGCATTAGACCACGTGGTGCAGGTCAGAGGGGCCAGGTGAAATGCTGTAATGACGTGGTATCGCTCTCCGCTGGAATACCGGCAGTCAATCAGTTGCCCACGTGTGGTAACGCAGATGACCGGAAACACAGCCTGGTACGTAGCTCTGATGCAAGTAAACCTGCGGCAAAGAGCGCAGGAAAGTGATTAGTGCGATGAAAGTTGTTCTCGCAGCTGCTGCTAAGTGAGGGTAGACGGGGAACAGATGCTCCTTTTCTAGCCGGCATTAGACCACGTGGTGCAGGTCAGAGGGGCCAGGTGAAATGCTGTAATGACGTGGTATCGCTCTCCGCTGGAATACCGGCAGTCAATCAGTTGCCCACGTGTGGTAACGCAGATGACCGGAAACACAGCCTGGTACGTAGCTCTGATGCAAGTAAACCTGCGGCAAAGAGCGCCGGAAAGTGATTAGTGCGATGAAAGTTGTTTTCGCAGCTGCTGCTAAGTGAGGGTAGATGGGGAACAGATGCTCCTTTTTTAGCCGGCAGTAGACCACGTGGTGCAGGTCAGAGGGGCCAGGTGAAATGCTGTAATTATGTGGAACCGCTCTCCGCTGGAGTCCCGGCAGTCAGTCAGTTGCCTACGTGTAGTAACGCAGATGACAGGAAGCACAGCCTTGTATGTAGCCCTGATGCAAGTAAACCTGCGGCAAAGAACGCAGCAAAGTGATTAGTGCGATGAAAGCTGTTTTCGCCGCTGCTGCTAAGTGAGGGTAGATGGGGAACAGATGCTCTTTTTCTAGCTGGCGGCAGACCAGGTGGGGCAGGTCACAGGGGCCAGTTGATATTCTGTAATGACGTTGTATTACTCTCCGCCGGAATCCCGGCAGTCAGTCAGGTGCCCACGTGTGGTAACGCAGATGACAGGTAGCACAGCCGTGTACGTAGCTCTGATGCAAGTAAACCTGCGGCAAAGAACGACGCAAAGTGATTAGTGCGATGAAAGTTGTTCTCGCAGCTGCTGCTAAGTAAGGGTAGACGGGGAACAGATGCTCCTTTTTTAGCCGAAAGCAGACCACGTGGTGCAGATCAGAGGGGCCAGATGAAATGCTGTGATGACGTAGTATCGCTCTCCGCTGGTATCCCGGCAGTCAATCAGTTGATCACGTGTGGTAACGCAGATGACCGGAAACACAGCCTGGTACGTAGCTCTGATGCAAGTAAACCTGCGGCAAAGAGCGCAACAAAGTGATTAGTTCGATGAAAGTTGTTTTCGCCGCTGATGCTAAGTGAGGATATACGGGGAACAGATGCTCCTTTTTTAGCCGGCAGCAGACCACGTGGTGCAGGTCAGAGGGGCCAGGTGAAATGCTGTGATGACGTAGTATCGCTCTCCGCTGGTATCCCGGCAGTCAATTAGTTGGCCACGTGTGGTAACGCAGATGACCGGAAACACAGCCTTGTACATAGTTCTGATGCAAGTAAACCTGCGGCAAAGAGCGCAGCAAAGTGATTAGTGCGATGAAAGCTGTTCTCGCAGCTGCTGCTAAGTAAGGGTAGACGGGGAACAGATGCTCCTTTTTTAGCCGACTGCAGACCACGTGGTGCAGGTCAGAGGGGCCAGGTGAAATGCTGTGATGAGGTAGTATCGCTCTCCGCTGGTATCCCGGCAGTCAATCAGTTGGTAACGTGTGGTAACGCAGATGACTGGAAACACAGCCTTGTACGTAACTCTGATGCAAGTAAACCTGCGGCAAAGAGCGCAGAAAAGTGATTAGTGCGAAGAAAGCTGTTTTCGCCGCTGCTGCTAAGTGAGAGTAGACGGGGAAGAGATGCTCCTTTTTTAGCCGGCATTAGACCACGTGGTGCAGGTCAGAGGGGGCCAGGTGAAATGCTGTGATGATGTGGTATTGCTCTCCGCTGGAATACCGGCAGTCACTCAGTTGCCTTCGTTTGGTAACGCGGATGACAGGAAGCACAGCCTTGTACGTAGCTCTGATGCATGTAAACCAGCGGCAAAGAACGCAGGAAAGTGATTAGTGCGATGAAAGCTGTTTTCGCCGCTGCTGCTAAGTGACAGTAGACGGGGAACAGATGCTCCTTTTCTAGCCGGCGTTAGACCACGTGGTGCAGGTCAGAGGGGCCAGGTGAAATACTGTGATGACGTTGTATCGCTCTCCGCTGGTATCCCGGCAGTCAATCAGTTGGCCACGTGTGGTAACGCAGATGACCGGAAACAAAGCCTTGTACATAGCTCTGATGCAAGTAAAACTGCGGAAAAGAGCGCAGCAAAGTGATTAGTGCGAAGAAAGCTGTTTTCGCCGCTGCTGCTAAGTGAGGGTAGACGGGGAACAGATGCTCCTTTTCTTGCCGGCATTAGACCACGTGGTGCAGGTCAGAGGGGACAAGTGTATTGCTGTAATGATGTGGTATCGCTCTCCGCTGGAATCCCGGCAGTCAGTAAGTCGCCTATGTGTGGTAACGCAGATGGCAGGAAGCACAGCCTTGTACGTAGCCCTGATGCAAGCAAACCTGCGGCAAAGAGCGCAGCAATGTGATTAGTTCGATGAAAGTTGTTTTCGCCGCTGCTGCTAATTGAGTGTAGACGAGGAACAGATGCTCCTTTTCTAGCCGGCATTAGACCACGAGGTGCAGGTCAGAGCGGACATGTAAAATGCTGTAATTATGTGGAACCGTTCTCCGCTGGAGTCCCGGCAGTCAGTCAGTTGCCTACGTGTAGTAACGCAGATGACAGGAAGCACAGTCTTGTATGTAGCCCTGATGCAAGTAAACCTGCGGCAAAGAACGCAGCAAAGTGATTAGTGCGAAGAAAGCTGTTTTCGCCGCTGCTGCTATGTGAGGGTAGACGGGGAACAGATGCTCCTTTTCTTCCTGGCAGCAGATCACGTGGGGCAGGTCACAGGGGCCAGTAGATATGCTGTAATGACGTGGTATCGCCCTCCGCTGTAATCCCGGCAGTCAATCAGTTGCCCACGTGTGGTAACGCAGATGACCGGAAGCTCAGCCTGGTACGTAGCTCCGATGCAAGTAAACCTGCGGCAAAGAGCGCAGGAAAGTGATTAGTGCGATGAAAGTTGTTCTCGCAGCTGCTGCTAAGTGACAGTAGACGGGGAACAGATGCTCCTTTTCTAGCCGGCATTAGACCACGTGGTGCAGGTCAGAGGGGCCAGGTGAAATGCTGTAATGACGTGGTATCGCTCTCCGCTGGTATCCCGGCAGTCAATCAGTTGACCACGTGTGGTAACGCAGATGACCGGAAGCTCAGCCTGGTACGTAGCTCTGATGCAAGTAAACCTGCGGCAAAGAGCGCAGGAAAGTGATTAGTGCGATGAAAGTTGTTCTCGCAGCTGCTGCTAAGTAAGGGTAGACGGGGAACAGATGCTCCTTTTTTAGCCGAAAGCAGACCACGTGGTGCAGGTCAGAGGGGCCAGTTGAAATGCTGTGATGACGTAGTATCGCTCTCCGCTGGTATCCCGGCAGTCAATCAGTTGACCACGTGTGGTAACGCAGATGACCGGAAACACAGCCTTGTACATAGTTCTGATGCAAGTAAACCTGCGGCAAAGAGCGCAGGAAAGTGATTAGTGCGATGAAAGTTGTTCTCGCAGCTGCTGCTAAGTAAGGGTATACGGGGAACAGATGCTCCTTTTTTAGCCGGCAGTAGACCACGTGGTGCAGGTGAGAGGGGCCAGGTGAAATGCTGTGATGACGTTGTATCGCTCTCCGCTGGTATCCCGGCAGTCAATCAGTTGACCACGTGTGGTAACGCATCTGACCGGAAACACAGCCTTGTACATAGCTCTGATGCAAGTAAACCTGCGGCAAATAGCGCAGCAAAGTGATTAGTGCGAAGAAAGCTGTTTCGCCGCTGATGCTAAGTGAGGGTAGACGGGGAACAGCTCCTCCTTTTTTAGCCGGCAGCAGACCACGTGATGCAGGCCAGAGAGGCCAGGTGAAATGCTGTGATGACGTAGTATCGCTTTCCGCTGGTATCCCGGCAGTCAATCAGTTGACCACGTGTGGTAACACAGATGACCGGAAACACAGCCTGGTACGTAGCTCTGATGCAAGTAAATCTGCGGCAAAGAGCGCAGCAATGTGATTAGTTCGATGAAAGTTGTTTTCGCCGCTGCTGCTAATTGAGTGTAGACGAGGAACAGATGCTCCTTTTCTAGCCGGCATTAGACCACGAGGTGCAGGTCAGAGCGGACATGTAAAATGCTGTAATTATGTGGAACCGTTCTCCGCTGGAGTCCCGGCAGTCAGTCAGTTGCCTACGTGTAGTAACGCAGATGACAGGAAGCACAGCCTTGTATGTAGCCCTGATGCAAGTAAACCTGCGGCAAAGAACGCAGCAAAGTGATTAGTGCGAAGAAAGCTGTTTTCGCCGCTGCTGCTATGTGAGGGTAGACGGGGAACAGATGCTCCTTTTCTTCCTGGCAGCAGATCACGTGGGGCAGGTCACAGGGGCCAGTAGATATGCTGTAATGACGTGGTATCGCTCTCCGCTGTAATCCCGGCAGTCAATCAGTTGCCCACGTGTGGTAACGCAGATGACCGGAAGCTCAGCCTGGTACGTAGCTCCGATGCAAGTAAACCTGCGGCAAAGAGCGCAGGAAAGTGATTAGTGCCATGAAAGTTGTTCTCGCAGCTGCTGCTAAGTGACAGTAGACGGGGAACAGATGCTCCTTTTCTAGCCGGCATTAGACCACGTGGTGCAGGTCAGAGGGGCCAGGTGAAATGCTGTAATGACGTGGTATCGCTCTCCGCTGGAATACCGGCAGTCAATCAGTTGCCCACGTGTGGTAACGCAGATGACCGGAAGCACAGCCTTGTACGTAGCCCTGATGCAAGTAAACCTGCGGCAAAGAACGACGCAAATTGATTAGTGCGATGAAAGCTGTTATCGCCGCTGCTGCTAAGTGAGGGTAGATGGGGAACAGATGCTCTTTTTCTAGCTGGCGGCAGACCACGTGGGGCAGGTCACAGGGGCCAGTTGATATTCTGTAATGACGTTGTATTACTCTCCGCCGGAATCCCGGCAGTCAGTCAGGTGCCCACGTGTGGTAACGCAGATGACAGGAAGCACAGCCGTGTACGTAGCTCTGATGCAAGTAAACCTGCGGCAAAGAACTACGCAAAGTGATTAGTGCGATGAAAGATGTTTTCGCCGCTGCTGCTTGGTGAGAGTAGACGGGGAACAGATGCTCCTTTTCTAGCCGGCATTAGACCACGTGGTGCAGGTCAGAGGGGCCAGGTGAAATGCTGTAATGACGTGGTATCGCTCTCCGCTGGAATACCGGCAGTCAATCAGTTGCCCACGTGTGGTAACGCAGATGACCGGAAACACAGCCTCGTACGTAGCTCTGATGCAAGTAAACCTGCGGCAAAGAGCGCAGGAAAGTGATTAGTGCGATGAAAGTTGTTCTCGCAGCTGCTGCTAAGTGAGGGTAGACGGGGAACAGATGCTCCTTTTCTAGCCGGCATTAGACCACGTGGTGCAGGTCAGAGGGGCCAGGTGAAATGCTGTAATGACGTGGTATCGCTCTCCGCTGGAATACCGGCAGTCAATCAGTTGCCCACGTGTGGTAACGCAGATGACCGGAAACACAGCCTGGTACGTAGCTCTGATGCAAGTAAACCTGCGGCAAAGAGCGCCGGAAAGTGATTAGTGCGATGAAAGTTGTTTTCGCAGCTGCTGCTAAGTGAGGGTAGATGGGGAACAGATGCTCCTTTTTTAGCCGGCAGTAGACCACGTGGTGCAGGTCAGAGGGGCCAGGTGAAATGCTGTAATTATGTGGAACCGCTCTCCGCTGGAGTCCCGGCAGTCAGTCAGTTGCCTACGTGTAGTAACGCAGATGACAGGAAGCACAGCCTTGTATGTAGCCCTGATGCAAGTAAACCTGCGGCAAAGAACGCAGCAAAGTGATTAGTGCGATGAAAGCTGTTTTCGCCGCTGCTGCTAAGTGAGGGTAGATGGGGAACAGATGCTCTTTTTCTAGCTGGCGGCAGACCAGGTGGGGCAGGTCACAGGGGCCAGTTGATATTCTGTAATGACGTTGTATTACTCTCCGCCGGAATCCCGGCAGTCAGTCAGGTGCCCACGTGTGGTAACGCAGATGACAGGTAGCACAGCCGTGTACGTAGCTCTGATGCAAGTAAACCTGCGGCAAAGAACGACGCAAAGTGATTAGTGCGATGAAAGTTGTTCTCGCAGCTGCTGCTAAGTAAGGGTAGACGGGGAACAGATGCTCCTTTTTTAGCCGAAAGCAGACCACGTGGTGCAGATCAGAGGGGCCAGATGAAATGCTGTGATGACGTAGTATCGCTCTCCGCTGGTATCCCGGCAGTCAATCAGTTGATCACGTGTGGTAACGCAGATGACCGGAAACACAGCCTGGTACGTAGCTCTGATGCAAGTAAACCTGCGGCAAAGAGCGCAGCAAAGTGATTAGTTCGATGAAAGTTGTTTTCGCCGCTGATGCTAAGTGAGGATATACGGGGAACAGATGCTCCTTTTTTAGCCGGCAGCAGACCACGTGGTGCAGGTCAGAGGGGCCAGGTGAAATGCTGTGATGACGTAGTATCGCTCTCCGCTGGTATCCCGGCAGTCAATTAGTTGGCCACGTGTGGTAACGCAGATGACCGGAAACACAGCCTTGTACATAGTTCTGATGCAAGTAAACCTGCGGCAAAGAGCGCAGCAAAGTGATTAGTGCGATGAAAGTTGTTCTCGCAGCTGCTGCTAAGTAAGGGTAGACGGGGAACAGATGCTCCTTTTTTAGCCGACTGCAGACCACGTGGTGCAGGTCAGAGGGGCCAGGTGAAATGCTGTGATGAGGTAGTATCGCTCTCCGCTGGTATCCCGGCAGTCAATCAGTTGGTAACGTGTGGTAACGCAGATGACTGGAAACACAGCCTTGTACGTAACTCTGATGCAAGTAAACCTGCGGCAAAGAGCGCAGAAAAGTGATTAGTGCGAAGAAAGCTGTTTTCGCCGCTGCTGCTAAGTGAGAGTAGACGGGGAAGAGATGCTCCTTTTTTAGCCGGCATTAGACCACGTGGTGCAGGTCAGAGGGGGCCAGGTGAAATGCTGTGATGATGTGGTATTGCTCTCCGCTGGAATACCGGCAGTCACTCAGTTGCCTTCGTTTGGTAACGCGGATGACAGGAAGCACAGCCTTGTACGTAGCTCTGATGCATGTAAACCAGCGGCAAAGAACGCAGGAAAGTGATTAGTGCGATGAAAGCTGTTTTCGCCGCTGCTGCTAAGTGACAGTAGACGGGGAACAGATGCTCCTTTTCTAGCCGGCGTTAGACCACGTGGTGCAGGTCAGAGGGGCCAGGTGAAATACTGTGATGACGTTGTATCGCTCTCCGCTGGTATCCCGGCAGTCAATCAGTTGGCCACGTGTGGTAACGCAGATGACCGGAAACAAAGCCTTGTACATAGCTCTGATGCAAGTAAAACTGCGGAAAAGAGCGCAGCAAAGTGATTAGTGCGAAGAAAGCTGTTTTCGCCGCTGCTGCTAAGTGAGGGTAGACGGGGAACAGATGCTCCTTTTCTTGCCGGCATTAGACCACGTGGTGCAGGTCAGAGGGGACAAGTGTATTGCTGTAATGATGTGGTATCGCTCTCCGCTGGAATCCCGGCAGTCAGTAAGTCGCCTATGTGTGGTAACGCAGATGGCAGGAAGCACAGCCTTGTACGTAGCCCTGATGCAAGCAAACCTGCGGCAAAGAACGCAGCAAAGTGATTAGTGCGATGAAAGCTGTTTTCGCCGCTGCTGCTAAGTGAGAGTAGACGGGGAACAAATGCTCCTTTTCTGGCCGGCATTAGACCACGTGGAGCAGGTCAGAGGGGCCAGGTGAAATAGTGTAATGACGTGGTATCGCCCTCCGCTGGAACCCCGGCAGTCAATCAGTTGGCGACGAGTGGTAACGCAGATGACCGGAAGCTCAGCCTGGTACGTAGCTCCGATGCAAGTAAACCTGCGGCAAAGAGCGCAGCAGAGATTAGTGCGATGAAAGTTGTTGTCGCGGCTGCTGCTAAGTGAGGCTAGACAGGGAACAGATGCGCCTTTTTTAGCCAGCAGCAGACCACGTGGTGCAGGTCAGAGGGGCCAGGTGAAATGCTGTGATGACGTAGTATCGCTCTCCGCTGGTATCCCGGCAGTCAATCAGTTGACCACGTGTGGTAACGCAGATGACCGGAAACACAGCCTTGTACATAGTTCTGATGCAAGTAAACCTGCAGCAAGGAGCGCAGCAAAGTGATTAGTGCGATGAAAGTTGTTTTCGCAGCTGCTGCTAAGTGAGGGTAGATGGGGAACAGATGCTCCTTTTTTAGCCGGCAGTAGACCACGTGGTGCAGGTCAGAGGGGCCAGGTGAAATGCTGTGATGACGTTGTATCGCTCTCCGCTGGTATCCCGGCAGTCAATCAGTTGGTAACGTGAGGTAACGCAGATGACCGGAAGCTCAGCCTGGTACGTAGCACTGATGCAAGTAAACCTGCGGCAAAGAGCGCAGGAAAGTGATTAGTGCGATGAAAGTTGTTCTCGCAGCTGCTGCTAAGTAAGGGTAGACGGGGAACAGATGCTCCTTTTTTAGCCGACTGCAGACCACGTGGTGCAGGTCAGAGGGGCCCGGTGAAATGCTGTGATGACGTAGTATCGCTCTCCGCTGGTATCCCGGCAGTCAATCAGTTGGTAACCTGTGGTAACGCATATGACCGGAAACAGAGCCTTGTACGTAACTCTGATGCAAGTAAACCTGCGGCAAAGAGCGCAGAAAAGTGATTAGTGCGAAGAAAGCTGTTTTCGCCGCTGCTGCTATGTGAGAGTAGACGGGGAAGAGATGCTCCTTTTTTAGCCGGCAGTAGACCACGTGGTGCAGGTTTGAGGGGGCCAGGTGAAATGCTGTGATGATGTGGTATCGCTCTCCACTGGAATACCGGCAGTCAATCAGTTGGCCAATGTGGTAACGCAGATGACCGGAAGCTCAGCCTGGTACGTAGCTCCGATGCAAGTAAACCTGCGGCAAAGAGCGCAGCAAAGAGATTAGTGCGATGAAAGTTGTTTTCGCAGCTGCTGCTAAGTGAGGCTAGACAGGGAACAGATGCGCCTTTTTTAGCCGGCAGCAGACCACGTGGTGCAGGTAAGAGGGACCATGTGAAATACTGTGATGACGTAGTATCACTCTCCGCTGGTATCCCGGCAGTCAATCAGTTGGCCACGTGTGGTAACGCAGATGACCGGAAACACAGCCTTGTACATAGCTCTGATGCAAGTAAACCTGCGGCAAAGAGCGCAGCAAAGTGATTAGTGCGAAGAAAGCTGTTTTCGCCGCTGATGCTAAGTAAGGGTATAGACGGGGAACAGATGCTCCTTTTTTAGCCGGCAGCAGACCACGTGGTGCAGGTCAGAGGGGCCAGGGGAAATACTGTGATGACGTAGTATCGCTCTCCGCTGGTATCCCGGCAGTCAATCAGTTGGCCACGGGTGGTAACGCAGATGACCGGAAACACAGCCTTGTACATAGCTCTGATGCAAGTAAACCTGCGGCAAAGAGCGCAGCAAAGTGATTTGTGCGAAGAGAGCTGTTTTCGCCGCTGATGCTAAGTGAGGGTAGACGGGGAACAGATGCTCCTTTTTTAGCCGGCAGCAGACCACGTGGTGCAGGTCAGAGGGGCCAGGTGAAATACTGTGATGACGTAGTATCACTCTCCGCTGGTATCCCGGCAGTCAATCAGTTGACCACGTGTATTAACGCAGATGACCGGAAACACAGCCTTGTACATAGCTCTGATGCAAGTAAACCTGCGGCAAAGAGCGCAGCAAAGTGATTAGTGCGAAGAGAGCTGTTTTCGCCGCTGATGCTAAGTGAGGGTAGACGGGGAACAAATGCTCCTTTTTTAGCCGGAATCAGACCACGTGGTGCAGGTCAGAGGGGCCAGGTGAAATGCTGTGATGACGTAGTATCGCTCTCCGCTGGAATCCCGGCAGTCAATCAGTTGACCACGTGTGGTAACGCAGATGACCGGAAACACAGCCTTGTACATAGTTCTGATGCAAGTAAACCTGCGGCAAGAAGCGCAGCAAAGTGATTAGTGCGATGAAAGTTGTTTCCCCAGCTGCTGCTAAGTGAGGGTAGACGGGGAACAGATGCTCCTTTTTTAGCCGGCAGCAGACCACGTGGTGCAGGTCAGAGGGGCCAGGTGAAATACTGTGATGACGTAGTATCACTCTCCGCTGGTATCCCGGCAGTCAATCAGTTGACCACGTGTATTAACGCAGATGACCGGAAACACAGCCTTGTACATAGCTCTGATGCAAGTAAACCTGCGGCAAAGAGCGCAGCAAAGTGATTAGTGCGAAGAAAGCTGTTTCCCCCGCTGATGCTAAGTGAGGGTAGACGGGGAACAAATGCTCCTTTTTTAGCCGGAATCAGACCACGTGGTGCAGGTCAGAGGGGCCAGGTGAAATGCTGTGATGACGTAGTATCGCTCTCCGCTGGTATCCCGGCAGTCAATCAGTTGGCCACGGGTGGTAACGCAGATGACCGGAAACACAGCCTTGTACATAGCTCTGATGCAAGTAAACCTGCGGCAAAGAGCGCAGCAAAGTGATTTGTGCGAAGAGAGCTGTTTTCGCCGCTGATGCTAAGTGAGGGTAGACGGGGAACAGATGCTCCTTTTTTAGCCGGCAGCAGACCACGTGGTGCAGGTCAGAGGGGCCAGGTGAAATACTGTGATGACGTAGTATCACTCTCCGCTGGTATCCCGGCAGTCAATCAGTTGACCACGTGTATTAACGCAGATGACCGGAAACACAGCCTTGTACATAGCTCTGATGCAAGTAAACCTGCGGCAAAGAGCGCAGCAAAGTGATTTGTGCGAAGAGAGCTGTTTTCGCCGCTGATGCTAAGTGAGGGTAGACGGGGAACAAATGCTCCTTTTTTAGCCGGAATCAGACCACGTGGTGCAGGTCAGAGGGGCCAGGTGAAATGCTGTGATGACGTAGTATCGCTCTCCGCTGGAATCCCGGCAGTCAATCAGTTGACCACGTGTGGTAACGCAGATGACCGGAAACACAGCCTTGTACATAGTTCTGATGCAAGTAAACCTGCGGCAAGAAGCGCAGCAAAGTGATTAGTGCGATGAAAGTTGTTTCCCCAGCTGCTGCTAAGTGAGGGTAGACGGGGAACAGATGCTCCTTTTTTAGCCGGCAGCAGACCACGTGGTGCAGGTCAGAGGGGCCAGGTGAAATACTGTGATGACGTAGTATCACTCTCCGCTGGTATCCCGGCAGTCAATCAGTTGACCACGTGTATTAACGCAGATGACCGGAAACACAGCCTTGTACATAGCTCTGATGCAAGTAAACCTGCGGCAAAGAGCGCAGCAAAGTGATTAGTGCGAAGAAAGCTGTTTTCCCCGCTGATGCTAAGTGAGGGTAGACGGGGAACAAATGCTCCTTTTTTAGCCGGAATCAGACCACGTGGTGCAGGTCAGAGGGGCCAGGTGAAATGCTGTGATGACGCTGTATCGCTCTCCGCTGGTATCCCGGCAGTCAGTCAGTTGCCTACGTTTGGTAACGAAGATGACAGGAAGCACAGCCTTGTACGTAGCTCTGATGCAAGTAAACCAGCGGCAAAGAGCGCAGAAAAGTGATTAGTGCGAAGAAAGCTGTTTTCGCCGCTGCTGCTATGTGAGAGTAGACGGGGAAGAGATGCTCCTTTTTTAGCCGGCAGTAGACCACGTGGTGCAGGTTTGAGGGGGCCAGGTGAAATGCTGTGATGATGTGGTATCGCTCTCCACTGGAATACCGGCAGTCAATCAGTTGGCCAATGTGGTAACGCAGATGACCGGAAGCTCAGCCTGGTACGTAGCTCCGATGCAAGTAAACCTGCGGCAAAGAGCGCAGCAAAGAGATTAGTGCGATGAAAGTTGTTTTCGCAGCTGCTGCTATGTGAGAGTAGACGGGGAAGAGATGCTCCTTTTTTAGCCGGCAGTAGACCACGTGGTGCAGGTTTGAGGGGGCCAGGTGAAATGCTGTGATGACGTAGTATCGCTCTCCGCTGGTATCCCGGCAGTCAATCAGTTGACCACGTGTGGTAACGCAGATGACCGGAAAGACAGCCTTGTACATAGTTCTGATGCAAGTAAACCTGCAGCAAGGAGCGCAGCAAAGTGATTAGTGCGATGAAAGTTGTTTTCGCAGCTGCTGCTAAGTGAGGGTAGATGGGGAACAGATGCTCCTTTTTTAGCCGGCAGTAGACCACGTGGTGCAGGTCAGAGGGGCCAGGTGAAATGCTGTGATGACGTTGTATCGCTCTCCGCTGGTATCCCGGCAGTCAATCAGTTGACCACGTGTGGTAACGCAGATGACCGGAAACACAGCCTTGTACATAGTTCTGATGCAAGTAAACCTGCGGCAATTAGCGCAGCAAAGTGAATCGTGCGCAGAAAGCTGTTTTCGCCGCTGCTGCTAAGTGAGAGTAGACGGGGAACAGATGCTCCTTTTCTAGCTGGCATTAGACCACGTGGTTCAGGTCAGAGAGGCCAGGTAAAATGCTGTAATGACATGGTATCGCTCTCCGCTGGAATCCCAGCAGTCAGTCAGTTGCCTACGTGTGGTAACGCAGATGACCGGATGCTCAGCCTGGTACATAGCTCTAATGCAAGTAAACCTGCGGCAAACAGCGCAGCAAAGTGATTAGTGCGATGAAAGCTGTTTCCGCCGCTGCTGCTAATTGAGTGTAGACGAGGAACAGATGTTCCTTTTCTAGCCGGCATTATACCACGTGGTGCAGGTCAGAGCGGACATGTGAAATGCTGTAATGACGTGGTATTGCTCTCCGCTGGAATCCCGGCAGTCAGTCAGTTGCCTACGTTTGGTAACGAAGATGACCAGAAGCTCAGCCTGGTACATAGCTCTAATGCAAGTAAACCTGCGGCAAACAGCGCAGCAAAGTGATTAGTGCGATGAAAGCTGTTTTCGCCGCTGCTGCTAAGCGAGAGTAGACGGGGAACAGATGCTCCTTTTCTAGCTGGCATTAGACCACGTGGTTCAGGTCAGAGAGGCCAGGTAAAATGCTGTAATGACATGGTATCGCTCTCCGCTGGAATCCCGGCAGTCAATCAGTCGCTCACGTATGGTAACGCAGATGACCAGAAGCTCAGCCTGGTACATAGCTCCGATGCAAGTAAACCTGCGGCAAAGAACGCAGCAAAATGATTAGTGCGATGAAAGCTGTTTCCGCCGCTGCTGCTAATTGAGAGTAGACGGGGAACAGATGCTCCTTTTTTAGCCGGCATTAGACCACGTGGTGCAGGTCAGAGGGGCCAGGTAAAATGCTGTAATGAGATGGTATTGCTCTCCGCTGGAATCCCGGCAGTCAGTCAGTTGCCTACGTTTGGTAACGAAGATGACAGGAAGCACAGCCTGGTACATAGCTCCGATGCAAGTAAACCTGCGGCAAAGAACGCAGCAAAATGATTAGTGCGATGAAAGCTGTTTCCGCCGCTGCTGCTAATTGAGAGTAGACGGGGAACAGATGCTCCTTTTTTAGCCGGCAGTAGACCACGTGGTGCAGGTCAGAGGGGCCAGGTGAAATGCTGTGATGACGTTGTATCGCTCTCCGCTGGTATCCCGGCAGTCAATCAGTTGACCACGTGTGGTAACGCAGATGACCGGAAACACAGCCTTGTACATAGTTCTGATGCAAGTAAACCTGCGGCAATTAGCGCAGCAAAGTGAATCGTGCGCAGAAAGCTGTTTTCGCCGCTGCTGCTAAGTGAGAGTAGACGGGGAACAGATGCTCCTTTTCTAGCTGGCATTAGACCACGTGGTTCAGGTCAGAGAGGCCAGGTAAAATGCTGTAATGACATGGTATCGCTCTCCGCTGGAATCCCAGCAGTCAGTCAGTTGCCTACGTGTGGTAACGCAGATGACCGGATGCTCAGCCTGGTACATAGCTCTAATGCAAGTAAACCTGCGGCAAACAGCGCAGCAAAGTGATTAGTGCGATGAAAGCTGTTTCCGCCGCTGCTGCTAATTGAGTGTAGACGAGGAACAGATGTTCCTTTTCTAGATGGCATTATGCCACGTGGTGCAGGTCAGAGCGGACATGTGAAATGCTGTAATGACGTGGTATTGCTCTCCGCTGGAATCCCGGCAGTCAGTCAGTTGCCTACGTTTGGTAACGAAGATGACCAGAAGCTCAGCCTGGTACATAGCTCTAATGCAAGTAAACCTGCGGCAAACAGCGCAGCAAAGTGATTAGTGCGATGAAAGCTGTTTTCGCCGCTGCTGCTAAGTGAGAGTAGACGGGGAACAGATGCTCCTTTTCTAGCTGGCATTAGACCACGTGGTTCAGGTCAGAGAGGCCAGGTAAAATGCTGTAATGACATGGTATCGCTCTCCGCTGGAATCCCAGCAGTCAGTCAGTTGCCTACGTGTGGTAACGCAGATGACCGGATGCTCAGCCTGGTACATAGCTCTAATGCAAGTAAACCTGCGGCAAACAGCGCAGCAAAGTGATTAGTGCGATGAAAGCTGTTTTTGCCGCTGCTGCTAAGTGAGAGTAGACGGGGAACAGATGCTCCTTTTCTAGCTGGCATTAGACCACGTGGTTCAGGTCAGAGAGGCCAGGTAAAATGCTGTAATGACATGGTATCGCTCTCCGCTGGAATCCCGGCAGTCAATCAGTCGCTCACGTATGGTAACGCAGATGACCAGAAGCTCAGCCTGGTACATAGCTCCGATGCAAGTAAACCTGCGGCAAAGAACGCAGCAAAATGATGAGTGCGATGAAAGCTGTTTCCGCCGCTGCTGCTAATTGAGAGTAGACGGGGAACAGATGCTCCTTTTTTAGCCGGCAGCAGACCACGTGGTGCAGGTCAGATAGTCCAGGTGAAATACTGTGATGACGTAGTATCGCTCTCCGCTGGTATCCCGGCAGTCAATTAGTTGACCACGTGTGGTAACGCAGATGACTGGAAACACAGCCTCGTACATAGTTCTGATGCAAGTAAACCTGCGGCAAATAGCGCAGCAAAGTGAATAGTGCGCATAAAGCTGTTTTCGCCGCTGCTGCTAAGTGAGAGTAGACGGGGAACAGATGCTCCTTTTCTAGCCGGCATTAAACCACGTGGTTCAGGTCAGAGGGGACAAGTGAATTGCTGTAATGATGTGGTATCGCTCTCCGCTGGAATACCGGCAGTCAATCAGTTGCCGACGTGCGGTAACGCAGATGACTGGAAGCTCAGCCTGGTACGTAGCTCTGATGCAAGTAAACCTGCGGCAATGAGCGCAGGAAAGTGATAAGTGCGATGAAAGTTGTTGTCGCAGCTGCTGCTAAGTGAGAGTAGACGGGGAACAGATGCTCCTTTTCTAGCCGGCATTAAACCACGTGGTTCAGGTCAGAGGGGACAAGTGAATTGCTGTAATAATGTGGTATCGCTCTCCGCTGGAATACCGGCAGTCAATCAGTTGCCGACGTGCGGTAACGCAGATGACTCGAAGCTCAGCCTGGTACGTAGCTCTGATGCAAGTAAACCTGCGGCAAAGAGCGCAGCAAAGAGATTAGTGCGATGAAAGTTGTTGTCGCAGCTGCTGCTAAGTGAGCCTAGACAGGGAACAGATGCGCCTTTTTTAGCCGGCAGCAGACCACGTGGTGCAGGTCAGAGGGGCCAGGTGAAATGCTGTGATGACGTAGTATCGCTCTCCGCTGGTATCCCGGCAGTCAATCAGTTGGCCACGTGTGGTAACGCAGATGACCGGAAACACACCCTTGTACATAGCTCTGATGCATGTAAACCTGCGGCAAAGAACGAAGCAAAGTGATTAGTGCGATGAAAGCTGTTTTCGCCGCTGCTGCTAAGTGAGAGTAGACGGGGAACAGATGCTCCTTTTCTAGCCGGCATTAGACCACGTGGTGCAGGTCAGAGGGGCCAGGTGAAATGCTGTGATGACGTAGTATCGCTCTCCGCTGGTATCCCGGCAGTCAATCAGTTGCCGACATGTGGTAACGCAGATGACCGGAAACACAGCCTCGTACATAGTTCTGATGCAAGTAAACCTGCGGCAAGGAGCGCAGCAAAGTGATTAGTGCGATGAAAGTTGTTTTCGCAGCTGCTGCTAAGTGAGGGTAGATGGGGAACAGATGCTCCTTTATTAGCCGGCGCTAGACCACGTGGTGCAGGTCAGATGGCCCAGGTGAAATGCTGTGGTGACGTTGTATCGCTCTCCGCTGGTATCCCGGCAGTCAATCAGTTGACCACGTGTGGTAACGCATATGACCGGAAACACAGCCTTGTACATAGCTCTGATGCAAGTAAACCTACGGCAAATAGCGCAGCAAAGTGAATAGTGCGCAGAAAGCTGTTTTCGCCGCTGCTGCTAAGTGAGAGTAGACGGGGAACAGATGCTCCTTTTCTAGCCGGCATTAAACCACGTGGTTCAGGTCAGAGGGGACAAGTGAATTGCTGTAATGATGTGGTATCGCTCTCCGCTGGAATTCCGGCAGTCAGTCAGTTGCCTACGTGTGGTAACGCAGATGACAGGAAGCCCAGCCTTGTACGTAGCTCTGATGCAAGTAAACCTGCGGCAAAGAACGAAGCAAAGTGATTAGTGCGATGAAAGCTGTTTTCGCCGCTGCTGCTAAGTGAGAGTAGACGGGGAACAGATGCTCCTTTTCTAGCCGGCATTAGACCACGTGGTGCAGGTCAGAGGGGCCAGGTGAAATGCTGTAATGACGTGGTATCACTCTCCGCTGGAATACCGGCAGTCAATCAGTTGCCGACGTGCGGTAACGCAGATGACCGGAAGCTCAGCCTGGTACGTAGCTCTGATGCAAGTAAACCTGCGGCAAAGAGCGCAGGAAAGTGAATAGTGCGCAGAAAGCTGTTTTCCCCGCTGATGCTAAGTGAGGGTAGACGGGGAACAGATGCTCCTTTTTTAGCCGGCAGCAGACCACGTGGTGCAGGTCAGATAGTCCAGGTGAAATACTGTGATGACGTAGTATCGCTCTCCGCTGGTATCCCGGCAGTCAATTATTTGACCACGTGTGGTAACGCAGATGACTGGAAACACAGCCTCGTACATAGTTCTGATGCAAGTAAACCTGCGGCAAATAGCGCAGCAAAGTGAATAGTGCGCAGAAAGCTGTTTTCGCCGCTGCTGCTAAGTGAGAGTAGACGGGGAACAGATGCTCCTTTTCTAGCCGGCATTAAACCACGTGGTTCAGGTCAGAGGGGACAAGTGAATTGCTGTAATGATGTGGTATCGCTCTCCGCTGGAATTCCGGCAGTCAGTCAGTTGACCACGTGTGGTAACGCAAATGACCGGAAACACAGCCTTGTACATAGCTCTGATGCAAGTAAACTTGCCGCAAAGAACGAAGCAAAGTGATTAGTGCGATGAAAGCTGTTTTCGCCGCTGCTGCTAAGTGAGAGTAGACGGGGAACAGATGCTCCTTTTCTAGCCGGCATTAGACCACGTGGTGCAGGTCAGAGGGGCCAGGTGAAATGCTGTAATGACGTGGTGTCGCTCTCCGCTGGAATACCGGCAGTCAATCAGTTGCCGACGTGCGGTAACGCAGATGACTGGAAGCTCAGCCTGGTACGTAGCTCTGATGCAAGTAAACCTGCGGCAAAGAACGAAGCAAAGTGATTAGTGCGATGAAAGCTGTTTTCGCCGCTGCTGCTAAGTGAGAGTAGACGGGGAACAGATGCTCCTTTTCTAGCAGGCATTAGACCACGTGGTGCAGGTCAGAGGGGCCAGGTGAAATGCTGTGATGACGTAGTATCGCTCTCCGCTGGTATCCCGGCAGTCAATCAGTTGACCACGTGTGGTAACGCAGATGACCGGAAGCTCAGCCTGGTACGTAGCTCCGATGCAAGTAAACCTGCGGCAAAGAGCGCAGCAAAGAGATTAGTGCGATGAAAGTTGTTGTCGCAGCTGCTGCTAAGTGAGGCTAGACAGGGAACAGATGCGCCTTTTTTAGCCGGCAGCAGACCACGTGGTGCAGGTCAGAGGGGCCAGGTGAAATGCTGTGATGACGTAGTATCGCTCTCCGCTGGTATCCCGGCAGTCAATCAGTTGGCCACGTGTGGTAACGCAGATGACCGGAAACACAGCCCTGTACATAGCTCTGATGCATGTAAACCTGCGGCACAGAGCGCAGCAACGTGATTAGTGCGAAGAAAGCTGTTTTCGCCGTTGATGCTAAGTGAGGGTAGACGGGGAACAAATGCTCCTTTTTAGCCGACAGCAGACCACGTGGTGCAGGTCAGAGGGGCCAGGTGAAATACTGTAATGACGTGGTATCGCCCTCCGCTGGAATCCCGGCAGTCAATCAGTTGCCGACGTGTGGTAACGCAGATGACCGGAAGCTCAGGCTGGTACGTAGCTCCGATGCAAGTAAACCTGCGGCAAAGAGCGCAGCAAAGAGATTAGTGCGATGAAAGTTGTTGTCGCAGCTGCTGCTAAGTGAGGCTAGACAGGGAACAGATGCGCCTTTTTTAGCCGGCAGCAGAACACGTGGTGCAGGTCAGAGGGGCCAGGTGAAATGCTGTGATGACGTAGTATCGCTCTCCGCTGGTATCCCGGCAGTCAATCAGTTGGCCACGTGTGGTAACGCAGATGACCGGAAACACAGCCTTGTACATAGCTCTGATGCAAGTAAACCTGCGGCAAAGAGCCCAGCAAAGTGAATAGTGCGCAGAAAGCTGTTTTCCCCGCTGATGCTAAGTGAGGGTAGACGGGGAACAGATGCTCCTTTTTTAGCCGGCAGCAGACCACGTGGTGCAGGTCAGATAGTCCAGGTGAAATACTGTGATGACGTAGTATCGCTCTCCGCTGGTATCCCGGCAGTCAATTAGTTGACCACGTGTGGTAACGCAGATGACTGGAAACACAGCCTCGTACATAGTTCTGATGCAAGTAAACCTGCGGCAAATAGCGCAGCAAAGTGAATAGTGCGCATAAAGCTGTTTTCGCCGCTGCTGCTAAGTGAGAGTAGACGGGGAACAGATGCTCCTTTTCTAGCCGGCATTAAACCACGTGGTTCAGGTCAGAGGGGACAAGTGAATTGCTGAAATGATGTGGTATCGCTCTCCGCTGGAATACCGGCAGTCAATCAGTTGCCGACGTGCGGTAACGCAGATGACTGGAAGCTCAGCCTGGTACGTAGCTCTGATGCAAGTAAACCTGCGGCAATGAGCGCAGGAAAGTGATAAGTGCGATGAAAGTTGTTGTCGCAGCTGCTGCTAAGTGAGGCTAGACAGGGAACAGATGCGCCTTTTTTAGCCGGCAGCAGACCACGTGGTACAGGTCAGAGGGGCCAGGTGAAATGCTGTGATGACGTAGTATCGCTCTCCGCTGGTATCCCGGCAGTCAATCAGTTGGCCACGTGTGGTAACGCAGATGACCGGAAACACACCCTTGTACATAGCTCTGATGCATGTAAACCTGCGGCAAAGAACGAAGCAAAGTGATTAGTGCGATGAAAGCTGTTTTCGCCGCTGCTGCTAAGTGAGAGTAGACGGGGAACAGATGCTCCTTTTCTAGCCGGCATTAGACCACGTGGTGCAGGTCAGAGGGGCCAGGTGAAATGCTGTGATGACGTAGTATCGCTCTCCGCTGGTATCCCGGCAGTCAATCAGTTGCCGACGTGTGGTAACGCAGATGACCGGAAACACAGCCTCGTACATAGCTCTGATGCAAGTAAACCTGCGGCAAGGAGCGCAGCAAAGTGATTAGTGCGATGAAAGTTGTTTTCGCAGCTGCTGCTAAGTGAGGGTAGATGGGGAACAGATGCTCCTTTATTAGCCGGCGCTAAACCACGTGGTGCAGGTCAGATGGCCCAGGTGAAATGCTGTGATGACGTTGTATCGCTCTCCGCTGGTATCCCGGCAGTCAATCAGTTGACCACGTGTGGTAACGCATATGACCGGAAACACAGCCTTGTACATAGCTCTGATGCAAGTAAACCTACGGCAAATAGCGCAGCAAAGTGAATAGTGCGCAGAAAGCTGTTTTCGCCGCTGCTGCTAAGTGAGAGTAGACGGGGAACAGATGCTCCTTTTCTAGCCGGCATTAAACCACGTGGTTCAGGTCAGAGGGGACAAGTGAATTGCTGTAATGATGTGGTATCGCTCTCCGCTGGAATTCCGGCAGTCAGTCAGTTGCCTACGTGTGGTAACGCAGATGACAGGAAGCCCAGCCTTGTACGTAGCTCTGATGCAAGTAAACCTGCGGCAAAGAACGAAGCAAAGTGATTAGTGCGATGAAAGCTGTTTTCGCCGCTGCTGCTAAGTGAGAGTAGACGGGGAACAGATGCTCCTTTTCTAGCCGGCATTAGACCACGTGGTGCAGGTCAGAGGGGCCAGTTGAAATGCTGTAATGACGTGGTATCGCTCTCCGCTGGAATACCGGCAGTCAATCAGTTGCCGACGTGCGGTAACGCAGATGACCGGAAGCTCAGCCTGGTACGTAGCTCTGATGCAAGTAAACCTGCGGCAAAGAGCGCAGGAAAGTGATAAGTGCGATGAAAGTTGTTCTCGCAGCTGCTGCTAAGTAAGGGTAGACGGGGAACAGATGCTCCTTTTTTAGGCGACAGCAGACCACGTGGTGCAGGTCAGAGGGGGCAGGTGAAATGCTGTGATGACGTAGTATCGCTCTCCGCTGGTATCCCGGCAGTCAATCAGTTGGTAACGTGTGGTAACGCAGATGACCGGAAACACAGCCTTGTACGTAACTCTGATGCAAGTAAACCTGCGGCAGAGAGCGCAGAAAAGTGATTAGTGCGAAGAAAGCTGTTTTCGCCGCTGCTGCGAAGTGAGAGTAGACGGGGAACAGATGCTCCTTTTCTAGCCGGCATTAGACCACGTGGTGCAGGTCAGAGGGGCCAGGTGAAATGCTGTGATGACGTAGTATCGCTCTCCGCTGGTATCCCGGCAGTCAATCAGTTGCCGACGTGTGGTAACGCAGATGACCGGAAACACAGCCTCGTACATAGCTCTGATGCAAGTAAACCTGCGGCAAGGAGCGCAGCAAAGTGATTAGTGCGAAGAAAGCTGTTTTCGCCGCTGATGCTAAGTGAGGGTAGACAGGGAACAGCTCCTCCTTTTTTAGCCGGCAGCAGACCACGTGATGAAGGCCAGAGAGGCCAGGTGAAATGCTGTTATGACGTAGTATCGCTCTCCGCTGGTATCCCGGCAGTCAATCAGTTGACCACGTGTGGTAACACAGATGACCGGAAACACAGCCTGGTACGTAGCTCTGATGCAAGTAAATCTGCGGCAAAGAGCGCAGCAAAGTGAATAGTGCGCAGAAAGCTGTTTTCGCCGCTGCTGCTAAGTGAGAGTAGACGGGGAACAGATGCTCCTTTTCTAGCCGGCATTAAACCACGTGGTTCCGGTCAGAGGGGACAAGTGAATTGCTGTAATGATGTGGTATCGCTCTCCGCTGGAATTCCGGCAGTCAGTCAGTTGCCTACGTGTGGTAACGCAGATGACAGGAAGCCCAGCCTTGTACGTAGCTCTGATGCAAGTAAACCTGCGGCAAAGAACGCAGGAAAGTGATAAGTGCGATGAAAGTTGTTCTCGCAGCTGCTGCTAAGTAAGGGTAGACGGGGAACATATGCTCCTTTTTTAGCCGACAGCAGACCACGTGGTGCAGGTGAGAGGGGGCAGGTGAAATGCTGTGATGACGTAGTATCGCTCTCCGCTGGTATCCCGGCAGTCAATCAGTTGGTAACGTGTGGTAACGCAGATGACCGGAAACACAGCCTTGTACGTAACTCTGATGCAAGTAAACCTGCGGCAGAGAGCGCAGAAAAGTGATTAGTGCGAAGAAAGCTGTTTTCGCCGCTGCTGCGAAGTGAAAGTAGACGGGGAAGAGATGCTCCTTTTTTAGCCGGCAGTAGACCACGTCGTGTAGGTTTGAGGGGGCCAGGTGAAATGCTGTGATGATGTGGTATCGCTCTCCACTGGAATACCGGCAGTCAATCAGTTGGCCACGTGTGGTAACGCAGATGACCGGAAACACAGCCTTGTACATAGCTCTGATGCAAGTAAACCTGCGGCAAAGAGCGCAGCAAAGTGATTTAGTGCGAAGAAAGCTGTTTTCGCCGCTGATGCTAAGTGAGGGTAGACGGGGAACAGATGCTCCTTTTTTAGCCGGCAGCAGACCACGTGGTGCAGGTCAGAGGGGCCAGGTGAAATGCTGTGATGACGTTGTATCGCTCTCCGCTGGTATCCCGGCAGTCAATCAGTTGACCACGTGTGGTAACGCATATGACCGGAAACACAGCCTTGTACATAGCTCTGATGCAAGTAAACCTGCGGAAAAGAGCGCAGCAAAGTGATTAGTGCGAAGAAAGCTGTTTTCGCCGCTGCTGCTAAGTGAGGGTAGACGGGGAACAGATGCTCCTTTTCTTGCTGGCAGCAGATCACGTGGGGCAGGTCACAGGGGCCAGTAGATATGCTGTAATGACGTGGTATCGCTCTCCGCGGGAATCCCGGCAGTCAATCAGTTGCTCACGTGTGGTAACGCAGATGATCGGAAGCTCAGCCTGGTACGTAGCTCCGATGCAAGTAAACCTGCGGCAAACAGCGCAGCAAACTGATTAGTGCGAAGAAAGCTGTTTTCGCCGCTGCTGCTAAATGAGTGTAGACGGGGAACAGATGCTCTTTTTCTTGCCGGCATTAGACCACGTGGTGCAGGTCAGAGGGGCCAGGTGAAATGCTTTGATGACGTAGTATCGCTCTCAGCTGGTATCCCGGCAGTCAATCAGTTGACCACGTGTGGTACCGCAGATGACCGGAAGCTCAGCCTGGTACGTAGCTCTGATGCAAGTAAACCTGCGGCAAAGAGCGCAGGAAAGTGATTAGTGCGATGAAAGTTGTTCTCGCAGCTGCTGCTAAGTAAGGGTAGACGGGGAACAGATGCTCCTTTTTTAGCCGACAGCAGACCATGTGGTGCAGGTCAGAGGGGCCAGGTGAAATGCTGTGATGACGTAGTATCGCTCTCCGCTGGTATCCCGGCAGTCAATCAGTTGCCGACGTGTGGTAACGCAGATGACCGGAAGCTCAGCCTGGTACGTAGCTCCGATGCAAGTAAACCTGCGGCAAAGAGCGCAGCAAAGAGATTAGTGCGATGAAAGTTGTCGCAGCTGCTGCTAAGTGAGGCTAGACAGGGAACAGATGCGCCTTTTTTAGCCGGCAGCAGACCACGTGGTGCAGGTCAGAGGGGCCAGGTGAAATACTGTGATGACGTAGTATCGCTCTCCGCTGGTATCCCGGCAGTCAATCAGTTGACCACGTGTGGTAACGCAGATGACCGGAAACACAGCCTCGTACATAGTTCTGACGCAAGTAAACCTGCGGCAAGGAGCGCAGCAAAGTGATTAGTGCGATGAAAGTTGTTTTCGCAGCTGCTGCTAAGTGAGGGTAGATGGGGAACAGATGCTCCTTTATTAGCCGGCAGTAGACCACGTGGTGCAAATCAGAGGGCCCAGGTGAAATGCTGTGATGACGTTGTATCGCTCTCCGCTGGTATCCCGGCAGTCAATCAGTTAACCACGTGTGGTAACGCATATGACCGGAAACACAGCCTTGTACATAGCTCTGATGCAAGTAAACCTGCGGCAAATAGCGCAGCAAAGTGAATAGTGCGCAGAAAGCTGTTTTCGCCGCTGCTGCTAAGTGAGAGTAGACGGGGAACAGATGCTCCTTTTCTAGCCGGCATTAAACCACGTGGTTCAGGTCAGAGGGGACAAGTGAATTGCTGTAATGATGTGGTATCGCTCTCCGCTGGAATTCCGGCAGTCAGTCAGTTGCCTACGTGTGGTAACGCAGATGACAGGAAGCACAGCCTTGTACGTAGCTCTGATGCAAGTAAACCTGCGGCAAAGAACGAAGCAAAGTGATTAGTGCGATGAAAGCTGTTTTCGCCGCTGCTGCTAAGTGAGAGTAGACGGGGAACAGATGCTCCTTTTCTAGCCGGCATTAGACCACGTGGTGCAGGTCAGAGAGGCCAGGTAAAATGCTGTAATGACATGGTATCGCTCTCCGCTGGAATCCCAGCAGTCAGTCAGTTGCCTACGTGTGGTAACGCAGATGACCGGATGCTCAGCCTGGTACATAGCTCTAATGCAAGTAAACCTGCGGCAAACAGCGCAGCAAAGTGATTAGTGCGATGAAAGCTGTTTCCGCCGCTGCTGCTAATTGAGTGTAGACGAGGAACAGATGTTCCTTTTCTAGCCGGCATTATACCACGTGGTGCAGGTCAGAGCGGACATGTGAAATGCTGTAATGACGTGGTATTGCTCTCCGCTGGAATCCCGGCAGTCAGTCAGTTGCCTACGTTTGGTAACGAAGATGACCAGAAGCTCAGCCTGGTACATAGCTCTAATGCAAGTAAACCTGCGGCAAACAGCGCAGCAAAGTGATTAGTGCGATGAAAGCTGTTTTCGCCGCTGCTGCTAAGCGAGAGTAGACGGGGAACAGATGCTCCTTTTCTAGCTGGCATTAGACCACGTGGTTCAGGTCAGAGAGGCCAGGTAAAATGCTGTAATGACATGGTATCGCTCTCCGCTGGAATCCCGGCAGTCAATCAGTCGCTCACGTATGGTAACGCAGATGACCAGAAGCTCAGCCTGGTACATAGCTCCGATGCAAGTAAACCTGCGGCAAAGAACGCAGCAAAATGATTAGTGCGATGAAAGCTGTTTCCGCCGCTGCTGCTAATTGAGAGTAGACGGGGAACAGATGCTCCTTTTTTAGCCGGCATTAGACCACGTGGTGCAGGTCAGAGGGGCCAGGTAAAATGCTGTAATGAGATGGTATTGCTCTCCGCTGGAATCCCGGCAGTCAGTCAGTTGCCTACGTTTGGTAACGAAGATGACAGGAAGCACAGCCTGGTACATAGCTCCGATGCAAGTAAACCTGCGGCAAAGAACGCAGCAAAATGATTAGTGCGATGAAAGCTGTTTCCGCCGCTGCTGCTAATTGAGAGTAGACGGGGAACAGATGCTCCTTTTTTAGCCGGCAGTAGACCACGTGGTGCAGGTCAGAGGGGCCAGGTGAAATGCTGTGATGACGTTGTATCGCTCTCCGCTGGTATCCCGGCAGTCAATCAGTTGACCACGTGTGGTAACGCAGATGACCGGAAACACAGCCTTGTACATAGTTCTGATGCAAGTAAACCTGCGGCAATTAGCGCAGCAAAGTGAATCGTGCGCAGAAAGCTGTTTTCGCCGCTGCTGCTAAGTGAGAGTAGACGGGGAACAGATGCTCCTTTTCTAGCTGGCATTAGACCACGTGGTTCAGGTCAGAGAGGCCAGGTAAAATGCTGTAATGACATGGTATCGCTCTCCGCTGGAATCCCAGCAGTCAGTCAGTTGCCTACGTGTGGTAACGCAGATGACCGGATGCTCAGCCTGGTACATAGCTCTAATGCAAGTAAACCTGCGGCAAACAGCGCAGCAAAGTGATTAGTGCGATGAAAGCTGTTTCCGCCGCTGCTGCTAATTGAGTGTAGACGAGGAACAGATGTTCCTTTTCTAGCCGGCATTATGCCACGTGGTGCAGGTCAGAGCGGACATGTGAAATGCTGTAATGACGTGGTATTGCTCTCCGCTGGAATCCCGGCAGTCAGTCAGTTGCCTACGTTTGGTAACGAAGATGACCAGAAGCTCAGCCTGGTACATAGCTCTAATGCAAGTAAACCTGCGGCAAACAGCGCAGCAAAGTGATTAGTGCGATGAAAGCTGTTTTCGCCGCTGCTGCTAAGTGAGAGTAGACGGGGAACAGATGCTCCTTTTCTAGCTGGCATTAGACCACGTGGTTCAGGTCAGAGGGGACAAGTGAATTGCTGTAATGATGTGGTATCGCTCTCCGCTGGAATTCCGGCAGTCAGTCAGTTGACCACGTGTGGTAACGCAAATGACCGGAAACACAGCCTTGTACATAGCTCTGATGCAAGTAAACTTGCCGCAAAGAACGAAGCAAAGTGATTAGTGCGATGAAAGCTGTTTTCGCCGCTGCTGCTAAGTGAGAGTAGACGGGGAACAGATGCTCCTTTTCTAGCCGGCATTAGACCACGTGGTGCAGGTCAGAGGGGCCAGGTGAAATGCTGTAATGACGTGGTGTCGCTCTCCGCTGGAATACCGGCAGTCAATCAGTTGCCGACGTGCGGTAACGCAGATGACTGGAAGCTCAGCCTGGTACGTAGCTCTGATGCAAGTAAACCTGCGGCAAAGAACGAAGCAAAGTGATTAGTGCGATGAAAGCTGTTTTCGCCGCTGCTGCTAAGTGAGAGTAGACGGGGAACAGATGCTCCTTTTCTAGCAGGCATTAGACCACGTGGTGCAGGTCAGAGGGGCCAGGTGAAATGCTGTGATGACGTAGTATCGCTCTCCGCTGGTATCCCGGCAGTCAATCAGTTGACCACGTGTGGTAACGCAGATGACCGGAAGCTCAGCCTGGTACGTAGCTCCGATGCAAGTAAACCTGCGGCAAAGAGCGCAGCAAAGAGATTAGTGCGATGAAAGTTGTTGTCGCAGCTGCTGCTAAGTGAGGCTAGACAGGGAACAGATGCGCCTTTTTTAGCCGGCAGCAGACCACGTGGTGCAGGTCAGAGGGGCCAGGTGAAATGCTGTGATGACGTAGTATCGCTCTCCGCTGGTATCCCGGCAGTCAATCAGTTGGCCACGTGTGGTAACGCAGATGACCGGAAACACAGCCCTGTACATAGCTCTGATGCATGTAAACCTGCGGCACAGAGCGCAGCAACGTGATTAGTGCGAAGAAAGCTGTTTTCGCCGTTGATGCTAAGTGAGGGTAGACGGGGAACAAATGCTCCTTTTTAGCCGACAGCAGACCACGTGGTGCAGGTCAGAGGGGCCAGGTGAAATACTGTAATGACGTGGTATCGCCCTCCGCTGGAATCCCGGCAGTCAATCAGTTGCCGACGTGTGGTAACGCAGATGACCGGAAGCTCAGGCTGGTACGTAGCTCCGATGCAAGTAAACCTGCGGCAAAGAGCGCAGCAAAGAGATTAGTGCGATGAAAGTTGTTGTCGCAGCTGCTGCTAAGTGAGGCTAGACAGGGAACAGATGCGCCTTTTTTAGCCGGCAGCAGAACACGTGGTGCAGGTCAGAGGGGCCAGGTGAAATGCTGTGATGACGTAGTATCGCTCTCCGCTGGTATCCCGGCAGTCAATCAGTTGGCCACGTGTGGTAACGCAGATGACCGGAAACACAGCCTTGTACATAGCTCTGATGCAAGTAAACCTGCGGCAAAGAGCCCAGCAAAGTGAATAGTGCGCAGAAAGCTGTTTTCCCCGCTGATGCTAAGTGAGGGTAGACGGGGAACAGATGCTCCTTTTTTAGCCGGCAGCAGACCACGTGGTGCAGGTCAGATAGTCCAGGTGAAATACTGTGATGACGTAGTATCGCTCTCCGCTGGTATCCCGGCAGTCAATTAGTTGACCACGTGTGGTAACGCAGATGACTGGAAACACAGCCTCGTACATAGTTCTGATGCAAGTAAACCTGCGGCAAATAGCGCAGCAAAGTGAATAGTGCGCATAAAGCTGTTTTCGCCGCTGCTGCTAAGTGAGAGTAGACGGGGAACAGATGCTCCTTTTCTAGCCGGCATTAAACCACGTGGTTCAGGTCAGAGGGGACAAGTGAATTGCTGAAATGATGTGGTATCGCTCTCCGCTGGAATACCGGCAGTCAATCAGTTGCCGACGTGCGGTAACGCAGATGACTGGAAGCTCAGCCTGGTACGTAGCTCTGATGCAAGTAAACCTGCGGCAATGAGCGCAGGAAAGTGATAAGTGCGATGAAAGTTGTTGTCGCAGCTGCTGCTAAGTGAGGCTAGACAGGGAACAGATGCGCCTTTTTTAGCCGGCAGCAGACCACGTGGTACAGGTCAGAGGGGCCAGGTGAAATGCTGTGATGACGTAGTATCGCTCTCCGCTGGTATCCCGGCAGTCAATCAGTTGGCCACGTGTGGTAACGCAGATGACCGGAAACACACCCTTGTACATAGCTCTGATGCATGTAAACCTGCGGCAAAGAACGAAGCAAAGTGATTAGTGCGATGAAAGCTGTTTTCGCCGCTGCTGCTAAGTGAGAGTAGACGGGGAACAGATGCTCCTTTTCTAGCCGGCATTAGACCACGTGGTGCAGGTCAGAGGGGCCAGGTGAAATGCTGTGATGACGTAGTATCGCTCTCCGCTGGTATCCCGGCAGTCAATCAGTTGCCGACGTGTGGTAACGCAGATGACCGGAAACACAGCCTCGTACATAGCTCTGATGCAAGTAAACCTGCGGCAAGGAGCGCAGCAAAGTGATTAGTGCGATGAAAGTTGTTTTCGCAGCTGCTGCTAAGTGAGGGTAGATGGGGAACAGATGCTCCTTTATTAGCCGGCGCTAAACCACGTGGTGCAGGTCAGATGGCCCAGGTGAAATGCTGTGATGACGTTGTATCGCTCTCCGCTGGTATCCCGGCAGTCAATCAGTTGACCACGTGTGGTAACGCATATGACCGGAAACACAGCCTTGTACATAGCTCTGATGCAAGTAAACCTACGGCAAATAGCGCAGCAAAGTGAATAGTGCGCAGAAAGCTGTTTTCGCCGCTGCTGCTAAGTGAGAGTAGACGGGGAACAGATGCTCCTTTTCTAGCCGGCATTAAACCACGTGGTTCAGGTCAGAGGGGACAAGTGAATTGCTGTAATGATGTGGTATCGCTCTCCGCTGGAATTCCGGCAGTCAGTCAGTTGCCTACGTGTGGTAACGCAGATGACAGGAAGCCCAGCCTTGTACGTAGCTCTGATGCAAGTAAACCTGCGGCAAAGAACGAAGCAAAGTGATTAGTGCGATGAAAGCTGTTTTCGCCGCTGCTGCTAAGTGAGAGTAGACGGGGAACAGATGCTCCTTTTCTAGCCGGCATTAGACCACGTGGTGCAGGTCAGAGGGGCCAGTTGAAATGCTGTAATGACGTGGTATCGCTCTCCGCTGGAATACCGGCAGTCAATCAGTTGCCGACGTGCGGTAACGCAGATGACCGGAAGCTCAGCCTGGTACGTAGCTCTGATGCAAGTAAACCTGCGGCAAAGAGCGCAGGAAAGTGATAAGTGCGATGAAAGTTGTTCTCGCAGCTGCTGCTAAGTAAGGGTAGACGGGGAACAGATGCTCCTTTTTTAGGCGACAGCAGACCACGTGGTGCAGGTCAGAGGGGGCAGGTGAAATGCTGTGATGACGTAGTATCGCTCTCCGCTGGTATCCCGGCAGTCAATCAGTTGGTAACGTGTGGTAACGCAGATGACCGGAAACACAGCCTTGTACGTAACTCTGATGCAAGTAAACCTGCGGCAGAGAGCGCAGAAAAGTGATTAGTGCGAAGAAAGCTGTTTTCGCCGCTGCTGCGAAGTGAGAGTAGACGGGGAACAGATGCTCCTTTTCTAGCCGGCATTAGACCACGTGGTGCAGGTCAGAGGGGCCAGGTGAAATGCTGTGATGACGTAGTATCGCTCTCCGCTGGTATCCCGGCAGTCAATCAGTTGCCGACGTGTGGTAACGCAGATGACCGGAAACACAGCCTCGTACATAGCTCTGATGCAAGTAAACCTGCGGCAAGGAGCGCAGCAAAGTGATTAGTGCGAAGAAAGCTGTTTTCGCCGCTGATGCTAAGTGAGGGTAGACAGGGAACAGCTCCTCCTTTTTTAGCCGGCAGCAGACCACGTGATGAAGGCCAGAGAGGCCAGGTGAAATGCTGTTATGACGTAGTATCGCTCTCCGCTGGTATCCCGGCAGTCAATCAGTTGACCACGTGTGGTAACACAGATGACCGGAAACACAGCCTGGTACGTAGCTCTGATGCAAGTAAATCTGCGGCAAAGAGCGCAGCAAAGTGAATAGTGCGCAGAAAGCTGTTTTCGCCGCTGCTGCTAAGTGAGAGTAGACGGGGAACAGATGCTCCTTTTCTAGCCGGCATTAAACCACGTGGTTCCGGTCAGAGGGGACAAGTGAATTGCTGTAATGATGTGGTATCGCTCTCCGCTGGAATTCCGGCAGTCAGTCAGTTGCCTACGTGTGGTAACGCAGATGACAGGAAGCCCAGCCTTGTACGTAGCTCTGATGCAAGTAAACCTGCGGCAAAGAACGCAGGAAAGTGATAAGTGCGATGAAAGTTGTTCTCGCAGCTGCTGCTAAGTAAGGGTAGACGGGGAACATATGCTCCTTTTTTAGCCGACAGCAGACCACGTGGTGCAGGTGAGAGGGGGCAGGTGAAATGCTGTGATGACGTAGTATCGCTCTCCGCTGGTATCCCGGCAGTCAATCAGTTGGTAACGTGTGGTAACGCAGATGACCGGAAACACAGCCTTGTACGTAACTCTGATGCAAGTAAACCTGCGGCAGAGAGCGCAGAAAAGTGATTAGTGCGAAGAAAGCTGTTTTCGCCGCTGCTGCGAAGTGAAAGTAGACGGGGAAGAGATGCTCCTTTTTTAGCCGGCAGTAGACCACGTCGTGTAGGTTTGAGGGGGCCAGGTGAAATGCTGTGATGATGTGGTATCGCTCTCCACTGGAATACCGGCAGTCAATCAGTTGGCCACGTGTGGTAACGCAGATGACCGGAAACACAGCCTTGTACATAGCTCTGATGCAAGTAAACCTGCGGCAAAGAGCGCAGCAAAGTGATTTAGTGCGAAGAAAGCTGTTTTCGCCGCTGATGCTAAGTGAGGGTAGACGGGGAACAGATGCTCCTTTTTTAGCCGGCAGCAGACCACGTGGTGCAGGTCAGAGGGGCCAGGTGAAATGCTGTGATGACGTTGTATCGCTCTCCGCTGGTATCCCGGCAGTCAATCAGTTGACCACGTGTGGTAACGCATATGACCGGAAACACAGCCTTGTACATAGCTCTGATGCAAGTAAACCTGCGGAAAAGAGCGCAGCAAAGTGATTAGTGCGAAGAAAGCTGTTTTCGCCGCTGCTGCTAAGTGAGGGTAGACGGGGAACAGATGCTCCTTTTCTTGCTGGCAGCAGATCACGTGGGGCAGGTCACAGGGGCCAGTAGATATGCTGTAATGACGTGGTATCGCTCTCCGCGGGAATCCCGGCAGTCAATCAGTTGCTCACGTGTGGTAACGCAGATGATCGGAAGCTCAGCCTGGTACGTAGCTCCGATGCAAGTAAACCTGCGGCAAACAGCGCAGCAAACTGATTAGTGCGAAGAAAGCTGTTTTCGCCGCTGCTGCTAAATGAGTGTAGACGGGGAACAGATGCTCTTTTTCTTGCCGGCATTAGACCACGTGGTGCAGGTCAGAGGGGCCAGGTGAAATGCTTTGATGACGTAGTATCGCTCTCAGCTGGTATCCCGGCAGTCAATCAGTTGACCACGTGTGGTACCGCAGATGACCGGAAGCTCAGCCTGGTACGTAGCTCTGATGCAAGTAAACCTGCGGCAAAGAGCGCAGGAAAGTGATTAGTGCGATGAAAGTTGTTCTCGCAGCTGCTGCTAAGTAAGGGTAGACGGGGAACAGATGCTCCTTTTTTAGCCGACAGCAGACCATGTGGTGCAGGTCAGAGGGGCCAGGTGAAATGCTGTGATGACGTAGTATCGCTCTCCGCTGGTATCCCGGCAGTCAATCAGTTGCCGACGTGTGGTAACGCAGATGACCGGAAGCTCAGCCTGGTACGTAGCTCCGATGCAAGTAAACCTGCGGCAAAGAGCGCAGCAAAGAGATTAGTGCGATGAAAGTTGTCGCAGCTGCTGCTAAGTGAGGCTAGACAGGGAACAGATGCGCCTTTTTTAGCCGGCAGCAGACCACGTGGTGCAGGTCAGAGGGGCCAGGTGAAATACTGTGATGACGTAGTATCGCTCTCCGCTGGTATCCCGGCAGTCAATCAGTTGACCACGTGTGGTAACGCAGATGACCGGAAACACAGCCTCGTACATAGTTCTGACGCAAGTAAACCTGCGGCAAGGAGCGCAGCAAAGTGATTAGTGCGATGAAAGTTGTTTTCGCAGCTGCTGCTAAGTGAGGGTAGATGGGGAACAGATGCTCCTTTATTAGCCGGCAGTAGACCACGTGGTGCAAATCAGAGGGCCCAGGTGAAATGCTGTGATGACGTTGTATCGCTCTCCGCTGGTATCCCGGCAGTCAATCAGTTAACCACGTGTGGTAACGCATATGACCGGAAACACAGCCTTGTACATAGCTCTGATGCAAGTAAACCTGCGGCAAATAGCGCAGCAAAGTGAATAGTGCGCAGAAAGCTGTTTTCGCCGCTGCTGCTAAGTGAGAGTAGACGGGGAACAGATGCTCCTTTTCTAGCCGGCATTAAACCACGTGGTTCAGGTCAGAGGGGACAAGTGAATTGCTGTAATGATGTGGTATCGCTCTCCGCTGGAATTCCGCCAGTCAGTCAGTTGCCTACGTGTGGTAACGCAGATGACAGGAAGCACAGCCTTGTACGTAGCTCTGATGCAAGTAAACCTGCGGCAAAGAACGAAGCAAAGTGATTAGTGCGATGAAAGCTGTTTTCGCCGCTGCTGCTAAGTGAGAGTAGACGGGGAACAGATGCTCCTTTTCTAGCCGGCATTAGACCACGTGGTGCAGGTCAGAGGGGCCAGGTGAAATGCTGTAATGACGTGGTATCGCTCTCCGCTGGAATACCGGCAGTCAATCAGTTGCCGACGTGCGGTAACGCAGATGACCGGAAGCTCAACCTGGTACGTAGCTCTGATGCAAGTAAACCTGCGGCAAAGAGCGCAGGAAAGTGATAAGTGCGATGAAAGTTGTTCTCGCAGCTGCTGCTAAGTAAGGGTAGACGGGGAACAGATGCTCCTTTTTTAGCCGGCAGCAGACCACGTGGTGCAGGTCAGAGGGGACAGGTGAAATACTGTGATGACGTAGTATCGCTCACCGCTGGTATCCCGGCAGTCAATCAGTTGACCACGTGTGGTAACGCAGATGACCGGAAACACAGCCTCGTACATAGTTCTGACGCAAGTAAACCTGCGGCAAGGAGCGCAGCAAAGTGATTAGTGCGATGAAAGTTGTTTTCGCAGCTGCTGCTAAGTGAGGGTAGATGGGGAACAGATGCTCCTTTATTAGCCGGCAGTAGACCACGTGGTGCAGGTCAGAGGGCCCAGGTGAAATGCTGTGATGACGTTGTATCGCTCTCCGCTGGTATCCCGGCAGTCAATCAGTTAACCACGTGTGGTAACGCATATGACCGGAAACACAGCCTTGTACATAGCTCTGATGCAAGTAAACCTGCGGCAAATAGCGCAGCAAAGTGAATAGTGCGCAGAAAGCTGTATTCGCCGCTGCTGCTAAGTTAGAGTAGACGGGGAACAGATGCTCCTTTTCTAGCCGGCATTAAACCACGTGGTTCAGGTCAGAGGGGACAAGTGAATTGCTGTAATGATGTGGTATCGCTTTCCGCATGTATCCCGGCAGTCAATCAGTTGGTAACGTGCGGTAACGCAGATGACCGGAAACACAGCCTTGCACGTAACTCTGATGCAAGTAAACCTGCGGCAAAGAGCGCAGAAAAGTGATTAGTGCGAAGAAAGCTGCTTTCGCCGCTGATGCTAAGTGAGGGTAGACGGGGAACAGATGCTCCTTTTTTAGCCGGCAGCAGACCACGTGGTGCAGGTCAGAGGGGGCCAGGTGAAATGCTGTGATGATGTGGTATCGCTCTCCACTGGAATACCGGCAGTCAATCAGTTGGCCACGTGTGGTAAAGCAGATGACCGGAAACACAGCCTTGTACATAGCTCTGATGCAAGTAAACCTGCGGCAAAGAGCGCAGCAAAGTGATTTAGTGCGAAGAAAGCTGTTTTCGCCGCTGATGCTAAGTGAGGGTAGACGGGGAACAGATGCTCCTTTTTTAGCCGGCAGCAGACCACGTGGTGCAGGTCAGAGGGCCAGGTGAAATGCTGTGATGACGTTGTATCGCTCTCCGCTGGTATCCCGGCAGTCAATCAGTTGACCACGTGTGGTAACGCAGATGACCGGAAGCTGAGCCTGGTACGTAGCTCTGATGCAAGTAAACCTGCGGCAAAGAGCGCAGGAAAGTGATTAGTGCGATGAAAGTTGTTCTCGCAGCTGCTGCTAAGTAAGGGTAGACGGGGAACAGATGCTCCTTTTTTAGCCGACAGCAGACCATGTGGTGCAGGTCAGAGGGGCCAGGTGAAATGCTGTGATGACGTAGTATCGCTCTCCGCTGGTATCCCGGCAGTCAATCAGTTGGTAACGTGCGGTAACGCAGATGACCGGAAACACAGCCTTGTACATAGCCCTGATGCAAGTAAACCTGCGGCAAAGAACGCAGCAAAGTGATTAGTGCGATGAAAGCTGTTTTCGCCTCAGCTGCTAAGTTAGAGTAGACGGGTAACAGATGCTCCTTTTCTAGCCGGCATTAGACCACGTGGAGCAGGTCAGAGGGGCCAGGTGAAATACTGTAATGACGTGGTATCGCTCTCCGCTGGAATCCCGGCAGTCAATCAGTTGCCGACGTGTGGTAACGCAGATGACCGGAAGCTCAGCCTGGTACGTAGCTCCGTTGCAAGTAAACCTGCGGCAAAGAGCGCAGCAAAGAGATTAGTGCGATGAAAGCTGTTTTCGCCGCTGCTGCTAAGTGAGAGTAGATGGGGAACAGATGCTCCTTTTCTATCCGGTATTAGACCACGTGGTTCAGGTCAGAGAGGCCAGGTAAAATGCTGTAATGACATGGTATCGCTCTCCGCTGGAATCCCAGCAGTCAGTCAGTTGCCTACGTGTGGTAACGCAGACGACCGGAAGCACAGCCTGGTACGTTGCACTGATTCAAGTAAACTGCGGCAAAGAGCGCAGCAAAGTGATTAGTACGATTAAAGCTTTTTGCGCTGCTGCTGCTAAGCGAGAGTAGACGGGGAACAGATGCTCCTTTTCTAGCCGGCATTATACCACGTGGTGCAGGTCAGAGCGGACATGTGAAATGCTGTACTGACGTGGTATCGCTTCCGCTGGAATCCCGGCAGTCAATCAGTTGCTCACGTATGGTAACGCAGATGACCAGAAGCTCAGCCTGGTACGTAGCTCTGATGCAAGTAAACCAGCGGCAAAGAACGCAGGAAAGTGATTAGTGCGATGAAAGCTGTTTTCGCCGCTGCTGCTAAGTGACAGTAGACGGGGAACAGATGCTCCTTTTTTAGCCGGCAGCAGACCACGTGGTGCAGGTCAGAGGGTCCAGGTGAAATGCTGTGATGACGTAGTATCGCTCTCCGCTGGTATCCCGGCAGTCAATCAGTTGGCCACGTGTGGTAACGCAGATGACCGGAAACACAACCTTGTACATAGCTCTGATTCAAGTAAACCAGCGGCAAAGAGCGCTGCAAAGTGATTAGTGCGAGGAAAGCTGTTTTCGCCGCTGCTGCTTAGTGAGGGGAGACACAGCGCAAAGAAACATGGACACACGAGGAACGGACACACACGAGCGCTGTAAACAGCGCTGGACACACACAGCGCTCGTGTGTGTCCGTTCTTCGTGTGTCCATGTTTCTTTGCGCTGTGTCTCCCCTAAAATGCATTACCAACTAGCCCGGAACCTTGCTCTGCTTAGTGAGGGTAGACGGGGAACAGATGCTCCTTTTTTAGCCGGCAGCAGACCACGTGGTGCAGGTTAGAGGGGCCAGGTGAAATGCTGTGATGACGTGGTATCGCTCTCCACTGGAATACCGGCAGTAGATCAGTTGGCCACGTGTGGTAACGCAGATGACCGGAAACACAGCCTTGTATATAGCTCTGAAGCAAGTAAACCTGCGGCAAAGAGCGCAGCAAAGTGATTTGTGCGATGAAAGTTGTTTTCGCCGCTGTTTCTAAGTGAGCGTAGAGGAGGAACAGCGGCTCCTTTTTTTAGCCGGCAGTGGACCACGTGGTGCAGGTCAGAGGGGCCAGGTAAAATGCTGTAATGACATGGTATCGCTCTCCGCTTGAATCCCGGCAGTCAGTCAGTTGCCTACGTGTGGTAGCGCAGATGACAGGAAGCACAGCCTGGTACGTATCTGTTATGCAAGTAAACCTCCGGCAAAGAGCGCAGCAAAGTGATTAGTGCGATGAAAGCTGTTTTCGCCGCTGCTGCTAAGTGAGGGTAGACGGCGAACAGATCCTCTTTTTCTAGCTGACAGCAGACCACGCGGTGCAGGTCAGAGAGGCGAGGTAAAATGCTGTAATGACATGGTATCGCTCTCCGCTGGAATCCCGGCAGTCAGTCAGTTGCCTACCTGTGGTAACCCAGATGACCGGAAGCACAGCATGGTACCTTGCACTGATTCTATAAACCTGCGGCAAAGGGCGCAGCAAAGTGATTAGTACGACGAAAACTTTTCGCTCTGCTGCTGCTAAGTGAGGGTAGACGAGGAATAGGTGCACTTTTTCTAGCCGACATTAGACCACGTAGTGCAGGTCAGAGCGAACAGGTGAAATGCTGTAATTATGTGGTACCGCTCTCCGCTGGAATCCCGGCAGTCAGTCAGTTGCCTACGTGTGGTAACGCAGATGACAGGAAGCACAGCCTTGTACGTAGCCCGGATGGAAGTGAACCTCCGGCAAAGAACGCAGCAAAGTGATTAGTGGGATGAAAGCTGTTTTCGCCGTGGCTGCTAAGTGAGGGTAGATGGGGAACAGATGCTCTTTTTCTAGCTGGCGGCAGACCACGTGGGGCAGGTCACAGGGGCCAGTTGATATTCTGTAATGACGTTGTATTACTCTCCGCTGGTATCCCGGCAGTCAATCAGTTGGCCACGTGTGGTAACGCAGATGACCGGAAGCTCAGCCTGGTACGTAGCTCTGATGCAAGTAAACCTGCGGCAAAGAGCGCAGGAAAGTGATTAGTGCGATGAAAGTTGTTCTCGCAGCTAATGCTAAGTAAGGGTAGACGGGGAACAGATGCTCCTTTTTTAGCCGACAGCAGACCACGTGGTGCAGGTCAGAGGGGCCAGGTGAAATGCTGTGATGAAGTAGTATCGCTCTCCACTGGTATCCAGGCAGTCAATCAGTTAGTAACGTGTGGTAACACAGATGACCGGAAACACTGCCTTGTACGTAACTCTGATGCAAGTAAACCTGCGGCAAAGAGCGCAGAAAAGTGATTAGGGCGAAGAAAGCTGTTCTCGCCGCTGCTGCTAAGTGAGAGTAGACGGGGAAGAGATGCTCCTTTTCTAGCCGGCATTAGACCACGTGGTGCAGGTCAGAGGGGACAAGTGTATTGCTGTGATGACGTTGTATCGCTCTCCGCTGGTATCCCGGCAGTCAATCAGTTGACCACGTGTGGTAACGCATATGACCGGAAACACAGCCTTGTACATAGCTCTGATGCAAGTAAACCTGCGGAAAAGAGCGCAGCAAAGTGATTAGTGCGAAGAAAGCTGTTTTCGCCGCTGCTGCTAAGTTAGTGTAGACGGGGAACAGATGCTCTTTTTCTAGCCGGCATTAGACCACGTGGTGCAGGTCAGAGGGGCCAGGTGAAATGCTTTGATGACGTAGTATCGCTCTCAGCTGGTATCCCGGCAGTCAATCAGTTGACCACGTGTGGTAACGCAGATGACCGGAAGCTGAGCCTGGTACGTAGCTCTGATGCAAGTAAACCTGCGGCAAAGAGCGCAGGAAAGTGATTAGTGCGATGAAAGTTGTTCTCGCAGCTGCTGCTAAGTAAGGGTAGACGGGGAACAGATGCTCCTTTTTTAGCCGACAGCAGACCATGTGGTGCAGGTCAGAGGGGCCAGGTGAAATGCTGTGATGACGTAGTATCGCTCTCCGCTGGTATCCCGGCAGTCAATCAGTTGGTAACGTGCGGTAACGCAGATGACCGGAAACACAGCCTTGTACATAGCCCTGATGCAAGTAAACCTGCGGCAAAGAACGCAGCAAAGTGATTAGTGCGATGAAAGCTGTTTTCGCCGCAGCTGCTAAGTTAGAGTAGACGGGTAACAGATGCTCCTTTTCTAGCCGGCATTAGACCACGTGGAGCAGGTCAGAGGGGCCAGGTGAAATACTGTAATGACGTGGTATCGCTCTCCGCTGGAATCCCGGCAGTCAATCAGTTGCCGACGTGTGGTAACGCAGATGACCGGAAGCTCAGCCTGGTACGTAGCTCCGATGCAAGTAAACCTGCGGCAAAGAGCGCAGCAAAGAGATTAGTGCGATGAAAGCTGTTTTCGCCGCTGCTGCTAAGTGAGAGTAGATGGGGAACAGATGCTCCTTTTCTATCCGGCATTAGACCACGTGGTTCAGGTCAGAGAGGCCAGGTAAAATGCTGTAATGACATGGTATCGCTCTCCGCTGGAATCCCAGCAGTCAGTCAGTTGCCTACGTGTGGTAACGCAGACGACCGGAAGCACAGCCTGGTACGTTGCACTGATTCAAGTAAACTGCGGCAAATAGCGCAGCAAAGTGATTAGTACGATTAAAGCTTTTTGCGCTGCTGCTGCTAAGCGAGAGTAGACGGGGAACAGATGCTCCTTTTCTAGCCGGCATTATACCACGTGGTGCAGGTCAGAGCGGACATGTGAAATGCTGTACTGACGTGGTATCGCTTCCGCTGGAATCCCGGCAGTCAATCAGTTGCTCACGTATGGTAACGCAGATGACCAGAAGCTCAGCCTGGTACGTAGCTCTGATGCAAGTAAACCAGCGGCAAAGAACGCAGGAAAGTGATTAGTGCGATGAAAGCTGTTTTCGCCGCTGCTGCTAAGTGACAGTAGACGGGGAACAGATGCTCCTTTTTTAGCCGGCAGCAGACCACGTGGTGCAGGTCAGAGGGTCCAGGTGAAATGCTGTGATGACGTAGTATCGCTCTCCGCTGGTATCCCGGCAGTCAATCAGTTGGCCACGTGTGGTAACGCAGATGACCGGAAACACAACCTTGTACATAGCTCTGATTCAAGTAAACCAGCGGCAAAGAGCGCTGCAAAGTGATTAGTGCGAGGAAAGCTGTTTTCGCCGCTGCTGCTTAGTGAGGGGAGACACAGCGCAAAGAAACATGGACACACGAGGAACGGACACACACGAGCGCTGTAAACAGCGCTGGACACACACAGCGCTCGTGTGTGTCCGTTCTTCGTGTGTCCATGTTTCTTTGCGCTGTGTCTCCCCTAAAATGCATTACCAACTAGCCCGGAACCTTGCTCTGCTTAGTGAGGGTAGACGGGGAACAGATGCTCCTTTTTTTAGCCGGCAGTAGACCACGTGGTGCAGGTTAGAGGGGCCAGGTGAAATGCTGTGATGACGTGGTATCGCTCTCCACTGGAATACCGGCAGTAGATCAGTTGGCCACGTGTGGTAACGCAGATGACCGGAAACACAGCCTTGTATATAGCTCTGAAGCAAGTAAACCTGCGGCAAAGAGCGCAGCAAAGTGATTTGTGCGATGAAAGTTGTTTTCGCCGCTGTTTCTAAGTGAGCGTAGAGGAGGAACAGCGGCTCCTTTTTTTAGCCGGCAGTGGACCACGTGGTGCAGGTCAGAGGGGCCAGGTAAAATGCTGTAATGACATGGTATCGCTCTCCGCTTGAATCCCGGCAGTCAGTCAGTTGCCTACGTGTGGTAGCGCAGATGACAGGAAGCACAGCCTGGTACGTATCTGTTATGCAAGTAAACCTCCGGCAAAGAGCGCAGCAAAGTGATTAGTGCGATGAAAGCTGTTTTCGCCGCTGCTGCTAAGTGAGGGTAGACGGCGAACAGATCCTCTTTTTCTAGCTGACAGCAGACCACGCGGTGCAGGTCAGAGAGGCGAGGTAAAATGCTGTAATGACATGGTATCGCTCTCCGCTGGAATCCCGGCAGTCAGTCAGTTGCCTACCTGTGGTAACCCAGATGACCGGAAGCACAGCATGGTACCTTGCACTGATTCTATAAACCTGCGGCAAAGGGCGCAGCAAAGTGATTAGTACGACGAAAGCTTTTCGCTCTGCTGCTGCTAAGTGAGGGTAGACGAGGAATAGGTGCACTTTTTCTAGCCGACATTAGACCACGTAGTGCAGGTCAGAGCGAACAGGTGAAATGCTGTAATTATGTGGTACCGCTCTCCGCTGGAATCCCGGCAGTCAGTCAGTTGCCTACGTGTGGTAACGCAGATGACAGGAAGCACAGCCTTGTACGTAGCCCGGATGCAAGTGAACCTCCGGCAAAGAACGCAGCAAAGTGATTAGTGGGATGAAAGCTGTTTTCGCCGTGGCTGCTAAGTGAGGGTAGATGGGGAACAGATGCTCTTTTTCTAGCTGGCGGCAGACCACGTGGGGCAGGTCACAGGGGCCAGTTGATATTCTGTAATGACGTTGTATTACTCTCCGCTGGTATCCCGGCAGTCAATCAGTTGGCCACGTGTGGTAACGCAGATGACCGGAAGCTCAGCCTGGTACGTAGCTCTGATGCAAGTAAACCTGCGGCAAAGAGCGCAGGAAAGTGATTAGTGCGATGAAAGTTGTTCTCGCAGCTAATGCTAAGTAAGGGTAGACGGGGAACAGATGCTCCTTTTTTAGCCGACAGCAGACCACGTGGTGCAGGTCAGAGGGGCCAGGTGAAATGCTGTGATGAAGTAGTATCGCTCTCCGCTGGTATCCAGGCAGTCAATCAGTTAGTAACGTGTGGTAACGCAGATGACCGGAAACACTGCCTTGTACGTAACTCTGATGCAAGTAAACCTGCGGCAAAGAGCGCAGAAAAGTGATTAGGGCGAAGAAAGCTGTTCTCGCCGCTGCTGCTAAGTGAGAGTAGACGGGGAAGAGATGCTCCTTTTCTAGCCGGCATTAGACCACGTGGTGCAGGTCAGAGGGGACAAGTGTATTGCTGTAATGATGTGGTATAGCTCTCCGCTGGAATCCCGGCAGTCAGTCAGTCGCCTACGTGTGGTAACGCAGATGACAGGAAGCACAGCCTTGTACATAGTTCTGATGCAAGTAAACCTGCGGCAAAGAACGACGCAAAGTGATTAGTGCGATGAAAGCTGTTTTCGCCGCTGCTGCTAAGTGAGAGTAGATGGAGAACAGATGCTCCTTTTCTAGCCGGCATTAGACCACGTGGTGCAGGTCAGAGAGGCCAGGTAAAATGCTGTAATGACATAGTATCGCTCTCCTCTGGAATCCGGGCAGTCAGTCAGTTGCCTACTTGTGGTAACGCAGATGACCGGAAGCACAGCCTTGTACGTAGCCCTGATGCAAGCAAACCTGCGGCAAAGAACGACGCAAAGTGATTAGTGCGATGAAAGCTGTTTTCGCCGCTGCTGCTAAGTGAGGGTAGATGGGGAACAGATGCTCTTTTTCTAGCTGGCGGCAGACCACGTGGGGCAGGTCACAGGGGCCACTTGATATTCTGTAATGACGTTGTATTACTCTCCGCTAGTATCCAGGCAGTCAATCAGTTGGTAACGTGTGGTAACGCAGATGACCGGAAACACAGCCTTGTACGTAACTCTGATGCAAGTAAACCTGCGGCAAAGAGCGCAGAAAAGTGATTAGGGCAAAGAAAGCTGTTCTCGCCGCTGCTGCTAAGTGAGAGTAGACGGGGAAGAGATGCTCCTTTTTTAGCCGGCAGCAGACCACGTGGTGCAGGTCAGAGGGGCCAGTTGAAATGCTCTGATAACGTAGTATCGCTCTCCGCTTGTATCCCGGCAGTCAATCAGTTGGCCACGTGTGGTAACGCAGATGACCGGAAGCTCAGCCTGGTACGTAGCTCCGATGCAAGTAAACCTGATGCAAAGAGCGCAGCAAAGAGATTAGTGCGATGAAAGTTGTTGTCGCAGCGGCTGCTAAGTGAGGCTAGACAGGGAACAGATGCGCCTTTTCTAGCCGGCATTAGACCACGTGGTGCAGGTCAGAGGGGCCAGGTGAAATGCTGTAATGACGTGGTATCGCTCTCCGCTGGAATACCGGCAGTCAATCTGTTGCCCACGTGTGGTAACGCAGATGACCGGAAGCTCAGCCTGGTACGTAGCTCTGATGCAAGTAAACCTGCGGCAAAAAGCGCAGGAAAGTGATTAGTGCGATGAAAGCTGTTTTCGCCGTGGGTGCTAAGTGAGAGTAGACGGGGAACAGATGCTCCTTTTCCATCTGGCATTAGACCACGTGGTGCAAGTCAGAGGGGAGAGGTGAAATGCTGTGATGACGTAGTATCGCTCTCCGCTTGAATCCCGGCAGTCAGTCAGTTGCCTACGTGTGGTAACGCAGATGACAGGAAGCACAGCCTTGTACGTAGCTCTGATGCAAGTAAACCAGCGGCAAAGAGCGCAGAAAAGTGATTAGGGCGAAGAAAGCTGTTCTCGCTGCTGCTGCTAAGTGAGAGTAGACGGGGAAGATATGCTCCTTTTTTAGCTGGCAGCAGACCACGTGGTGCAGGTCAGAGGGGCCAGTTGAAATGCTGTGATGACGTAGTATCGCTCTCCGCTGGTATCCCGGCAGTCAATCAGTTGACCACGTGTATTAACGCAGATGACCGGAAACACAGCCTTGTACATAGCTCTGATGCAAGTAAACCTGCGGCAATGAGCGCAGCAAAGTGATTAGTGCGAAGAAAGCTGTTTTCGCCGCTGATGATAAGTGAGGGTAGACGGGGAACTGATGCTCCTTTTTTAGCCGGCAGCAGACCACGTGGTGCAGGTCAGAGGGGCCAGTTGAAATTCTGTGATGACGTAGAATCGCTCTCCGCTGGTATCCCGGCAGTCAATCAGTTGACCACGTGTGGTAACGCAGAAAACCGGAAACACAGCCTTATACATGGTTCTGATGCAAGTAAACCTGCGGCAAGGAGCGCAGCAAAGTGATTAGTGCGATGAAAGTTGTTTTCGCAGCTGCTGCTATGTGAGGGTAGATGGGGAACAGATGCTCCTTTTTTAGCCGGCAGTAGACCACGTGGTGCAGGTCAGAGGGGCCAGGTGAAATGCTGTGATGACGTTGTATCGCTCTCCGCTGGTTTCCCGGCAGTTAATCAGTTGACCACGTGTGGTAACGCATATGACCGGAAACACAGCCTGGTACGTAGCTCTGATGCAAGTAAATCTGCGGCAAAACCGCGCAGCAAAGTGATTAGTGCGAAGAAAGCTGTTTTCGCCGCTGATGCTATGTGAGGGTAGACGGGGAACAGCTCCTCCTTTTTTAGCCGGCAGCAGATCACGTGATGCAGGCCAGAGAGGCCAGGTGAAATGCTGTGATGACGTAGTATCGCATCCGCTGGAATCCCGGCAGTCAATCAGTTGACCACGTGTGGTAACGCAGATGACCGGAAACACAGCCTGGTACGTAGCTCTCATGCAAGTAAATCTGCGGAAAAGAGCGCCGCAAAGTGATTAGTACGAAGAAAGCTGTTTTCGCCGCTGCTGCTAAGTGAGGGTAGACGGGGAACAGATGCTCCTTTTCTTGCTGGCAGCAGATCACGTGGGGCAGGTCACAGGGTGCAGTAGATATGCTGTAATGACGTTGTATCGCTCTCCGCTGGAATCCCGGCAGTCAGTCAGTTGCCTACGTGTGGTAACGCAGATGACCGGAAGCACAGCCTTGTACATAGCCCTGATGCAAGTAAACCTGCGGCAAAGAACGACGCAAAGTGATTAGTGCGATGAAAGCTGTTTTCGCCGCTGCTGCTAAGTGAGGGTAGATGGGGAACAGATGCTCTTTTTCAAGCTGGCGGCAGACACGTGGGGCAGGTCACAGGGGCCACTTGATATTCTGTAATGACGTTGTATTACTCTCCGCTGGTATCCAGGCAGTCAATCAGTTGGTAACGTGTGGTAACGCCGATGACCGGAAACACAGCCTTGTACGTAACTCTGATGCAAGTAAACCTGCGGCAAAGAGCGCAGAAAAGTGATTAGTGCAAAGAAAGCTGTTCTCGCCGCTGCTGCTAAGTGAGAGTAGACGGGGAAGATATGCTCCTTTTTTAGCCGGCAGCAGACCACGTGGTGCAGGTCAGAGGGGCCAGTTGAAATGCTGTGATGACGTAGTATCGCTCTCCGCTGGTATCCCGGCAGTCAATCAGTTGGCCACGTGTGGTAACGCAGATGACCGGAAGCTCAGCCTGGTACGTAGCTCCGATGCAAGTAAACCTGCAGCAAAGAGCGCAGCAAAGAGATTAGTGCGATGAAAGTTGATGTCGCAGCTGCTGCTAAGTGAGGCTAGACAGGGAACAGATGCGCCTTTTCTAGCCGGCATTAGAAAACGTGGTGCACGTCAGAGGGGCCAGGTGAAATGCTGTAATGACGTGGTATCGCTTTCCGCTGGAATACCGGCAGTCAATCTGTTGCCCACGTGTGGTAACGCAGATGACCGGAAGCTCAGCCTGGTACGTAGCTCTGATGCAAGTAAACCTGCGGCAAAAAGCGCAAGAAAGTGATTAGTGCCATGAAAGTTGTTCTCGCAGCTGCTGCTAAGAAAGGGTAGACGGGGAACAGATGCTCCTTTTTTAGCCGACAGCAGACCACGTGGTGCAGGTCAGAGGGGCCAGGTGAAATGCTGTGATGACGTAGTATTGCTCTCCGCTGGTATCCAGGCAGTCAATCAGTTGGTAACGTGTGGTAACGCAGATGACCGGAAACACAGCCTTGTACGTAACTCTGATGCAAGTAAACCTGCGGCAATGAGCGCAGCAAAGTGATTAGTGCGAAGAAAGCTGTTTTCGCCGCTGATGATAAGTGAGGGTAGACGGGGAACTGATGCTCCTTTTTTAGCCGGCAGCAGACCACGTGGTGCAGGTCAGAGGGGTCAGTTGAAATTCTGTGATGACGTAGAATCGCTCTCCGCTGGTAACCCGGCAGTCAATCAGTTGACCACGTGTGGTAACGCAGATGACCGGAAACACAGCCTTATACATAGTTCTGATGCAAGTAAACCTGCGGCAAGGAGCGCAGCAAAGTGATTAGTGCGATGAAAGTTGTTTTCGCAGCTGCTGCTAAGTGAGGGTAGATGGGGAACAGATGCTCCTTTTTTAGCCGGCAGTAGACCACGTGGTGCAGGTCAGAGGGGCCAGGTGAAATGCTGTGATGACGTTGTATCGCTCTCCGCTGGTTTCCCGGCAGTTAATCAGTTGACCACGTGTGGTAACGCATATGACCGGAAACACAGCCTGGTACGTAGCTCTGATGCAAGTAAATCTGCGGCAAAACCGCGCAGCAAAGTGATTAGTGCGAAGAAAGCTGTTTTCGCCGCTGATGCTATGTGAGGGTAGACGGGGAACAGCTCCTCCTTTTTTAGCCGGCAGCAGATCACGTGATGCAGGCCAGAGAGGCCAGGTGAAATGCTGTGATGACGTAGTATCGCATCCGCTGGAATCCCGGCAGACAATCAGTTGACCACGTGTGGTAACGCAGATGACCGGAAACACAGCCTGGTACGAAGCTCTGATGCAAGTAAATCTGCGGAAAAGAGCGCCGCAAAGTGATTAGTACGAAGAAAGCTGTTTTCGCCGCTGCTGCTAAGTGAGGGTAGACGGGGAACAGATGCGCCATTTCTAGCCGGCAGTAGACTACGTGGTGCAGGTCCGAGGGGCCAGGTGAAATGCTGTGATGACGTTGTATCGCTCTCCGCTGGTTTCCCGGCAGTTAATCAGTTGACCACGTGTGGTAACGCATATGACCGGAAACACAGCCTGGTACGTAGCTCTGATGCAAGTAAATCTGCGGCAAAACCGCGCAGCAAAGTGATTAGTGCGAAGAAAGCTGTTTTCGCCGCTGATGCTATGTGAGGGTAGACGGGGAACAGCTCCTCCTTTTTTAGCCGGCAGCAGATCACGTGATGCAGGCCAGAGAGGCCAGGTGAAATGCTGTGATGACGTAGTATCGCATCCGCTGGAATCCCGGCAGACAATCAGTTGACCACGTGTGGTAACGCAGATGACCGGAAACACAGCCTGGTACGAAGCTCTGATGCAAGTAAACCTGCGGCAAAGAACGGCGCAAAGTGATTAGTGCGATGAAAGCTGTTTTCGCCGCTGCTGCTAAGTGAGGGTAGATGGGGAACAGATGCTCTTTTTCTAGCTGGCGGCAGACCACGTGGGGCAGGTCACAGGGGCCAGTTGATATTCTGTAAGGACGTTGTATTACTCTCCGCCGGAATCCCGGCAGTCAGTCAGGTGCCCACGTGTGGTAACGCAGATGACAGGAAGCACAGCCTTGTACGTAGCTCTGATGCAAGTAAACCTGCGGCAAAGAACGACGCAAAGTGATTAGTGCGATGAAAGATGTTTTCGCCGCTGCTGCTAAGTGAGAGTAGACGGGGAACAGATGCTCCTTTTCTAGCCGGCATTAGACCACGTGGAGCAGGTCAGAGGGGCCAGTTGAAATGCTGTAAATTCGAGGTATCGCTCTCCGCTGGAATACCGGCAGTCAATCAGTTGCCCACGTGTGGTAACGCAGATGACCGGAAGCTCAGCCTGGTACGTAGCTCTGATGCAAGTAAACCTGCGGCAAAGGGCGCAGGAAAATGATTACTGCGATGAAAGTTGTTCTCGCAGCTGCTGCTAAGTAAGGGTAGACGGGGAACAGATGCTCCTTTTTTAGCCGACAGCAGACCACGTGGTGCAGGTTTGAGGGGGCCAGGTGAAATGCTGTGATGATGTGGTATCGCTCTCCACTGGAATACCGGCAGTCAATGAGTTGGCCACGTGTGGTAACGCAGGTGACCGGAAGCTCAGCCTGGTACGTAGCTCCGATGCAAGTAAACCTGCGGCAAAGAGCGTAGCAAAGAGATTAGTGCGATGAAAGTTGTTTTCGCAGCTGCTGCTAAGTGAGGCTAGATAGGGAACAGATGCGTCTTTTTTAGCCGGCAGCAGACCACGTGGCGCAGGTCAGAGGGGCCAGGTGAAATACTGTGATGACGTTGTATCGCTCTCCGCTGGTATCCCGGCAGTCAATCAGTTGGCCACGTGTGGTAACGCAGATGACCGGAAACACAGCCTTGTACATAGCTCTGATGCAAGTAAACCTGCGGCAAAGAGCGCAGCAAAGTGATTAGTGCGAAGAAAGCTGTTTTCGCCGCTGATGCTAAGTGAGGGTAGACGGGGAACAAATGCTCCTTTTTTAGCCGGAAGCAGACCACGTGGTGCAGGTCAGAGGGGCCAGGTGAAATACTGTGATGACGTTGTATCGCTCTCCGCTGGTATCCCGGCAGTCAATCAGTTGGCCACGTGTGGTAACGCAGATGGCCGGAAACACAGCCTTGTACATAGCTCTGATGCAAGTAAACCTGCGGCAAAGAGCGCAGCAAAGTGATTAGTGCGAAGAAAGCTGTTTTCGCCGCTGATGCTAAGTGAGGGTAGACGGGGAACAAATGCTCCTTTTTTAGCCGGAAGCAGACCACGTGGTGCAGGTCAGAGGGGCCAGGTGAAATGCTGTGATGACGTAGTATCGCTCTCCGCTGGTATCCCGGCAGTCAATCAGTTGACCACGTGTGGTAACGCAGATGACCGGAAACACACCCTTGTACATAGTTTTGATGCAAATAAACCTGCGGCAAGGAGCGCATCAAAGTGATTAGTGCGATGAAAGTTGATTCCGCCGCTGCTGCTAAGTGAGAGTAGACGGGGAACAGATGCTCCTTTTCTAGCCGGCATTAGACCACGTGGTGCAGGTCATAGGGGACAAGTCAATTGCTGTAATGATGTGGTACCGCTCTCCGCAGGAATCCCGGCAGTCAGTCAGTTGCCTACGTGTGGTAACGCAGATGACCGGAAGCACAGCCTTGTACGTAGCCCTGATGCAAGTAAACCTGCGGCAAAGAGCGCAGCAAAGTGATTAGTGCGAAGAAAGCTGTTTTCGCCGCAGATGCTAAGTGAGAGTAGACGGGGAACAGATGCTCCTTTTCTAGCCGGCATTAGACCACGTGGAGCAGGTCAGAGGGGCCAGTTGAAATGCTGTAAATACGTGGTATCGCTCTCCGCTGGTATCCCGGCAGTCAATCAGTTGGCCACGTGTGGTAACGCAGATGACCGGAAGCTCAGCCTGGTACGTAGCTCTGATGCAAGTAAACCTGCGGCAAAGAGCGCAGGAAAGTGATTAGTGCGATGAAAGTTGTTCTCGCAGCTAATGCTAAGTAAGGGTAGACGGGGAACAGATGCTCCTTTTTTAGCCGACAGCAGACCACGTGGTGCAGGTCAGAGGGGCCAGGTGAAATGCTGTGATGACGTAGTATCGCTCTCCACTGGTATCCAGGCAGCCAATCAGTTAGTAACGTGTGGTAAAGCAGATGACCGGAAACACAGCCTTGTACGTAACTCTGATGCAAGTAAACCTGCGGCAAAGAGCGCAGAAAAGTGATTAGGGCGAAGAAAGCTGTTCTCGCCGCTGCTGCTAAGTGAGAGTAGACGGGGAACAGATGCTCCTTTTCTAGCCGGCATTAGACCACGTGGTTCAGGTCAGAGGGGACAAGTCAATTGCTGTAATGATGTGGTATCGCTCTCCGCTTGAATCCCGGCAGTCAGTCAGTTGCCTACGTGTGGTAACGCAGATGACCGGAAGCACAGCTTTGTACGTAGATCTGATGCAAGTAAACCTGCGGCAAAGAACGACGCAAAGTGATTAGTGCGATGAAAGCTGTTTTCGCCGCTGCTGCTAAGTGAGAGTAGATGGAGAACAGATGCTCCTTTTCTAGCCGGCATTAGACCACGTGGTGCAGGTCAAAGAGGCCAGGTAAAATGCTGTAATGACATGGTATCGCTCTCCTCTGGAATCCGGGCAGTCAGTCAGTTGCCTACGTGTGGTAACGCAGATGACCGGAAGCACAGCCTTGTACGTAGCCCTGATGCAAGTAAACCTGCGGCAAAGAACGACGCAAAGTGATTAGTGCGATGAAAGCTGTTTTCGCCGCTGCTGCTAAGTGAGGGTAGATGGGAAACAGATGCTCTTTTTCAAGCTGGCGGCAGACACGTGGGGCAGGTCACAGGGGCCACTTGATATTCTGTAATGACGTTGTATTACTCTCCGCTGGTATCCAGGCAGTCAATCAGTTGGTAACGTGTGGTAACGCAGATGACCGGAAGCACAGCCTTGTACGTAGCTCTGATGCAAGTAAACCTGCGGCAAAGAACGACGCAAAGTGATTAGTGCGATGAAAGATGTTTTCGCCGCTGCTGCTAAGTGAGAGTAGACGGGGAACAGATGCTCCTTTTCTAGCCGGCATTAGACCACGTGGAGCAGGTCAGAGGGGCCAGTTGAAATGCTGTAAATACGTGGTATCGCTCTCCGCTGGAATACCGGCAGTCAATCAGCTGCCCACGTGTGGTAACGCAGATGACCGGAAGCTCAGCCTGGTACGTAGCTCTGATGCAAGTAAACCTGCGGCAAAGGGCGCAGGAAAATGATTACTGCGATGAAAGTTGTTCTCGCAGCTGCTGCTAAGTAAGGGTAGACGGGGAACAGATGCTCCTTTTTTAGCCGACAGCAGACCACGTGGTGCAGGTTTGAGGGGGCCAGGTGAAATGCTGTGATGATGTGGTATCGCTCTCCACTGGAATACCGGCAGTCAATCAGTTGGAAACGTGTGGTAACGCAGGTGACCGGAAGCTCAGCCTGGTACGTAGCTCCGATGCAAGTAAACCTGCGGCAAAGAGCGCAGCAAAGAGATTAGTGCGATGAAAGTTGTTTTCGCAGCTGCTGCTAAGTGAGGCTAGACAGGGAACAGATGCGCCTTTTTTAGCCGGCAGCAGACCACGTGGCGCAGGTCAGAGGGGCCAGGTGAAATACTGTGATGACGTTGTATCGCTCTCCGCTGGTATCCCGGCAGTCAATCAGTTGGCCACGTGTGGTAACGCAGATGACCGGAAACACAGCCTTGTACATAGCTCTGATGCAAGTAAACCTGCGGCAAAGAGCGCAGCAAAGTGATTAGTGCGAAGAAAGCTGTTTTCGCCGCTGATGCTAAGTGAGGGTAGACGGGGAACAAATGCTCCTTTTTTAGCCGGAAGCAGACCACGTGGTGCAGGTCAGAGGGGCCAGGTGAAATACTGTGATGACGTTGTATCGCTCTCCGCTGGTATCCCGGCAGTCAATCAGTTGGCCACGTGTGGTAACGCAGATGGCCGGAAACACAGCCTTGTACATAGCTCTGATGCAAGTAAACCTGCGGCAAAGAGCGCAGCAAAGTGATTAGTGCGAAGAAAGCTGTTTTCGCCGCTGATGCTAAGTGAGGGTAGACGGGGAACAAATGCTCCTTTTTTAGCCGGAAGCAGACCACGTGGTGCAGGTCAGAGGGGCCAGGTGAAATGCTGTGATGACGTAGTATCGCTCTCCGCTGGTATCCCGGCAGTCAATCAGTTGACCACGTGTGGTAACGCAGATGACCGGAAACACACCCTTGTACATAGTTCTGATGCAAATAAACCTGCGGCAAGGAGCGCATCAAAGTGATTAGTGCGATGAAAGTTGATTCCGCCGCTGCTGCTAAGTGAGAGTAGACGGGGAACAGATGCTCCTTTTCTAGCCGGCATTAGACCACGTGGTGCAGGTCATAGGGGACAAGTCAATTGCTGTAGTGATGTGGTACCGCTCTCCGCAGGAATCCCGGCAGTCAGTCAGTTGCCTACGTGTGGTAACGCAGATGACCGGAAGCACAGCCTTGTACGTAGCCCTGATGCAAGTAAACCTGCGGCAAAGAGCGGCGCAAAGTGATTAGTGCGAAGAAAGCTGTTTTCGCCGCAGATGCTAAGTGAGGGTAGACGGGGAACAAATGCTCCTTTTTTAGCCGGAAGCAGACCACGTGGTGCAGGTCAGAGGGGCCAGGTGAAATGCTGTGATGACGTAGTATCGCTCTCCGCTGGTATCCCTGCAGTCAATCAGTTGACCACGTGTGGTAACGCAGATGACCGGAAACACAGCCTTGTACATAGTTCTGATGCAAGTAAACCTGCGGCAAGGAGCGCATCAAAGTGATTAGTGCGATGAAAGTTGATTCCGCCGCTGCTGCTAAGTGAGAGTAGACGGGGAACAGATGCTCCTTTTCTAGCCGGCATTAGACCACGTGGTGCAGGTCGTAGGGGACAAGTCAACTGCTGTAATGATGTGGTATCGCTCTCCGCTGGAATCCCGGCAGTCAGTCAGTTGCCTACGTGTGGTAACGCAGATGACCAGAAGCACAGCCTTGTACGTAGCCCTGATGCAAGTAAACCTGCGGCAAAGAACGACGCAAAGTGATTAGTGCGATGAAAGCTGTTTTCGCCGCTGCTGCTAAGTGAGAGTAGACGGGGAACAGATGCTCCTTTTCTAGCCGGCATTAGACCACATGGTGCAGGTCAGAGGGGCCCGGTGAAATGCTGTAATGACGTGGTATCGCTCTCCGCTGGAATACCGGCAGTCAATCAGTTGCCCACGTGTGGTAACGCAGATGACCGGAAACACAGCCTTGTACATAGTTCTGATGCAAGTAAACCTGCGGCAAGGAGCGCATCAAAGTGATTAGTGCGATGAAAGTTGATTCCGCCGCTGCTGCTAAGTGAGGGTAGATGGGGAACAGATGCTCTTTTTCTAGCTGGCGGCAGACCACGTGGGGCAGGTCACAGGGGCCAGTTGATATTCTGTAATGACGTTGTATTACTCTCCGCCGGAATCCCGGCAGTCAGTCAGGTGCCCACGTGTGGTAACGCAGATGACAGGAAGCACAGCCTTGTACGTAGCTCTGATGCAAATAAACCTGCGGCAAAGAACGACGCAAAGTGATTAGTGCGATGAAAGATGTTTTCGCCGCTGCTGCTAAGTGAGAGTAGACGGGGAACAGATGCTCCTTTTCTAGCCGGCATTAGACCACATGGTGCAGGTCAGAGGGGCCCGGTGAAATGCTGTAATGACGTGGTATCGCTCTCCGCTGGAATACCGGCAGTCAATCAGTTGCCCACGTGTGGTAACGCAGATGACCGGAAGCTCAGCCTGGTATGTAGCTCTGATGCAAGTAAACATGCGGCAAAGAGCGCAGGAAATTTATTACTGCGATGAAAGTTGTTCTCGCAGCTGCTGCTAAGTAAGGGTAGACGGGGAACAGATGCTCCTTTTTTAGCCGACAGCAGACCACGTGGTGCAGGTCAGAGGGGCCAGGTGAAATGCTGTGATGACGTAGTATCGCTCTCCGCTGGTATCCCGGCAGTCAATCAGTTGGTAACGTGTGGTAACGCTGATGACCGGAAACACAGCCTTGTACGTAACTCTGATGCAAGTAAACCTGCGGCAAAGAGCGCAGCAAAGTGATTAGTGTGAAGAAAGCTGTTTTCGCCGCTGATGCTAAGTAAGGGTAGACGGGGAACAAATGCTCCTTTTTTAGCCGGAAGCAGACCACGTGGTGCAGGTCAGAGGGGCCAGGTGAAATGCTGTGATGACGTAGTATCGCTCTCCGCTGGTTTCCCGGCAGACAATCAGTTGGCCACGTGTGGTAACGCAGATGACCGGAAACACAGCCTTGTACATAGCTCTGATGCAAGTAAACCTGCGGCAAAGAGCGCAGCAAAGTGATTAGTGCGATGAAAGCTGTTTTCGCCGCTGCTGCTAAGTGAGAGTAGACGGGGAACAGATGCTCCTTTTCTAGTCGGCATTAGACCACGTGGTGCAGGTCATAGGGGACAAGTCAATTGCTGTAATGATGTGGTATCGCTCTCCGCTGGAATCCCGGCAGTCAGTCAGTTGCCTACGTGTGGTAACGCAGATGACAGGAAGCACAGCCTTGTACATAGGTCTGAAGCAAGTAAACCTGCGGCAAAGAGCGCAGCAAAGTGATTAGTGCGATGAAAGTTGTTTTCGCCGCTGTTTCTAAGAGAGGGTCGAGGAGGAACAGATGCCCCTTTTTTTAGCCGGCAGTGGACCACGTGGTGCAGGTCAGAGGGGCCAGGTAAAATGCTGTAATGACATAGTATCGCTCTGCGCTTGAATCCCGGCAGTCAGTCAGTTGCCTACGTGTGGTAACGCAGATGACAGGAAGCACAGCCTGGTACGTATCTGTTATGAAAGTAAACCTCCGGCAAAGAGCGCAGCAAAGTGATTAGTGCGACGAAAGCTGTTTTCGCCGCTGCTGCTAAGTGAGAGTAGACGGGGAAGAGATGCTCCTTTTTTAGCCGGCAGTAGACCACGTGGTGCAGGTTTGAGGGGGCCAGGTGAAATGCTGTGATGATGTGGTATCGCTCTCCACTGGAATACCGGCAGTCAATCAGTTGGCCACGTGTGGTAACGCAGATGACCGGAAGCTCAGCCTGGTACATAGCTCCGATGCAAGTAAACCTGCGGCAAAGAGCGCAGCAAAGAGATTAGTGCGATGAAAGTTGTTTTCGCAGCTGCTGCTAAGTGAGGCTAGACAGGGAACAGATGCGCCTTTTTTAGCCGGCAGCAGACCACGTGGTGCAGGTCAGAGGGGCCAGGTGAAATACTGTGATGACGTCGTATCACTCTCCGCTGGTATCCCGGCAGTCAATCAGTTGACCACGTGTATTAACGCAGATAACCGGAAACACAGCCTTGTACATAGCTCTGATGCAAGTAAACCTGCGGCAAAGAGCGCAGCAAAGTGATTAGTGATTAGATTTGGAGCCGGCACGCTTGCCGACATGCGCCTCACGCTGCTGTTGCACATGCAGGTCTTTTTTACGCTCGGAACCTCGGCTGTGCTCGGCCCGACAGGACAGGCGATGTCCCCTTGTCTCATCGAGCCTTTTTCATCGGCCGCGAGCGGTTGGAAGCTGACCGCCGTGTCGACCACCATCGACAAGAGGGGATCGCCGGTTATCAACGTTTCCAAGCTTCACTCGGACACTGATTCCATTGACTGCAACCCACCAATCTTCTTCGAGCATCAGGAGCCACGTGACTACAACCAAGCCTACTTAAACCCGCTGCGCTTTGGCTACGTGGGATTTGGACCCGGCACGCTTGCCGACATGCGCCTCACGCTGCTGTTGCACATGCAGGTTTGTTACCGCTATTCTATTGTGATACGAGAACCTCTGTATGCATTGCCGGCTCCACCCACGCCAAGTGCTTCTGTTGGTCGTAGCAGACGAGTACGCAAACTTGTATGTTGCAGGCAGTTTCGCCTGATTGTGAATCGGGTGTTGTACCTGGTGATTCTACTGCTACTTTCCGGAGATATTGAGCTCAATCCTGGCCCTCTTAGTGAATGTCAAGTGGAACTGCTTAAGAGTTTACAAAGCGGTCAGGCAGCTATTATGGCTAAGTTAGATAACATCGACGCGAGGATCGCTAAGCATGAAGCCATCATAGGGGATATAAGCAGTAAACTTGACAAAGCTGGAGGACAGATTGACGCTCTCGACAAAGTGGTTATTGAACAGGCTAATGTTATTGAACACTTAACGCGAGAGGTAAAGGATCTGCATAGCAAGAATACCGATCTTGAAAATCAATGTCGGATGCAAAACCTTGTCTTCTATGGCGTTGACAGCAACCAATCAGAAACATGGGAAGAATCTGAGAACCTAATCAAAAGCATCTGTCAGTCAAAGCTAGGGATCGAATTAAAAACTGTACAAAGGGTGCACCGTGTCGGGCGTTTCAGTGATAAGACTGCACGACCTATAATAGTGAATTTTGCTTCCTATAAAGAGAAACAAGAAGTCATGAGTTGCGCGAAAAAGTTTAAGGGTTCTGAGTATAGCGTGGATCAAGATTATTCAACAGAGACACGTAAAGTTCGGAAGCGACTGTGGGAATACGCAAAAATTCAGGAGGCCGACAAAAGCAAGATAAAACTCCGCTCTCCGCTGGAGTCCCGGCAGTCAATCAGTTGCCCACGTGTTAACGCAGATGACCGGAAGCGCAGCCTGGTACGTAGCTCTGATGCAAGTAAACCTGCGGCAAAGTGCGCAGCAAAGTGATTAGTGCGATGAAAGCTGTTTTCGAAGCTGCTGCTAAGTGAGGGTAGACGGGGAACAGATGCTCCTTTTCTAGCTGGCAGCAGGCCGCGTGGGGCAGGTCACAGGGGCCAGTTGATATGCTGTAATGACGTGGTATCGCTCTCCGCTGGTGTCCCGGCAGTCAATCAGTTGCCCACGTGTGGTAACGCAGATGACCGGAAGCACAGCCTGGTACGTAGCTCTGATGCAAGTCAACCTGCAGCAAAGAGCGCAGAAAAGTGATTAGTGCGATGAAAGCTGTTTTCGCCGCTGATGTTAAGTGAGGGTAGACGGGGAACAGATGCTCCTTTTCTAGCTGCCAGCAGGCCACGTGGGGCAGGTCACAGCGGCCAGTTGATATGCTGTAATGACGTGATATCGCTCTCCGCTGGAATCCCGGCAGTCAATCAGTTTCCCAAGTGTGGAAACGCAGATGACAGGAAGCACAGCCTGGTACGTTGCTCTGATGCAAGTCATCCGGCGGCATGGAGCGCAGAAAAGTGATTAGTGTGATGAAAGCTGTTTTCGCCGCTGCTTCTAAGTGAGGGTAGACGGGGAACAGATGCTTATTTTCCATCCGGCAGCAGACCATCGGGGCAGGTCACAGGGGCCAGTTGATAAGATGTAATGACGTGGTATCGCTCTCTGCCGGAATACCGGCAGTCAGTCAGTTGCCAACGTGTGGTAACGCATATGACCGGAAGCTCAGCCTGGTACGTAGCTCTGATGCAAGTAAACCTGCTGCATAGAGCGCAGCAAAATAATTAGTGCTATGAATGTTGTTTTGCCGCTGCTGCTAGGTGAGAGTAGACGCGGAAAAGATGCTCCTTTTCTAGCCGGCATTAGACCACGTGGTGCAGGTCAGAGGGGACAGGTGAAATGCTGTAATGACGTGGTATCGCTCTCCGCCGGAATCCCGGCAGTATATGAGTTGCCCACGTGTGGTAACGCAGATGACCGGAAGCACAGCCTGGTACATAGCACTGATTCAAGTAAACCTGCGTCAAAGAGCGCAGCAAAGTGATTAGCGCGATGAATGCTGTTTTCGCCGCTTATGCAAAGTGAGAGTAGACGGGGAACAGATGCTGCTTTTCTAGCCGGCAGTAGACCACGTGGTGCAGGTCAGAGGGGCAAGTTGATATGCTGTAATGACGTGGGATCGCTCTCCGCTGGAATCCAGGCAGTCAATCAGTTTCCCACGTGTGGTAACGCAGATGACATTAAGCACAGCCTGGTACGTAGCTCTGATGCAAGTAAACCTGCGGCAGAGAGTGTAGCAAAGTGATTTGTGCGATGAAAGCTGTTTTTGAAGCTGCAAGTCAACCTGCGGCAAAGAGCGCTGCAAAGTGATTAGTGCGATGACAGCTGTTCTCCCCGCTGCTGCTTAGTGAGAGTAGACGGGGAACAGAGGCTCCTTTTCTAGCCGGCAGTAGACCACGTGGTGCAGGTCAGAGGGGCCAGTTGATATGGTGTAATGACGTGGTATCGCTCTCCGCCTGAATCCCGGCAGTCAATCAGTTGCCCACTTGTTGTGACACAGATGACAAGAAGCACAGCCTGGTACGTAGCTCTGATGCAAGTAAACCATCGGCGAAGAGCGCATCAAAGTGATTAGTGCGATGAAAGTTGTTTTCGCCGCTCCTACTAAGTGAGGGTAGTCGCGGAACAGATGTTCCTTTTCTAGGTGGCAGCAGACCACGTGGGGCAGGTCGCAGGTGCCAGTTTATATGCTGTAATGACGTGGTATGGCTCTCCGCTGGAATCACGGCAGTCAGTCAGTTGCCCATGCGTGGTAACGCAGATGACCGGAAGCACAGTCTGGTACGTAGCTCTGATGCAAGTAAACCTGCGGAAAAGAGCGCAGCGAAGTGATTAGTGTGATGAAAGCTGTTCTCGCTGCTGCTGCTAAGTGAGGGTAGACGGGGAACAGATTCTCCTTTTCTAGCCGGCAGCAGACCACGTGGTGCAGGTCAGAGGGGCAAGGTGAAATGCTGTAATGACGTGGTATCGCTCTCCGCTGGAATCCCGGCAGTCAATCAGTTGCCCACGTGTAGTAACGCATATGACCGGAAACACAGCCTTGTACATAGCTCTGATGAGAGTAAACCTGCAGCAAGGAGCGCAGAAAAGTGATTTGTGCGATGACAGCTGTTTTCGCCGCTGCTGCTAAGTGAGAGTAGACGGGGAACAGATGCTCCTTTTCTAGCCGGCAGTAGACCACGTGGTGCAGGTCAGAGGGGCCAGTTGATATGCTGTAATGACGTGGTATCGCTCTCCGCTGGTGTCCCGGCAGACAATCAGTTGCCCACGTGTGGTAACGCAGATGACCGGAAGCAGAGCCTGGTACGTAGCTCTGATGCAAGTCAACCTGCGGCAAAGAGCGCAGAAAAGTGATTAGTGCGATGAAAGCTGTTTTCGCCGCTGATGTTAAGTGAGGGTAGACGGGGAACAGATGCTCCTTTTCTAGCCGGCAGTAGACCACGTGGTGCAGGTCACAGCGGCCAGTTGATATGCTGTAATGACGTGCTATCGCTCTCCGCTGGTGTCCCGGCAGTCAATCAGTTTCCCAAGTGTGGTAACGCAGATGACAGGAAGCACAACCTTGTACATAGCTCTGATGCAATTAAACCTGCGGCAAAGAACGCAGCAAAGTGATTAGTGCGATGAAAGCTGTTTTCGCCGCTGCTGTTAAGTGTGGGTAGACGGGGAACAGATGCTCCTTTTCTTGCTGGTAGCATATCAGGTGGGAAAGGTCACAGGGGCCAGTCGATATGCTGTAATGACGTGCCATCGCTCTCAGCTGAAAAACTGGCAGTCAGTCAGTTGCCCACGTGTGGTAACGCAGATGACAGGAAGCAAAGCCTTGTACGTAGCTCTGATGAAGGTAAACCTGCGGCAAAGAGCGCAGCAAAGTGATTAGTGCGACGAAAGCTGTTTTCGAAGCTGCTGCTAAGTGAGGGTAGACGGGGAACAGATGCTCCTTTTGTACCTGGCAGCAGGCCACGTGGGGCAGGTCACAGGGGCCAGCTGATATGCTTTAATGACGTGGTATCGCTCTCCGCTGGAATCCCGGCAGTCAATCAGTTGCTCACGTGTGGTATCGCAGATGACCGGAAGCGCAGCCTGGTACGTAGTTCTGATGCAAGTAAACCTGCGGCGAACAGCGCAGCAAAGTGATTAGTGCGATGAAAGTTGTTTCCGCCGCTCCTGCTAAGTGAGGGTAGACGGGGAACAGATGCTCCTTTTCTTGCTGGCAGCAGATTACGTGGGGTAGGTCACAGGGGTAAGTTGATATGTTGTAATGACGTGGTATTCGTCTCTGCTGGAGTCCCGGCAGTCAATCAGTTGCTCACATGTGGTAACGCAGACGACCGGAAGCACAGCCTGGTAAGTAGCTCTGATGCAAGTCAACCTGCGGCAAAGAGCGCTGAAAAGTGATTAGTGCGATGAAAGTTGTTTTCGCCACTGCTGCTAAGTGAGGGTAGACGGGGAACAGATGATCCTTTTCTTGCTGGTAGCAGATCAGGCGGGGCAGGTCACAGGGGCCAGTCGATATGCTGTAATGACGTGCTATCGCTCACCGCTGAAATACTGGCAGTCAGTCAGTTGCCCAGGTGTGGTAACGCAGATGACAGGAACCAAAGCCTTGTACGTAGCTCTGATGCAAGAAAACTTGCGGCAAACAGCGCAGCAAAGTGATTAGTATGATGAAAGGTGTTTTAGAAGCTGCTGCTAAGTGAGGGTAGACGGAGAACAGACGCTCCTTTTCTTGCTGGCAGCAGATTGATTACGTGGGGCAGGTCACATGGGCAAGTTGATATGCTGTAATGACGTGGTATCGCTCTCCGCTGGAATCCCGGCAGTCAATCAGTTTCCCAAGTGTGGAAATGCAGATGACAGGAAGCACAGCCTGGTACGTAGCTCTGATGCAAGTAAACCTGCGGCAAAGAGCGCAGCAAAGTGATTAGTGCGATGAAAGCTGTTTTCGAAGCTCCTGCTAAGTGAGGGTAGACGGGGAACAGATGCTCCTTTTGTAGCTGGCAGCAGATTACGTGGGGCAGGTCACAGGGGCCAGTTAATATGCTGTAATGACGTGGTATCACTCTCCGCTGGAATCCCGGCAGTCAATCAGTTGCCCACGTGTTAAAGGAGATGACCGGAAGCGCAGCCTGGTACGTAGCTCTGATGCAAGTAAACCTGTGGCGAACAGCGCAGCAAAGTGATTAGTGCGATGAAAGTTGTTTCCGCCGCCCCTGCTAAGTGAGGGCAGACGAGGAACAGATGCTCCTTTTCTTGCTGGCAGCAGATTACGTGGGGCAGGTCACAGGGGCCAGTTGATATGCTGTAATGACGTGGTATCGCTCTCCGCTGGAGTCCCGGCAGTCAATCAGTTGCCCACGTGTGGTAACGCAGATGACCGGAAGCACAGCCTGGTACGTAGCTCTGATGCAAGTCAACCTGCGGCAAAGAGCGCAGAAAAGTGATTAGTGCGATGAAAGCTGTTTTCGAAGCTGCTGCTAAGTGAGGGTAGACCGGGAACAGATGCTCCTTTTCTTGCTGGCAGCAGATTACGTGTGGCAGGCCACAGGGGCCAGTTGATATGCTGTAATGACGTGGTATCGCTCTCCGCTGGAGTCCCGGCAGTCAATCAGTTGCCCACGTGTGGTAACGCAGATGACCGGAAGCACAGCCTGGTACGTAGCTGTGATGCAAGTCAACCTGCGGCAAAGAGCGCAGAAAACTGATTAGTGCGATGAAAGCTGTTTGCGCTGCTGCTGCCAAGTGAGGGTAGACGGGGAACAGATGCTCTTTTTCTAGCCGGCAGTAGACCACGTAGTGCAGGTCAGAGGGGCCAGTTGATATGCTGTAATGACGTGGCATCGCTCTCCGCGGGAACCCCGCCAGTCAATCAGTTGCCCACTTGTAACACAGATGACAGGAAGCACAGCCTGGTACGTAGCTCTGATGAGAGTAAACTTCGGCGAAGAGCGCAGCAAAGTGAATATTGCGATGAAAGCTGTTTTCGAAGCTGCTGCTAAGTGAGGGTAGACGGGGAACAGATGCTCCTTTTCTTGCTGGCAGCAGATTACGTGGGGTAGGTCACAGGGGCCAGTTGATATGCTGTAATGACGTGGTATTGCTCTCTGCTGGAGTCCCGGCAGTCAATCAGTTGCTCACGTGTGGTAACGCAGATGACTGGAAGCAAAGCCTTGTACGTAACCCTGATGCAAGAAAACCTGCAGCAAAGAGCGCAGCAAAGTGATTGGTACGATGAAAGGTGTTTTCGAAGCTGCTGCTAAGTGAGGGTAGACGGGGAACAGATGTTCCTTTTCTTGCTGGTAGCAGATTACGTGGGGCAGGTCACAGGGGCCAGTCGACATGCTGTAATGACGTGCTATCGCTCACCGCTGAAATACTGGCAGTCAGTCAGTTGCCCAGGTGTGGTAACGCAGATGACAGGAACCAAAGCCTTGTACGTAGCCCTGATGCAAGAAAACCTGCGGCAAAGAGCGCAGCAAAGTGATTGGTACGATGAAAGGTGTTTTCGAAGCTGCTGCTAAGTGAGGGTAGACAGGGAACAGATGCTCCTTTCCTTGCTGGAAGCAGATCAGGTGGGGCAGGTCACAGGGGCCAGTCGATATGCTGTAATGACGTGCTATCGCTCACCGCTGAAATACTGGCAGTCAGTCAGTTGCCCACGAGTGGTAACGCAGATGACAGGAAGCAAAGCCTTGTACGTAGCTCTGATGCAAGAAAACCTGCGGCAAAGAGCGCAGCAAAGTGATTAGTACGATAAAATGTGTTTTAGAAGCTGCTGCTAAGTGAGGGTAGACGGGGAACAGATGCTCCTTTTCTTGCTGGCAGCAGATTACGTGGGGCTGGTCACATGCGCCAGTTGATATGCTGTAATGACGTGGTACCGCTCTCCGCTGGAATCCCGGCAGTCAATCAGTTGCCCACGTGTTAACGGAGATGACCGGAAGCTCAGCCTGGTACGTAGCTCTGATGCAAGTAAACCTGCGGCGAACAGCGCAGCAAAGTGATTAGTGCGATGAAAGTTGTTTCCGCCGCTCCTGCTAAGTGAGGGCAGACGAGGAACAGATGCTCCTTTTCTAGCTGGCAGCAGGCCACGTGGGGCAGGTCACAGCGGCCAGTTGATATGCTGTAATTACGTGGTATCGCTCTCCGCTGGAATCCATGCAGTCAATAAGTTTCCCAATGTGGAAACGCAGATGACTGGAAGCACAGCCTGGTATGTAGCTCTGATGCAAGTAAACCTGCGGCAAAGAGCGCTGCAAAGTGATTAGTGCGATGAAAGCTGTTTTCGAAGCTGCTGCTAAGCGAGGGTAGACGGGGAACAGATGCTCCTTTTCTTGCTGGCAGCAGATTACGCGGGGCAGGTCACAGGGGCAAGTTGGTAAGTTGAAATGACGTGGTATCGATCTCTGACGGAATACCGACAGTCAGTCAGTTGCCAACATGTGGTAACGCATATGATCGGAAGCGCAGCCTGGTACGTAGCTCTGATGCAAGTAAACCTGCGGCGAACAGCGCAGCAAAGTGATTAGTGCGATGAAAGTTGTTTTCGCCGCTCCTGCTAAGTGAGGGCAGACGGGGACCAGATGCTCCTTTTCTAGCTAGCAGCAGGCCACGAGGGGCAGGTCACAGGGGCCAGTTGATATGCTGTAATGACGTGGTATCGCTCTCCGCTGGAATCCCGGCAGTCAATCAGTTTCCCAAGTGTGGAAACGCAGATGACAGGATGCACAGCCTGGTACGTAGCTCTGATGCAAGTTAACCTGCGGCAAAGAGCGCAGCAAAGTGATTAGTGCGATGAAAGTTGTTTTCGCCGCTCCTGCTAAGTGAGGGTAGACGGGGAACAGATGCTCCTTTTGTAGCTGGCAGCAGGCCACGTGGGGCAGGTCACTGGGGCCAGTTGATATGCTGTAATGACGTGGCATCGCTCTCCGCTGGAATCCCGGCAGTCAATCAGTTGCCCACGTGTTAACGGAGATGACCGGAAGCGCAGCCTGGTACGTAGCTCTGATGCAAGTAAACCTGCGGCGAACAGCGCAGCAAAGTGATTAGTGCGATGAAAGTTGTTTCCGCCGCTCCTGCTAAGTGAGGGTAGACGAGGAACAGATGCTCCTTTTCTTGCTGGCAGCAGATTACGTGGGGCAGGTCACAGGGGCCAGTTGATATGCTGTAATGACGTGGTATCGCTCTCCGCTGGAATCCCGGCAGTCAATCAGTTGCCCACGTGTGGTAACGCAGATGACCGGAAGCACAGCCTGGTACGTAGCTCTGATGCAAGTCAACCTGCGGCAAAGAGCGCAGAAAAGTGATTAGTGCGATGAAAGCTGTTTTCGAAGCTGCTGCTAAGTGAGGGTAGACCGGGAACAGATGCTCCTTTTCTTGCTGGCAGCAGATTACGTGGGGCAGGCCACAGGGGCCAGTTGATATGCTGTAATGACGTGGCATCGCTCTCCGCGGGAACCCCGCCAGTCAATCAGTTGCCCACTTGTAACACAGATGACAGGAAGCACAGCCTGGTACGTAGCTCTGATGAGAGTAAACTTCGGCGAAGAGCGCAGCAAAGTGAATATTGCGATGAAAGCTGTTTTCGAAGCTGCTGCTAAGTGAGGGTAGACGGGGAACAGATGCTCCTTTTCTTGCTGGCAGCAGATTACGTGGGGTAGGTCACAGGGGCCAGTTGATATGCTGTAATGACGTGGTATTGCTCTCTGCTGGAGTCCCGGCAGTCAATCAGTTGCTCACGTGTGGTAACGCAGATGACTGGAAGCAAAGCCTTGTACGTAACCCTGATGCAAGAAAACCTGCGGCAAAGAGCGCAGCAAAGTGATTGGTACGATGAAAGGTGTTTTCGAAGCTGCTGCTAAGTGAGGGTAGACGGGGAACAGATGTTCCTTTTCTTGCTGGTAGCAGATTACGTGGGGCAGGTCACAGGGGCCAGTCGACATGCTGTAATGACGTGCTATCGCTCACCGCTGAAATACTGGCAGTCAGTCAGTTGCCCAGGTGTGGTAACGCAGATGACAGGAACCAAAGCCTTGTACGTAGCCCTGATGCAAGAAAACCTGCGGCAAAGAGCGCAGCAAAGTGATTGGTACGATGAAAGGTGTTTTCGAAGCTGCTGCTAAGTGAGGGTAGACAGGGAACAGATGCTCCTTTCCTTGCTGGAAGCAGATCAGGTGGGGCAGGTCACAGGGGCCAGTCGATATGCTGTAATGACGTGCTATCGCTCACCGCTGAAATACTGGCAGTCAGTCAGTTGCCCACGTGTGGTAACGCAGATGACAGGAAGCAAAGCCTTGTACGTAGCTCTGATGCAAGAAAACCTGCGGCAAAGAGCGCAGCAAAGTGATTAGTACGATAAAATGTGTTTTAGAAGCTGCTGCTAAGTGAGGGTAGACGGGGAACAGATGCTCCTTTTCTTGCTGGCAGCAGATTACGTGGGGCTGGTCACATGCGCCAGTTGATATGCTGTAATGACGTGGTACCGCTCTCCGCTGGAATCCCGGCAGTCAATCAGTTGCCCACGTGTTAACGGAGATGACCGGAAGCTCAGCCTGGTACGTAGCTCTGATGCAAGTAAACCTGCGGCGAACAGCGCAGCAAAGTGATTAGTGCGATGAAAGTTGTTTCCGCCGCTCCTGCTAAGTGAGGGCAGACGAGGAACAGATGCTCCTTTTCTAGCTGGCAGCAGGCCACGTGGGGCAGGTCACAGCGGCCAGTTGATATGCTGTAATTACGTGGTATCGCTCTCCGCTGGAATCCATGCAGTCAATAAGTTTCCCAATGTGGAAACGCAGATGACTGGAAGCACAGCCTGGTATGTAGCTCTGATGCAAGTAAACCTGCGGCAAAGAGCGCTGCAAAGTGATTAGTGCGATGAAAGCTGTTTTCGAAGCTGCTGCTAAGCGAGGGTAGACGGGGAACAGATGCTCCTTTTCTTGCTGGCAGCAGATTACGCGGGGCAGGTCACAGGGGCAAGTTGGTAAGTTGAAATGACGTGGTATCGATCTCTGACGGAATACCGACAGTCAGTCAGTTGCCAACATGTGGTAACGCATATGATCGGAAGCGCAGCCTGGTACGTAGCTCTGATGCAAGTAAACCTGCGGCGAACAGCGCAGCAAAGTGATTAGTGCGATGAAAGTTGTTTTCGCCGCTCCTGCTAAGTGAGGGCAGACGGGGACCAGATGCTCCTTTTCTAGCTAGCAGCAGGCCACGAGGGGCAGGTCACAGGGGCCAGTTGATATGCTGTAATGACGTGGTATCGCTCTCCGCTGGAATCCCGGCAGTCAATCAGTTTCCCAAGTGTGGAAACGCAGATGACAGGATGCACAGCCTGGTACGTAGCTCTGATGCAAGTTAACCTGCGGCAAAGAGCGCAGCAAAGTGATTAGTGCGATGAAAGTTGTTTTCGCCGCTCCTGCTAAGTGAGGGTAGACGGGGAACAGATGCTCCTTTTGTAGCTGGCAGCAGGCCACGTGGGGCAGGTCACTGGGGCCAGTTGATATGCTGTAATGACGTGGCATCGCTCTCCGCTGGAATCCCGGCAGTCAATCAGTTGCCCACGTGTTAACGGAGATGACCGGAAGCGCAGCCTGGTACGTAGCTCTGATGCAAGTAAACCTGCGGCGAACAGCGCAGCAAAGTGATTAGTGCGATGAAAGTTGTTTCCGCCGCTCCTGCTAAGTGAGGGTAGACGAGGAACAGATGCTCCTTTTCTTGCTGGCAGCAGATTACGTGGGGCAGGTCACAGGGGCCAGTTGATATGCTGTAATGACGTGGTATCGCTCTCCGCTGGAATCCCGGCAGTCAATCAGTTGCCCACGTGTGGTAACGCAGATGACTTGAAGCACAGCCTGGTACGTAGCTGTGATGCAAGTCAACCTGCGGCAAAGAGCGCAGAAAAGTGATTAGTGCGATGAAAGCTGTTTGCGCTGCTGCTGCTAAGTGAGGGTAGACGGGGAACAGATGCTCTTTTTCTAGCTGGCGACAGACCACGTGGGGCAGGTCACAGGGGCCAGTTGATATGCAGTATTGACCTGGTATCGCTCTCAGCTGGAATCCCGGCAGTCAATCAGTTGCCCACGTGTAGTAACGCAGATGACCGGAAACACAGCCTTCTATGTAGCTCTGATGCAAGTAAACCTGCAGCAAAGAGCGCAGAAAAGTGATTTGTGCGATGACAGCTGTTTTCGCCGCTGCTGCTAAGTGAGAGTAGACGGGGAACAGATGCTCCTTTTCTAGCCGGCAGTAGACCACGTGGTGCAGGTCAGAGGGGCCAGTTGATATGCTGTAATGACGTGGTATCGCTCTCCGCTGGTACCCCGCCAGTCAATCAGTTGCCCACTTGTAACACAGATGACAGGAAGCACAGCCTGGTACGTAGCTCTGATGCAAGTAAACCGGCGGCAAAGAGCGCAGCAAAGTGATTAGTGCGATGAAAGCTGTTTTCGAAGCTGCTGCGAAGTGAGGGTAGACGGGGAACAGATGCTCCTTTTGTAGCTGGCAGCAGGCCACGTGGGGCAGGTCACAGGGGCCAGTTGATATGCTGTAATGACGTGGTATCGCTCTCCGCTGGAATCACGGCAGTCAGTCAGTTGCCTACGTGTGGTAACGCAGACGACCGGAAGGACAGCCTGGTACGTAGCTGTGATGCAAGCAAACCTGCGTCAAAGAGCGCAGAAAAGTGGTTAGTACGATGAAAGCTGTTTGCGCTGCTGCTGCTGCTGCTAATTGAGGGTAGACGGGAAACAGATGTTCCTTTTCTTGCTGGCAGGAGATTACGTGGGGCAGGTAACAGGGGCCAGTTGATATGCTGTAATGACGTGGTATCGCTCTCCGCTGGAATCCCGGCAGTCAATCAGTTTCCCAAGTGTGGAAACGCAGATGACAGGAAGCACAGCCTGGTACGTGGCTCTGATGCAAGTAAACCTGCGGCAAAGAGCGCAGCAAAGTGATTAGTGCGATGGAAGCTGTTTTCGAAGCTGCTGCTAAGTGAGGGTAGACGGGGAACAGATGCTCCTTTTGTAGCAGGCAGCAGGCCACGTGGGGCAGGTCACAGGGGCAAGCTGATATGCTATAATGACGTGGTATCGCTCTCCGCTGGAATCCCGGCAGTCAATCAGTAGCCCAGGTGTTAACGCAGATGACCGGAAGCGCAGCCTGGTACGTAGCTCTGATGCAAGTAAACCTGCGGCGAACAGCGCAGCAAAGTGATTAGTGCGATGAAAGTTGTTTCCGCCGCTCCTGCTAAGTGAGGGTAGACGGGGAACAGATGCTTCTTTTCTTGATGGCAGCAGATTACGTAGGGTAGGTCACAGGGGCCAGTTGATATGTTGTAATGACGTGGTATTCGTCTCTGCTGGAGTCCCGGCAGTCAATCAGTTGCTCACGTGTGGTAACGCAGATGACAGGAAGCAAAGCCTTGTACGTAGCTCTGATGCAAGTAAACCTGCGGCGAACAGCGCAGCAAAGTGATTAGTGCGATGAAAGTTGTTTCCGCCGCTCCTGCTAAGTGAGGGTAGACGGGGAACAGATGCTCCTTTTCTTGCTGGCAGCAGATTACGTGGGGTAGGTCACAGGGGCCAGTTGATATTGCCGCCAATATTTGCAGTGTTTGTCCGTTTTTTTAAATCTGCCGCGACACCACCTTATCGCTTTGTTTGCGACGCAAGACGCGACTAGATTTATCTCGATTGATCGCAGCCAGGCAAAGCTGATTCTACGTTGTTCCGGAATGTTCTAGTAACTTTGCGCCCTTTATCTCGAATGTTCGCAATCAGCTTTAAATTGAGCACGGCCGACAGCGGCGGGCATTCTGTTCGACGACCGCCGAACACGCTTGTCGCTTCGCCGCCGCCGAGTGATTCAGTCCATTTTGGGTGCAAGTCAGCCCAATAAACAGTTCTTTTAGAAGACCCTTTCGTCCGTCTTCATCGCTGCTTCGACTGCCGTCACCACTACGTGACATCTGGTGTAGGTGCTGGGTATCTTCCATGTTCCGGACGCCCCCTTCAAGTCATGAAGCCAGCCCTGAGCGCTTCGCACCCGAGTACGAGCCAGCAGCTCAGCGAGCCAGCCGACGTCTCCAGGGAGAGGAGCCTGAGTTCGGGAAACTGCCGGACCGCACAAGACAGCGAAAAGACGCGGCTACGAGCACCGCAACCTTGCCGAAGATGTCGACACCGATCATACTGCAGCAGCCGCGGGTGCCGCCAACTTTCAATGGATCCCTAAGCGAAGACCTTGAAGAATGGTTGGATCAATTTAAGCGCGTGGCGTCATTCAACAAGTGGGGTGATGCGGCAAAAATTGGACACGTGTTCTTCTCATTGGATGGCTCCGCACGCACGTGGTACGAAAACTACGAGTCGTCCCTTACGACCCGGGAGCTACTCAAGAGAGAACTATAGAAGGTATTCACCAGTGTCGTGAGGAAAGAAAGAGCCGAGCGACTCCTCGAATCCAGGATCCAGCTTCCGAATGAGCCCGTCCGCGGTTACGTCGAGGAGATGAAGCGCCTATTTCGTCGCGCCGACCCCGGGATGACCGAGGAAAAGAAAGTTCAGTTTTTAATGCGCGGCGTAAAAGAACACCTCTTTGCAAGCCTCGTCCGCCAGCCGCCAAAAACAGTCGAGGAATTCATGCAAGAAGCCTGCACGATTGAGAAGACCCTCGACGTCCAAGCTCGGCAGTACAATCGTCCTTCCTCTGCCTGTGCAATCCGTTCGGACACGCCGGCCACCACCAGCGACAGCTTGCGGGAAGTTATCCGCGAAATCGTCCGAGAGGAGCTACGCCGATTACTGCCATCTTCCCCACAGCCACAAGCAGCGATTCTGATGGACGTGGTACGGGAAGATGTGCAACAGGCATTTGGCACCCCGACGGCCACAGAACCCCAGGCCATGACCTACGCCGCTGCAGTAAGGACTGCCCAGCCCCAACGACAACCCCCACATCCTCCCCGAGATGAGCCACTTGTTCCACAACGCCGCCTCCCAGCCCCCGTCCGCCCAGCCTATGACCGACGCTCAAGCCACAGGAAATGCGACGCCTGGAGGACTTCCGACAACCGGCCGTTGTGCTTCCATTGCGGTGAGGCCGGCCATAATCTTCGTCACTGCCCGTACCGACGTATCGATCTTTGAGGATTTGCCATTAACGCCCCACGACCACGCTTCGGGCAACGTCCGCAGGAAATCGACGAGTACCTGCGTCGAGAAGATTACACGCCGAACCGCTTTTCGCGCTCACCATCGCCGTCAACCTCGCGCTTTGCGTCGCCACGCCGCAGCTACGCAGCCGCGGTACGAGGAAGGTCGCCCAGCCCCCGTAGGGGAAACTAAAGGCAGCAACCTCTGGAGGTGAGGTTGCTCACGAGTTAAACGCCGAAGATCCTCCACCGACCACGCCCCATGAAGACGCTGTACCCGCGACGCCGCATGAAGAACCGACACTCGCTGCACCGACGCCGCACACAATGAGAACCTCGACCACGACGCAAGCTACCTTGAAATCGACGCCGCCACCCAGAGGAGCTTCGACCACACGCCCAACCCGTGACTCGCATACGCGACGAAGCCGTGACCCGACGCCGAGAGCGATATGCAATGCAAGAGCCAGGACCTCCGACCTAGAAGTGACTATCGACGGCCGGAAAGTTACCGCTCTAGTCGACACAGGAGCCGATTACTCGGTGATGAATGAAACATTCGCTGCGCAGCTCAGAAAAGTCACAACGGCTTGGGACGGCCCACAAATTCGCACCGCTGGGGGCCACCTCATTACGCCATCAGGACGATGCACAGCGCGAGTGACTGTCAAAGGACATACCTATCCTGCGACCTTTGTTGTGCTACCGCAATGCTCCCGCGAAGTGATCTTGGGTATGGATTTCCTTAACGAGCATCAGGCGATCATCGACCTGCGATCCAAGCTGATCACGCTTTCGACGGACGAAGCCATCGCTTCGATGAAAACTCGGGAAAATCACGTTGCCCTAAGTGTCCTGGAGGAAGAAGCGAGCGTCCCACCCCGTTCAAGCGTTATCGTGACCGTAGGCGCCACGAAAGCCATAAACACTGAAGCCATCATCGAGGGGAACATGCAGTTGCTACTAGACCGAGGAATCAGCATCGCAAGAGGCATCGCACATTTCCGCAATGGCCAGGCCGAAGTACTGCTGACTAACTTCAGCGAAGAATACCGGCATATTAACAGAGGAACGACGATTGCTTTCTACGACGAAATATCTGGCGTACGAGATTCCTTCGCCCTCTCCGACCCCTCCGCAGAAGATCCGCCTGACCAAGAGAACTCGCCCACTTTCGACATGAACCCAGCCCTGCACCGGAACAGACAAGACCAGATCCGCAATCTGCTTCAAAACTACAGTGAGTGCTTTTCGACATCGCCGAAGGTGCGACAGACGCCAATTGCCAAGCATCGCATTATAACGGATCAACACGTCCGACCTCTCCGTCAAAGCCCCTACCGTGTGTCTCCGCGAGAACGACAAGCCATCCGGGACCAAGTCGAAGAAATGCTTCGCGACGACGTCATCCAGCCTTCAAACAGCCCATGGGCGGCACCGGTTGTTCTAGTGAGAAAGAAAGACGGCGCACTTCGATTCTGCGTGGATTACCGTCGCTTGAACAACATAACAAAGAAGGACGTCTACCCCCTCCCCCGCATCGACGACACACTGGACCGCCTCTGCAACGCCAAATAATTCTCATCGATGGACCTCAAGAGCGGCTACTGGCAAATTGAGGTCGACGAACGAGATCGCGAGAAGACAGCATTCATAACTCCGGATGGGCTGTTTGAGTTCAAGGTGATGCCATTTGGTCTCTGTTCCGCACCAGCGACGTTTCAGCGAGTATGATACTGTGCTGGCAGGCCTGAAGTGGCAGATTTGTCTGGTATATTTAGATGACGTCGTTGTCTTCGCCTCGAACTTTGAAGAGCACCTCAAAAGACTTCGAACAGTACTAGACGCAATCAAGTCGTCTGGCCTAACCTTGAAAGCAGAGAAATGCCACTTTGCCTACGAAGAGCTGCTGTTTCTAGGCCACATCGTTAGCAAGGAAGGAGTACGCCCAGACCCACAGAAAACAGCTGCTATTGAACAGTTTCAACCGCCGGCCGATAAGAAAGCAGTGCACAGATTTCTCGGACTATGCGCTTATTACCGACGATTTGTGAAAAACTTTTCGCGCATCGCCGAGCCCCTGACCCAACTGACGAAGGCAGACGTGCCGTTTAAATGGGAAGCGCCGCAAGCAGAAGCCTTCAAGGAACTTCAGCGTCGTTTACAGTCCCCACCCATCCTTGCGCATATTGACGAAAACGCCGATACTGATGTTCATACGGACGCAAGCAGCGTGGAACTAGCGCCGTTCTCGTTCAAAAAAGTGACGGGCTGGAGAAGGTCATCGCATACGCTAGCCGTTCCCTTTCCAAGGCCGAGGCTAACTATTCGACCACTGAGAAAGAGTGCCTTGCCATCATCTGGGCTACGTCGAAATTCCGCCCCTACCTGTACGGACGGCCGTTCAAGGTGGTCAGCGACCACCACGCGCTCTGCTGGCTTGCCAATTTGAAGGATCCCTCTGGCCGACTCGCTCGATGGAGTCTGCGTCTCCAGGAGTTTGACGTCACCGTCGTTTACAAGTCCGGACGCAAGCACACTGACGCCGATTGCCTCTCACGAGCCCCTGTAGATGCACCGCCGCTGGACGACGATGAGGACGCCTTCCTGGGACCCATCAGCGCAAGCTCTTTTGCTCAGCAGCAACGCTCGGACCCCAACCTAAAAGGCCTCATCGAGTACCTGGAAGGCAAGGTTTCTTCACCCCCCGCTTCATTCAGCGAGGACTGTCTTCTTTCTGTGTGCAGAATGAGGTCCTTGTGAAGAAGAACTTTACAGCGAACAAAACAGCCTACCTCCTTGTTGTACCTACTTGTCTCCGCGAAGAAGTTCTACAGGCTTCACACGACGAGCCGACAGCTGGACATCTCGGGTTTACTCGCACCCTCCGCCGCATTCAAGACAAGTATTACTTGCCCCGACTGTCTGCCGATGTCGCACACTATGTGAAAACATGCCGAGATTGTCAGCGACGAAAGACTCCTCCCACACGACCAGCAGGATTTCTGAACCCCATTGAACCTCCCTCAAGACCCTTTCAGCAGATTGGCATGGACTTGCTTGGCCCTTTTCCAACGTCAACATCTGGAAATAAGTGGATCATCATAGCGACCGACTACCTGACCCGCTACGCCGAGGCGAAAGCCCTACCGAACGGAACAGCAGCAGAAGTGGCCAAATTTTTCGTGGAGTGCATTCTTCTTCGACACGGCGCCCTCGATGTGCTCATCACGGACAGAGGAACAGCATTTACGGCGGAACTCACGCAAGCCATCCTGCGCTACAGCCAAACCAGCCACTGGAGGACAACTGCATACCATCCGCAGACCAACGGACTGACCGAGCGCCTGAACAAAACCATCGCCGATATGCTCGCTATGTATGTCGATGCCGAACATAAAACCTGGGATGTCATCCTGCCTTACGTCGTCTTCGCCTACAACACCGCAGTGCAGGAGACCACCCAGATGACGCCTTTTAGGCTCGTTCATGGCAGGGAGGCCACGACCACGCTAGACGCTATGCTGCCCAACGTTACAGAAGAAGAGAACGTCGACGTTGCCGCCTACCTTCAACGCGCAGAAGAAGCTCGAAGGCTTGCCCCATTACGGATCAAAGATCAGCAGCGGTCCGACGCCAGACGCTACAACCTACGAAGACGCAACGCGGAATACAAGCCAGGAGACCAAGTCTGGGTGTGGACGCCCATTCGCCGCCGTGGATTGAGTGAAAAGCTTTTGCGCCGCTATTTCGGCCCGTACAAGGTTCTTCGTCGGCTGGGTGAACTGGATTATGAAGTCATCCCTGACGCAATGACTGCATCCCCGCGACGCCGCGTACGACCAGAAGTTGTCCATGTAGTCCGTCTGAAGCCGTATTATGCGCACTAAAGGCCGCTGCACTTCCATGCTCTATTTTCGCAAGATCTGTTTTTTTCCCTTACTAGTCGCATTATTTGTTTTAATGCATCGGGTCGATGCTTCTTTGAGAGGGGAGTAATGCCGCCAATATTTGCAGTGTTTGTTCGTTTTTCAAATCTGCCGCGACACCACCTTATCGCTTTGTTTGCGACGCAAGACGCGACTAGATTTATCTCGATTGATCGCAGCCAGGCAAAGCTGATTCTACGTTGTTCCGGAATGTTCTAGTAACTTTGCGCCCTTTATCTCGAATGTTCGCTATCAGCTTTAAATTGAGCACGGCCGACAGCGGCGGGCATTCTGTTCGACGACCGCCGAGCACGCTTGTCGCTTCGCCGCCGCCGAGTGATTGAGTCCATTTTGGGTGCAAGTCAGCCCAATAAAAAGTTCTTTTAGAAGACCCTTTCGTCCGTCTTCATCGCTGCTTCGACTGCCGTCCCCACTATGTGACAATAGGTTGTAATGACGTGGTATTCGTCTCTGCTGGAGTCCCGGCAATCAATCAGTTGCTCACGTGTGGTAACGCAGACGACCGGAAGCACAGCCTGGTACGTAGCTCTGATGCAAGTCAACCTGCGGCAAAGAGCGCTGAAAAGTGATAGTGCGATGAAAGTTGTTTTCGCCCCTGCTGCTAAGTGAGGGTAGACGGGGAACAGATGCTCCTTTTCTTGCTGGTAGCAGATCAGGTGGGGCAGGTCACAGGGGCCAGTCGATATGCTGTAATGACGTGCTATCGCTCACCGCTGAAATACTGGCAGTCAGTCAGTGTCCCACGTGTGGTAACGCAGATGACAGGAAGCAAAGCCTTGTACGTAGCTCTGACGCAAGAAAACCTGCGCCAAAGAGCGCAGCAAAGTGATTAGTACGATGAAAGGTGTTTTAGAAGCTGCTGCTAAGTGAGGGTAGACGGGGAACAGGTGCTCCTTTTCTTGATGGCAGCAGATTACGTGGGGCAGGTCACATGGGCCAGTTGATATGCAGTAATGACGTGGTATCGCTCTCCGCTGGAATCCCGGCAGTCAATCAGTTGCCCACGTGTTAACGGAGGTGACCGGAAGCGCAGCCTGGTACGTAGCTCTGATGCAAGTAAACCTGCGGCGAACAGCGCAGCAAAGAGATTAGTGCGATGAAAGCTGTTTTCGAAGCTGCTGCTAAGTGAGGGTAGACCGGGAACAGATGCTCCTTTTCTTGCTGGCAGCAGATTACGTGGGGCAGGCCACAGGGGCCAGTTGATATGCTGTAATGACGTGGTATCGCTCTCCGCTGGAGTCCCGGCAGTCAATCAGTTGCCCACGTTTGGTAACGCAGATGACAGGAAGCAAAGCCTTGTACGTAGCTCTGATGCAAGAAAACCTGCGGCAAAGAGCGCAGCAAAGTGATTGGTGCGATGAAAGGTGTTTTCGAAGCTGCTGCTAAGTGAGGGTAGACGGGGAACAGATGTTCCTTTTCTTGCTGGCAGCAGATTACGTAGGGCAGGTCACAGGGGCCAGTTGATATGCTGTAATGACGTGGTATCGCTCTCCGCTGGAATCCCGGCAGTCAATCAGTTTCCCAAGTGTGGAAACGCAGATGACAGGAAGCACAGCCTTGTACGTAGCTCTGACGCAAGAAAACCTGCGGCAAAGAGCGCAGCAAAGTGATTGGTGCGATGAAAGGTGTTTTAGAAGCTGCTGCTAAGTGAGGGTAGACGGGGAACAGATGCTCCTTTTCTTGCTGGCAGCAGATTACGTGGGGCAGGTCACATGGGCCAGTTGATATGCAGTAATGACGTGGTATCGCTCTCCGCTGGAATCCCGGCAGTCAATCAGTTTACCAAGTGTGGAAACGCAGATGACCGGAAGCGCAGCCTGGTACGTAGCTCTGGTGCAAGTAAACCTGCGGCGAACAGCGCAGCAAAGTGATTAGTGCGATGAAAGTTGTTTCCGCCGCTCCTGCTAAGTGAGGGTAGACGGGGAACAGATGCTCTTTTTCTAGCCGGCAGTAGACCACGTGGTGCAGGTCAGAGGGGCCAGTTGATATGCTGTAAAGACGTGGTATCGCTCTCCGCTGGAACCCCGGCAGTCAATCAGTTGCCCACGTGTGGTAACGCAGATGACTTGAAGAACAGCCTGGTACGTAGCTGTGATGCAAGTCAACCTGCGGCAAAGAGCGCAGAAAAGTGATTAGTGCGATGAAAGCTGTTTGCGCTGCTGCTGCTAAGTGAGGGTAGACGGGGAACAGATGCTCTTTTTCTAGCTGGCGACAGACCACGTGGGGCAGGTCACAGGGGCCAGTTGATATGCAGTATTGACCTGGTATCGCTCTCAGCTGGAATCCCGGCAGTCAATCAGTTGCCCACGTGTAGTAACGCAGATGACCGGAAACACAGCCTTCTATGTAGCTCTGATGCAAGTAAACCTCGGCGAAGAGCGCAGCAAAGTGATTATTGCGATGAAAGCTGCTTTCGAAGCTGCTGCTAAGTGAGGGTAGACGGGGAACAGATGCTCCTTTTCTTGCTGGCAGCAGATTACGTGGGGTAGGTCACAGGGGCCAGTTGATATGCTGTAATGACGTGGTATTGCTCTCTGCTGGAGTCCCGGCAGTCAATCAGTTGCTCACGTGTGGTAACGCAGACGACCGGAAGCACAGCCTGGTACGCAGCTCTGATGCAAGTCAACCTGCGGCAAAGAGCGCAGAAAAGTGATTAGTGCGATGAAAGTTGTTTTCACCGCTGCTGCTAAGTGAGGGTAGACGGGGAACAGATGCTCCTTTTCTTGCTGGTAGCAGATCAGGTGGGGAAGGTCGCAGGGGCCAGTCGATATGCTGTAATGACGTGCTATCGCTCTCAGCTGAAATACTGGCAGTCAGTCAGTTGCCCACGTGGGGTAACGCAGCTGACAGGAAGCAAAGCCTTGTACGTAGCTCTGATGCAAGAAAACCTGCGGCAAAGAGCGCAGCAAAGTGATTGGTACGATGAAAGCTGTTTTCGAAGCTGCTGCTAAGTGAGGGTAGACCGGGAACAGATGCTCCTTTTCTAGCTGGCGACAGACCACGTGGGGCAGGTCACAGGGGCCTGTTGATATACTGTAATGACGTTGCATCGCTCTCCGCTGAAATAACGGCAGTCAGTCAGTTTCCCACGTGTGGTAACGCAGATGACCGGAAGCATAGCCTGGTGTAGAGCACTGATTCAAGTAAACCTGCGTCAAAGAGCGCAGCAAAGTGATTAGTACGATGAAAGCTGTTTTCGCCGCTGCTGCTAAGTGAGAGTGGACGGGGAACAGATGCTGCTTTTCTAGCCGTCAGTAGACCACGTGGTGCAGGTCAGAGGGGCGAGTTGATATGCTGTAATGACGTGGTATCACTCTCCGCTGGAATCCAGACAGTCAATCAGTTGCCCACGTGTAGTAACGCAGATGACCGGAAACACAGCCTTGTACATAGCTCTCATGCAAGTAAACCTGCAGCAAAGAGCGCAGAAAAGTGATTTGTGCGATGAAAGCTGTTTTCGCCGCTGCTGCTAAGTGAGGGTAGACGGGGAACAAATGCTTCTTTTCCATCCGGCAGCAGACCACGTTGGACAGGTCACAGGGGCCAGTCGATATGCTGAAATGACGTGGTATCGCTCTCCGCTGAAATAACGGCAGTCAGTCAGTTTCCCACGTGTGGTAACGCAGATGACCGGAAGCATAGCCTGGTGTATAGCACTGATTCAAGTAAACCTGCGTCAAAGAGTGCAGCAAAGTGATTAGTGCGATGAAAGCTGTTTTCGAAGCTGCTGCTAAGAGAGGGTAGACCGGGAACAGATGCTCTTTTTCTAGCTGGCGACAGACCACGTGGGGCAGGTCACAGGGGCCAGTTGATATACTGTAATGACGTGGCATCGCTCTCCGCTGAAATAACGGCAGTCAGTCAGTTTCCCACGTGTGGGAACGCAGATGACCGGAAGCATAGCCTGGTACATAGCGCTGATTCAAGTAAACCTGCGTCAAAGAGCGCAGCAAAGTGATTAGTACGATGAAAGCTGTTTTCGCCGCTGCTGCTAAGTGAGAGTGGACGGGGAACAGGTGCTGCTCTTCTAGCCGGCAGTAGAACACGTGGTGCAGGTCAGAGGGGCAAGTTGATATGCTGTAATGACGTGGTATCGCTCTCCGCTGGAATCCAGACAGTCAGTCAGTTTCCCACGTGTGGTAACGCAGATGACAGGAATCACAGCCTGGTACGTAGCTCTAATGCAAGTCAACCTGCGGCAAAGAGCGCAGAATAGTGATTAGTGTGATGAAAGCTGTTTTCGCCGCTGCTGCTAAGTGAGGGTAGACGGGGAACAGATGCTTCTTTTCCATCCGGCAGCAGACCACGTGTGGCAGGTCACAGGGGCCAGTTGATAAGATGTAATGACGTGGTATCGCTCTCCGCCGGAATCCCGGCAGTATATGAGTTGCCCACGTGTTAACGCAGATGACCGGAAGCACAGCCTTGTACGTAGCTCTGATGCAAGTAAACCTGCAGCAAAGAACGCAGCAAAGTGATTAGAGCGATGAAAGCTGTTTTCGAAGCTGCTGCTAAGTGAGGGTAGACGGGGAACATATGCTTCTTTTCTAGCCTGCAGCAGACCACGTGGTGCAGGTCAGAGGGGCGAGTTGATATGCTGTAATGACGTGGAATCGCTCTCCGCTGGATTCGCGGCAGTCAATGAGTTGTGTGGTAACGCCGATGACCGGAAGGACAGCCTGGTACGTACCACTGATGCATGTCAACCTGCGGCAAAGAGCGCAGAAAAGTGATTAGTGCGATGAAAGCTGTTTTCGCCGCTGCTGCTAAGTGAGGGTAGACGGGGAACAGATGCTTCTTTTCTATCCGGCAGCAGACCACGTTGGGCAGGTCACAGGGGCCAGTTTAGATGATGTAATGATGTGATATCGCTCTCTGCTGGAATACCGGCAGTCAGTCAGTTGCCAACGTGTGGTAACGCATATGACCGGAAGCTCAGCCTTGTACGTAGCTCTGATGCAAGTAAACCTGCAGCAAAGAGCGCAGAAAAGTGATTTGTGCGATGACAGCTGTTTTCGCCGCGTCTGCTAAGTGAGAGTAGACGGGGAACAGATGCTGCTTTTCTAGCCGGCAGTAGACCACGTGGTGCAGGTCAGAGGGGCAAGTTGATATGCTGTAATGACGTGGTATCGCTCTCCGCTGGAATCCAGACAGTCAATCAGTTTCCCACGTGTGGTAACGCAGATGACAGGAATCACAGCCTGGTACGTAGCTCTGATGCAAGTAACCCTGCTGCAAAGAGCGCAGCAAAGTGATTTGTGCGATGAAAGCTGTTTTTTGAAGCTACTGCTAAGTGAGGGTAGCCGGGGAACAGATGCTCCTTTTCTTGCTGGCAGCAGATTACATGGGGCAGGTCACAGGGGCCAGTTGATATGCTATAATGACGTGGTATCGCTCTCCGCTGGAGTTCCGGGAGTCAATCAGTTTCCCACGTGTGGTAACGCAGATGACAGGAAGCACAGCCTGGTACGTAGCTCTAATGCAAGTCAACCTGCGGCAAAGAGCGCAGCAAAGTAATTAGTGCAATGAAAGTTGGTTTCGCCGCTGCTGCTAAGTGAGGGTAGACGGGGAACAGATGCTCCTTTTCTTGCTGGTAGCAGATCAGGGGGGCAGGTCACAGGGGCCAGTCGATATGGTGTAATGAGGTGCTATCGCTCTCCGCTGAAGTACTGGCAGTCAGTCAGTTGCCCACGTGTGGTAACGCAGATGACAGGAAGCAAAGCCTTGTACGTAGCTCTGATGCAAGTAAACCTGCGGCAAAGAGCGCAGAAAAGTGATTAGTACGATGAAAGCTGTTTGCGCTGCTGCTGCTGCTAATTGAGGGTAGACGGGGAACAGATGCTCTTTTTCTAGCTGGCGGCATACCACGTGGGGCAGGTCACAGGGGCCAGTTGATATTCTGTAATGAGGTGGTATCGCTCTCCGCCGGAATCCCGGCAGTCAATCAGTTGCCCACGTGTTAACGCAGATGACCGGAATCAGAACCTGGTACGTAGCTCTGATGCAAGTAAACCTGCAACAAAGAGCGCAGCGAAGTGATTAGTGCGATGAAAGCTGTCCTCGCTGCTGCTGCTAAGTGATAGTAGACGGGGAACAGATGCTCCTTTTCTAGCTGGCGACAGACCACGTGGTGCAGGTCAGAGGGCCAGTTGATATGCTGTAATGACGTGGAATCGCTCTCCGCCTGAATCCCGGCAGTCAATCAGTTGCCCACGTGTTAACGCAGATGACCGGAAGCGCAGCCTGGTACGTAGCTCTGATGCAAGTAAACCTGCGGCGAACAGCGCAGCAAAGTGATTAGTGCGATGAAAGTTGTTTTCGCCGCTGTTGCTAAGTGAGGGTAGACGGGGAACAGATGCTCCTTTTCTAGCTGGCAGCAGTCCACGTGCGGCAGGTCACAGGGGCCAGTTGATATGCTGTAATGACCTGGTATCGCTCTCCGCTGGAACCCCGCCAGTCAATCAGTTGCCCACGTGTGGTAACGAAGATGACCGGAAACACAGCCTTGTACGTAGCTCTGATGCAAGTAAACCTGCAGCAAAGAGCGCAGAAAAGTGATTTGTGTGACGACAGCTGTTTTCGCCGCGTCTGCTAAGTGAGAGTAGACGGGGAACAGATGCTCCTTTTCTAGCTGGCAGTAGACCACGTGGTGTAGGTCAGAGGGGCCAGTTGATACGCTGTAATAACGGGTATCGCTCTCCGCTGGAACCCCGCCAGTCAATCAGTTGCCCACGTGTGGTAACGAAGATGACCGGAAACACAGCCTTGTACGTAGCTCTGATGCAAGTAAACCTGCAGCAAAGAGCGCAGAAAAGTGATTTGTGTGACGACAGCTGTTTTCGCCGCGTCTGCTAAGTGAGAGTAGACGGGGAACAGATGCTCCTTTTCTAGCTGGCAGTAGACCACGTGGTGTAGGTCAGAGGGGCCAGTTGATACGCTGTAATAACGGGTATCGCTCTCCGCTGGAACCCCGCCAGTCAATCAGTTGCCCACTTGTTGTAACACAGATGACAGGAAGCACAGCCTGGTACGTAGCTCTGATGCAAATAAACCTGCTGCGAAGAGCGCAGCAAAGTGATTAGTGCGATGAAAGCTGTTTTCGAAGCTGCTGCTAAGTGAGTGTAGACGGGGAAGAGATGGTCCTTTTCTTGATGGTAGCAGATCAGGTGGGGCAGGTCACAGGGGCCAGTCGATATGCTGTACTAACGTGGTATCGCTCTCCGCTGAAATACTGGCAGTCAGTCAGTTGCCCACATGTGGTAATGCAGATGACAGGAAGCACAGCCTTGTACGTAGCTTTGATGCAAGTCAACCTGCGGCAAAGAGCGCAGCAATGTGATTAGTATGACTAAAGCTGTTTTCGAAGCTGCTGCTTATTGAGGGTAGACGGAGAACAGATTCTCTTTTCTAGCTGGCGGCATACCACGTGGAGCAGGTCACCGCGGCCAGTTGATATTCTGTAATGAGGTGGTATCGCTCTCCGCCGGAATCCCGGCAGTCAATCGGTTGCCCACGTGTTAACGCAGATGACCGGAAGCTGAGCCTGGTACGTAGCTCTGATGCAAGTAAACCTGCGGCAAAGAGGGCAGCGAAGTGATTAGTGCGATGAAAGCTCTCCTTGCTGCTGCTGCTAAGTGAGAGCTGACGGGGAACAGATGCTCGTTTTGTAGCCGGTAGACCATGTGGTGCAGGTCAGAGGGGACAGGGGAAATGCTGTGATGACGTCGTATCGCTCTCCGCTGGAATCCCGGCAGTCAGTCAGATGCCTACGTGTGGTAACACGCAGATGACCGGAAGCACAGCCTGCTACGTAGCTCTGATGCAAGTAAACATACGGCGAACAGCGCAGCAAAGTGATTAGTGTGATGAAAGCTGTTCTCGCTGCTGCTGCTAAGTGAGGGTAGACGGGGAACAGATTCCCTTTTTCCAGCCGGCAGCAGACCACGTGGTGCAGGTCAGAGGGTTCAGTTGATATGCTGTAATGACGTGGTATCGCTCCTCGCTGGAATCCCGGCAGTCAATCAGTTGCCCACGTGTAGTAACGCAGATGACCGGAAACACAGCCTTGTACGTAGCTCTGATGCAAGTAACCCTGCAGCAAAGAGCGCAGAAAAGTGATTTGTGTGATGACAGCTGTTTGCGCTGCTGCTGCTAAGTGAGGGTAGACGGGGAACAGATGCTCTTTTTCTAGCTGGCGACAGACCACGTGGGGCAGGTCACAGGGGCCAGTTGATATGCTGTATTGACCTGGTATCACTCTCAGCTGGAATCCCGGCAGTCAATCAGTTGCCCACGTGTAGTAACGCAGATGACCGGAAACACAGCCTTGTACGTAGCTATGACGCAAGTAAACCTGCAGCAAAGAGCGCAGAAAAGTGATTTGTGCGATGACAGCTATTTTCGCCGCTGCTGCTTAGTAATAGAAGGCGAGGAACAGATGCTCCTTTTCTAGCCGGCAGTAGACCCCGTGGTGTAGGTGAGAGGGGCCAGGTGAAATGCTGTAATGACGTGGTATCGCTCTCCGCTGGAACCCCGCCAGTCAATCAGTTGCCCACTTGTTGTTACACAGATGACAGGAAGCACAGCCTGGTACGTAGCTCTGATGCAAGTAAACCTGCGGCGAAGAGCGCAGAAAAGTGATTTGTGTGATGACAGCTGTTTTCGAAGCTGCTGCTAAGTGAGGGGAGACCGGGAACAGATGCTCCTTTTCTATCCGGCAGCAGACCACGTTGGGCAGGTCACAGGGGCCAGTTTAGATGATGTAATGATGTGATATCGCTCTCTGCTGGAATACCGGCAGTCAGTCAGTTGCCAACGTGTGGTAACGCATATGACCGGAAGCTCAGCCTGGTACGTAGGTCTGATGCAAGTAAACCTGCGGCAAAGAGCGCAGCGAAGTGATTAGTGCGATGAAAGTTGTTTTGGCTGCTGCTGCTAAGTGAGGGTAGACGGGGAACAGATGCTCCTTTTCTTGCTGGTAGCAGATCAGGGGGGCATGTCACAGGGGCCAGTCGATGTGGTGTAATGAGGTGCTATCGCTCTCCGCTGAAGTACTGGCAGTCAGTCAGTTGCCCACGTGTGGTAACGCAGATGACAGGAAGCAAAGCCTTGTACGTAGCTCTGATGCAAGTAAACCTGCGGCAAAGAGCGCAGAAAAGTGATTAGTACGATGAAAGCTGTTTGCGCTGCTGCTGCTGCTAATTGAGGGTAGACGGGGAACAGATGCTCTTTTTCTAGCTGGCGGCATACCACTTGGGGCAGGTCCCAGGGGCCAGTTGATATTCTGTAATGAGGTGGTATCGCTCTCCGCCGGAATCCCGGCAGTCAATCAGTTGCCCACGTGTTAACGCAGATGACCGGAAGCAGAACCTGGTACGAAGCTCTGATGCAATTAAACCTGCAACAAAGAGCGCAGCGAAGGGATTAGTGCGATGAAAGCTGTCCTCGCTGCTGCTGCTAAGTGATAGTAGACGGGGAACAGATGCTCCTTTTCTAGCCGGCAGTAGACCACGTGGTGCAGGTCAGAGGGCCAGTTGATATGCTGTAATGACGTGGAATCGCTCTCCGCCTGAATCCCGGCAGTCAATCAGTTGCCCACGTGTGGAAACGCAGATGACCGGAAGCGCAGCCTGGTACTTTGCTCTGATGCAAGTAAACCTGCGGCGAACAGCGCAGCAGAGTGTTTAGTGCGATGAAAGTTGTTTTCGCCGCTCCTGCTAAGTAAGGGTTGACGCGGAACAGATGCTCCTTATCTAGGTGGCAGCAGACCACGTGGGGCAGGTCAAAGGGGCCAGTTGATATGCTGTATTTACGTGGTATCGCTCTTCGCTGGAATCCCGGCAGTCAATCAGGTGTCAACGTGTGGTAACGCAGATGACCGGAAGCACAGCCTGGTACGTAGCTCTGATGCAAGTCAACCTGCGGCAAAGAGCGCAGAAAAGTGATTAGTGCGATGAAAGTTGTTTTCGCCGCTGCTGCTAAGTGAGGGTAGGCGGGGAACAGATGCTCCTTTTCTTGCTGGCAGCAGATCAGGTGGGGCAGGTCACAGGGGCCAGTCGATATGCTGAAATGACGTGGTATCGCTCTCCGTTGAAATACCGGCAGCCAGTCAGTTGCCCACGTGTGGTAACGCAGATGACCGGAAGCACAGCCTGGTACGTAGCTCTGATGCAAGTCAACCTGCGGCAAAGAGCGCAGAAAAGTGATTAGTGCGATGAAAGCTGTTTGCGCTGCTGCTGCTAAGTGAGGGTAGACGGGGAACAGATGCTCTTTTTCTAGCTGGCGACAGACCACGTGGGGCAGGTCACAGGGGCCAGTTGATATGCTGTATTGACCTGGTATCGCTCTCAGCTGGAATCCCGGCAGTCAATCAGTTGCCCACGTGTTAACGCAGATGACCGGAAGCGCAGCCTGGTACGTAGCTCTGATGCAAGTAAACCTGCGGCGAACAGCGCAGCAAAGTGATTAGTGCGATGAAAGTTGTTTTCGCCGCTGTTGCTAAGTGAGGGTAGACGGGGAACAGATGCTCCTTTTCTAGCTGGCAGCAGTCCACGTGGGGCAGGTCACAGGGGCCAGTTGATATGCTGTAATGACGTGGTATCGCTCTCCGCTGGAGTCCCGGCAGTCAATCAGTTGCCCACGTGTGGTAACGAAGATGACCGGAAGCACAGCCTGGTACGTAGCTGTGATGCAAGTCAACCTGCGGCAAAGAGCGCAGAAAAGTGATTAGTGCGATGAAAGCTGTTTGCGCTGCTGCTGCTAAGTGAGGGTAGACGGGGAACAGATGCTCTTTTTCTAGCTGGCGACAGACCACGTGGGGCAGGTCACAGGGGCCAGTTGATATGCTGTATTGACCTGGTATCGCTCTCAGCTGGAATCCCGGCAGTCAATCAGTTGCCCACGTGTAGTAACGCAGATGACCGGAAACACAGCCTTGTACGTAGCTCTGATGCAAGTAAACCTGCAGCAAAGAGCGCAGAAAAGTGCTTTGTGTGATGACAGCTGTTTTCGCCGCGTCTGCTAAGTGAGAGTAGACGGGGAACAGATGCTCTTTTTCTAGCTGGCGACAGACCACGTGGGGCAGGTCACAGGGGCCAGTTGATATGCTGTAATGACGTGGTATCGCTCTCCGCTGGAATCCAGACAGTCAGTCAGTTTCCCACGTGTGGTAACGCAGATGACAGGAATCACAGCCTGGTACGTAGCTCTAATGCAAGTCAACCTGCGGCAAAGAGCGCAGAATAGTGATTAGTGTGATGAAAGCTGTTTTCGCCGCTGCTGCTAAGTGAGGGTAGACGGTGAACAGATGCTTCTTTTCCATCCGGCAGCAGACCACGTGTGGCAGGTCACAGGGGCCAGTTGATAAGATGTAATGACGTGGTATCGCTCTCTGCCGGAATACCGGCAGTCAGTCAGTTGCCAACGTGTGGTAACGCATATGACCGGAAGCTCAGCCTGGTACGTAGTTCTGATGCAAGTAAACCTGCGGCAAAGAGCGCAGCAAAGTAATTAGTGCGATGAAAGTTGGTTTCGCCGCTGCTGCTAGGTGAGAGTAGACGCGGAACAGATGCTCCTTTTCTAGCCGGAATGAGACCACGTGGTGCAGGTCAGAGGGGCCAGGTGAAATGCTGTAATGACGTGGTATCGCTCTCCGCCGGAATCCCGGCAGTATATGAGTTGCCCACGTGTTAACGCAGATGACCGGAAGCACAGCGTTGTACGTAGCTCTGATGCAAGTAAACCTGCAGCAAAGAACGCAGCAAAGTGATTAGAGCGATGAAAGCTGTTTTCGAAGCTGCTGCTAAGTGAGGGTAGACGGGGAACAGATGCTTCTTTTCTAGCCTGCAGCAGACCACGTGGTGCAGGTCAGAGGGGCGAGTTGATATGCTGTAATGACGTGGAATCGCTCTCCGCTGGATTCGCGGCAGTCAATGAGTTGCCCACGTGTGGTAACGCAGATGACCGGAAGGACAGCCTGGTACGTACCACTGATGCATGTCAACCTGTGGCAAAGAGCGCAGAAAAGTGATTAGTGCGATGAAAGCTGTTTTCGCCGCTGCTGCTAAGTGAGGGTAGACGGGGAACAGATGCTTCTTTTCTATCCGGCAGCAGACCACGTTGGGCAGGTCACAGGGGCCAGTTTAGATGATGTAATGATGTGATATCGCTCTCTGCTGGAATACCGGCAGTCAGTCAGTTGCCAACGTGTGGTAACGCATATGACCGGAAGCTCAGCCTGGTACGTAGGTCTGATGCAAGTAAACCTGCGGCAAAGAGCGCAGCGAAGTGATTAGTGCGATGAAAGTTGTTTTGGCTGCTGCTGCTAAGTGAGGGTAGACGGTGAACAGATTCCCCTTTTCTAGCCGTCAGCAGACCACGTGGTGCAGGTCAGAGGGGGCAGTTGATATGCTGTAATGACGTGGTATCGCTCCTCGCTGGAATCCCGGCAGTAAATCAGTTGCCCACATGTAGTAAGGCAGATGACCGGAAACACAGCCTTGTACGTAGCTCTGATGCAAGTAAACCTGCAGCAAAGAGCGCAGAAAAGTGATTTGTGCGATGACAGCTGTTTTCGCCGCCTCTGCTAAGTGAGAGTAGGCGGGGAACAGATGCTGCTTTTCTAGCCGGCAGTAGACCACGTGGTTCAGGTCAGAGGGGCAAGTTGATATGCTATAATGACGTGGTATCGCTCTCCGCTGGAGTTCCGGGAGTCAGTCAGTTTCCCACGTGTGGTAACGCAGATGACAGGAAGCACAGCCTGGTACGTAGCTCTAATGCAAGTCAACCTGCGGCAAAGAGCGCAGCAATGTAATTAGTGCAATGAAAGTTGGTTTCGCCGCTGCTGCTAAGTGAGGGTAGACGGGGAACAGATGCTCCTTTTCTTGCTGGTAGCAGATCAGGGGGGCAGGTCACAGGGGCCAGTCGATGTGGTGTAATGAGGTGCTATCGCTCTCCGCTGAAGTACTGGCAGTCAGTCAGTTGCCCACGTGTGGTAACGCAGATGACAGGAAGCAAAGCCTTGTACGTAGCTCTGATGCAAGTAAACCTGCGGCAAAGAGCGCAGAAAAGTGATTAGTACGATGAAAGCTGTTTGCGCTGCTGCTGCTGCTAATTGAGGGTAGACGGGGAACAGATGCTCTTTTTCTAGCTGGCGGCATACCACTTGGGGCAGGTCCCAGGGGCCAGTTGATATTCTGTAATGAGGTGGTATCGCTCTCCGCCGGAATCCCGGCAGTCAATCAGTTGCCCACGTGTTAACGCAGATGACCGGAAGCAGAGCCTGGTACGTAGCTCTGATGCAATTAAACCTGCAACAAAGAGCGCAGCGAAGGGATTAGTGCAATGAAAGTTGGTTTCGCCGCTGCTGCTAAGTGAGGGTAGACGGGGAACAGATGCTCCTTTTCTTGCTGGTAGCAGATCAGGGGGGCAGGTCACAGGGGCCAGTCGATATGGTGTAATGAGGTGCTATCGCTCTCCGCTGAAATACTGGCAGTCAGTCAGTTGCCCACGTGTGGTAACGCAGATGACCGGAAGCAAAGCCTTGTACGTAGCTCTGATGCAAGTAAACCTGCGGCAAAGAGCGCAGAAAAGTGATTTGTGTGATGACAGCTGTTTTCGCCGCGTCTGCTAAGTGAGAGTAGACGGGGAACAGATGCTCTTTTTCTAGCTGGCGACAGACCACGTGGGGCAGGTCACAGGGGCCACTTGATATGCTGTAATGACGTGGTATCGCTCTCCGCTGGAATCCAGACAGTCAGTCAGTTTCCCACGTGTGGTAACGCAGATGACAGGAATCACAGCCTGGTACGTAGCTCTAATGCAAGTCAACCTGCGGCAAAGAGCGCAGAATAGTGATTAGTGTGATGAAAGCTGTTTTCGCCGCTGCTGCTAAGTGAGGGTAGACGGTGAACAGATGCTTCTTTTCCATCCGGCAGCAGACCACGTGTGGCAGGTCACAGGGGCCAGTTGATAAGATGTAATGACGTGGTATCGCTCTCTGCCGGAATACCGGCAGTCAGTCAGTTGCCAACGTGTGGTAACGCATATGACCGGAAGCTCAGCCTGGTACGTAGTTCTGATGCAAGTAAACCTGCGGCAAAGAGCGCAGCAAAGTAATTAGTGCGATGAAAGTTGGTTTCGCCGCTGCTGCTAGGTGAGAGTAGACGCGGAACAGATGCTCCTTTTCTAGCCGGAATGAGACCACGTGGTGCAGGTCAGAGGGGCCAGGTGAAATGCTGTAATGACGTGGTATCGCTCTCCGCCGGAATCCCGGCAGTATATGAGTTGCCCACGTGTTAACGCAGATGATCGGAAGCACAGCGTTGTACGTAGCTCTGATGCAAGTAAACCTGCAGCAAAGAACGCAGCAAAGTGATTAGAGCGATGAAAGCTGTTTTCGAAGCTGCTGCTAAGTGAGGGTAGACGGGGAACAGATGCTTCTTTTCTAGCCTGCAGCAGACCACGTGGTGCAGGTCAGAGGGGCGAGTTGATATGCTGTAATGACGTGGAATCGCTCTCCGCTGGATTCGCGGCAGTCAATGAGTTGCCCACGTGTGGTAACGCAGATGACCGGAAGGACAGCCTGGTACGTACCACTGATGCATGTCAACCTGCGGCAAAGAGCGCAGAAAAGTGATTAGTGCGATGAAAGCTGTTTTCGCCGCTGCTGCTAAGTGAGGGTAGACGGGGAACAGATGCTTCTTTTCTATCCGGCAGCAGACCACGTTGGGCAGGTCACAGGGGCCAGTTTAGATGATGTAATGATGTGATATCGCTCTCTGCTGGAATACCGGCAGTCAGTCAGTTGCCAACGTGTGGTAACGCATATGACCGGAAGCTCAGCCTGGTACGTAGGTCTGATGCAAGTAAACCTGCGGCAAAGAGCGCAGCGAAGTGATTAGTGCGATGAAAGTTGTTTTGGCTGCTGCTGCTAAGTGAGGGTAGACGGTGAACAGATTCCCCTTTTCTAGCCGTCAGCAGACCACGTGGTGCAGGTCAGAGGGGGCAGTTGATATGCTGTAATGACGTGGTATCGCTCCTCGCTGGAATCCCGGCAGTAAATCAGTTGCCCACATGTAGTAAGGCAGATGACCGGAAACACAGCCTTGTACGTAGCTCTGATGCAAGTAAACCTGCAGCAAAGAGCGCAGAAAAGTGATTTGTGCGATGACAGCTGTTTTCGCCGCCTCTGCTAAGTGAGAGTAGGCGGGGAACAGATGCTGCTTTTCTAGCCGGCAGTAGACCACGTGGTGCAGGTCAGAGGGGCAAGTTGATATGCTATAATGACGTGGTATCGCTCTCCGCTGGAGTTCCGGGAGTCAGTCAGTTTCCCACGTGTGGTAACGCAGATGACAGGAAGCACAGCCTGGTACGTAGCTCTAATGCAAGTCAACCTGCGGCAAAGAGCGCAGCAATGTAATTAGTGCAATGAAAGTTGGTTTCGCCGCTGCTGCTAAGTGAGGGTAGACGGGGAACAGATGCTCCTTTTCTTGCTGGTAGCAGATCAGGGGGGCAGGTCACAGGGGCCAGTCGATGTGGTGTAATGAGGTGCTATCGCTCTCCGCTGAAGTACTGGCAGTCAGTCAGTTGCCCACGTGTGGTAACGCAGATGACAGGAAGCAAAGCCTTGTACGTAGCTCTGATGCAAGTAAACCTGCGGCAAAGAGCGCAGAAAAGTGATTAGTACGATGAAAGCTGTTTGCGCTGCTGCTGCTGCTAATTGAGGGTAGACGGGGAACAGATGCTCTTTTTCTAGCTGGCGGCATACCACGTGGGGCAGGTCACAGGGGCCAGTTGATATTCTGTAATGAGGTGTTATCGCTCTCCGCCGGAATCCCGGCAGTCAATCAGTTGCCCACGTGTTAACGCAGATGACCGGAAGCAGAACCTGGTACGTAGCTCTGATGCAAGTAAACCTGCGGCAAAGAGCGCAGCAAAGTGATTAGTACGATGAAAGCTGTTTTCACCGCTGCTGCTAAGTGAGAGCAGACGGGGAACAGATGCTCCTTTTCTTGCTGGCAGCAGATTACATGGGGCAGGTCACAGGGGCCAGTTGATATGCTTTAATGACGTGGTATCGCATTCCGCTGGAGTTCCGGGAGTCAATCAGTTGCCCACATGTAGTAACGCAGATGACCGGAAACACAGCTTTGTACGTAGCTCTGATGCAAGTAAACCTGCAGCAAAGAGCGCAGAAAAGTGATTTGTGCGATGACAGCTGTTTTCGCCGCGTCTGCTAAGTGAGAGTAAACGGGGAACAGATGCTGCTTTTCTAGCCGGCAGTAGACCACGTGGTGCAGGTCAGAGGGGCAAGTTGATATGCTGCAATGACGTGGTATCGCTCTCCGCTGGAATCCAGACAGTCAATCAGTTTCCCACGTGTGGTAACGCAGATGACAGGAATCACAGCCTGGTACGTAGCTCTGATGCAAGTAACCCTGCGGCAAGGAGCGCAGCAAAGTGATTTGTGCGATGAAAGCTGTTTTTTGAAGCTACTGCTAAGTGAGGGTAGCCGGGGAACAGATGCTCCTTTTCTAGCTGGCAGCAGATTACATGGGGCAGGTCACAGGGGCCAGTTGATATGCTGTAATGACGTGGTATCGCTCTCCGCTGGAGTTCCGGGAGTCAATCAGTTTCCCACGTGTGGTAACGGAGATGACAGGAAGCACAGCCTGGTACGTAGCTCTAATGCAAGTCAACCTGCGGCAAAGAGCGCAGAATAGTGATTAGTGTGATGAAAGCTGTTTTCGCCGCTGCTGCTAAGTGAGGGTAGACGGGGAACAGATGCTTTTCCATCCGGCAGTAGACCACGTGTGGCAGGTCACAGGGGCCAGTTGATAAGATGTAATGACGTGGTATCGCTCTCTGCCGGAATACCGGCAGTCGGTCAGTTGCCAACGTGTGGTAACGCATATGACTGGAAGCTCAGCCTGGTACGTAGTTCTGATGCAGGTAAACCTGCGGCAAAGAGCGCAGCAAAGTAATTAGTGCAATGAAAGTTGGTTTCGCCGCTGCTGCTAAGTGAGGGTAGACGGGGAACAGATGCTCCTTTTCTTGCTGGTAGCAGATCAGGGGGGCAGTTCACAGGGCCCAGTCGATATGGTGTAATGAGGTGCTATCGCTCTCCGCTGAAATACCGGCAGTCGGTCAGTTGCCAACGTGTGGTAACGCATATGACTGGAAGCTCAGCCTGGTACGTAGTTCTGATGCAAGTAAACCTGCGGCAAAGAGCGCAGAAAAGTGATTAGTACGATGAAAGCTGTTTGCGCTGCTGTTGCTGCTAATTGAGGGTAGACGGGGAACAGATGCTCTTTTTCTAGCTGGCGGCATACCACGTGGGGCAGGTCACAGGGGCCAGTTGATATTCTGTAATGAGGTGGTATCGCTCTCCGCCGGAATCCCGGCAGTCAATCAGTTGCCCACGTGTTAACGCAGATGACCGGAAGCAGAACCTGGTACGTAGCTCTGATGCAAGTAAGCCTGCAACAAAGAGCGCAGCGAAGTGATTAGTGCGATGAAAGCTGTCCTCGCTGCTGCTGCTAAGTGATAGTAGACGGGGAACAGATGCTCTTTTCTTTTCTGGAAAAGCAGCGCTGAACAGACGAGGACAGAGACGAGGCGACAAGGACGGGCGCTGAACTGACAACAAATTTTATTGAAGGGATTCACATTTATAAACGTAGTGCAGCTACCGTTCGCGCATGCTCAGGAAAGTCAGCTCTTTTGGTTAATGCGGCAAGTTGGGCGTGTTGTGCATACAGATGCTCCTTTTCTAGCCGGCAGTAGACCACGTGGTGCAGGTCAGAGGGCCAGTTGATATGCTGTAATGACGTGGTATCGCTCTCCGCCTGAATCCCGGCAGTCAATCAGTTGCCCACGTGTGGAAACGCAGATGACCGGAAGCGCAGCCTGGTACGTAGCTCTGATGCAAGTAAACCTGCGGCGAACAGCGCAGCAGAGTGTTTAGTGCGATGAAAGTTGTTTTCGCCGCTCCTGCTAAGTAAGGGTAGACGCGGAACAGATGCTCCTTTTCTAGGTGGCAGCAGACCACGTGGGGCAGGTCACAGGGGCCAGTTGATATGCTAGAATGACGTGGTATCGCTCTTCGCTGAAATCCCGGCAGTCAATCAGGTGTCAACGTGTGGTTACGTAGATGACCAGAAGCTCAGCCTGGTACGTTGCTCTGATGCAAGTAAACCTGCGGCAAAGAGCGCAGCAAAGTGATTAGTGCGATGAAAGTTGTTTTCGCCGCTGCTGCTAAGTGAGGGTAGACGGGGAACAGATACTCCTTTTCTTGCTCGCAGCAGATCAGGTGGGGCAGGTCACAGGGGCCAGTCGATATGCTGCAATGCCGTGGTATCGCTCTCCGTTGAAATACCGGCAGCCAGTCAGTTGCCCACGTGTGGTAACGCAGATGACCGGAAGCACAGCCTGGTACGTAGCTCTGATGCAAGTCAACCTGCGGCAAAGAGCGCAGAAAAGTGATTAGTGCGATGAAAGTTGTTTTCGCCGCTGCTGCTAATTGAGGGTAGACGGGGAACAGATGCTCTTTTTCAAGCTGGCGGCAAACCACGTGGGGCAGGTCACAGGGGCCAGTTAATATTCTGTAATGAGGATGTATCGCTCTCCGCCGGAATCCCGGCAGTCAATCAGTTGCCCACGTGTTAACGCAGAAGACCGGAAGCGCAGCCTGGTACGTAGCTCTGATGCAAGTAAACCTGCGGCGAACAGCGCAGCAAAGTGATTAGTGCGATGAAAGTTGTTTTCGCCGCTGTTGCTAAGTGAGGGTAGACGGGGAACAGATGCTCCTTTTCTAGCTGGCAGCAGTCCACGTGGGGCAGGTCACAGGGGCCAGTTGATATGCTGTAATGACGTGGTATCGCTCTCCGTTGGAGTCCCGGCAGTCAATCAGTTGCCCACGTGTGGTAACACAGATGACCGGAAGCACAGCCTGGTACGTAGCTGTGATGCAAGTCAACCTGCGGCAAAGAGCGCAGAAAAGTGATTAGTGCGATGAAAGGTGTTTGCGCTGCTGCTGCTAAGTGAGGGTAGACGGGGAACAGATGCTCCTATTCTAGCCGGCAGTAGACCACGTGGTGCAGGTCAGAGGGGCCAGTTGATATGCTGTAATGACGTGGTATCGCTCTCCGCTGGAACCCCGCCAGTCAATCAGTTGGCCACTTGTAACACAGATGACAAGAAGCACAGCCTGGTACGTAGCTGTGATACAAGTAAACCTCGGCGAAGAGCGCAGCAAAGTGATTATTGCGATGAAAGCTGTTTTCGAAGCTGCTGCTAAGTGAGAGTAGACGGGGAACAGATGCTCCTTTTGTAGCTGGCAGTAGGCCACGTGGGGCAAGTCACAGGGGCCAGTTGATATGCTGTAATGACGTGGTATCGCTCTCCGCTGAAATACTGGCAGTCAGTCAGTTGCCCACGTGTGGTAACGCAGATGACAGGAAGCAAAGCCTTGTACGTAGCTCTTATGCAAGAAAACCTGCGGCAAAGAGCGCAGCAAAGTGATTGGTACGTTGAAAGGTGCTTTCGAAGCTGCTGCTAAGTGAGGGTAGACGGGGAAGAGATGCTCCTTTTCTTGCTGGCAGCAGATTACGTGGGGCAGGTCACAGGGGCCAGTTAATATGCTGTAATGACGTGGTATCGCTCTCCGCTGGAATCCCGGCAGTCAATCAGTTTCCCAAGTGTGGAATCGCAGATGACAGGAAGCACAGCCTGGTACGTAGCTCTGATGCAAGTAAACCTGCGGCAAAGAGCGCAGCAAAGTGATTAGTGCGATGAAAGCTGTTTTCGAAGCTGCTGCTAAGTGAGGGTAGACGGGGAACAGACGCTCCTTTTGTAGCTGGCAGCAGGCCACGTGGGGCAAGTCACAGGGGCCAGTTGATATGCTGTAATGACGTGGTATCGCTCTCCGCTGGAATCCCGGCAGTCAATCAGTTGCCCACGTGTTACGCAGATGACCGGAAGCGCAGCCTGGTACGTAGCTCTGATGCAAGTAAACCTGCTGCGAATAGCGCAGCAAAGTGATTATTGCGATGAAAATTGTTTCCGCTGCTCCTGCTAAGTGAGGGCAGACGAGGAACAGATGCTCCTTTTCTAGCTGGCAGCAGGCCACGTGGGGCAGGTCACAGCGGCCAGTTGATATGCTGTAATGACGTGGTATCGCTCTCCGCTGGAATCCCGGCAGTCAATCAGTATCCCAAGTGTGGAAATGCAGATGACAGGAAGCACAGCCTGGTATGTAGCTCTGATGCAAGTAAACCTCGGCGAAGAGCGCAGCAAAGTGATTATTGCGATGAAGGTTGTTTTCGCCGCTGCTGCTAAGTGAGGGTAGACGGGGAACAGATGCTCCTTTTCTTGCTGGCAGCAGATTACGTGGGGTAGGTCACAGGGGCCAGTTGATATGCTGTAATAACGTGGTATCGCTCTCTGCTGGAGTCCCGGCAGTCAATGAGTTGCTCACGTGTGGTAACGCAGACGACCGGAAGCATAGCCTGGTACGTAGCTCTGATGCAAGTCAACCTGCGGCAAAGAGCGCAGAAAAGTGATTAGTGCGATGAAGGTTGTTTTCGCCGCTGCTGCTAAGTGAGGGTAGACGGGGAACAGATGCACCTTTTCTTGCTGGTAGCAGATCAGGTGGGGCAGGTCACAGGGGCCAGTCGATATGCTGTAATGACGTGCTATCGCTCTCCGCTAGAATCCCGGCAGTCAATCAGTTGCTCACGTGTGGTAACGCAGACGACCGGAAGCACAGCCTGGTACGTAGCTCTGATGCAAGTCAACCTGCGGCAAAGAGCGCAGAAAAGTGATTAGTGCGATGAAAGTTGTTTTCGCCGCTGCTGATAAGTGAGGGTAGACGGGGAACAGATGCTCCTTTTCTAGCTGGCAGCAGGCCACGTGGGGCAGGTCACAGGGGCCAGTTGATATGCTGTAATGACGTGGTATCGCTCTCCGCTGGAATTCCGGCAGTCAATCAGTTTCCCAAGTGTGGAAACTCAGATGACAGGGAGCACAGCCTGGTACGTAGCTCTGATGCAAATAAAGCTGCGGCAAAGAGCGCAGCAAAGTGATTAGTGCGATGAAAGCTGTTTTCGAAGCTGCTGCTAAGTGAGGGTAGACGGGGAACAGATGCTCCTTTTCTTGCTGGCAGCAGACTACGTGGGGCAGGTCACAGGGGCCAGTTGATATGCTGTAATGACGTGGTATCGCTCTCCGCTGGAGTCCCAGCAGTCAATCAGTTGCCCACTTGTGGTAACACAGATGACAGGAAGCTCAGCCTGGTACGTAGCTCTGATGCAAGTAAACCTGCGGCGAAGAGCACAGCAAAGTGATTAGAGCGATGAAAGTTGTTTTCGCCGCTCCTGCTAATTGAGGGTAGACGAGGAACAGATGCTCCTTTTCTGGGTGGCAGCAGACCACGTGGGGCAGGTCACAGGGGCCAGTTGATATGCTATAATGACGTGGTATCACTCTACGCTGGAATCCCGGCAGTCAATCAGTTGTCAACGTGCGGTTACGTAGATGACCAGAAGCTCAGCCTGGTACGTAGCTCTGATGCAAGTAAACCTGCGGCGAACAGCGCAGCAAAGTGATTAGTGCGATGAAAGTTCTTTCCGCCGCTCCTGCTAAGTGAGGGTAGACGGGGAACAGATGCTCCTTTTCTTGCTGGCAGGAGATTACGTGGGGTAAGTCACAGGGGCCAGTTGATATGCTGTAATGACGTGGTATCGCTCTCTGCTGGAGTCCCGGCAGTCAATCAGTTGCTCACGTGTGGTAACGGAGACGACCGGAAGCACAGCCTTGTACGTAGCTCTGATGCAAGTCAACCTGCGGCAAAGAGCGCAGCAAAGTGATTAGTGCGATGAAAGTTGTTTTCGCCGCTGCTGCTAAGTGAGGGTAGACGGGGAACAGATGCTCCTTTTCTAGCTGGCAGCAGGCCACGTGGGGCAGGTCACAGGGGCCAGTTGATATGCTGTAATGACGTGGTATTGCTCTCCGCTGGAATTCCGGCAGTCAATCAGTTTCCCAAGTGTGGAAACTCAGATGACAGGAAGCACAGCCTGGTACGTAGCTCTGATGCAAATAAACCTGCGGCAAAGAGCGCAGCAAAGTGATTAGTGCAATGAAAGCTGTTTTCGAAGCTGCTGCTAAGTGAGGGTAGACGGGGAACAGATGCTCCTTTTCTTGGTGGCAGCAGATTACGTGGGGCAGGTCACAGGGGCCAGTTGATATGCTGTAATGACGTGGTATCGCTCTCCGCTGGAGTCCCTGCAGTCAATCAGTTGCCCACTTGTGGTAACACAGATGACAGGAAGCACAGCCTGGTACGTAGCTCTGATGCAAGTAAACCTGCGGCGAAGAGCGCAGCAAAGTGATTAGAGCGATGAGAGTTGTTTTCGCCGCTCCTGCTAATTGAGGGTAGACGAGGAACAGATGGTCCTTTTCTAGGTGGCAGCAGCACACGTGGGGCAGGTCACAGGGGCCAGCTGATATGCTATATTGACGTGGTATCACTCTCCGCTGGAATCCCGGCAGTCAATCAGTTGTCAACGTGTGGTTACGTAGATGACCGGAAGGTCAGCCTGGTACGTAGCTCTGATGCAAGTAAACCTGCGGCAAAGAGCGCAGCAAAGTGATTTGTGCTATGAAAGCTGTTTTCGATGCTGCTGCTAAGTGAGGGTAGACGGGGAACAGATGCTCCTTTTCTTGCTGGCAGCAGATTACGTGGGGTAGGTCACAGGGGCCAGTTGATATGCTGTAATGACGTGGCATCTCTCTCTGCTGGAGTCCCGGCAGTCAATCAGTTGCTCACGTGTGGTAACGCAGATGACTGGAAGCACAGCCTGGTACGTAGCTCAGATGCAAGTCAACCTGCGGCAAAGAGCACAGAAAAGTGATTAGTGCGATGAAAGTTGTTTTCGCCGCTGCTGCTAAGCGAGGGTAGATGGGGAACAGATGCTCCTTTTCTTGCTGGTAGCAGATCAGGTGGGGCAGGTCACAGGGGCCAGTCGATATGCTGTAATGACGTTCTATCGCTCTCCGCTGAAATACTGGCAGTCAGTCAGTTGCCCACGTGTGGTAACGCAGATGACAGGAAGCGCAGCCTGGTACGTAGCTCTGATGCAACTAAACCTGCGGCAAAGAGCGCAGCAAAGTGATTAGTGCGATGAAAGCTGTTCTCGAATCTGCTGCTAAGTGAGGGTAGACGGGGAACAGATGCTCCTTTTGTAGCTGGCAGCAGGCCACGTTTGGCAGGTCACAGGGGCCAGTTGATATGCTGTAATGACGTGGTATCGCTCTCCGCTGGAATCCCGGCAGTCAATCAGTTTCCCAAGTGTGGTAACGCAGATGACAGAAAGCACAGCCTGGTACGTAGCTCTGATGCAAGTAAACCTGCGGCAAAGAGCGCAGCAAAGTGATTAGTGCGATGAAAGCTGTTTTCGAAGCTGCTGCTAAGTGAGGGTAGATGCTCCTTTTCTTGCTGGTAGCAGATCAGGTGGGGCAGGTCACAGGGGCCAGTCGATATGCTGTAATGACGTGCTATCGCTCTCCGCTGAAATACTGGCAGTCAGTCAGTTGCCCACGTGTGGTAACGCAGATGACAGGAAGCGCAGCCTGGTACGTAGCTCTGATGCAGGTAAACCTGCGGCAAATAGCGCAGCAAAGTGATTAGTGCGATGAAAGCTGTTTTTGAATCTGCTGCTAAGTGAGGGTAGACGGGGAACAGATGCTCCTTTTGTAGCTGGCAGCAGGCCACGTTTGGCAGGTCACAGGGGCCAGTTGATATGCTGTAATGACGTGGTATCGCTCTCCGCTGGAATCCCGGCAGTCAATCAGTTTCCCAAGTGTGGAAACGCAGATGACAGGAAGCACAGCCTGGTACGTAGCTCTGATGCAAGTCAACCTGCGGCAAAGAGCGCCGCAAAGTGATTAGTGCGATGAAAGCTGTTTTCGCCGCTGCTGCCAAGTGAGGGTAGACGGTGAACAGATGCTCCTTTTCTTGCTGGCAGCAGATTACGTGGGGTAGGTCACAGGGGCCAGTTGATATGCTGTAATGACGTGTCATCGCTCTCTGCTGGAGTCCCGGCAGTCAATCAGTTGCTCACGTGTGGTAACGCAGATGACCGGAAGAACAGCCTGGTACGTAGCTCAGATGCAAGTCAACCTGCGGCAAAGAGCGCAGAAAAGTGATTAGTGCGATGAAAGTTGTTTTCGCCGCTGCTGCTAAGTGAGGGTAGATGGGGAACAGATGCTCCTTTTCTTGCTGGTAGCAGATCAGGTGGGGCAGGTCACAGGGGCCAGTCGATATGCTGTAATGACGTGCTATCGCTCTCCGCTGAAATACTGGCAGTCAGTCAGTTGCCCACGTGTGGTAACGAAGATGACAGGAAGCGCAGCCTGGTACGTAGCTATGATGCAAGTACACCTGCGTTGAACAGCGCAGCAAAGTGATTAGTGCGATGAAAGCTGTTCTCGCTGCTGCTAAGTGAGAGTTGACGGGGAACAGATGCTCCTTTTCTAGCCGGCAGACGATTTTGTGCAGGTCAGAGGGGCCAGGTGAAATGCGGTAATGACGTGGTATCGCTCTCCGCTGGAACCGCGCCAGTCAATCAGTTGCCCACTTGTAACACAGATGGCAGGAAGCACAGCCTGGTATGTAGCTCTGATGCAAGTAAACCTCGGCGAAGAGCGCAGCAAAGTGATTATTGCGATTAAAGCTGTTTTCGGCGCTGCTGCTAAGTGATCTTGTGATTGCCCCTTATTTTTTTTGCGGTAACATTTGTACATAGAACTATGCACCAACTAGCCCCGCAACAAGTGTTACCAGAGTCTGGTACGTAGCTCTGATGCAAGTCAACCTGCGGCAAAGAGCGCTGAAAAGGGATAAGTGCGATGAAAGCTGTTTTAGAAGCTGCTGCTAAGTGAGGATAGACGGGGAGCAGATGCTCCTTTTCTTGCTGGAGGCAGATTACGTGGGGTAGGTCACAGGGGCCAGTTGATATGCTAAAATGACGTGGTATCGCTCTCTGCTGGAGTCCCGGCAGTCAATCAGTTGCTCACGTGTGGTAACTCAGATGACCGGAAGCACAGCCTGGTACGTAGCTCTGATGCAAGTCAACCTGCGGCAAAGAGCGCAGAAAAGTGATTATTGCGATGAAAGTTGTTTTCGCCGCTGCTGCTAAGTGAGGTTAGACGGGGAACAGATGCTCCTTTTCTTGCTGGTAGCAGATCAGGTGGGGAAGGTCACAAGGGCCAGTCGATATGCTGTAATCACGTGCTATCGCTCTCCGCTGAAATACTGGCAGTCGGTCAGTTGCCCATGTGTGGTAACGCAGATGACAGGAAGCACAGCCTTGTACGTAGCTCTGATGCAAGTAAACCTGCGGCAAAGAGCGCAGCAAAGTAATTAGTGCAATGAAAGTTGGTTTCGCCGCTGCTGCTAAGTGAGGGCAGACGGGGAACAGATGCTCCTTTTCTAGCTGGCAGCAGGCCACGTGGGGCAGGTCAGAGCGGCCAGTTGATATGCTGTAATGACGTGGTATCGCTCTCCGCTGGAATCCCGGCAGTCAATCAGTTTCCCAAGTGTGGAATCGCAGATGACAGGAAGCACAGCCTGGTACGTAGCTCTGATGCAAGTAAACCTGCGGCAAAGAGCGCAGCAAAGTAATTAGTGCAATGAAAGTTGGTTTCGCCGCTGCTGCTAATTGAGGGCAGACGGGGAACAGATGCTCCTTTTCTAGCTGGCAGCAGGCCACGTGGGGCAGGTCAGAGCGGCCAGTTGATATGCTGTAATGACGTGGTATCGCTCTCCGCTGGAATCCCGGCAGTCAATCAGTTTCCCAAGTGTGGAAACGCAGATGACAGGAAGCACAGCCTGGTACGTAGCTCTGATGCAAGTAAACCTGCGGCGAACAGCGCAGAAAAGTTATTTGTGCGATGACAGCTGTTTTCGCCGCTGCTGCTAAGTGAGGGTAGACGGGGAACAGATGATCCTTTTCTTGCTGGCAGCAGGCCACGTGGGGCAGGTCAGAGCGGCCAGTTGATATGCTGTAATGACGTGGTATCGCTCTCCGCTGGAATCCCGGCAGTCAATCAGTTTCCCAAGTGTGGAATCGCAGATGACAGGAAGCACAGCCTGGTACGTAGCTCTGATGCAAGTAAACCTGCGGCAAAGAGCGCAGCAAAGTAATTAGTGCAATGAAAGTTGGTTTCGCCGCTGCTGCTAAGTGAGGGCAGACGGGGAACAGATGCTCCTTTTCTAGCTGGCAGCAGGCCACGTCGGGCAGGTCAGAGCGGCCAGTTGATATGCTGTAATGACGTGGTATCGCTCTCCGCTGGAATCCCGGCAGTCAATCAGTTTCCCAAGTGTGGAATCGCAGATGACAGGAAGCACAGCCTGGTACGTAGCTCTGATGCAAGTAAACCTGCGGCAAAGAGCGCAGCAAAGTGATTAGTGCGATGAAAGCTGTTTTCGAAGCTGCTGCTAAGTGAGGGCAGACGGGGAACAGATGCTCCTTTTCTAGCTGGCAGCAGGCCACGTGGGGCAGGTCAGAGCGGCCAGTTGATATGCTGTAATGACGTGGTATCGCTGTCCGCTGGAATCCCGGCAGTCAATCAGTTTCCCAAGTGTGGAAACGCAGATGACAGGAAGCACAGCCTGGTACGTAGCTCTGATGCAAGTAAACCTGCGGCAAAGAGCGCAGCAAAGTGATTATTGCGATGAAAGCTGTTTTCGAAGCTGCTGCTAAGTGAGGGTAGACGGGGAACAGATGATCCTTTTCTTGCTGGCAGCAGATTACGTGGGGCAGGTCACAGGGGCCAGTTTAGATGATGTAATGACGTGGTATCGCTCTCCGCTGGAATCCCGGCAGTCAATCAGTTGCCCACGAGTAGTAACGCAGATGACCGGAAACACAGCCTTGTACGTAGCTCTGATGCATGTGAACCTGCAGCAAAGAGCGCAGAAAAGTGATTTGTATGATGACAGCTGTTTTCGCCGCTGCTGCTAAGTGAGGGTAGACGGGGAACAGATGCACCTCTTTTAGGCGGCAGTACACCACGTGGTGCAGGTTAGAGGGGCCAAGTGAAATGCTGTGATGACGTGGTATCGCTCTCCGCCTGAATCCCGGCAGTCAATCAGTTGCCCACGTGTGGAAACGCAGATGACCGGAAGCGCAGCCTGGTACGTAGCTCTGATGCAAGTACACCTGCGGCGAACAGCGCAGCAAAGTAATTAGTGCGATGAAAGCTGTTCTCGCTGCTGCTAAGTGAGAGTTGACGGGGAACAGATGCTCCTTTTCTAGCCGGCAGACGATGTGGTGCAGGTCAGAGGGGCCAGGTGAAATGCGGTAATGACGTGGTATCGCTCTCCGCTGGAACCCCGGCAGTCAATGAGTTGCCCACTTGTTACACAGATGACAGGAAGCACAGCCTGGTACGTAGCTCTGATGCAAGTAAGCCTCGGCGGAGAGCGCAGCAAAGTGATTATTGCGATGAAAGCTGTTTTCGCCGCTGCTGCTAAGTGATCTTGTGATTGTCGCTTATATTTTTGCGCTAACATTTGTACATAGAACTATGCACCAACTAGCCCCGCGACAAGTGCAACCAGAGTCTGGTACGTAGCTCTGATGCAAGTCAACATGCGGCAAAGAGCGCTGCAAAGTGATTAGTGCGATGAAAGGTGTTTTCGCCGCTGCTGCCAAGTGAGGGCAGACGGGGAACAGATGCTACTTTTCTAGCTGGCAGCAGGCCACGTGGGGCTGGTCACAGGGGCCAGTTGATATGCTGTAATGATGTGGTATCGCACTCCGCTGGAATTCCGGCAGTCAATCAGTTGCTCACATGTGGTAACGCAGATGACCGGAAGCACAGCCTGGTACGTAGCTCTGATGCAAGTCAACCTGCGGCAAAGAGCGCTGAAAAGTGATTAGCGCGATGAAAGTTGTTTTCGAAGCTGCTGCTAAGTGAGGGTAGACGGGGAACAGATGCTCCTTTTCTTGCTGGTAGCAGATCAGGTGGGGCAGGTCACAGGGGCCAGTTGATATGCTGTAATGACGTGCTATCGCTCTCCGCTGGAATCCCGGCAGTCAATCAGTTGCCCACGTGTGGAAACGCAGATCACCGGAAGCACAGCCTGGTACGTAGCTCTGATGCAAGTCAACCTGCGGCAAAGAGCGCAGAAAAGTGATTATTGCGATGAAAGTTGTTTTCGCCGCTGCTGCTAAGTGAGGTTAGACGGGGAACAGATGCTCCTTTTCTTGCTGGTAGCAGATCAGGTGGGGCAGGTCACAAGGGCCAGTCGATATGCTGTAATCACGAGCTATCGCTCTCCGCTGAAATACTGGCAGGAGGTCAGTTGCCCATGTGTGGTAACGCAGATGACAGGAAGCACAGCCTTGTACGTAGCTCTGATGCAAGTAAACCTGCTTCAAAGAGCGCAGCAAAGTGATTGGTACGATGAAAGGTGTTTGCGCTGCTGCTGCTAATTGAGGGTAGACGGGGAACAGATGCTCTTTTTCTAGCTGGCGGCATACCACGTGGGGCAGGTCACAGGGGTCAGTTGATATTCTGTAATGAGGTGGTATGGCTCTCCGCCGGAATCGCGGCAGTCAATCAGTTTCCCAAGTGTGGAATCGCAGATGACAGGAAGCACAGCCTGGTACGTAGCTCTGATGCAAGTAAAACCTGCGGCAAAGAGCGCAGCAAAGTGATTAGTGCGATGAAAGCTGTTTTCGAAGCTGCTGCTAAGTGAGGGTAGACGGGGAACAGATGCTCCTTTTCTAGCTGGCAGCAGGCCACGTGGGGCAGGTCAGAGCGGCCAGTTGATATGCTGTAATGACGTGGTATCGCTGTCCGCTGGAATCCCGGCAGTCAATCAGTTTCCCAAGTGTGGAATCGCAGATGACAGGAAGCACAGCCTGGTACGTAGCTCTGATGCAAGTAAAACCTGCGGCAAAGAGCGCAGCAAAGTGATTAGTGCGATGAAAGCTGTTTTCGAAGCTGCTGCTAAGTGAGGGTAGACGGGGAACAGATGCTCCTTTTCTAGCTGGCAGCAGGCCACGTGGGGCAGGTCAGAGCGGCCAGTTGATATGCTGTAATGACGTGGTATCGCTGTCCGCTGGAATCCCGGCAGTCAATCAGTTTCCCAAGTGTGGAATCGCAGATGACAGGAAGCACAGCCTGGTACGTAGCTCTGATGCAAGTAAAACCTGCGGCAAAGAGCGCAGCAAAGTGATTAGTGCGATGAAAGCTGTTTTCGAAGCTGCTGCTAAGTGAGGGCAGACGGGGAACAGATGCTCCTTTTCTAGCTGGCAGCAGGCCACGTGGGGCAGGTCAGAGCGGCCAGTTGATATGCTGTAATGACGTGGTATCGCTCTCCGCTGGAATCCCGGCAGTCAATCAGTTTCCCAAGTGTGGAAACGCAGATGACAGGAAGCACAGCCTGGTACGTAGCTCTGATGCAAGTAAACCTGCAGCAAAGAGCGCAGAAAAGTGATTTGTGCGAGTACAGCTGTTTTCGCAGCTGCTGCTAAGTGAGAGTAGACGGGGAACAGATGCTCCTTTTCTTGCTGGCAGCAGATTACGTGGGGCAGGTCACAGGGGCCAGTTGATATGCTGTAATGACGTGGTATCACTCTCCGCTGGAGTCCCGGCAGTCAATCAGTTGCCCACTTGTGGTAACACAGATGACAGGAAGCACAGCCTGGTACGTAGCTCTGATGCAAGTAAACCTGCGGCGAAGAGCGCAGCAAAGTGATTAGTGCGATGAAAGTTGTTTTCGCCGCTCCTGCTAATTGAGGGTAGACGAGGAACAGATTCTCCTTTTCTTGCTGGCAGCAGATTACGTGGGGCAGGTCACAGGGGCCAGTTGATAAGATGTAAGGACGTGGTATCGATCTCTGACGGAATACCGGCAGTCAGTCAGTTGCACACGTGTGGTAACGCAGATGACAGGAAGCACAGCCTTGTACGTAGCTCTGATGCAATTAAACCTGCGGAAAAGAACGCAGCAAAGTGATTAGTGCGATGAAAGGTGTTTTCGCCTCTGCTGCTAAGTTAGAGCAGACGGGGAACAGATGTTCTTTTTCTAGCTGGCGGGAGACCACGTGGGGCAGGTCACAGGTGCCAGTTGATATGCTGTAATGACGTGGTATCGCTCTCCGCTGGAATCCCGGCAGTCAATCAATTGCCCACGATTAGGAACGCAGATGACTGGAAACACTGCCTTGTACGTAGCTCTGATGCAAGTAAACCTGCAGCAAAAAGCACAGAAACGTGATTTGTATGATGACAGCTGTTTTCGCCGCTGCTGCTAAGTGAGAGTAGACGGGGAACAGATGCTCCTTTTCTTGCTGGCAGCAGATTACGTTGGGCAGGTCACAGGTGCCAGTTGATATGCTGTAATGACGTGGTATCGCTCTCCGCTGGAATCCCGGCAGTCAATCAATTGCCCACGATTAGGAACGCAGATGACTGGAAACACTGCCTTGTATGTAGCTCTGATGCAAGTAAACCTGCAGCAAAAAGCACAGAAACGTGATTTGTATGATGACAGCTGTTTTCGCCGCTGCTGCTAAGTGAGAGTAGACGGGGAACAGATGCTCCTTTTCTTGCTGGCAGCAGATTACGTTGGGCAGGTCACAGGGGCCAGTTGATAAGATGTAATGACGTGGTATCGATCTCTGACGGAATACCGGCAGTCAGTCAGTTGCCAACGTGTGGTAACGCATTTGACCGGAAGCTCAGCCTGGTACTTAGCTATGATGCAAGACAACCTGCGGCAAAGAGCGCAGCAAAGTAATTAGTGCGATAAAAGTTGGTTTCGCTGCTGCTGCTAGGTGAGGGTAGACGGGGAACAGATGCTGATTTTCTTGCTGGCAGCAGATCAGGTGGGGCAGGTCACAGGGGCCAGTCGATATGCTGTAATGACGTGGTATCGCTCTCCGCTGGAATCCCTGCAGTCAATCAGTTTCCCAAGTGTGGAAACGCAGATGACAGGAAGCACAGCCTGGTACGTAGTTCTGATACAAGTAAACCTGCAGCAAAGAGCACAGAAAAGTGATTTGTGCGATGACAGCTGTTTTCGCCGCTGCTGCTAAGTGAGAGTAGACGGGGAAAAGATGCTCCCTTCCTAGCCGGCAGTAGACAACGTGGTGCAGGTCAGAGGGGCCAGTTGATATGCTGTAATGACGTGGTATCGCTCTCCGCTGGAACCCCGCCAGTCAATTAGTTGCCCGCTTGTAACACAGATGACAGGAAGCACAGCCTGGTACGTAGCTCTGATGCAAGTAAACCTCGGCGAAGAGCGCAGCAAAGTGATTAGTGCGATGAAAGTTGTTTTCGCCGCTCCTGCTAATTGAGGGTAGACGAGGAACAGATGATCCTTTTCTAGGTGGCAGCAGACCACGTGGGGCAGGTCACAGGGGCCAGTTGATATGCTCTAATGACGTGGTATCGCTCTCCGCTGGAATCCTGGCAGTCAATCAGTTGTCAACGTGTGGTTACGTAGATAACCGGAAGCTCAGCCTGGTACATAGCTCTGATGAAAGTAAACCTGCGGCAAAGAGCGCAGCAATGTGATTAGTGCGATGAAAGTTGTTTTCGCCGCTGCTGCTAAGTGAGAGTAGACGGGGAACAGATGCTCCTTTTCTTGCTGGCAGCAGATCAGGTGGGGCAGGCCACAGGGGCCAGTTGATATGCTATAATGACGTGGTATCGCTCTCCGCGAAAATCCTGGCAGTCAATCAGTTGTCAACGTGTGGTTACGTAGATGACCGGAAGCTCAGCCTGGTACATAGCTCTGATGAAAGTAAACCTGCGGCAAAGAGCGCAGCAATGTGATTAGTGCGATGAAAGTTGTTTTCGCCGCTGCTGCTAAGTGAGAGTAGACGGGGAACAGATGCTCCTTTTCTTGCTGGCAGCAGATCAGGTGAGGCAGGCCACAGGGGCCAGTCGATATGCTGAAATGACGTGGTATCTCTCTCCGCTGAAATACCGGCAGTCAGTCAGTTGCCCACGTGTGGTAACGCAGATGACCGGAAGCATAGCCTGGTACATAGCACTGATTCAATTGAACCTGCGGCAAACAGCGCAGCAAAGCGATCAGTACGATGAAAGCTGTTTTCGCTGCTGCTGCTAAGTGAGGGTAGACGGGGAACAGATGCTCTTTTTCTAGCTGGCGAGAGACCACGTGGGGCAGGTCACAGGGGCCAGTTGATATGCTGTAATGACGTGGTATCGCTCTCCGCTGAAATACCGGCAGTCAATCAGTTGCCCACGAGTAGTAACGCAGATGACCGGAAACACAGCCTTGTACGTAGCTCTGATGCAAGTAAACTTGCAGCAAAGAGCGCAGAAAAGTGATTTGTATGATGACAGCTGTTTTCGCCGCTGCTGCTAAGTGAGAGTAGATGGGGAACAGATGCTCCTTTTTTTAGGCGGCAGTAGACCACGTGGTGCAGGTTAGAGGGGCCAGGTGAAATGCTGTGATGACGTGGTATCGCTCTCCGCCTGAATCCCGGCAGTCAATCAGTTGCCCACGTGTGGAAACGCAGATGACCGGAAGCGCAGCCTGGTACGTAGCTCTGATACAAGTATACCTGCGGCGAACAGCGCAGCAAAGTGATTAGTGCGATGAAAGCTGTTTAGAAGCTGCTGCTAAGTGAGGGTAGACGGGGAACAGATGCTCCTTTTCTTGCTGGCAGCAGATTACGTGGGGTAGGTCACAAGGGCCAGTTGATATGCTGTAATCACGTGGTATCGCTCTCTGCTGGAGTCCCGGCAGTCAATCAGTTGCTCACATGTGGTAACGCAGATGACCGGAAGCACAGCCTGGTACGTAGCTCTGATGCAAGTCAACCTGCGGCAAAGAGCGCAGAAAAGTGATTATTGCGATGAAAGTTGTTTTCGCCGCTGCTGCTAAGTGAGGGTAGACGGGGAACAGATGCTCCTTTTCTTGCTGGTAGCAGATCAGGTGGGGCAGGTCACAGGGGCCAGTCGATATGCTGTAATGACGTGCTATCGCTCTCCGCTGAAATACTGGCAGTCAGTCAGTTGCCCACGTGGGGTAACGCAGATGACAGGAAGCACAGCCTTGTATGTAGCTCTTGTATCGTACGTCTAAAGGGAATAGGCACACATTGCAGCAAGGTGCTGTGCCGACGAAGAAAAAGCCTCTCGGCAGTTTATTCCTCTCCTTTTTAAAGGCCACGAAACGAAAGAGGGGAAGGGGAACGAGGGAGGGAAAGATGCGGCCCGCCGTTCTCGGGCTGATAAGCTGCTATCTGATACATTTTCTCTTCTGTATAAAAAACAAAAAAAAACAAAAAGACAAACTACGATATTTGGCGGAAACTGCAGTCTTAGTGAAGTCGTCGAGGTTCCGCACGTTGCCTGGTTGATTTCCGAGGACCTGACGAGGTGAGATCGTTTTCATGCGTAGCTGCTTTTGGATCTTCGATGTTCTGTCTGTGCCGTGGAGATTGTTCTTGCGAGATGTCGACGTCCCGGCCTGTCTCCTGAGCCGCGTGCGTCGGATGCACCATGCTTTGTCGGTCTGTATGTGCGTGTCCTCCCGGGCGGTCGATATCCTGGTCTTTGTCGCTGAGACACTGTTTTCCCAGGCTGTCGACGTCCTGATCTCTGTGCATACTTTCATCGCCTCCGGGAATGTGCAGCAAGTGTTGCCTGTTTCTCCTCAAGAGCCGCTGGTTCTCAGTCTTCACCACGTACGACTTCGGTGCTGCTTTCTCGATTACTGTTGCTGTGCGTGACCAGTTGTCGCCGTGCACACGAACTGAACTGCCCTCTTTGAGAGGTGGCATACCTTTCCCCTCGAAGATTGGCAATGCTTTCGCACTGGGACACTGGAATCCTCGTTGTATTCAGGCAGGGAAGTGCGGAGGCGTCGGCCTTGCAGCAGTTCGCCCGGAGAGCGGCCATCTTCTAAGGGAGAAGAACGATAGGCTAAGAGACTCAACCAAAAGTCACCGCGTGACTCATTCGTCTTCTTATGGATGCGCTTAATTTTCTGAACCCCCTTTTCCGCAAGCCCATTTGACCTTGGGAATTCTGGACTCGATGTGATGTGCTGGAAGTCGTACTTCTGCGCAAACAAACGAAATTCTCGCGATGAAAACTGGGGCCCGTTGTCAGTCCACACTTGCACCGGGATGCCGTACCGTGAGAAAATGGCCGATATCTTGACTATGACCTCTTTTGCCGCTGTGCCTCTTAGCTTCTCTACTTCAGGGAAATTTGAGTGGGCATCGTACACTACGACATAAGCGGCTCCCCCAAACTGGCAGAGGTCAATTCCTACGCGGTACCATGGCCTATCCGGGGTGGGCTGCATGAGCAAGGATTCCCTCTGCTGGTTGTACGCATACTTTTGGCAAGTACTGCACACTCGCACGAACTCGTCAATGGCACTGTTTAGCGCAGGCCAGAATACCAATCTCCGCGCGCTGGCTTTGCATTTATTTAGTCCAAGGTGCCCCTCGTGAATCCTCTGAAGAATTTCTGCTCTCATAGATTTAGGTATGACAACTTTAGAGCCCTTGAGCAGTATTCCTTCTACCACAGACAGCTCTCTGGCAAACGGTTTCAGTTCACCGTCGATGGCAGCCCCTTGTGAAATTCGCTGTCTCACCTCGCTTAAGTACGGGTCATCCCTGATTTCGTTTTCCAGACGCTCTTTCATTGGCGTGCTTACGATGCTGGAGACGACCTGTACGGCATGGATGTCGCAGTCTGCTTCCGATGAGGCACTCGACGCCTGCGTTGGCACCGGTGCACGTGACTACATGTCCGCCAGCAGCAAGTCTTTGCCAGGAACGAACTGCAACGTATAATCATATTGTAGCAGCCTAATAAAAAAACGCTGCAATCGCGGAGGCATGTCTGCAATGTTCTTTTGGGAAATTGCAAGCAAGGGCCTATGGTCAGTTTCGATCAGTAGCCTGCGGCCATAAACAAAATGATGGAACTTTTCGCATGCGAACACTACCGCAAGCGTTTCCTTTTCAATTTGCGAATAGCGGGTTTCGCTATCTGTTAGGGTCCTTGATGCGTACGACACTGGTCGCCAGTCACTGCCATATCGCTGCAGTAGTGCAGCGCCCAAACCATTCCCCGAAGCGTCCGCAGTGATCTTGGTTTCCTTTGCTTCATCAAAAAGCGCCAGTATAGGAGGGTTTGTCAGTGCGTCGCAAATTTCTCTCCATTCACGCTGATGCGCCGCCGTCCATTCAAACATGACGTTTTCTTTTAAGAGTGTGCGCAGTAAGACTGTCTTATCACTCAGTGACGGGACGTACTTGCGAAAGTAGTTAACAACGCCCATCATTCTGCGCACTGAATGCCTATCTTGCGGCGCCGGCAGCGAAAGGACGCCTTCAACTAAGTTGCGACCGGGGCGAACGCCTTGCTCACCTATTACGTCGCCCAAGAACGCAATTTCTTTCAACCCAAACACGCATTTCTGCCTGTTAAACGTCAAGCCCGCCTGTGCTGCCCGCGTTAGCACGGCCTGGAGGCGCTCGTTATGCTGCTTCTTACTGTCACCCCACACTAGAATATCATCAATGTATATGCGGACGCCTTCCAGTCCCTCGAAGATTTCAGTTAGCGTTTTCTGGAAAACTTCGCTCGCTGATGAAATTCCAAAAGGAAGACGCAAAAATCGGTAACACCCAAATGGTGTCGCAAAAGTACACACCCGCGATGTAGCTTCCTCTAATGGGATTTGATGGAAACCTGCATTTGCGTCTAGCCAGGAAAAAACTTTGCACCCGAAAGCTCTGCCTCAATCTCTTCCCTTGTTGGCATTGGATAGTGCTCGCGTTTGATGTTCTTGTTGATTTCCCTTGGATCCATGCAGACACGAAGCGCTCCATCTTTCTTACGCGCTATCACCAAGGGCTTACCCATTCTGTGGGCTCATCCACCTTTTTGATAATGGCAGCCTTTTCCATGCGCTCCAGTTCTTGTCGAAGAGGGTCCCGGAGGGCCAAAGGTACTCTTCGTGCTGGATGCACTACTGGGACAGCATCCGCCCGCAGGACCATCCGGTACTGCCGTCCAACACACCCCGTACCCTGGAACAAGTCTGGAAAGGCTTTCTCCGGTGCTGTCTCATTCCATTCCACCGAATCCACAGCTTCCGGCCCTAGCCCAAACTGCTGACATGTCTGCAGCCCTAGTATGGCCTGCCGACCCTTCTTGACCACGAAGAAGGTCACAACGTGTGCCACACCGTTGAGAACAAGGATCTCTCTATCCACTCTGACATGCTTGATAGCACTGCCGTTGTACGCCTTCAGCACTGCAGTGCTTTTCTGGAGGCTCGCGGTGTTTTTCAAAGGACGGTAAAGAGTTACAGGAACTATGTTTTCTTGTGAGCCTGTGTCAACTTTGAATCTAATTTCTTTGCCGCGTATGTTTCCGCCGACCGTCCTGTCTGCACCGGCCCCGCCGCTGATTCCGCACACTCCGATATCTAAAATATCGAACCCGTCCTCCATCTTATCTTCTTTTACTTCATCTACCTGTCTGCTCTGGCGGCGCCTGCAGCATACCGCAAAATGATTCGGCTTCTTGCAAGCATAACATATCTTTCCATACGCCGGGCAGTCTCCTTGCGCATGAGCCCTGTTGCATTGTCGACATCGAAAAGGTTTCCGGTCATGCTCCCGTTTGTGGGCGTAGTCTACTTGTAGGGTGTCATTCGACCAAGCAGCATTTTGCCGCGCCGAGACCTCGGCCGCTTTGCACATCTGCTCCGCCTTCTGTAAGGTTAGGTCCTTTTCTCGTAGCATTTTCTCTCTTATCCTCGGATTGTTAGTGCCGAAAACAACCTGATCTCTTATCTTAGACTCTTCGAGCGTGCCGAAATTGCATAGCTTCGCCTGTGTCTTTAACTGCCGCAGATATTGCTCAAAAGGCTTTCCTTCATCCTGCACGCGGAGGCGGAAAACGTGTCTTTCGTAAACTTCGTTTCCTTCATCCACACAGTACGCCTCAAACTTGCGCAGCACTGTCTGGTAGTCTTCCTTGCTCTCACCTGCTTCGAAGGAGAAGTTGTTATAGACGTCGAGAGCCTCTTCACCCGCGGCGCTGAGAAGGATTGCCGTCTTGGCGGCTTCCGATCTGGGCGGTGTAGTGGGCGTAGCCGTGAAGAAAAGCTCCAGTTCTTGCTTGAACGTGTGCCAGTTTCTTCGTAGGTTTCCGGAGAACTGTAGCGGCTCTGGAGGCTTGACAATATCCATATCGGCGGGGCTTCGGCACTTCTGACACCATGTATCGTACGTCTAAAGGGAATAGGCACACATTGCAGCAAGGTGCTGTGCCGACGAAGAAAAAAGCCTCTCGGCAGTTTATTCCTCTCCTTTTTAAAGGCCAGGAAACGAAAGAGGGGAAGAGGAACGAGGGAGGGAAAGATGCGGCCCGCCGTTCTCGGGCTGATAAGCTGCTATCTGATACAGCTCTGATGCAAGAAAACCTGCTTCAAAGAGCGCAGCAAAGTGATTGGTACGATGAAAGGTGTTTGCGCTGCTGCTGCTAATTGAGGGTAGACGGGGAACAGATGCTCTTTTTCTAGCTGGCGGCATACCACGTGGGGCAGGTCACAGGGGCCAGTTGATATATGTAATGAGGTAGTATCGCTCTCCGCCGGAATCGCGGCAGTCAATCAGTTGCCCACGTGTTAACGCAGATGACCGGAAGCGCAGCCATGTACGTAGCTCTCATGCAAGTAAACCTGTGGCGAATGATAAGTGCGATGAAAGCTGTTTTCGAAGCTGCTGCTAAGTGAGGGTAGACGGGGAACAGATGCTCCTTTTCTTGCTGGCAGCAGATTACGTGGGACAGGTCACAGGGGCCAGTTGATATGCTGTAATGACGTGGTATCGCTATCCGCTGGAATCGCGGCAGTCAGTTTCCCAAGTGTGGAAACGCAGATGACAGGAAGCATAGCCTGGTACGTAGCTCTGATGCAAGTAAACCTGCGGCAAAGAGGGCAGCAAAGTGATTATTGCGATGAAAGCTGTTTTTGCCGCTGCTGCCAAGTGAGGGCAGACGGGGAACAGATGCTCCTTTTCTAGCTGGCAGAAGACCACGTGGGGCAGGTCACAGGGGCCATTTGATATGCTGTAATGAGGTGGTATCGCTCTCCGCTGGAATTCCGGCAGTCAATCAGTTGCCCACTTGTGGTAACACAGATGACAGGAAGCACAGCCTGGTACGTAGCTCTGATGCAAGTAAACCTGCGGCGAAGAGCGCAGCAAAGTGATTAGTGCGATGAAAGTTGTTTTCGCCGCTCCTGCTAATTGAGGGTAGACGAGGAACAGATGCTCCTTTTCTAGGTGGCAGCAGACCACGTGGGGCAGGCCACAGGGGCCAGTTGATATGCTATAATGACGTGGTATCGCTCTCCGCTGGAATCCCGGCAGTCAATCAGTTGTCAACGTGTGGTTACGTAGATGACCGGAAGCTCAGCCTGGTACGTAGCTCTGATGCAAGTAAACCTGCGGCAAAGAGCGCAGCAATGTGATTAGTGCGATGAAAGTTGTTTTCGCCGCTTCTGCTAAGTGAGGGTAGACGGGGTACAGATGCTCCTTTTCTTGCTGGCAGCAGACCACGTGGGGCAGGTCACAGGGGCCAGTTGATATGCTGTAATGACGTGGTATCGCTCTCGGCAGTCAATCAGTTGCCCACGAGTAGTAACGCAGATGGCCGGAAACACAGCCTTGTACGTAGCTCTGATGCAAGTGAACCGGCAGCAAAGAGCGCACAAAAGTGATTTGTATGATGACAGCTGTTTTCGCCGCTGCTGCTAAGTGAGAGTAGACGGAGAACAGATGCTCCTTTTTTAGGCGGCAGTAGACCACGTGGTGCAGGTTAGAGGGGCCAGGTGAAATGCAGTGATTACGTGGTATCGCTCTCCGCCTGAATCCCGGCAGTCAATCAGTTGCCCACGTGTGGAAACGCAGATGACCGGAAGCGCAGCCTGGTACGTACCTCTGACGCAAGTATACCTGCGGCGAATAGCGCAGCAAAGTGATTAGTGCGATGAAAGCTGTTCTCGCTGCGCTAAGTGAGAGTTGACGCTGAACAGATACGCCTTTTCTAGCCGGAATTAGACCACGTGGTGCAGGTCAGAGGGGCCAGGTGAAATGCTGTAATGACGTGGTATCGCTCTCCGCTGGAACCCCGCCAGTCAATCAATTGCCCACTTGTAACACAGATGGCAGGAAGCACAGCCTGGTACGTAGCTCTGATGCAAGTCAACCTGCGGCAAAGAGCGCTGCAAAGTGATTAGTGCGATGAAAGCTGTTTTCGCCGCTGCTGCCAAGTGAGGGTAGACGGGGGACAGATGGTCCTCTTCTAGCTGGCAGCAGGCCATGTGGGGCAGGTCACAGGGGCCAGTTGATATGCTGTAAAGACGTGGTATCGCTCTCCGCTGGAATCCCGGCAGCCAATCAGTTTCCCAAGTGTGGTAACGCAGATGACAGGAAGCACAGCCTGGTACGTAGCTCTGATGCAAGTAAACCTGCGGCAAAGAGCGCCGCAAAGTGATTAGTGCGATGAAAGCTGTTTTCGAAGCTGCTGCTAAGTGAGGGTAGACGGGGAACAGATGCTCCTTTTCTTGCTGGCAGCAGATTACGTGGGGCAGGTCACAGGGGCCAGTTGATATGCTGTATTGACGTGGTATCGCTCTCTGCTGGAGTTCCAGCAGTCAATCAGTTGCTCACGTGTGGTAACGCAGATGACCGGAAGCACAGCCTGGTACGTAGCTCTGATGCAAGTCAACCTGCGGCAAAGAGCGCAGAAAAGTGATTAGTGCGATGAAAGTTGTTTTCGTCGCTGCTGCTAAGTGAGGGTAGACGGGGAACAGATGCTCCTTTTCTTGCTGGTAGCAGATCAGGTGGGGCAGGTCACAGGGGCCAGTCGATATGCTGTAATGACGTGCTATTGCTCTCCGCAGGAATCCCGGCAGTCAATCAGTTTCCCAAGTGTGGAAACGCAGATGACAGGAAGCACAGCCTGGTACGTAGCTCTGATGCAATTAAACCTGCGGCAAAGAACGCAGGAAAGTGATTAGTGCGATGAAAGGTGTTTTCGCCTCCGCTGCTAAGTGATAGTAGACGGGGAACACATGCTCCTTTTCTAGCCGGCATTAGACCACGTGGTGCCGATCAGAGGAGCCAGTTGATATGCTATATTACGTGGTATCGCTCTCCGCTGGAATCCCGGCTGTCAATCAGTTGTCAACGTGTGGTTACGTAGATGACCGGAAGCTCAGCCTGGTACGTAGCTCTGATGCAAGTAAACCTGCGGCAAAGAGCGCAGAGTGATTTGTGCGATGACAGCTGTTTTCGCCGCTGCTGCTAAGTGAGGGTAGAAGGGGTACAGATGCTCCTTTTCTTGCTGGCAGCAGACCACGTGGGGCAGGTCACAGGGGCCAGTTGATATGCTGTAAAGACGTGGTATCGCTCTCCGCTGGAATCCCGGCAGCCAATCAGTTTCCCAAGTGTGGTAACGCAGATGACAGGAAGCACAGCCTTGTACGTAGCTCTGATGCAAGTGAACCTGCAGCAAAGAGCGCAGAAGAGTGATTTGTATGATGACAGCTGTTTTCGCCGCTGCTGCTAAGTGAGAGTAGACGGGGAACAGATGCTCCTTTTTTAGGCGGCAGTAGACCACGTGGTGCAGGTTAGAGGGGCCAGGTGAAATGCTGTGATGACGTGGTATCGCTCTCCGCCTGAATCCCGGCAGTCAATCAGTTGCCCACGTGTGGAAACGCAGATGACCAGAAGCGCAGCCTGGTACGTACCTCTGACGCAAGTATACCTGCGGCGAACAGCGCAGCAAAGTGATTAGTGCGATGAAAGCTGTTTTCGCCGCTGCTGCTAAGTGATCTTGTGATTGTCTCTTATATTTTGCGCTAACATTTGAACATAGAACTATGCACCAACTAGCCCCGCAACAAGTGTTACCAGAGTCTGGTACGTAGCTCTGATGCAAGTCAACCGGCGGCAAAGAGCGCAGAAAAGTGATTAGTGCGATGAAAGTTGTTTTCGCCGCTGCTGCTAAGTGAGGGTAGACGGGGAGCAGATGCTCTTTTTCTCGCTGGCGGCATACCACGTGGGGCAGGTCACAGGGGCCAGTTGATATTCTGTAATGAGGTGGTATCGCTCTCCGCCGGAATCGCGGCAGTCAATCAGTCCCACGTGTTAACGCAGATGACCGGAAGCTCAGCCTGGTACGTAGCTCTGATGCAAGTAAACCTGCGGCGAACAGCGCAGCAAAGTGATTAGTGCGATGAAAGTTGTTTCCGCCGCTCCTGCTAAGTGAGGGCAGAGGGGGAACAGATGCTCCTTTTCTAGCTGGCAGCAGGCCACGTGGGGCAGGTCACAGCGGCCAGTTGATATGCCGTAATGACGAGGTATCGCTCTCCGCTGGAATCCCGGCAGTCAATCAGTTTCCCAAGTGTGGAAACGCAGAAGACCGGAAGCATAGCCTGGTACATAGCACTGATTCAATTGTACCTGCGGCAAAGAGCGCAGCAAAGTGATTAGTACGATGAAAGCTGTTTTCGCTGCTGCTGCTAAGTGAGGGTAGACGGGGAACAGATGCTCTTTTTCTAGCTGGCGAGAGACCACGTGGGGCAGGTCACAGGGGCCAGTTGATATGCTGTAATGACGTAGTATCGCTCTCCGCTGGTATCCCGGCAGTCAATCAGTTGGTAACGTGTGGTAACGCAGATGACCGGAAACACTGCCTTGTACGTAGCTCTGATGCAAGTAAACCTGCAGCAAAGAACGCAGAAAAGTGATTTGTATGATGACGGCTGTTTTCGCCGTTGCTGCTAAGTGAGAGTAGACGGGGAACAGATGCTCCTTTTTTAGGCGGCAGTAGACCACGTGGTGCAGGTTAGAGGGGCCAGGTGAAATGCTGTGATGACGTGGTATCGCTCTCCGCCTGAATCCCGGCAGTCAATCAGTTGCCCACGTGGGGAAACGCAGATGACCGGAAGCGCAGCCTGGTACGTAGCTCTGATGCAAGTACACCTGCGGCGAACAGCGCAGCAAAGTGATTAGTGCGATGAAAGCAGTTCTCGCTGCTGCTGCTAAGTGAGAGTTGACGGGGAACAGAAGCTCCTTTTCTAGCCGGCAGACGATGTGGTGCAGGTCAGAGGGGCCAGGTGAACTGCTGTAATGACGTGGTATTGCTCTCCGCTGGAACCCCGCCAGTCAATCAGTTGCCCACTTGTAACACAGATGACAGGAAGCACAGCCCGGTACGTACCGCTGATGCAAGTAAACCTCAGTGACGAGCGCAGCAAAGTGACTATTGCGATGAAAGCTGTTTTCGCCGCTGCTGCTAGTTGATCTTGTGATTGTCTCTTATAATTTTACGCTAACATTTGTACATAGAACTATGCAACAACTAGCCCCGCAAGAACTGTTACCAGAGTCTGGTACGTAGCTCTGATGCAAGTCAACCTGCGGCAAAAAGCGCGGCAAAGTGATTAGTGCGATGAAAGCTGTTTACGCCGCTGCTGCCAAGTGAGGGCAGACGGGGAACAGATGCTCCTATTCTAGCTGGCAGCAGGCCATGTGAGGCAGGTCACAGGGGCCAGTTGATATGCTGTAATGACGTGGTATCGCTCTCCGCCTGAATACCGGCAGTCAATCAGTTGCCCACGTGTGGAAACGCAGATGACCGGAAGCGCAGCCTGGTACGTAGCTCTTATGCAAGTAAACCTGCGGCAAAGAGCGCAGCAAAGTAATTAATGCGATCAAAGTATGTTTCGCCGCTGCTGCTAGGTGAGAGTAGACGCTGAACAGATACGCCTTTTCTAGCCGGAATTAGACCACGTGGTGCAGGTCAGAGGGGCCAGGTGAAATGCTGTAATGACGTGGTATCGCTCTCCGCCGGAATCCCGGCAGTCAATGAGCTGCCCACGTGTTAACGCAGATGACCGGAAGCACAGCGTGGTACGTAGCTCTGATGCAAGTCAACCTGCGGCAAAGAGTGCTGCATAGTGATTAGTGCGATGACAGCTGTTTTCGCCGCTGCTGCTAAGTGAGAGTAGACGGGGAACAGAGGCTCCTTTTCTAGCCGGCAGTAGACCACGTGGTGCAGGTCAGAGGGGCCAGTTGATATGGTGTAATGACGTGGTATCGCTCTCCGCCTGAATCTCGGCAGTCAATCAGTTGCCTACGTGTGGTAACGAAGATGGCCGGAAGCTCAGCCTGGTACGTAGCTCTGATGCAAGTAAACCTGCGGCAAAGAGCGCAGCAAAGTGATTAGTGCGAAGAAAGCTGTTTTCGCCGCTGATGCTAAGTGAGGGTAGACGGGAAACAGATGCTCCTTTTTTAGACGGCAGCAGACCACGTGGTGCAGGTCAGAGGGGCCAGGTGAAATTCTGTGATGACGTAGTATCGCTCTCCGCTGGTATCCCGGCAGTCAATCAGTTGGCCACGTGTGGTAACGCAGATGACCGGAAACAGCCTTGTACACAGCTCTGATACAAGTAAACCTGCGGCAAAGAGCGCAGCAAAGTGGTTAGTGCGATGAAAGTTGTTTTCGCAGCTGCTGCTAAGTGAGGGTAGACGGGCAACAGACGCTCCTTTTTTAGCCGGCAGCAGACCACGTGGTGCAGGAACAGAGGGGCCAGGTGAAATGCTGTGATGACGTAGTATCGCTCTCCGCTGGTATCCCAGCAGTCAATCAGTTGACCACGTGTGGTAACGCAGATCACCGGAAACACAGCCTTGTACATAGCTCTGATACAAGTAAACCTGCGGCAAAGAGCGCAGCAAAGTGATTAGTGCGATGAAAGTTGTTTTCGCAGCTGCTGCTAAGTGAGGGTAGACGGGCAACAGACGCTCCTTTCTTAGCCGGCAGCAGACCACGTGGTGCAGGTCAGAGGGGCCAGGTGAAACGCTGTGATGACGTTGTATCGCTCTCCGCTGGTATCCCAGCAGTCAATCAGTTGCCTACGTGTGGTAACGCAGATCACCGGAAACACAGCCTTGTACATAGCTCTGATGCAAGTAAACCTGCGGCAAAGAGCGCAGCAAAGTGATTAGTGCGAAGAAAGCTGTTTTCGCCGCTGATGCTAAGTGAGGGTAGACGGGGAACAGATGCTCCTTTCTTAGCCGGCAGCAGACCACGTGGTGCAGGTCAGAGGGGCCAGGTGAAACGCTGTGATGACGTTGTATCGCTCTCCGCTGGTATCCCAGCAGTCAATCAGTTGACCACGTGTGGTAACGCAGATGACCGGAAACACAGCCTTGTACACAGCTCTGATACAAGTAAACCTGCGGCAAAGAGCGCAGCAAAGTGATTAGTGCGAAGAAAGCTGTTTTCGCCGCTGCTGCTAAGTAAGGGTAGACGGGGAACAGACGCTCCTTTTTTAGCCGGCAGCAGACCACGTGGTGCAGGAACAGAGGGGCCAGGTGAAATGCTGTGATGACGTAGTATCGCTCTCCGCTGGTATCCCAGCAGTCAATCAGTTGCCTACGTGTGGTAACGCAGATCACCGGAAACACAGCCTTGTACATAGCTCTGATGCAAGTAAACCTGCGGCAAAGAGCGCAGCAAAGTGATTAGTGCGAAGAAAGCTGTTTTCGCCGCTGATGCTAAGTGAGGGTAGACGGGGAACAGATGCTCCTTTCTTAGCCGGCAGCAGACCACGTGGTGCAGGTCAGAGGGGCCAGGTGAAACGCTGTGATGACGTTGTATCGCTCTCCGCTGGTATCCCAGCAGTCAATCAGTTGACCACGTGTGGTAACGCAGATGACCGGAAACACAGCCTTGTACACAGCTCTGATACAAGTAAACCTGCGGCAAAGAGCGCAGCAAAGTGATTAGTGCGAAGAAAGCTGTTTTCGCCGCTGATGCTAAGTGAGGGTAGACGGGCAACAGACGCTCCTTTTTTAGCCGGCAGCAGACCACGTGGTGCAGGAACAGAGGGGCCAGGTGAAATGCTGTGATGACGTGGTATCGCTCTCCACTCGAATACCGGCAGTCAATCAGTTGGCCACGTGTGGTAACGCAGATGACCGGAAACACAGCCTGGTACGTAGCTCTGATGCAAGTAAAGCTGCGGCAAAGAGCGCAGCAAAGTGATTAGTGCGAAGAAAGCTGTTTTCGCCGCTGATGCTAAGTGAGGGTAGACGGGGAACAGATGCTCCTTTTTTAGCCGGCAGCAGACCACGTGGTGCAGGTCAGAGGGGCCAGGTGAAATGCTGTGATGACGTGGTATCGCTCTCCACTCGAATACCGGCAGTCAATCAGTTGGCCACGTGTGGTAACGCAGATGACCGGAAACACAGCCTTGTACATAGCTCTGATGCAAGTAAACCTGCGGAAAAGAGCGCAGCAAAGTGATTAGTGCGAAGAAAGCTGTTTTCGCCGCTGCTGCTAAGTAAGGGTAGACGGGGAACAGATGCTCCGTTTCTTGCTGGCAGCAGATCACGTGGGGCAGGTCGCAGGGTCCAGAAAATATGCTGTAATGACGTGGTATCGCTCTCCGCCTGAATACCGGCAGTCAATCAGTTGCCCACGTGTGGAAACGCAGATGACCGGAAGCGCAGCCTGGTACGTAGCTCTTATGCAAGTAAACCTGCGGCAAAGAGCGCAGCAAAGTAATTAATGCGATCAAAGTATGTTTCGCCGCTGCTGCTAGGTGAGAGTAGACGCTGAACAGATACGCCTTTTCTAGCCGGAATTAGACCACGTGGTGCAGGTCAGAGGGGCCAGGTGAAATGCTGTAATGACGTGGTATCGCCCTCCGCCGGAATCCCGGCAGTCAATGAGTTGCCCACGTGTTAACGCAGATGACCGGAAGCACAGCGTGGTACGTAGCTCTGATGCAAGTCAACCTGCGGCAAAGAGTGCTGCATAGTGATTAGTGCGATGACAGCTGTTTTCGCCGCTGCTGCTAAGGGAGAGTAGACGGGGAACAGAGGCTCATTTTCTAGCCGGCAGTAGACCACGTGGTGCAGGTCAGAGGGGCCAGTTGATATGGTGTAATGACGTGGTATCGCTCTCCGCCTGAATCTCGGCAGTCAATCAGTTGCCTACGTGTGGTAACGAAGATGGCCGGAAGCTCAGCCTGGTACGTAGCTCTGATGCAAGTAAACCTTCGGCAAAGAGCGCAGCAAAGTGATTAGTGCGAAGAAAGCTGTTTTCGCCGCTGATGCTAAGTGAGGGTAGACGGGAAACAGATGCTCCTTTTTTAGACGGCAGCAGACCACGTGGTGCAGGTCAGAGGGGCCAGGTGAAATTCTGTGATGACGTAGTATCGCTCTCCGCTGGTATCCCGGCAGTCAATCAGTTGGCCACGTGTGGTAACGCAGATGACCGGAAACACAGCCTTGTACACAGCTCTGATACACGTAAACCAGCGGCAAAGAGCGCAGCAAAGTGATTAGTGCGATGAAAGTTGTTTTCGCAGCTGCTGCTAAGTGAGGGTAGACGGGGAACAGATGCTCCTTTCTTAGCCGGCAGCAGACCACGTGGTGCAGGTCAGAGGGGCCAGGTGAAACGCTGTGATGACGTTGTATCGCTCTCCGCTGGTATCCCAGCAGTCAATCAGTTGACCACGTGTGGTAACGCAGATGACCGGAAACACAGCCTTGTACACAGCTCTGATACAAGTAAACCTGCGGCAAAGAGCGCAGCAAAGTTATTAGTGCGATGAAAGTTGTTTTCGCAGCTGCTGCTAAGTGAGGGTAGACGGGCAACAGACGCTCCTTTTTTAGCCGGCAGCAGACCACGTGGTGCAGGAACAGAGGGGCCAGGTGAAATGCTGTGATGACGTAGTATCGCTCTCCGCTGGTATCCCAGCAGTCAATCAGTTGACCACGTGTGGTAACGCAGATCACCGGAAACACAGCCTTGTACATAGCTCTGATACAAGTAAACCTGCGGCAAAGAGCGCAGCAAACTGATTAGTGCGATGAAAGTTGTTTTCGCAGCTGCTGCTAAGTGAGGGTAGACGGGCAACAGACGCTCCTTTCTTAGCCGGCAGCAGACCACGTGGTGCAGGTCAGAGGGGCCAGGTGAAACGCTGTGATGACGTTGTATCGCTCTCCGCTGGTATCCCAGCAGTCAATCAGTTGCCTACGTGTGGTAACGCAGATCACCGGAAACACAGCCTTGTACATAGCTCTGATGCAAGTAAACCTGCGGCAAAGAGCGCAGCAAAGTGATTAGTGCGAAGAAAGCTGTTTTCGCCGCTGATGCTAAGTGAGGGTAGACGGGGAACAGATGCTCCTTTCTTAGCCGGCAGCAGACCACGTGGTGCAGGTCAGAGGGGCCAGGTGAAACGCTGTGATGACGTTGTATCGCTCTCCGCTGGTATCCCAGCAGTCAATCAGTTGACCACGTGTGGTAACGCAGATGACCGGAAACACAGCCTTGTACACAGCTCTGATACAAGTAAACCTGCGGCAAAGAGCGCAGCAAAGTGATTAGTGCGATGAAAGTTGTTTTCGCAGCTGCTGCTAAGTGAGGGTAGACGGGCAACAGACGCTCCTTTTTTAGCCGGCAGCAGACCACGTGGTGCAGGAACAGAGGGGCCAGGTGAAATGCTGTGATGACGTAGTATCGCTCTCCGCTGGTATCCCGGCTGTCAATCAGTTTATCACGTGTGGTAACGCAGATGACCGGAAACACAGCCTGGTACGTAGCTCTGATGCAAGTAAAGCTTCGGCAAAGAGCGCAGCAAAGTGATTAGTGCGAAGAAAGCTGTTTTCGCCGCTGATGCTAAGTGAGGGTAGACGGGGAACAGATGCTCCTTTTTTAGCCGGCACCAGACCACGTGGTGCAGGTCAGAGGGGCCAGGTGAAATGCTGTGATGACGTGGTATCGCTCTCCACTCGAATACCGGCAGTCAATCAGTTGGCCACGTGTGGTAACGCAGATGACCGGAAACACAGCCTTGTACATAGCTCTGATGCAAGTAAACCTGCGGAAAAGAGCGCAGCAAAGTGATTAGTGCGAAGAAAGCTGTTTTCGCCGCTGCTGCTAAGTGAGGGTAGACGGGGAACAGATGCTCCGTTTCTTGCTGGCAGCAGATCACGTGGGGCAGGTCACAGGGGCCAGTAGATATGCTGTAATGACGTGGTATCGCTCTCCGCTGGAACCCCGGCAGTCACTCAGTTGCCTACGTGTGGTAACGCAGATGACAGGAAGCACAGCCTTGTACTAGCAGCAGCTGCGAAAACAGCTTTCATCGCACTAATCACTTTACTGCGTTCTTTGCCGCAGGCTTACTTCCATCAGAGCTACGTACAAGGCTGTGCTTCCTGTCATCTGCGTTACCACACTAGGCAACTGACTGACTGCAGGGGTTCCAGCGGAGACCGATACCACGTCATTACTGCAATGCTGTGATGACGTAGTATCGCTCTCCGCTCGTATCCCGGCAGTCTATCAGTTGGTAACGTGTGGTAACGCAGATGACCGGAAACACAACCTTGTACGTAACTCTGATGCAAGTACACCTGCGGCAAGGAGCGCAGAAAAGTGATTAGTGCGATGAAAGTTGTTTTCGCAGCTGCTGCTAAGTGAGGCTAGACGGGGAACAGATGCGCCTTTTTTAGCCGGCAGCAGACCACGTGGTGCAAGTCAGAGGGGCCAGGTGAAATGCTGTGATGACGCTGTATCGCTCTCCGCTGGTCTACTGGCAGTCAATCAGTTCAAAACGTGTGGTAACGCATATGACCGGAAACACAGCCTTGTACATAGCTCTGATGCAAGTAAACCTGCGGAAAAGAGCGCAGCAAAGTGATTAGTGCGAAGAAAGCTGTTTTCGCCGCTGCTGCTAAGTGAGGGTAGACGGGGAACAGATGCTCCTTTTCTTGCTGGCAGCAGATCACGTGGGGCAGGTCACAGGGGCCAGTAGATATGCTGCAATGACGTGGTATCGCTCTCCGCTGGAATCACGGCAGTCAATCAGTTGCTCACGTGTGGTAACGCAGATGATCGGAAGCTCAGCCTGGTACGTAGCTCCGAGGCAAGTAAACCTGCGGCAAAGAGCGCAGCAAAGTGATTAGTGCGATGAAAGCAGTTTTCGCCGCTGCTGCTAAGTGAGAGTAGGCGGGGAACAGATGCTCCTTTTCTAGCCGGCATTAGACCACGTGGTGCAGGTCAGAGGGGCCAGGTGAAATGCTGTGATGACGTAGTATCGCTCTCAGCTGGTATCCCGGCAGTCAATCAGTTGACCACGTGTGGTAACGCAGATGACCGGAAACACAGCCTGGTACGTTGCACTGATTCAATAAACCTGCGGCAAAGGGCGCAGCAAAGTGATTAGTTCGATGAAAGTTGTTTTCGCCGCTGCTGCTAATTGAGTGTAGACGGGGAACAGATGCTCCTTTTCTAGCCGGCATTAGACCACGAGGTGCAGGTGAGAGCGGACATGTGAAATGCTGTAATTATGTGGAACCGCTCTCCGCTGGAGTCCCGGCAGTCAGTCAGTTGCCTACGTGTGGTAACGCAGATGACAGGAAGCACAGCCTTGTACTAGCAGCAGCTGCGAAAACAGCTTTCATCGCACTAATCACTTTACTGCGTTCTTTGCCGCAGGCTTACTTCCATCAGAGCTACGTACAAGGCTGTGCTTCCTGTCATCTGCGTTACCACACTAGGCAACTGACTGACTGCAGGGGTTCCAGCGGAGACCGATACCACGTCATTACTGCAATGCTGTGATGACGTAGTATCGCTCTCCGCTCGTATCCCGGCAGTCTATCAGTTGGTAACGTGTGGTAACGCAGATGACCGGAAACACAACCTTGTACGTAACTCTGATGCAAGTACACCTGCGGCAAGGAGCGCAGAAAAGTGATTAGTGCGATGAAAGTTGTTTTCGCAGCTGCTGCTAAGTGAGGCTAGACGGGGAACAGATGCGCCTTTTTTAGCCGGCAGCAGACCACGTGGTGCAAGTCAGAGGGGCCAGGTGAAATGCTGTGATGACGCTGTATCGCTCTCCGCTGGTCTACTGGCAGTCAATCAGTTCAAAACGTGTGGTAACGCATATGACCGGAAACACAACCTTGTACGTAACTCTGATGCAAGTAAACCTGCGGAAAAGAGCGCAGCAAAGTGATTAGTGCGAAGAAAGCTGTTTTCGCCGCTGCTGCTAAGTGAGGGTAGACGGGGAACAGATGCTCCTTTTCTAGCCGGCATTAGACCACGTGGTGCAGGTCAGAGGGGCCAGGTGAAATGCTGTGATGACGTAGTATCGCTCTCAGCTGGTATCCCGGCAGTCAATCAGTTGACCTCGTGTGGTAACGCAGATGACAGGAAGCGCAGCCTTGTATGTAGCCCTGATGCAAGTAAACCTGCGGCAAAGAACGCAGAAAAGTGATTAGTGCGATGAAAGCTGTTTTCGCCGCTGCTGCTAAGTGACAGTAGACGGGGAACAGATGCTCCTTTTCTAGCCCGCATTAGACCACGTGTTGCTGGTCAGAGGGGCCAGGTGAGATGCTGTAACGACGTGGTATCGCCCTCCGCTGGAATCCCGGCAGTCAATCAGTTGACCACGTGTGGTAACGCAGATTACCGGAAGCTCAGCCTGGTACGTACCTCCGATGCAAGTAAACCTGCGGCAAAGAGCGCAGCAAAGAGATATAGTACGATGAAAGGTTTTCGCGCTGCTGCTGCTAAGTGAGGGTAGACGAGGAATAGGTGCACTTTTTCTAGCCGGCATTAGACCACGTAGTGCAGGTCAGAGCGGACAGGTGAAATGCTGTAATTATGTGGTACCGCCCTCCGCTGGAATCCCGGCAGTCAATCAGTTGACCACGTGTGGTAACGCAGATTACCGGAAGCTCAGCCTGGTACGTACCTCCGATGCAAGTAAACCTGCGGCAAAGAGCGCAGCAAAGAGATTACTGCGATGAAAGTTGTCGCAGCTGCTGCTAAGTGAGGCTAGACAGGGAACAGATGCGCCTTTTTTAGCCCGCAGCAGACCACGTGGTGCAGGTCAGAAGGGCCAGGTGAAATGCTGTGATGACGTAGTATCGCTCTCCGCTGGTATCCCGGCAGTCAATCAGTTGGCCACGTGTGGTAACGCAGATGACCGGAAACACAGCCTTGTACATAGCTCTGATGCATGTAAACCTGCGGCACAGAGCGCAGCAACGTGATTAGTGCGAAGAAAGCTGTTTTCGCCGCTGATGCTAAGTGAGGGTAGACGGGGAACAAATGCTCCTTTTTTAGCCGACAGCAGACCACGTGGTGCAGGTCAGAGGGGCCAGGTGAAATGCTGTGATGACGTAGTATCGCTCTCCGCTGGTATCCCGGCAGTCAATCAGTTGACCACGTGTGGTAACGCAGATGACCGGAAACACAGCTTCGTACATAGTTCTGATGCAAGTAAACCTGCGGCAAAGAGCGCAGGAAAGTGATAAGTGCGATGAAAGTTGTTCTCGCCGCTGCTGCTAAGTAAGGGTAGACGGGGAACAGATGCTCCTTTTTTAGCCGACAGCAGACCACGTGGTGCAGGTCAGAGGGGGCAGGTGAAATGCTGTGATGACGTAGTATCGCTCTCCGCTGGTATCCCGGCAGTCGATCAGTTGGTAACGTGCGGTAACGCAGATGACCGGAAACACAGCCTTGTACGTAACTCTGATGCAAGTAAACCTGCGGCAAAGAGCGCAGAAAAGTGATTAGTGCGAAGAAAGCTGTTTTCGCCGCTGCTGCGAAGTGAAAGTAGACGGGGAAGAGATGCTCCTTTTTTAGCCGGCAGTAGACCACGTGGTGTAGGTTTGAGGGGGCCAGGTGAAATGCTGTGATGATGTGGTATCGCTCTCCACTGGAATACCGGCAGTCAATCAGTTGGCCACGTGTGGTAACGCAGATGACCGGAAACACAGCCTTGTACATAGCTCTGATGCAAGTAAACCTGCGGAAAAGAGCGCAGCAAAGTGATTTAGTGCGAAGAAAGTTGTTTTCGCCGCTGATGCTAAGTGAGGGTAGACGGGGAACAGATGCTTCTTTTTTAGCCGGCAGCAGACCACGTGGTGCAGGTCAGAGGGGCCAGGTGAAATGCTGTGATGACTTAGTATCGCTCTCCGCTGGTATCCCGGCGTTCAATCAGTTGGTAACGTGCGGTAACGCAGATGACCGGAAACACAGCCTTGTACATAGCCCTGATGCAAGTAAACCTGCGGCAAAGAACGCAGCAAAGTGATTAGTGCGATGAAAGTTGTCGCAGCTGCTGCTAAGTGAGGCTAGACAGGGAACAGATGCGCCTTTTTTAGCCGGAAGCAGACCACGTGGTGCAGGTCAGAGGGGCCAGGTGAAATGCTGTGATGACGTAGTATCGCTCTCCGCTGGTATCCCGGCAGTCAATCAGTTGGCCACGTGTGGTAACGCAGATGACCGGAAACACAGCCTTGTACATAGCTCTGATGCAAGTAAACCTGCGGCAAAGAGCCCAGCAAAGTGATTAGTGCGAAGAAAGCTGTTTTCCCCGCTGATGCTAAGTGAGGGTAGACGGGGAACAAATGCTCCTTTTTTAGCCGACAGCAGACCACGTGGTGCAGGTCAGGGGGGCCAGGTGAAATGCTGTGATGACGTAGTATCGCTCTCCGCTGGTATCCCGGCAGTCAATCAGTTGACCACGTGTGGTAACGCAGATGACCGGAAACACAGCCTCGTACATAGTTCTGATGCAAGTAAACCTGCGGCAAGGAGCGCAGCAAAGTGATTAGTGCGATGAAAGTTGTTTTCGCAGCTGCTGCTAAGTGAGGGTAGACGGGGAACAGCTCCTCCTTTTTTAGCCGGCAGCAGACCACGTGATGCAGGCCAGAGAGGCAAGGTGAAATGCTGTGATGACGTAGTATCCCTCTCCGCTGGTATCCCGGCAGTCAATCAGTTGGCCACGTGTGGTAACGCAGATGACCGGAAACACAGCCTTGTACGTAGCTCTGATGCAAGTAAACCTGCGGCAAAGAGCGCAGCAAAGTGATTAGTGCGAAGAAAGCTGTTTTCGCCGCTGATGCTAAGTGAGGGTAGACGGGGAACAGATGCTCCTTTTTTAGCCGGCAGCAGACCACGTGGTGCAGGTCAGAGGGGCCAGGTGAAATACTGTGATGACGTAGTATCACTCTCCGCTGGTATCCCGGCAGTCAATCAGTTGACCACGTGTATTAACGCAGATGACCGGAAACACAGCCTTGTACATAGTTCTGATGCAAGTAAACCTGCGGCAAGGAGCGCAGCAAAGTGATTAGTGCGATGAAAGTTGTTTTCGCAGCTGCTGCTAAGTGAGGGTAGATAGGGAACAGATGCTCCTTTTTAGCCGGCAGTAGACCACGTGGTGCAGGTCAGAGGGGCCGGGTGAAATGCTGTGATGACGTTGTATCGCTCTCCGCTGGTATCCCGGCAGTCAATCAGTTGACCACGTGTGGTAGCGCATATGACCGGAAACACAGCCTTGTACATAGCTCTGATGCAAGTAAACCTGCGGAAAAGAGCGCAGCAATGTGATTAGAGCGAAGAAAGCTGTTTTCGCCGCTGCTGCTAAGTGAGGGTAGACGGGGAACAGATGCTCCTTTTCTTGCTGGCAGCAGATCACGTGGGGCAGGTCACAGGGGCCAGTAGATATGCTGTAATGACGTGGTATCGGTCTCCGCTGGAATCCCGGCAGTGAATCAGTTGCTCACGTGTGGTAACGCAGATGATCGGAAGCTCAGCCTGGTACGTAGCTCCGATGCAAGTAAACCAGCGGCACACAGCGCAGCAAAGTTATTAGTGCGATGAAAGCTGTTTTCGCCGCTGCTGCTAATTGAGTGTAGACGGGGTACAGATGCTCTTTTTCTATCCGGCATTAGACCACGTGGTGCAGGTCAGAGGGGCCAGGTGAAATGCTTTGATGACGTAGTATCGCTCTCAGCTAGTATCCCGGCAGTCAATTAGTTGACCACGTGTGGTAACGCAGATGACCGCAAGCTCAGCCTGGTACGTAGCTCTGATGCAAGTAAACCTGCGGCAAAGAGCGCAGGAAAGTGATTAGTGCGATGAAAGTTGCTCTCGCAGCTGCTGCTAAGTAAGGGTAGACGGGGAACAGATGCTCCTTTTTTAGCCGACAGCAGACCACGTGGTGCAGGTCAGAGGGGCCAGGTGAAATGCTGTGATGACGTAGTATCGCTCTCCGCTGGTATCATGGCAGTCAATCAGTTGGTAACGTGCGGTAACACAGATGACCGGAAACACAGCCTTGTACATAGCCCTGGTGCAAGTAAACCTGCGGCAATGATCGCAGCAAAGTGATTAGTGCGATGAAAGCTGTTTTCGCCGCAGCTGCTAAGTTAGAGTAGACGGGGAACAGATGCTCCTTTTCTAGCCGGCATTAGATCACGTGGAGCAGGTCAGAGGGGCCAGGTGAAATACTGTAATGACGTGGTATCGCCCTCCGCTGGAATCCCGGCAGTCAATCAGTTGCCGACGTGTGGTAACGCAGATGACCGGAAGCTCAGCCTGGTACATAGCTCCGATGCAAGTAAACCTGCGGCAAAGAGCGCAGCAAAGTTATTAGTGCGATGAAAGTTGTTGTCGCAGCCGCTGCTAATTGTGTGTAGACGGGGAACAGATGCTCTTTTTCTATCCGGCATTAGACCACGTGGTGCAGGTCAGATAGTCCAGGTGAAATGCTGTGATGACGTAGTATCGCTCTCCGCTGGTATCCCGGCAGTCAATCAGTTGACCACGTGTGGTAACGCAGATGACCGGAAACACAGCTTCGTACATAGTTCTGATGCAAGTAAACCTGCGGCAAGGAGCGCAGCAAAGTGATTAGTGCGATGAAAGTTGTTTTCGCAGCTGCTGCTAAGTGAGGGTAGATGGGGAACAGATGCTCCTTTTTTAGCCGGCAGTAGACCACGTGGTGCAGGTCAGAGGGGCCAGGTGAAATGCTGTGATGACGTTGTATCGCTCTCCGCTGGTATCCCGGCAGTCAATCAGTTGACCACGTGTGGTAACGCATATGACCGGAAATACAGCCTTGTACATAGCTCTGATGCAAGTAAACCTGCGGCAAATAGCGCAGCAAAGTGAATAGTGCGCAGAAAGCTGTTTTCGCCGCTGCTGCTAAGTGAGAGTAGACGGGGAACAGATGCTCCTTTTCTAGCCGGCATTAAACCACGTGGTTCAGGTCAGAGGGGACAAGTGAATTGCTGTAATGATGTGGTATCGCTCTCCGCTGGAATTCCGGCAGTCAGTCAGTTGCCTACGTGGGGTAACGCAGATGACAGGAAGCACAGCCTTGTACGTAGCTCTGATGCAAGTAAACCTGCGGCAAAGAACGAAGCAAAGTGATTAGTGCGATGAAAGCTGTTTTCGCCGCTGCTGCTAGTGAGAGTAGACGGGGAACAGATGCTCCTTTTCTAGCCGGCATTAGACCACGTGGTGCAGGTCAGAGGGGCCAGGTGAAATGCTGTAATGACGTGGTATCGCTCTCCGCTGGTATCCCGGCAGTCAATCAGTTGGTAACGTGCGGTAACGCAGATGACCGGAAACACAGCCTTGTACGTAACTCTGATGCAAGTAAGCCTGCGGCAAAGAGCGCAGAAAAGTGATTAGTGCGAAGAAAGCTGTTTTCGCCGCTGCTGCGAAGTGAAAGTAGACGGGGAAGAGATGCTCCTTTTTTAGCCGGCAGTAGACCACGTGGTGTAGGTTTGAGGGGGCCAGGTGAAATGCTGTGATGATGTGGTATCGCTCTCCACTGGAATACCGGCAGTCAATCAGTTGGCCACGTGTGGTAACGCAGATGACCGGAAACACAGCCTTGTACATAGCTCTGATGCAAGTAAACCTGCGGCAAAGAGCGCAGCAAAGTGATTTAGTGCGAAGAAAGTTGTTTTTGCCGCTGATGCTAAGTGAGGGTAGACGGGGAACAGATGCTCCTTTTTTAGCCGGCAGCAGACCACGTGGTGCAGGTCAGAGGGGCCAGGTGAAATGCTGTGATGACTTAGTATCGCTCTCCGCTGGTATCCCGGCGTTCAATCAGTTGGTAACGTGCGGTAACGCTGATGACCGGAAACACAGCCTTGTACATAGCCCTGATGCAAGTAAACCTGCGGCAAAGAACGCAGCAAAGTGATTAGTGCGATGAAAGTTGTCGCAGCTGCTGCTAAGTGAGGCTAGACAGGGAACAGATGCGCCTTTTTTAGCCGGGAGCAGACCACGTGGTGCAGGTCAGAGGGGCCAGGTGAAATGCTGTGATGACGTAGTATCGCTCTCCGCTGGTATCCCGGCAGTCAATCAGTTGGCCACGTGTGGTAACGCAGATGACCGGAAACACAGCCTTGTACATAGCTCTGATGCAAGTAAACCTGCGGCAAAGAGCCCAGCAAAGTTATTAGTGCGAAGAAAGCTGTTTTCCCCGCTGATGCTAAGTGAGGGTAGACGGGGAACAAATGCTCCTTTTTTAGCCGACAGCAGACCACGTGGTGCAGGTCAGAGGGGCCAGGTGAAATGCTGTGATGACGTAGTATCGCTCTCCGCTGGTATCCCGGCAGTCAATCAGTTGACCACGTGTGGTAACGCAGATGACCGGAAACACAGCCTCGTACATAGTTCTGATGCAAGTAAACCTGCGGCAAGGAGCGCAGCAAAGTGATTAGTGCGATGAAAGCTGTTTTTGCCGCTGCTGCTAATTGAGTGTAGACGGGGAACAGATGCTCTTTTTCTAGCCGGCATTAGACCACGTGGTGCAGGTCAGAGGGGCCAGGTGAAATGCTTTGATGACGTACTATCGCTCTCAGCTGGTATCCCGGCAGTCAATCAGTTGACCACGTGTGATAACGCAGATGACCGGAAGCTCAGCCTGGTACGTAGCTCTGATGCAAGTAAACCTGCGGCAAAGAGCGCAGAAAAGTGATTAGTGCGATGAAAGTTGTTCTCGCAGCTGCTGCTAAGTAAGGGTAAACGGGGAACAGATGCTCCTTTTTTAGCCGACAGCAGACCACGTGGTGCAGGTCAGAGGGGCCAGGTGAAATGCAGTGATGACGTAGTATCGCTCTCCGCTGGTATCCCGGCAGTCAATCAGTTGGTAACGTGCGGTAACGCAGATGACCGGAAACACAGCCTTGTACATAGCCCTGATGCAAGTAAACCTGCGGCAAAGGACGCAGCAAAGTGATTAGTGCGATGAAAGCTGTTTTCGCCGCAGCTGCTAAGTTAGAGTAGACGGGGAACAGATGCTCCTTTTCTAGCCGGCATTAGACCACGTGGAGCAGGTCAGAGGGGCCAGGTGAAATGCTGTGATGACTTAGTATCGCTCTCCGCTGGTATCCCGGCGTTCAATCAGTTGGTAACGTGCGGTAACGCTGATGACCGGAAACACAGCCTTGTACATAGCCCTGATGCAAGTAAACCTGCGGCAAAGAACGCAGCAAAGTGATTAGTGCGATGAAAGTTGTCGCAGCTGCTGCTAAGTGAGGCTAGACAGGGAACAGATGCGCCTTTTTTAGCCGGGAGCAGACCACGTGGTGCAGGTCAGAGGGGCCAGGTGAAATGCTGTGATGACGTAGTATCGCTCTCCGCTGGTATCCCGGCAGTCAATCAGTTGGCCACGTGTGGTAACGCAGATGACCGGAAACACAGCCTTGTACATAGCTCTGATGCAAGTAAACCTGCGGCAAAGAGCCCAGCAAAGTTATTAGTGCGAAGAAAGCTGTTTTCCCCGCTGATGCTAAGTGAGGGTAGACGGGGAACAAATGCTCCTTTTTTAGCCGACAGCAGACCACGTGGTGCAGGTCAGAGGGGCCAGGTGAAATGCTGTGATGACGTAGTATCGCTCTCCGCTGGTATCCCGGCAGTCAATCAGTTGACCACGTGTGGTAACGCAGATGACCGGAAACACAGCCTCGTACATAGTTCTGATGCAAGTAAACCTGCGGCAAGGAGCGCAGCAAAGTGATTAGTGCGATGAAAGCTGTTTTTGCCGCTGCTGCTAATTGAGTGTAGACGGGGAACAGATGCTCTTTTTCTAGCCGGCATTAGACCACGTGGTGCAGGTCAGAGGGGCCAGGTGAAATGCTTTGATGACGTAGTATCGCTCTCAGCTGGTATCCCGGCAGTCAATCAGTTGACCACGTGTGGTAACGCAGATGACCGGAAGCTCAGCCTGGTACGTAGCTCTGATGCAAGTAAACCTGCGGCAAAGAGCGCAGAAAAGTGATTAGTGCGATGAAAGTTGTTCTCGCAGCTGCTGCTAAGTAAGGGTAAACGGGGAACAGATGCTCCTTTTTTAGCCGACAGCAGACCACGTGGTGCAGGTCAGAGGGGCCAGGTGAAATGCTGTGATGACGTAGTATCGCTCTCCGCTGGTATCCCGGCAGTCAATCAGTTGGTAACGTGCGGTAACGCAGATGACCGGAAACACAGCCTTGTACATAGCCCTGATGCAAGTAAACCTGCGGCAAAGAACGCAGCAAAGTGATTAGTGCGATGAAAGCTGTTTTCGCCGCAGCTGCTAAGTTAGAGTAGACGGGGAACAGATGCTCCTTTTCTAGCCGGCATTAGACCACGTGGAGCAGGTCAGAGGGGCCAGGTGAAATACTGTAATGACGTGGTATCGCCCTCCGCTGGAATCCCGGCAGTCAATCAGTTGCCGACGTGTGGTAACGCAGATGACCGGAAGCTCAGCCTGGTACGTAGCTCCGATGCAAGTAAACCTGCGGCAAAGAGCGCAGCAAAGAGATTAGTGCGATGAAATTTGTTGTCGCAGCTGCTGCTAAGTGAGGCTAGACAGGGAACAGATGCGCCTTTTTTAGCCGGCAGCAGACCACGTGGTGCAGGTCAGAGGGGCCAGGTGAAATGCTGTGATGACGTAGTATCGCTCTCCGCTGGTATCCCGGCAGTCAATCAGTTGGCCACGTGTGGTAACGCAGATGACCGGAAACACAGCCTTGTACATAGCTCTGATGCAAGTAAACCTGCGGCAAAGAGCCCAGCAAAGTGAATAGTGCGCAGAAAGCTGTTTTCCCCGCTGATGCTAAGTGAGGGTAGACGGGGAACAGATGCTCCTTTTTTAGCCGGCAGCAGACCACGTGGTGCAGGTCAGATAGTCCAGGTGAAATACTGTGATGACGTAGTATCGCTCTCCGCTGGTATCCCGGCAGTCAATTAGTTGACCACGTGTGGTAACGCAGATGACTGGAAACACAGCCTCGTACATAGTTCTGATGCAAGTAAACCTGCGGCAAATAGCGCAGCAAAGTGAATAGTGCGCAGAAAGCTGTTTTCGCCGCTGCTGCTAAGTGAGAGTAGACGGGGAACAGATGCTCCTTTTCTAGCCGGCATTAAACCACGTGGTTCAGGTCAGAGGGGACAAGTGAATTGCTATAATGATGTGGTATCGCTCTCCGCTGGAATTCCGGCAGTCAGTCAGTTGACCACGTGTGGTAACGCAAATGACCGGAAACACAGCCTTGTACATAGCTCTGATGCAAGTAAACTTGCCGCAAAGAACGAAGCAAAGTGATTAGTGCGATGAAAGCTGTTTTCGCCGCTGCTGCTAAGTGAGAGTAGACGGGGAACAGATGCTCCTTTTCTAGCCGGCATTAGACCACGTGGTGCAGGTCAGAGGGGCCAGGTGAAATGCTGTAATGACGTGGTGTCGCTCTCCGCTGGAATACCGGCAGTCAATCAGTTGCCGACGTGCGGTAACGCAGATGACTGGAAGCTCAGCCTGGTACGTAGCTCTGATGCAAGTAAACCTGCGGCAAAGAACGAAGCAAAGTGATTAGTGCGATGAAAGCTGTTTTCGCCGCTGCTGCTAAGTGAGAGTAGACGGGGAACAGATGCTCCTTTTCTAGCAGGCATTAGACCACGTGGTGCAGGTCAGAGGGGCCAGGTGGAATGCTGTGATGACGTAGTATCGCTCTCCGCTGGTATCCCGGCAGTCAATCAGTTGACCACGTGTGGTAACGCAGATGACCGGAAGCTCAGCCTGGTACGTAGCTCCGATGCAAGTAAACCTGCGGCAAAGAGCGCAGCAAAGAGATTAGTGCGATGAAAGTTGTTGTCGCAGCTGCTGCTAAGTGAGGCTAGACAGGGAACAGATGCGCCTTTTTTAGCCGGCAGCAGACCACGTGGTGCAGGTCAGAGGGGCCAGGTGAAATGCTGTGATGACGTAGTATCGCTCTCCGCTGGTATCCCGGCAGTCAATCAGTTGGCCACGTGTGGTAACGCAGATGACCGGAAACACAGCCCTGTACATAGCTCTGATGCATGTAAACCTGCGGCACAGAGCGCAGCAACGTGATTAGTGCGAAGAAAGCTGTTTTCGCCGTTGATGCTAAGTGAGGGTAGACGGGGAACAAATGCTCCTTTTTTAGCCGACAGCAGACCACGTGGTGCAGGTCAGAGGGGCCAGGTGAAATACTGTAATGACGTGGTATCGCCCTCCGCTGGAATCCCGGCATTCAATCAGTTGCCGACGTGTGGTAACGCAGATGACCGGAAGCTCAGCCTGGTACGTAGCTCCGATGCAAGTAAACCTGCGGCAAAGAGCGCAGCAAAGAGATTAGTGCGATGAAAGTTGTTGTCGCAGCTGCTGCTAAGTGAGGCTAGACAGTGAACAGATGCGCCTTTTTTAGCCGGCCGCAGACCACGTGGTGCAGGTCAGAGGGGCCAGGTGAAATGCTGTGATGACGTAGTATCGCTTTCCGCTGGTATCCCGGCAGTCAATCAGTTGGCCACGTGTGGTAACGCAGATGACCGGAAACACAGCCTTGTACATAGCTCTGATGCAAGTAAACCTGCGGCAAATAGCGCAGCAAAGTGAATAGTGCGCATAAAGCTGTTTTCGCCGCTGCTGCTAAGTGAGAGTAGACGGGGAACAGATGCTCCTTTTCTAGCCGGCATTAAACCACGTGGTTCAGGTCAGAGGGGACAAGTGAATTGCTGTAATGATGTGGTATCGCTCTCCGCTGGAATACCGGCAGTCAATCAGTTGCCGACGTGCGGTAACGCAGATGACTGGAAGCTCAGCCTGGTACGTAGCTCTGATGCAAGTAAACCTGCGGCAATGAGCGCAGGAAAGTGATAAGTGCGATGAAAGTTGTTGTCGCAGCTGCTGCTAAGTGAGGCTAGACAGGGAACAGATGCGCCTTTTTTAGCCGGCAGCAGACCACGTGGTACAGGTCAGAGGGGCCAGGTGAAATGCTGTGATGACGTAGTATCGCTCTCCGCTGGTATCCCGGCAGTCAATCAGTTGGCCACGTGTGGTAACGCAGATGACCGGAAACACACCCTTGTACATAGCTCTGATGCATGTAAACCTGCGGCAAAGAACGAAGCAAAGTGATTAGTGCGATGAAAGCTGTTTTCGCCGCTGCTGCTAAGTGAGAGTAGACGGGGAACAGATGCTCCTTTTCTAGCCGGCATTAGACCACGTGGTGCAGGTCAGAGGGGCCAGGTGAAATGCTGTGATGACGTAGTATCGCTCTCCGCTGGTATCCCGGCAGTCAATCAGTTGCCGACGTGTGGTAACGCAGATGACCGGAAACACAGCCTCGTACATAGCTCTGATGCAAGTAAACCTGCGGCAAAGAACGACGCAAAGTGAATAGTGCGCAGAAAGCTGTTTTCGCCGCTGCTGCTAAGTGAGAGTAGACGGGGAACAGATGCTCCTTTTCTAGCCGGCATTAAACCACGTGGTTCAGGTCAGAGGGGACAAGTGAATTGCTGTAATGATGTGGTATCGCTCTCCGCTGGAATTCCGGCAGTCAGTCAGTTGACCACGTGTGGTAACGCAAATGACCGGAAACACAGCCTTGTACATAGCTCTGATGCAAGTAAACTTGCCGCAAAGAACGAAGCAAAGTGATTAGTGCGATGAAAGCTGTTTTCGCCGCTGCTGCTAAGTGAGAGTAGACGGGGAACAGATGCTCCTTTTCTAGCCGGCATTAGACCACGTGGTGCAGGTCAGAGGGGCCAGGTGAAATGCTGTAATGACGTGGTGTCGCTCTCCGCTGGAATACCGGCAGTCAATCAGTTGCCGACGTGCGGTAACGCAGATGACTGGAAGCTCAGCCTGGTACGTAGCTCTGATGCAAGTAAACCTGCGGCAAAGAACGAAGCAAAGTGATTAGTGCGATGAAAGCTGTTTTCGCCGCTGCTGCTAAGTGAGAGTAGACGGGGAACAGATGCTCCTTTTCTAGCAGGCATTAGACCACGTGGTGCAGGTCAGAGGGGCCAGGTGAAATGCTGTGATGACGTAGTATCGCTCTCCGCTGGTATCCCGGCAGTCAATCAGTTGACCACGTGTGGTAACGCAGATGACCGGAAGCTCAGCCTGGTACGTAGCTCCGATGCAAGTAAACCTGCGGCAAAGAGCGCAGCAAAGAGATTAGTGCGATGAAAGTTGTTGTCGCAGCTGCTGCTAAGTGAGGCTAGACAGGGAACAGATGCGCCTTTTTTAGCCGGCAGCAGACCACGTGGTGCAGGTCAGAGGGGCCAGGTGAAATGCTGTGATGACGTAGTATCGCTCTCCGCTGGTATCCCGGCAGTCAATCAGTTGGCCACGTGTGGTAACGCAGATGACCGGAAACACAGCCCTGTACATAGCTCTGATGCATGTAAACCTGCGGCACCGAGCGCAGCAACGTGATTACTGCGAAGAAAGCTGTTTTCGCCGTTGATGCTAAGTGAGGGTACACGGGGAACAAATGCTCCTTTTTTAGCCGACAGCAGACCACGTGGTGCAGGTCAGAGGGGCCAGGTGAAATACTGTAATGACGTGGTATCGCCCTCCGCTGGAATCCCGGCAGTCAATCAGTTGCCGACGTGTGGTAACGCAGATGACCGGAAGCTCAGCCTGGTACGTAGCTCCGATGCAAGTAAACCTGCGGCAAAGAGCGCAGCAAAGAGATTAGTGCGATGAAAGTTGTTGTCGCAGCTGCTGCTAAGTGAGGCTAGACAGGGAACAGATGCGCCTTTTTTAGCCGGCAGCAGACCACGTGGTGCAGGTCAGAGGGGCCAGGTGAAATGCTGTGATGACGTAGTATCGTTCTCCGCTGGTATCCCGGCAGTCAATCAGTTGGCCACGTGTGGTAACACAGATGACCGGAAACACAGCCTTGTACATAGCTCTGATGCAAGTAAACCTGCGGCAAAGAGCCCAGCAAAGTGAATAGTGCGCAGAAAGCTGTTTTCCCCGCTGATGCTAAGTGAGGGTAGACGGGGAACAGATGCTCCTTTTTTAGCCGGCAGCAGACCACGTGGTGCAGGTCAGATAGTCCAGGTGAAATACTGTGATGACGTAGTATCGCTCTCCGCTGGTATCCCGGCAGTCAATTAGTTGACCACGTGTGGTAACGCAGATGACTGGAAACACAGCCTCGTACATAGTTCTGATGCAAGTAAACCTGCGGCAAATAGCGCAGCAAAGTGAATAGTGCGCATAAAGCTGTTTTCGCCGCTGCTGCTAAGTGAGAGTAGACGGGGAACAGATGCTCCTTTTCTAGCCGGCATTAAACCACGTGGTTCGGGTCAGAGGGGACAAGTGAATTGATGTAATGATGTGGTATCGCTCTCCGCTGGAATACCGGCAGTCAATCAGTTGCCGACGTGCGGTAACGCAGATGACTGGAAGCTCAGCCTGGTACGTAGCTCTGATGCAAGTAAACCTGCGGCAATGAGCGCAGGAAAGTGATAAGTGCGATGAAAGTTGTTGTCGCAGCTGCTGCTAAGTGAGGCTAGACAGGGAACAGATGCGCCTTTTTTAGCCGGCAGCAGACCACGTGGTACAGGTCAGAGGGGCCAGGTGAAATGCTGTGATGACGTAGTATCGCTCTCCGCTGGTATCCCGGCAGTCAATCAGTTGGCCACGTGTGGTAACGCAGATGACCGGAAACACACCCTTGTACATAGCTCTGATGCATGTAAACCTGCGGCAAAGAACGAAGCAAAGTGATTAGTGCGATGAAAGCTGTTTTCGCCGCTGCTGCTAAGTGAGGGTAGATGGGGAACAGATGCTCCTTTATTAGCCGGCGCTAGACCACGTGGTGCAGGTCAGATGGCCCAGGTGAAATGCTGTGATGACGTTGTATCGCTCTCCGCTGGTATCCCGGCAGTCAATCAGTTGACCACGTGTGGTAACGCATATGACCGGAAACACAGCCTTGTACATAGCTCTGATGCAAGTAAACCTACGGCAAATAGCGCAGCAAAGTGAATAGTGCGCAGAAAGCTGTTTTCGCCGCTGCTGCTAAGTGAGAGTAGACGGGGAACAGATGCTCCTTTTCTAGCCGGCATTAAACCACGTGGTTCAGGTCAGAGGGGACAAGTGAATTGCTGTAATGATGTGGTATCGCTCTCCGCTGGAGTTCCGGCAGTCAGTCAGTTGCCTACGTGTGGTAACGCAGATGACAGGAAGCCCAGCCTTGTACGTAGCTCTGATGCAAGTGAACCTGCGGCAAAGAACGAAGCAAAGTGATTAGTGCGATGAAAGCTGTTTTCGCCGCTGCTGCTAAGTGAGAGTAGACGGGGAACAGATGCTCCTTTTCTAGCCGGCATTAGACCACGTGGTGCAGGTCAGAGGGGCCAGGTGAAATGCTGTAATGACGTGGTATCACTCTCCGCTGGAATACCGGCAGTCAATCAGTTGCCGACGTGCGGTAACGCAGATGACCGGAAGCTCAGCCTGGTACGTAGCTCTGATGCAAGTAAACCTGCGGCAAAGAGCGCAGGAAAGTGAATAGTGCGCAGAAAGCTGTTTTCCCCGCTGATGCTAAGTGAGGGTAGACGGGGAACAGATGCTCCTTTTTTAGCCGGCAGCAGACCACGTGGTGCAGGTCAGATAGTCCAGGTGAAATACTGTGATGACGTAGTATCGCTCTCCGCTGGTATCCCGGCAGTCAATTAGTTGACCACGTGTGGTAACGCAGATGACTGGAAACACAGCCTCGTACATAGTTCTGATGCAAGTAAACCTGTGGCAAATAGCGCAGCAAAGTGAATAGTGCGCAGAAAGCTGTTTTCGCCGCTGCTGCTAAGTGAGAGTAGACGGGGAACAGATGCTCCTTTTCTAGCCGGCATTAAACCACGTGGTTCAGGTCAGAGGGGACAAGTGAATTGCTGTAATGATGTGGTATCGCTCTCCGCTGGAATTCCGGCAGTCAGTCAGTTGACCACGTGTGGTAACGCAAATGACCGGAAACACAGCCTTGTACATAGCTCTGATGCAAGTAAACTTGCCGCAAAGAACGAAGCAAAGTGATTAGTGCGATGAAAGCTGTTTTCGCCGCTGCTGCTAAGTGAGAGTAGACGGGGAACAGATGCTCCTTTTCTAGCCGGCATTAGACCACGTGGTGCAGGTCAGAGGGGCCAGGTGAAATGCTGTAATGACGTGGTGTCGCTCTCCGCTGGAATACCGGCAGTCAATCAGTTGCCGACGTGCGGTAACGCAGATGACTGGAAGCTCAGCCTGGTACGTAGCTCTGATGCAAGTAAACCTGCGGCAAAGAACGAAGCAAAGTGATTAGTGCGATGAAAGCTGTTTTCGCCGCTGCTGCTAAGTGAGAGTAGACGGGGAACAGATGCTCCTTTTCTAGCAGGCATTAGACCACGTGGTGCAGGTCAGAGGGGCCAGGTGAAATGCTGTGATGACGTAGTATCGCTCTCCGCTGGTATCCCGGCAGTCAATCAGTTGACCACGTGTGGTAACGCAGATGACCGGAAGCTCAGCCTGGTACGTAGCTCCGATGCAAGTAAACCTGCGGCAAAGAGCGCAGCAAAGAGATTAGTGCGATGAAAGTTGTTGTCGCAGCTGCTGCTAAGTGAGGCTAGACAGGGAACAGATGCGCCTTTTTTAGCCGGCAGCAGACCACGTGGTGAAGGTCAGAGGGGCCAGGTGAAATGCTGTGATGACGTAGTATCGCTCTCCGCTGGTATCCCGGCAGTCAATCAGTTGGCCACGTGTGGTAACGCAGATGACCGGAAACACAGCCCTGTACATAGCTCTGATGCATGTAAACCTGCGGCACAGAGCGCAGCAACGTGATTAGTGCGAAGAAAGCTGTTTTCGCCGTTGATGCTAAGTGAGGGTAGACGGGGAACAAATGCTCCTTTTTTAGCCGACAGCAGACCACGTGGTGCAGGTCAGAGGGGCCAGGTGAAATACTGTAATGACGTGGTATCGCCCTCCGCTGGAATCCCGGCAGTCAATCAGTTGCCGACGTGTGGTAACGCAGATGACCGGAAGCTCAGCCTGGTACGTAGCTCCGATGCAAGTAAACCTGCGGCAAATAGCGCAGCAAAGAGATTAGTGCGATGAAAGTTGTTGTCGCAGCTGCTGCTAAGTGAGGCTAGACAGGGAACATATGCGCCTTTTTTAGCCGGCAGCAGACCACGTGGTGCAGGTCAGAGGGGCCAGGTGAAATGCTGTGATGACGTAGTATCGCTCTCCGCTGGTATCCCGGCAGTCAATCAGTTGGCCACGTGTGGTAACGCAGATGACCGGAAACACAGCCTTGTACATAGCTCTGATGCAAGTAAACCTGCGGCAAAGAGCCCAGCAAAGTGAATAGTGCGCAGAAAGCTGTTTTCCCCGCTGATGCTAAGTGAGGGTAGACGGGGAACAGATGCTCCTTTTTTAGCCGGCAGCAGACCACGTGGTGCAGGTCAGATAGTCCAGGTGAAATACTGTGATGACGTAGCATCGCTCTCCGCTGGTATCCCGGCAGTCAATTAGTTGACCACGTGTGGTAACGCAGATGACTGGAAACACAGCCTCGTACATAGTTCTGATGCAAGTAAACCTGCGGCAAATAGCGCAGCAAAGTGAATAGTGCGCATAAAGCTGTTTTCGCCGCTGCTGCTAAGTGAGAGTAGACGGGGAACAGATGCTCCTTTTCTAGCCGGCATTAAACCACGTGGTTCAGGTCAGAGGGGACAAGTGAATTGCTGAAATGATGTGGTATCGCTCTCCGCTGGAATACCGGCAGTCAATCAGTTGCCGACGTGCGGTAACGCAGATGACTGGAAGCTCAGCCTGGTACGTAGCTCTGATGCAAGTAAACCTGCGGCAATGAGCGCAGGAAAGTGATAAGTGCGATGAAAGTTGTTGTCGCAGCTGCTGCTAAGTGAGGCTAGACAGGGAACAGATGCGCCTTTTTTAGCCGGCAGCAGACCACGTGGTACAGGTCAGAGGGGCCAGGTGAAATGCTGTGATGACGTAGTATCGCTCTCCGCTGGTATCCCGGCAGTCAATCAGTTGGCCACGTGTGGTAACGCAGATGACCGGAAACACACCCTTGTACATAGCTCTGATGCATGTAAACCTGCGGCAAAGAACGAAGCAAAGTGATTAGTGCGATGAAAGCTGTTTTCGCCGCTGCTGCTAAGTGAGAGTAGACGGGGAACAGATGCTCCTTTTCTAGCCGGCATTAGACCACGTGGTGCAGGTCAGAGGGGCCAGGTGAAATGCTGTGATGACGTAGTATCGCTCTCCGCTGGTATCCCGGCAGTCAATCAGTTGCCGACGTGTGGTAACGCAGATGACCGGAAACACAGCCTCGTACATAGCTCTGATGCAAGTAAACCTGCGGCAAGGAGCGCAGCAAAGTGATTAGTGCGATGAAAGTTGTTTTCGCAGCTGCTGCTAAGTGAGGGTAGATGGGGAACAGATGCTCCTTTATTAGCCGGCGCTAGACCACGTGGTGCAGGTCAGATGGCCCAGGTGAAATGCTGTGATGACGTTGTATCGCTCTCCGCTGGTATCCCGGCAGTCAATCAGTTGACCACGTGTGGTAACGCATATGACCGGAAACACAGCCTTGTACATAGCTCTGATGCAAGTAAACCTACGGCAAATTGCGCAGCAAAGTGAATAGTGCGCAGAAAGCTGTTTTCGCCGCTGCTGCTAAGTGAGAGTAGACGGGGAACAGATGCTCCTTTTCTAGCCGGCATTAAACCACGTGGTTCAGGTCAGAGGGGACAAGTGAATTGCTGTAATGATGAGGTATCGCTCTCCGCTGGAATTCCGGCAGTCAGTCAGTTGCCTACGTGTGGTAACGCAGATGACAGGAAGCCCAGCCTTGTACGTAGCTCTGATGCAAGTAAACCTGCGGCAAAGAACAAAGCAAAGTGATTAGTGCAATGAAAGCTGTTTTCGCCGCTGCTGCTAAGTGAGAGTAGACGGGGAACAGATGCTCCTTTTCTAGCCGGCATTAGACCACGTGGTGCAGGTCAGAGGGGCCAGGTGAAATGCTGTAATGACGTGGTATCGCTCTCCGCTGGAATACCGGCAGTCAATCAGTTGCCGACGAGCGGTAACGCAGATGACCGGAAGCACAGCCTGGTACGTAGCTCTGATGCAAGTAAACCTGCGGCAAAGAGCGCAGGAAAGTGATAAGTGCGATGAAAGTTGTTCTCGCAGCTGCTGCTAAGTAAGGGTAGACGGGGAACAGATGCTCCTTTTTAGCCGACAGCAGACCCACGTGGTGCAGGTCAGAGGGGGCAGGTGAAATGCTGTGATGACGTAGTATCGCTCTCCGCTGGTATCCCGGCAGTCAATCAGTTGGTAACGTGTGGTAACGCAGATGACCGGAAACACAGCCTTGTACGTAACTCTGATGCAAGTAAACCTGCGCAGAGAGCGCAGAAAAGTGATTAGTGCGAAGAAAGCTGTTTTCGCCGCTGCTGCGAAGTGAAAGTAGACGGGGAAGAGATGCTCCTTTTTTAGCCGGCAGTAGACCACGTGATGTAGGTTTGAGGGGGCCAGGTGAAATGCTGTGATGATGTGGTATCGCTCTCCACTGGAATACCGGCAGTCAATCAGTTGGCCACGTGTGGTAACGCAGATGACCGGAAACACAGCCTTGTACATAGCTCTGATGCAAGTAAACCTGCGGCAAAGAGCGCAGCAAAGTGATTTAGTGCGAAGAAAGCTGTTTTCGCCGCTGATGCTAAGTGAGGGTAGACGGGGAACAGATGCTCCTTTTTTAGCCGGCAGCAGACCACGTGGTGCAGGTCAGAGGGGCCAGGTGAAATGCTGTGATGACGTTGTATCGCTCTCCGCTGGTATCCCGGCAGTCAATCAGTTGACCACGTGTGGTAACGCATATGACCGGAAACACAGCCTTGTACATAGCTCTGATGCAAGTAAACCTGCGGAAAAGAGCGCAGCAAAGTGATTAGTGCGAAGAAAGCTGTTTTCGCCGCTGCTGCTAAGTGAGGGTAGACGGGGAACAGATGCTCCTTTTCTTGCTGGCAGCAGATCACGTGGGGCAGGTCACAGGGGCCAGTAGATATGCTGTAATGACGTGGTATCGCTCTCCGCGGGAATCCCGGCAGTCAATCAGTTGCTCACGTGTGGTAACGCAGATGATCGGAAGCTCAGCCTGGTACGTAGCTCCGATGCAAGTAAACCTGCGGCAAACAGCGCAGCAAAGTGATTAGTGCGAAGAAAGCTGTTTTCGCCGCTGCTGCTAAATGAGTGTAGACGGGGAACAGATGCTCTTTTTCTTGCCGGCATTAGACCACGTGGTGCAGGTCAGAGGGGCCAGGTGAAATGCTTTGATGACGTAGTATCGCTCTCAGCTGGTATCCCGGCAGTCAATCATTTGACCACGTGTGGTACCGCAGATGACCGGAAGCTCAGCCTGGTACGTAGCTCTGATGCAAGTAAACCTGCGGCAAAGAGCGCAGGAGAGTGATTAGTGCGATGAAAGTTGTTCTCGCAGCTGCTGCTAAGTAAGGGTAGACGGGGAACAGATGCTCCTTTTTTAGCCGACAGCAGACCATGTGGTGCAGGTCAGAGGGGCCAGGTGAAATGCTGTGATGACGTAGTATCGCTCTCCGCTGGTATCCCGGCAGTCAATCAGTTGGTAACGTGCGGTAACGCAGATGACCGGAAACACAGCCTTGTACATAGCCCTGATGCAAGTAAACCTGCGGCAAAGAACGCAGCTAAGTGATTAGTGCGATGAAAGCTGTTTTCGCCGCAGCTGCTAAGTTAGAGTAGACGGGTAACAGATGCTCCTTTTATAGCCGGCATTAGACCACGTGGAGCAAATTAGAGGGGCCAGGTGAAATACTGTAATGACGTGGTATCGCTCTCCGCTGGAATCCCGGCAGTCAATCAGTTGCCGACGTGTGGTAACGCAGATGACCGGAAGCTCAGCCTGGTACGTAGCTCCGATGCAAGTAAACCTGCGGCAAAGAGCGCAGCAAAGAGATTAGTGCGAGGAAAGTTGTCGCAGCTGCTGCTAAGTGAGGCTAGACAGGGAACAGATGCGCCTTTTTTAGCCGGCAGCAGACCACGTGGTGCAGGTCAGAGGGGCCAGGTGAAATACTGTGATGACGTAGTATCGCTCTCCGCTGGTATCCCGGCAGTCAATCAGTTGACCACGTGTGGTAACGCAGATGACCGGAAACAGAGCCTCGTACATAGTTCTGACGCAAGTAAACCTGCGGCAAGGAGCGCAGCAAAGTGATTAGTGCGATGAAAGTTGTTTTCGCAGCTGCTGCTAAGTGAGGGTAGATGGGGAACAGATGCTCCTTTATTAGCCGGCAGTAGACCACGTGGTGCAGGTCAGAGGGCCCAGGTGAAATGCTGTGATGACGTTGTATCGCTCTCCGCTGGTATCCCGGCAGTCAATCAGTTAACCACGTGTGGTAACGCATATGACCGGAAACACAGCCTTGTACATAGCTCTGATGCAAGTAAACCTGCGGCAAATAGCGCAGCAAAGTGAATAGTGCGCAGAAAGCTGTTTTCGCCGCTGCTGCTAAGTGAGAGTAGACGGGGAACAGATGCTCCTTTTCTAGCCGGCATTAAACCACGTGGTTCAGGTCAGAGGGGACAAGTGAATTGCTGTAATGATGTGGTATCGCTCTCCGCTGGAATTCCGGCAGTCAGTCAGTTGCCTACGTGTGGTAACGCAGATGACAGGAAGCACAGCCTTGTACGTAGCTCTGATGCAAGTAAACCTGCGGCAAAGAACGAAGCAAAGTGATTAGTGCGATGAAAGCTGTTTTCGCCGCTGCTGCTAAGTGAGAGTAGACGGGGAACAGATGCTCCTTTTCTAGCCGGCATTAGACCACGTGGTGCAGGTCAGAGGGGCCAGGTGAAATGCTGTAATGACGTGGTATCGCTCTCCGCTGGAATACCGGCAGTCAATCAGTTGCCGACGTGCGGTAACGCAGATGACCGGAAGCTCAACCTGGTACGTAGCTCTGATGCAAGTAAACCTGCGGCAAAGAGCGCAGGAAAGTGATAAGTGCGATGAAAGTTGTTCTCGCAGCTGCTGCTAAGTAAGGGTAGACGGGGAACAGATGCTCCTTTTTTAGCCGGCAGCAGACCACGTGGTGCAGGTCAGAGGGGCCAGGTGAAATACTGTGATGACGTAGTATCGCTCTCCGCTGGTATCCCGGCAGTCAATCAGTTGACCACGTGTGGTAACGCAGATGACCGGAAACACAGCCTCGTAGATAGTTCTGACGCAAGTAAACCTGCGGCAAGGAGCGCAGCAAAGTGATTAGTGCGATGAAAGTTGTTTTCGCAGCTGCTGCTAAGTGAGGGTAGATGGGGAACAGATGCTCCTTTATTAGCCGGCAGTAGACCACGTGGTGCAGGTCAGAGGGCCCAGGTGAAATGCTGTGATGACGTTGTATCGCTCTCCGCTGGTATCCCGGCAGTCAATCAGTTAACCACGTGTGGTAACGCAGATGGCCGGAAACACAGCCTTGTACATAGCTCTGATGCAAGTAAACCTGCGGCAAGGAGCGCAGCAAAGTGATTAGTGCGATGAAAGTTGTTTTCGCAGCTGCTGCTAAGTGAGGGTAGATGGGGAACAGATGCTCCTTTATTAGCCGGCGCTAGACCACGTGGTGCAGGTCAGATGGCCCAGGTGAAATGCTGTGATGACGTTGTATCGCTCTCCGCTGGTATCCCGGCAGTCAATCAGTTGACCACGTGTGGTAACGCATATGACCGGAAACACAGCCTTGTACATAGCTCTGATGCAAGTAAACCTACGGCAAATAGCGCAGCAAAGTGAATAGTGCGCAGAAAGCTGTTTTCGCCGCTGCTGCTAAGTGAGAGTAGACGGGGAACAGATGCTCCTTTTCTAGCCGGCATTAAACCACGTGGTTCAGGTCAGAGGGGACAAGTGAATTGCTGTAATGATGTGGTATCGCTCTCCGCTGGAATTCCGGCAGTCAGTCAGTTGCCTACGTGTGGTAACGCAGATGACAGGAAGCACAGCCTTGTACGTAGCTCTGATGCAAGTAAACCTGCGGCAAAGAACGAAGCAAAGTGATTAGTGCGATGAAAGCTGTTTTCGCCGCTGCTGCTAAGTGAGAGTAGACGGGGAACAGATGCTCCTTTTCTAGCCGGCATTAGACCACGTGGTGCAGGTCAGAGGGGCCAGGTGAAATGCTGTAATGACGTGGTATCGCTCTCCGCTGGAATACCGGCAGTCAATCAGTTGCCGACGTGCGGTAACGCAGATGACCGGAAGCTCAACCTGGTACGTAGCTCTGATGCAAGTAAACCTGCGGCAAAGAGCGCAGGAAAGTGATAAGTGCGATGAAAGTTGTTCTCGCAGCTGCTGCTAAGTAAGGGTAGACGGGGAACAGATGCTCCTTTTTTAGCCGGCAACAGACCACGTGGTGCAGGTCAGAGGGGCCAGGTGAAATACTGTGATGACGTAGTATCGCTCTCCGCTGGTATCCCGGCAGTCACTCAGTTGACCACGTGTGGTAACGCAGATGACCGGAAACACAGCCTCGTAGATAGTTCTGACGCAAGTAAACCTGCGGCAAGGAGCGCAGCAAAGTGATTAGTGCGATGAAAGTTGTTTTCGCAGCTGCTGCTAAGTGAGGGTAGATGGGGAACAGATGCTCCTTTATTAGCCGGCAGTAGACCACGTGGTGCAGGTCAGAGGGCCCAGGTGAAATGCTGTGATGACGTTGTATCGCTCTCCGCTGGTATCCCGGCAGTCAATCAGTTAACCACGTGTGGTAACGCAGATGGCCGGAAACACAGCCTTGTACATAGCTCTGATGCAAGTAAACCTGCGGCAAGGAGCGCAGCAAAGTGATTAGTGCGATGAAAGTTGTTTTCGCAGCTGCTGCTAAGTGAGGGTAGATGGGGAACAGATGCTCCTTTATTAGCCGGCGCTAGACCACGTGGTGCAGGTCAGATGGCCCAGGTGAAATTGCTGTGATGACGTTGTATCGCTCTCCGCTGGTATCCCGGCAGTCAATCAGTTGACCACGTGTGGTAACGCATATGACCGGAAACACAGCCTTGTACATAGCTCTGATGCAAGTAAACCTACGGCAAATAGCGCAGCAAAGTGAATAGTGCGCAGAAAGCTGTTTTCGCCGCTGCTGCTAAGTGAGAGTAGACGGGGAACAGATGCTCCTTTTCTAGCCGGCATTAAACCACGTGGTTCAGGTCAGAGGGGACAAGTGAATTGCTGTAATGATGAGGTATCGCTCTCCGCTGGAATTCCGGCAGTCAGTCAGTTGCCTACGTGTGGTAACGCTGATGACAGGAAGCCCAGCCTTGTACGTAGCTCTGATGCAAGTAAACCTGCGGCAAAGAACGAAGCAAAGTGATTAGTGCAATGAAAGCTGTTTTCGCCGCTGCTGCTAAGTGAGAGTAGACGGGGAACAGATGCTCCTTTTCCAGCCGGCATTAGACCACGTGGTGCAGGTCAGAGGGGCCAGGTGAAATGCTGTAATGACGTGGTATCGCTCTCCGCTGGAATACCGGCAGTCAATCAGTTGCCGACGTGCGGTAACGCAGATGACCGGAAGCACAGCCTGGTACGTAGCTCTGATGCAAGTAAACCTGCGGCAAAGAGCGCAGGAAAGTGATAAGTGCGATGAAAGTTGTTCTCGCAGCTGCTGCTAAGTAAGGGTAGACGGGGAACAGATGCTCCTTTTTTAGCCGACAGCAGACCACGTGGTGCAGGTCAGAGGGGGCAGGTGAAATGCTGTGATGACGTAGTATCGCTCTCCGCTGGTATCCCGGCAGTCAATCAGTTGGTAACGTGTGGTAACGCAGATGACCGGAAACACAGCCTTGTACGTAACTCTGATGCAAGTAACCCTGCGGCAGAGAGCGCAGAAAAGTGATTAGTGCGAAGAAAGCTGTTTTCGCCGCTGCTGCGAAGTGAAAGTAGACGGGGAAGAGATGCTCCTTTTTTAGCCGGCAGTAGACCACGTGGTGTAGGTTTGAGGGGGCCAGGTGAAATGCTGTGATGATGTGGTATCGCCCTCCACTGGAATACCGGCAGTCAATCAGTTGGCCACGTGTGGTAACGCAGATGACCGGAAACACAGCCTTGTACATAGCTCTGATGCAAGTAAACCTGCGGCAAAGAGCGCAGCAAAGTGATTTAGTGCGAAGAAAGCTGTTTTCGCCGCTGATGCTAAGTGAGGGTAGACGGGGAACAGATGCTCCTTTTTTAGCCGGCAGCAGACCACGTGGTGCAGGTCAGAGGGGCCAGGTGAAATGCTGTGATGACGTTGTATCGCTCTCCGCTGGTATCCCGGCAGTCAATCAGTTGACCACGTGTGGTAACGCATATGACCGGAAACACAGCCTTGTACATAGCTCTGATGCAAGTAAACCTGCGGAAAAGAGCGCAGCAAAGTGATTAGTGCGAAGAAAGCTGTTTTCGCCGCTGCTGCTAAGTGAGGGTAGACGGGGAACAGATGCTCCTTTTCTTGCTGGCAGCAGATCACGTGGGGCAGGTCACAGGGGCCAGTAGATATGCTGTAATGACGTGGTATCGCTCTCCGCGGGAATCCCGGCAGTCAATCAGTTGCTCACGTGTGGTAACGCAGATGATCGGAAGCTCAGCCTGGTACGTAGCTCCGATGCAAGTAAACCTGCGGCAAACAGCGCAGCAAAGTGATTAGTGCGAAGAAAGCTGTTTTCGCCGCTGCTGCTAAATGAGTGTAGACGGGGAACAGATGCTCTTTTTCTTGCCGGCATTAGACCACGTGGTGCAGGTCAGAGGGGCCAGGTGAAATGCTTTGATGACGTAGTATCGCTCTCAGCTGGTATCCCGGCAGTCAATCAGTTGACCACGTGTGGTACCGCAGATGACCGGAAGCTCAGCCTGGTACGTAGCTCTGATGCAAGTAAACCTGCGGCAAAGAGCGCAGGAAAGTGATTAGTGCGATGAAAGTTGTTCTCGCAGCTGCTGCTAAGTAAGGGTAGACGGGGAACAGATGCTCCTTTTTTAGCCGACAGCAGACCATGTGGTGCAGGTCAGAGGGGCCAGGTGAAATGCTGTGATGACGTAGTATCGCTCTCCGCTGGTATCCCGGCAGTCAATCAGTTGGTAACGTGCGGTAACGCAGATGACCGGAAACACAGCCTTGTACATAGCCCTGATGCAAGTAAACCTGCGGCAAAGAACGCAGCTAAGTGATTAGTGCGATGAAAGCTGTTTTCGCCGCAGCTGCTAAGTTAGAGTAGACGGGTAACAGATGCTCCTTTTATAGCCGGCATTAGACCACGTGGAGCAAATTAGAGGGGCCAGGTGAAATACTGTAATGACGTGGTATCGCTCTCCGCTGGAATCCCGGCAGTCAATCAGTTGCCGACGTGTGGTAACGCAGATGACCGGAAGCTCAGCCTGGTACGTAGCTCCGATGCAAGTAAACCTGCGGCAAAGAGCGCAGCAAAGAGATTAGTGCGATGAAAGTTGTCGCAGCTGCTGCTAAGTGAGGCTAGACAGGGAACAGATGCGCCTTTTTTAGCCGGCAGCAGACCACGTGGTGCAGGTCAGAGGGGCCAGGTGAAATACTGTGATGACGTAGTATCGCTCTCCGCTGGTATCCCGGCAGTCAATCAGTTGACCACGTGTGGTAACGCAGATGACCGGAAACAGAGCCTCGTACATAGTTCTGACGCAAGTAAACCTGCGGCAAGGAGCGCAGCAAAGTGATTAGTGCGATGAAAGTTGTTTTCGCAGCTGCTGCTAAGTGAGGGTAGATGGGGAACAGATGCTCCTTTATTAGCCGGCAGTAGACCACGTGGTGCAGGTCAGAGGGCCCAGGTGAAATGCTGTGATGACGTTGTATCGCTCTCCGCTGGTATCCCGGCAGTCAATCAGTTAACCACGTGTGGTAACGCATATGACCGGAAACACAGCCTTGTACATAGCTCTGATGCAAGTAAACCTGCGGCAAATAGCGCAGCAAAGTGAATAGTGCGCAGAAAGCTGTTTTCGCCGCTGCTGCTAAGTGAGAGTAGACGGGGAACAGATGCTCCTTTTCTAGCCGGCATTAAACCACGTGGTTCAGGTCAGAGGGGACAAGTGAATTGCTGTAATGATGTGGTATCGCTCTCCACTGGAATTCCGGCAGTCAGTCAGTTGCCTACGTGTGGTAACGCAGATGACAGGAAGCACAGCCTTGTACGTAGCTCTGATGCAAGTAAACCTGCGGCAAAGAACGAAGCAAAGTGATTAGTGCGATGAAAGCTGTTTTCGCCGCTGCTGCTAAGTGAGAGTAGACGGGGAACAGATGCTCCTTTTCTAGCCGGCATTAGACCACGTGGTGCAGGTCAGAGGGGCCAGGTGAAATGCTGTAATGACGTGGTATCGCTCTCCGCTGGAATACCGGCAGTCAATCAGTTGCCGACGTGCGGTAACGCAGATGACCGGAAGCACAGCCTGGTACGTAGCTCTGATGCAAGTAAACCTGCGGCAAAGAGCGCAGGAAAGTGATAAGTGCGATGAAAGTTGTTCTCGCAGCTGCTGCTAAGTAAGGGTAGACGGGGAACAGATGCTCCTTTTTTAGCCGACAGCAGACCACGTGGTGCAGGTCAGAGGGGGCAGGTGAAATGCTGTGATGACGTAGTATCGCTCTCCGCTGGTATCCCGGCAGTCAATCAGTTGGTAACGTGTGGTAACGCAGATGACCGGAAACACAGCCTTGTACGTAACTCTGATGCAAGTAAACCTGCGGCAGAGAGCGCAGAAAAGTGATTAGTGCGAAGAAAGCTGTTTTCGCCGCTGCTGCGAAGTGAAAGTAGACGGGGAAGAGATGCTCCTTTTTTAGCCGGCAGTAGACCACGTGGTGTAGGTTTGAGGGGGCCAGGTGAAATGCTGTGATGATGTGGTATCGCTCTCCACTGGAATACCGGCAGTCAATCAGTTGGCCACGTGTGGTAACGCAGATGACCGGAAACACAGCCTTGTACATAGCTCTGATGCAAGTAAACCTGCGGCAAAGAGCGCAGCAAAGTGATTTAGTGCGAAGAAAGCTGTTTTCGCCGCTGATGCTAAGTGAGGGTAGACGGGGAACAGATGCTCCTTTTTTAGCCGGCAGCAGACCACGTGGTGCAGGTCAGAGGGGCCAGGTGAAATGCTGTGATGACGTTGTATCGCTCTCCGCTGGTATCCCGGCAGTCAATCAGTTGACCACGTGTGGTAACGCATATGACCGGAAACACAGCCTTGTACATAGCTCTGATGCAAGTAAACCTGCGGAAAAGAGCGCAGCAAAGTGATTAGTGCGAAGAAAGCTGTTTTCGCCGCTGCTGCTAAGTGAGGGTAGACGGGGAACAGATGCTCCTTTTCTTGCTGGCAGCAGATCACGTGGGGCAGGTCACAGGGGCCAGTAGATATGCTGTAATGACGTGGTATCGCTCTCCGCGGGAATCCCGGCAGTCAATCAGTTGCTCACGTGTGGTAACGCAGATGATCGGAAGCTCAGCCTGGTACGTAGCTCCGATGCAAGTAAACCTGCGGCAAACAGCGCAGCAAAGTGATTAGTGCGAAGAAAGCTGTTTTCGCCGCTGCTGCTAAATGAGTGTAGACGGGGAACAGATGCTCTTTTTCTTGCCGGCATTAGACCACGTGGTGCAGGTCAGAGGGGCCAGGTGAAATGCTTTGATGACGTAGTATCGCTCTCAGCTGGTATCCCGGCAGTCAATCAGTTGACCACGTGTGGTACCGCAGATGACCGGAAGCTCAGCCTGGTACGTAGCTCTGATGCAAGTAAACCTGCGGCAAAGAGCGCAGGAAAGTGATTAGTGCGATGAAAGTTGTTCTCGCAGCTGCTGCTAAGTAAGGGTAGACGGGGAACAGATGCTCCTTTTTTAGCCGACAGCAGACCATGTGGTGCAGGTCAGAGGGGCCAGGTGAAATGCTGTGATGACGTAGTATCGCTCTCCGCTGGTATCCCGGCAGTCAATCAGTTGGTAACGTGCGGTAACGCAGATGACCGGAAACACAGCCTTGTACATAGCCCTGATGCAAGTAAACCTGCGGCAAAGAACGCAGCTAAGTGATTAGTGCGATGAAAGCTGTTTTCGCCGCAGCTGCTAAGTTAGAGTAGACGGGTAACAGATGCTCCTTTTATAGCCGGCATTAGACCACGTGGAGCAAATTAGAGGGGCCAGGTGAAATACTGTAATGACGTGGTATCGCTCTCCGCTGGAATCCCGGCAGTCAATCAGTTGCCGACGTGTGGTAACGCAGATGACCGGAAGCTCAGCCTGGTACGTAGCTCCGATGCAAGTAAACCTGCGGCAAAGAGCGCAGCAAAGAGATTAGTGCGATGAAAGTTGTCGCAGCTGCTGCTAAGTGAGGCTAGACAGGGAACAGATGCGCCTTTTTTAGCCGGCAGCAGACCACGTGGTGCAGGTCAGAGGGGCCAGGTGAAATACTGTGATGACGTAGTATCGCTCTCCGCTGGTATCCCGGCAGTCAATCAGTTGACCACGTGTGGTAACGCAGATGACCGGAAACAGAGCCTCGTACATAGTTCTGACGCAAGTAAACCTGCGGCAAGGAGCGCAGCAAAGTGATTAGTGCGATGAAAGTTGTTTTCGCAGCTGCTGCTAAGTGAGGGTAGATGGGGAACAGATGCTCCTTTATTAGCCGGCAGTAGACCACGTGGTGCAGGTCAGAGGGCCCAGGTGAAATGCTGTGATGACGTTGTATCGCTCTCCGCTGGTATCCCGGCAGTCAATCAGTTAACCACGTGTGGTAACGCATATGACCGGAAACACAGCCTTGTACATAGCTCTGATGCAAGTAAACCTGCGGCAAATAGCGCAGCAAAGTGAATAGTGCGCAGAAAGCTGTTTTCGCCGCTGCTGCTAAGTGAGAGTAGACGGGGAACAGATGCTCCTTTTCTAGCCGGCATTAAACCACGTGGTTCAGGTCAGAGGGGACAAGTGAATTGCTGTAATGATGTGGTATCGCTCTCCGCTGGAATTCCGGCAGTCAGTCAGTTGCCTACGTGTGGTAACGCAGATGACAGGAAGCACAGCCTTGTACGTAGCTCTGATGCAAGTAAACCTGCGGCAAAGAACGAAGCAAAGTGATTAGTGCGATGAAAGCTGTTTTCGCCGCTGCTGCTAAGTGAGAGTAGACGGGGAACAGATGCTCCTTTTCTAGCCGGCATTAGACCACGTGGTGCAGGTCAGAGGGGCCAGGTGAAATGCTGTATTGACGTGGTATCGCTCTCCGCTGGAATACCGGCAGTCAATCAGTTGCCGACGTGCGGTAACGCAGATGACCGGAAGCTCAACCTGGTACGTAGCTCTGATGCAAGTAAACCTGCGGCAAAGAGCGCAGGAAAGTGATAAGTGCGATGAAAGTTGTTCTCGCAGCTGCTGCTAAGTAAGGGTAGACGGGGAACAGATGCTCCTTTTTTAGCCGGCAGCAGACCACGTGGTGCAGGTCAGAGGGGCCAGGTGAAATACTGTGATGACGTAGTATCGCTCTCCGCTGGTATCCCGGCAGTCAATCAGTTGACCACGTGTGGTAACGCAGATGACCGGAAACACAGCCTCGTAGATAGTTCTGACGCAAGTAAACCTGCGGCAAGGAGCGCAGCAAAGTGATTAGTGCGATGAAAGTTGTTTTCGCAGCTGCTGCTAAGTGAGGGTAGACGGGGAACAGATGCTCCTTTATTAGCCGGCAGTAGACCACGTGGTGCAGGTCAGAGGGCCCAGGTGAAATGCTGTGATGACGTTGTATCGCTCTCCGCTGGTATCCCGGCAGTCAATCAGTTAACCACGTGTGGTAACGCATATGACCGGAAACACAGCCTTGTACATAGCTCTGATGCAAGTAAACCTGCGGCAAATAGCGCAGCAAAGTGAATAGTGCGCAGAAAGCTGTATTCGCCGCTGCTGCTAAGTGAGAGTAGACGGGGAACAGATGCTCCTTTTCTAGCCGGCATTAAACCACGTGGTTCAGGTCAGAGGGGACAAGTGAATTGCTGTAATGATGTGGTATCGCTTTCCGCTGGTATCCCGGCAGTCAATCAGTTGGTAACGTGCGGTAACGCAGATGACCGGAAACACAGCCTTGCACGTAACTCTGATGCAAGTAAACCTGCGGCAAAGAGCGCAGGAAAGTGATTAGTGCGATGAAAGTTGTTCTCGCAGCTGCTGCTAAGTAAGGGTAGACGGGGAACAGATGCTCCTTTTTTAGCCGGCAGCAGACCACGTGGTGCAGGTCAGAGGGGCCAGGTGAAATACTGTGATGACGTAGTATCGCTCTCCGCTGGTATCCCGGCAGTCAATCAGTTGACCACGTGTGGTAACGCAGATGACCGGAAACACAGCCTCGTAGATAGTTCTGACGCAAGTAAACCTGCGGCAAGGAGCGCAGCAAAGTGATTAGTGCGATGAAAGTTGTTTTCGCAGCTGCTGCTAAGTAAGGGTAGACGGGGAACAGATGCTCCTTTTTTAGCCGACAGCAGACCACGTGGTGCAGGTCAGAGGGGCCAGGTGAAATGCTGTGATGACGTAGTATCGCTCTCCGCTGGTATCCCGGCAGTCAATCAGTTGACCACGTGTGGTAACGCAGATGACCGGAAACACAGCCTCGTATATAGTTCTGATGCAAGTAAACCTGCGGCAAGGAGCGCAGCAAAGTGATTAGTGCGATGAAAGTTGTTTTCGCAGCTGCTGCTAAGTGAGGGTAGATGGGGAACAGATGCTCCTTTCTTAGCCGGCAGTAGACCACGTGGTGCACGTCAGAGGGGCCAGGTGAAATGCTGTTATGACGTTGTATCGCTCTCCGCTGGTATCCCGGCAGTCAATCAGTTGACCACGTGTGGTAACGCATATGACCGGAAACACAGCCTTGTACATAGCTCTGATGCAAGTAAACCTGCGGCAAATAGCGCAGCAAAGTGAATAGTGCGCAGAAAGCTGTTTTCGCCGCTGCTGCTAAGTGAGAGTAGACGGGGAACAGATGCTCCTTTTCTAGCCGGCATTAAACCACGTGGTTCAGGTCAGAGGGGACAAGTGAATTGCTGTAATGATGTGGTATCGCTCTCCGCTGGAATTCCGGCAGTCAGTCAGTTGCCTACGTGTGATAACGCAGATGACAGGAAGCACAGCCTTGTACCTAGCTCTGATGCAAGTAAACCTGCGGCAAAGAACGAAGCAAAGTGATTAGTGCGATGAAAGCTGTTTTCGCCGCTGCTGCTAAGTGAGAGTAGATGGGGAACAGATGCTCCTTTTCTATCCGGCATTAGACCACGTGGTTCAGGTCAGAGAGGCCAGGTAAAATGCTGTAATGACATGGTATCGCTCTCCGCTGGAATCCCAGCAGTCAGTCAGTTGCCTACGTGTGGTAACGCAGATGACCGGAAGCACAGCCTGGTACGTTGCACTGATTCAAGTAAACTGCGGCAAAGAGCGCAGCAAAGTGATTAGTGCGATGAAAGCTGTTTTCGCCGCTGCTGCTAAGTGAGAGTAGATGGGGAACAGATGCTCCTTTTCTAGCCGGCATTATACCACGTGGTGCAGGTCAGAGCGGACATGTGAAATGCTGTACTGACGTGGTATCGCTTCCGCTGGAATCCCGGCAGTCAATCAGTTGCTCACGTATGGTAACGCAGATGACCAGAAGCTCAGCCTGGTACGTAGCTCTGATGCAAGTAAACCAGCGGCAAAGAACGCAGGAAAGTGATTAGTGCGATGAAAGCTGTTTTCGCCGCTGCTGCTAAGTGACAGTAGACGGGGAACAGATGCTCCTTTTTTAGCCGGCAGCAGACCACGTGGTGCAGGTCAGAGGGTCCAGGTGAAATGCTGTGATGACGTAGTATCGCTCTCCGCTGGTATCCCGGCAGTCAATCAGTTGGCCACGTGTGGTAACGCAGATGACCGGAAACACAACCTTGTACATAGCTCTGATTCAAGTAAACCTGCGGCAAAGAGCGCTGCAAAGTGATTAGTGCGAAGAAAGCTGTTTTCGCCGCTGCTGCTTAGTGAGGGGAGACACAGCGCAAAGAAACATGGACACACGAGGAACGGACACACACGAGCGCTGTAAACAGCGCTGGACACACACAGCGCTCGTGTGTGTCCGTTCTTCGTGTGTCCATGTTTCTTTGCGCTGTGTCTCCCCTAAAATGCATTACCAACTAGCCCGGAACCTTGCTCTGCTTAGTGAGGGTAGACGGGGAACAGATGCTCCTTTTTTTAGCCGGCAGTAGACCACGTGGTGCAGGTTAGAGGGGCCAGGTGAAATGCTGTGATGACGTGGTATCGCTCTCCACTGGAATACCGGCAGTAGATCAGTTGGCCACGTGTGGTAACGCAGATGACCGGAAACACAGCCTTGTATATAGCTCTGAAGCAAGTAAACCTGCGGCAAAGAGCGCAGCAAAGTGATTTGTGCGATGAAAGTTGTTTTCGCCGCTGTTTCTAAGTGAGCGTAGAGGAGGAACAGCGGCTCCTTTTTTTAGCCGGCAGTGGACCACGTGGTGCAGGTCAGAGGGGCCAGGTAAAATGCTGTAATGACATGGTATCGCTCTCCGCTTGAATCCCGGCAGTCAGTCAGTTGCCTACGTGTGGTAGCGCAGATGACAGGAAGCACAGCCTGGTACGTATCTGTTATGCAAGTAAACCTCCGGCAAAGAGCGCAGCAAAGTGATTAGTGCGATGAAAGCTGTTTTCGCCGCTGCTGCTAATTGAGGGTAGACGGCGAACAGATCCTCTTTTTCTAGCTGACAGCAGACCACGCGGTGCAGGTCAGAGAGGCGAGGTAAAATGCTGTAATGACATGGTATCGCTCTCCGCTGGAATCCCGGCAGTCAGTCAGTTGCCTACCTGTGGTAACCCAGATGACCGGAAGCACAGCATGGTACCTTGCACTGATTCTATAAACCTGCGGCAAAGGGCGCAGCAAAGTGATTAGTACGACGAAAGCTTTTCGCTCTGCTGCTGCTAAGTGAGGGTAGACGAGGAATAGGTGCACTTTTTCTAGCCGACATTAGACCACGTAGTGCAGGTCAGAGCGAACAGGTGAAATGCTGTAATTATGTGGTACCGCTCTCCGCTGGAATCCCGGCACTCAGTCAGTTGCCTTCGTGTGGTAACGCATATGACAGGAAGCACAGCCTTGTACGTAGCCCGGATGCAAGTGAACCTCCGGCAAAGAACGCAGCAAAGTGATTAGTGGGATGAAAGCTGTTTTCGCCGTGGCTGCTAAGTGAGAGTAGACGGGGAACAGATGCTCCTTTTCCATCTGGCATTAGACCACGTGGTGCAAGTCAGAGGGGCCAGGTGAAATGCTGTGATGACGTAATCGCTCTTCGCTGGTATCCCGGCAGTCAATCAGTTGGCCACGTGTGGTAACGCAGATGACCGGAAACACAGCCTTGTACATAGCTCTGATGCAAGTAAACCTGCGGCAAAGAGCGCAGGAAAGTGATTAGTGCGATGAAAGTTGTTCTCGCAGCTAATGCTAAGTAAGGGTAGACGGGGAACAGATGCTCCTTTTTTAGCCGACAGCAGACCACGTGGTGCAGGTCAGAGGGGCCAGGTGAAATGCTGTGATGAAGTAGTATCGCTCTCCGCTGGTATCCAGGCAGTCAATCAGTTAGTAACGTGTGGTAACGCAGATGACCGGAAACACTGCCTTGTACGTAACTCTGATGCAAGTAAACCTGCGGCAAAGAGCGCAGAAAAGTGATTAGGGCGAAGAAAGCTGTTCTCGCCGCTGCTGCTAAGTGAGAGTAGACGGGGAAGAGATGCTCCTTTTCTAGCCGGCATTAGACCACGTGGTGCAGGTCAGAGGGGACAAGTGTATTGCTGTAATGATGTGGTATAGCTCTCCGCTGGAATCCCGGCAGTCAGTCAGTCGCCTACGTGTGGTAACGCAGATGACAGGAAGCACAGCCTTGTACATAGTTCTGATGCAAGTAAACCTGCGGCAAAGAGCGCAGCAAAGTGATTAGTGCGAAGAAAGCTGTTTTCGCCGCTGATGCTAAGTGAGGGTAGACGGGGAACAGATGCTCCTTTTTTAGCCGGCACCAGACCACGTGGTGCAGGTCAGAGGGGCCAGGTTAAATACTGTGATGACGTAGTATCACTCTCCGCTGGTATCCCGGCAGTCAATCAGTTGACCACGTGTATTAACGCAGATGACCGGAAACACAGCTTTGTACATAGCTCTGATGCAAGTAAACCTGCGGCAAAGAGCGCTGCAAAGTGATTAGTGCGAAGAAAGCTGTTTTCGCCGCTGATGCTAAGTGAGGGTAGACGGGGAACAGATGCTCCTTTTTTAGCCGGCAATACACCACGTGGTGCAAGTCAGAGGGGCCAGGTGAAATGCTGTGATGACGTAGTATCGCTCTCCGCTGGTATCCCGGCAGTCAATCAGTTGGCCACGTGTGGTAACGCAGATGACCGGAAGCTCAGCCTGGTACGTAGCTCCGATGCAAGTAAACCTGCGGCAAAGAGCGCAGCAAAGAGATTAGTGCGATGAAAGTTGTTGACGCAGCTGCTGCTAAGTGAGGCTAGACAGTGAACAGATGCGCCTTTTTTAGCCGGCAGCAGACCACGTGGTGCAGGTCAGAGGGGCCAGGTGAAATGCTGTGATGACGTAGTATCGCTCTCCGCTGGAATCCCGGCAGTCAAGCAGTTGCTCACGTATGGTAACGCAGATGACCGAAAGCTCAGCCTGGTACGTAGCTCCGATGCAAGTAAACCTGCGGCAAAGAGCGCAGCAAAGTGATTAGTGCGAAGAAAGTTGTTTTCGCCGCTGCTGCTAAGTGAGAGTAGACGGGGAACAGATGCTACTTTTCTAGCCGGCATTAGACCACGTGGTTCAGGTCAGAGGGGACAAGTCAATTGCTGTAATAATGTGGTATCGCTCTCCGCTTGAATCCCGGCAGTCAGTCAGTTGCCTACGTGTGGTAACGCAGATGACAGGAAGCACAGCTTTGTACGTAGATCTGATGCAAGTAAACTTGCGGCAAAGAACGACGCAAAGTGATTAGTGCGATGAAAGTTGTTTTCGCCGCTGCTGCTAAGTGAGAGTAGACGGGGAACAGATGCTACTTTTCTAGCCGGCATTAGACCACGTGGTTCAGGTCAGAGGGGACAAGTCAATTGCTGTAATGATGTGGTATCGCTCTCCTCTGGAATCCGGGCCGTCAGCCTACTTGTGGTAACGCAGATGACCGGAAGCACAGCCTTGTACGTAGCCCTGATGCAAGCAAACCTGCGGCAAAGAACGACGCAAAGTGATTAGTGCGATGAAAGCTGTTTTCGCCGCTGCTGCTAAGTGAGGGTAGATGGGGAACAGATGCTCTTTTTCTAGCTGGCGGCAGACCACGTGGGGCAGGTCACAGGGGCCACTTGATATTCTGTAATGACGTTGTATTACTCTCCGCTAGTATCCAGGCAGTCAATCAGTTGGTAACGTGTGGTAACGCAGATGACCGGAAACACAGCCTTGTACGTAACTCTGATACAAGTAAACCTGCGGCAAAGAGCGCAGAAAAGTGATTAGGGCAAAGAAAGCTGTTCTCGCCGCTGCTGCTAAGTGAGAGTAGACGGGGAAGAGATGCTCCTTTTTTAGCCGGCAGCAGACCACGTGGTGCAGGTCAGAGGGGCCAGTTGAAATGCTCTGATAACGTAGTATCGCTCTCCGCTTGTATCCCGGCAGTCAATCAGTTGGCCATGTGTGGTAACGCAGATGACTGGAAGCTCAGCCTGGTACGTAGCTCCGATGCAAGTAAACCTGATGCAAAGAGCGCAGCAAAGAGATTAGTGCGATGAAAGTTGTTGTCGCAGCTGCTGCTAAGTGAGGCTAGACAGGGAACAGATGCGCCTTTTCTAGCCGGCATTAGACCACGTGGTGCAGGTCAGAGGGGCCAGGTGAAATGCTGTAATGACGTGGTATCGCTCTCCGCTGGAATACCGGCAGTCAATCTGTTGCCCACGTGTGGTAACGCAGATGACCGGAAGCTCAGCCTGGTACGTAGCTCTGATGCAAGTAAACCTGCGGCAAAAAGCGCAGGAAAGTGATTAGTGCGATGAAAGTTGTTCTCTCGGCTGCTGCTAAGTAAGGGTAGAGGAGGAACAGCGGCTCCTTTTTTTAGCCGGCAGTGGACCACGTGGTGCAGGTCAGAGGGGCCAGGTGAAATGCTGTGATGACCTAGTATCGCTCTCCGCTGGAATCCCGGCAGTCAATCAGTTGCTCACGTATGGTAACGCAGATGACCGAAAGCTCAGCCTGGTACGTAGCTCCGATGCAAGTAAACCTGCGGCGAAGAGCGCAGCAAAGTGATTAGTGCGATGAAAGCTGTTTTCGCCGTGGGTGCTAAGTGAGAGTAGACGGGGAACAGATGCTCCTTTTCCATCTGGCATTAGACCACGTGGTGCAAGTCAGAGGGGAGAGGTGAAATGCTGTGATGACGTAGTATCGCTCTCCGCTGGTATCCCGGCAGTCAATCAGTTGGCCACGTGTGGTAACGCAGATGACCGGAAGCTCAGCCTGGTACGTAGCTCCGATGCAAGTAAACCTGCGGCAAAGAGCGCAGCAAAGAGATTAGTGCGATGAAAGTTGTTGTCGCAGCTGCTGCTAAGTGAGGCTAGAGAGGGAACAGATGCGCCTTTTTTAGCCAGCAGCAGACCACGTGGTGCAGGTCAGAGGGGCCAGGTGAAATGCTGTGATGACCTAGTATCGCTCTCCGCTGGAATCCCGGCAGTCAATCAGTTGCTCACGTATGGTAACGCAGATGACCGAAAGCTCAGCCTGGTACGTAGCTCCGATGCAAGTAAACCTGCGGCGAAGAGCGCAGCAAAGTGATTAGTGCGAAGAAAGCTGTTTTCGCCGCTGCTGCTAAGTGAGAGTAGACGGGGAACATATGCTCCTTTTCTAGCCGGCATTAGACCACGTGGTTCAGGTCAGAGGGGACAAGTCAATTGCTGTAATGACGTGGTATCGCTCTCCGCTGGAATCCCGGCAGTCAGTCAGCTGCCTACGTGTGGTAACGCAGATGACAGGAAGCACAGCCGTGTACGTAGCTATGATGCAAGTAAACCTGCGTCAAAGAGCGCAGAAAAGTGATTAGGGCAAAGAAAGCTGTTCTCGCCGCTGCTGCTAAGTGAGAGTAGACGGGGAAGAGATGCTCCCTTTTTAGCCGGCAGCAGACCACGTGGTGCAGGTCAGAGGGGCCAGTTGAAATGCTGTGATGACGTAGTATCGCTCTCCGCTGGTATCCCGGCAGTCAATCAGTTGGCCACGTGTGGTAACGCAGATGACCGGAAGCTCAGCCTGGTACGTAGCTCTGATGCAAGTAAACCTGCGGCAAAGAGCGCAGGAAAGTGATTAGTGCGATGAAAGTTGTTCTCGCAGCTAATGCTAAGTAAGGGTAGACGGGGAACAGATGCTCCTTTTTTAGACGACAGCAGACCACATGGTGCAGGTCAGAGGGGCCATGTGAAATGCTGTGATGACGTAGTATCGCTCCCCGCTGGTATCCAGGCAGCCAATCAGTTAGTAACGTGTGGTAACGCAGATGACCGGAAACACAGCCTTGTACGTAACTCTGATGCAAGTAAACCTGCGGCAAAGAGCGCAGAAAAGTGATTAGGGCGAAGAAAGCTGTTCTCGCCGCTGCTGCTAAGTGAGAGTAGACGGGGAACAGATGCTCCTTTTCTAGCCGGCATTAGACCACGTGGTTCAGGTCAGAGGGGACAAGTCAATTGCAGTAATGATGTGGTATCGCTCTCCGCTTGAATCCCGGCAGTCAGTCAGTTGCCTACGTGTGGTAACGCAGATGACAGGAAGCACAGCTTTGTACGTAGATCTGATGCAAGTAAACCTGCGGCAAAGAACGACGCAAAGTGATTAGTGCGATGAAAGCTGTTTTCGCCGCTGCTGCTAAGTGAGGGTAGATGGGGAACAGATGCTCTTTTTCAAGCTGGCGGCAGACCACGTGGGGCAGGTCACAGGGGCCACTTGATATTCTGTAATGACGTTGTATTACTCTCCGCTGGTATCCAGGCAGTCAATCAGTTGGTAACGTGTGGTAACGCAGATGACCGGAAACACAGCCTTGTACGTAACTCTGATGCAAGTAAACCTGCGGCAAAGAGCGAAGAAAAGTGATTAGTGCAAAGAAAGCTGTTCTCGCCGCTGCTGCTAAGTGAGAGTAGACGGGGAAGAGATGCTCCTTTTTTAGCCGGCAGCAGACCACGTGGTGCAGGTCAGAGGGGCCAGTTGAAATGCTGTGATGACGTAGTATCGCTCTCCGCTGGTATCCCGGCAGTCAATCAGTTGGCCACGTGTGGTAACGCAGATGACCGGAAGCTCAGCCTGGTACGTAGCTCCGATGCAAGTAAACCTGCAGCAAAGAGCGCAGCAAAGAGATTAGTGCGATGAAAGTTGTTGTCGCAGCTGCTGCTAAGTGAGGCTAGACAGGGAACAGATGCGCCTTTTCTAGCCGGCATTAGACCACGTGGTGCAGGTCAGAGGGGCCAGGTGAAATGCTGTAATGACGTGGTATCGCTTTCCGCTGGAATACCGGCAATCAATCTGTTGCCCACGTGTGGTAACGTAGATGACCGGAAGCTCAGCCTGGTACGTAGCTCTGATGCAAGTAAACCTGCGGCAAAAAGAGCAAGAAAGTGATTAGTGCCATGAAAGTTGTTCTCGCAGCTGCTGCTAAGAAAGGGTAGACGGGGAACAGATGCTCCTTTTTTAGCCGACAGCAGACCACGTGGTGCAGGTCAGAGGGGCCAGGTGAAATGCTGTGATGACGTAGTATCGCTCTCCGCTGGTATCCAGGCAGTCAATCAGTTGGTAACGTGTGGTAACGCAGATGACCGGAAACACAGCCTTGTAGGTAACTCTGATGCAAGTAAACCTGCGGCAAAGAGCGCAGAAAAGTGATTAGGGCGAAGAAAGCTGTTCTCGCTGCTGCTGCTAAGTGAGAGTAGACGGGGAAGATATGCTCCTTTTTTAGCTGGCAGCAGACCACGTGGTGCAGGTCAGAGGGGCCTGTTGAAATGCTGTGATGACGTAGTATCGCTCTCCGCTGGTATCCCGGCAGTCAATCAGTTGACCACGTGTATTAACGCAGATGACCGGAAACACAGCCTTGTACATAGCTCTGATGCAAGTAAACCTGCGGCAATGAGCGCAGCAAAGTGATTAGTGCGAAGAAAGCTGTTTTCGCCGCTGATGATAAGTGAGGGTAGACGGGGAACTGATGCTCCTTTTTTAGCCGGCAGCAGACCACGTGGTGCAGGTCAGACGGGCCAGTTGAAATTCTGTGATGACGTAGAATCGCTCTCCGCTGGTATCCCGGCAGTCAATCAGTTGACCACGTGTGGTAACGCAGATGACCGGAAACACAGCCTTATACATAGTTCTGATGCAAGTAAACCTGCGGCAAGGAGCGCAGCAAAGTGATTAGTGCGATGAAAGTTGTTTTCGCAGCTGCTGCTAAGTGAGGGTAGATGGGGAACAGATGCTCCTTTTTTAGCCGGCAGTAGACCACGTGGTGCAGGTCAGAGGGGCCAGGTGAAATGCTGTGATGACGTTGTATCGCTCTCCGCTGGTTTCCCGGCAGTTAATCAGTTGACCACGTGTGGTAACGCATATGACCGGAAACACAGCCTGGTACGTAGCTCTGATGCAAGTAAATCTTCGGCAAAACCGCGCAGCAAAGTGATTAGTGCGAAGAAAGCTGTTTTCGCCGCTGATGCTATGTGAGGGTAGACGGGGAACAGCTCCTCCTTTTTAGCCGGCAGCAGATCACGTGAGGCAGGCCAGAGAGGCCAGGTGAAATGCTGTGATGACGTAGTATCGCATCCGCTGGAATCCCGGCAGTCAATCAGTTGACCACGTGTGGTAACGCAGATGACCGGAAACACAGCCTGGTACGTAGCTCTGATGCAAGTAAATCTGCGGAAAAGAGCGCCGCAAAGTGATTAGTACGAAGAAAGCTGTTTTCGCCGCTGCTGCTAAGTGAGGGTAGACGGGGAACAGATGCTCCTTTTCTTGCTGGCAGCAGATCACGTGGGGCAGGTCACAGGGTGCAGTAGATATGCTGTAATGACGTGGTATCGCTCTCCGCTGGAATCCCGGCAGACAATCAGTTGCTCACGTGTGGTAACGCAGATGACCGGAAGCTCAGCCTGGTACGTAGCTCCGATGCAAGTAAACCTGCGGCAAAGAACGCAGCAATGTGATTAGTGCGATGAAAGCTGTTTTCGCCGCTGCTGCTAAGTGAGAGTAGACGGGGAACAGATGCTCCTTTTCTAGCCGGCATTAAACCACGTGGTGCAAGTCAGAGGGGCCAGGTGAAATGCTGTGATGACGTAGTATCGCTCTCCGCTGGTATCCCGGCAGTCAATCAGTTGGCCACGTGTGGTAACGCAGATGACCCGAAACACAGCCTTGTACATAGCTCTGATGCAAGTAAACCTGCGGAAAAGTGCGCAGCAAAGTGATTAGTGCGAAGAAAGCTGTTTTCGCCGCTGCTGCTAAGTGAGGGTAGACGCGGAACAGATGCGCCATTTCTGTCTGGCAGCAGATCACGTGGGGCAGGTCACAGGGGCCAGTAGATATGCTGTAATGACGTGGTATCGCTCTCCGCTGGAATCCCAGCAGTCAATCAGTTGCTCACGTATGGTAACGCAGATGACCGGAAGCTCAGCCTGGTACGTAGTTCCGATGCAAGTAAACCTGCGGCAAAGAGCGCAGCAATGTGATTAGTGCGATGAAAGCTGTTTTCGCCGCTGCTGCTAAGTGAGAGTAGACGGGGAACAGATGCTCCTTTTCTAGCCGGCATTAGACCACGCGGTGCAGGTCATAGGGGACAAGTCAATTGCTGTAATGATGTGGTATCGCTCTCCGCTGGAATCCCGGCAGTCAGTCAGTTGCCCACGTGTGGTAACGCAGATGACCGGAAGCTCAGCCTGGTACGTAGCTCCGATGCAAGTAAACCTGCGGCAAAGAACGACGCAAAGTGATTAGTGCGATGAAAGATGTTTTCGCCGCTGCTGCTAAGTGAGGGTAGATGGGGAACAGATGCTCTTTTTCTAGCTGGCGGCAGACCACGTGGGGCAGGTCACAGGGGCCAGTTGATATTCTGTAAGGACGTTGTATTACTCTCCGCCGGAATCCCGGCAGTCAGTCAGGTGCCCACGTGTGGTAACGCAGATGACCGGAAGCACAGCCTTGTACGTAGCTCTGATGCAAGTAAACCTGCGGCAAAGAACGACGCAAAGTGATTAGTGCGATGAAAGATGTTTTCGCCGCTGCTGCTAAGTGAGAGTAGACGGGGAACAGATGCTCCTTTTCTAGCCGGCATTAGACCACGTGGAGCAGGTCAGAGGGGCCAGTTGAAATGCTGTAAATACGTGGTATCGCTCTCCGCTGGAATACCGGCAGTCAATCAGTTGCCCACGTGTGGTAACGCAGATGACCGGAAGCTCATACGTAGCTCTGATGCAAGTAAACCTGCGGCAAAGGGCGCAGGAAAGTGATTAGTGCGATGAAAGTTGTTCTCGCAGCTAATGCTAAGTAAGGGTAGACGGGGGACAGATGCTCCTTTTTTAGCCGACAGCAGACCACGTGGTGCAGGTCAGAGGAGCCAGGTGAAATGCTGTGATGATGTGGTATCGCTCTCCGCTGGTATCCCGGCAGTCAATCAGTTGGCCACGTGTGGTAACGCAGATGACCGGAAGCTCAGCCTGGTACGTAGCTCTGATGCAAGTAAACCTGCGGCAAAGAGCGCAGGAAAGTGATTAGTGCGATGAAAGTTGTTCTCGCAGCTAATGCTAAGTAAGGGTAGACGGGGAACAGATGCTCCTTTTTTAGCCGACAGCAGACCACGTGGTGCAGGTCAGAGGGGCCAGGTGAAATGCTGTGATGACGTAGTATCGCTCTCCACTGGTATCCAGGCAGCCAATCAGTAACGTGTGGTAAAGCAGATGACCGGAAACACAGCCTTGTACGTAACTCTGATGCAAGTAAACCTGCGGCAAAGAGCGCAGAAAAGTGATTAGGGCGAAGAAAGCTGTTCTCGCCGCTGCTGCTAAGTGAGATTAGACGGGGAACAGATGCTCCTTTTCTAGCCGGCATTAGACCACGTGGTTCAGGTCAGAGGGGACAAGTCAATTGCTGTAATGATGTGGTATCGCTCTCCGCTTGAATCCCGGCAGTCAGTCAGTTGCCTACGTGTGGTAACGCAGATGACCGGAAGCACAGCTTTGTACGTAGATCTGATGCAAGTAAACCTGCGGCAAAGAACGACGCAAAGTGATTAGTGCGATGAAAGCTGTTTTCGCCGCTGCTGCTAAGTGAGAGTAGATGGAGAACAGATGCTCCTTTTCTAGCCGGCATTAGACCACGTGGTGCAGGTCAAAGAGGCCAGGTAAAATGCTGTAATGACATGGTATCGCTCTCCTCTGGAATCCGGGCAGTCAGTCAGTTGCCTACGTGTGGTAACGCAGATGACCGGAAGCACAGCCTTGTACGTAGCCCTGATGCAAGTAAACCTGCGGCAAAGAACGACGCAAAGTGATTAGTGCGATGAAAGCTGTTTTCGCCGCTGCTGCTAAGTGAGGGAAGATGGGGAACAGATGCTCTTTTTCAAGCTGGCGGCAGACACGTGGGGCAGGTCACAGGGGCCACTTGATATTCTGTAATGACGTTGTATTACTCTCCGCTGGTATCCAGGCAGTCAATCAGTTGGTAACGTGTGGTAACGCAGATGACCGGAAACACAGCCTTGTACGTAACTCTGATGCAAGTAAACCTGCGGCAAAGAGCGCAGAAAAGTGATTAGTGCAAAGAAAGCTGTTCTCGCCGCTGCTGCTAAGTGAGAGTAGAGGGGGAAGATATGCTCCTTTTTTAGCCGGCAGCAGACCACGTGGTGCAGGTCAGAGGGGCCAGTTGAAATGCTGTGATGACGTAGTATCGCTCTCCGCTGGTATCCCGGCAGTCAATCAGTTGGCCACGTGTGGTAACGCAGATGACCGGAAGCTCAGCCTTGTACGTAACTCTGATGCAAGTAAACCTGCGGCAAAGAGCGCAGAAAAGTGATTAGTGCAAAGAAAGCTGTTCTCGCCGCTGCTGCTAAGTGAGAGTAGAGGGGGAAGATATGCTCCTTTTTTAGCCGGCAGCAGACCACGTGGTGCAGGTCAGAGGGGCCAGTTGAAATGCTGTGATGACGTAGTATCGCTCTCCGCTGGTATCCCGGCAGTCAATCAGTTGGCCACGTGTGGTAACGCAGATGACCGGAAGCTCAGCCTGGTACGTAGCTCCGATGCAAGTAAACCTGCAGCAAAGAGCGCAGCAAAGAGATTAGTGGGATGAAAGTTGTTGTCGCAGCTGCTGCTAAGTGAGGCTAGACAGGGAACAGATGCGCCTTTTCTAGCCGGCATTAGAAAACGTGGTGCAGGTCAGAGGGGCCAGGTGAAATGCTGTAATGACGTGGTATCGCTTTCCGCTGGAATACCGGCAGTCAATCTGTTGCCCACGTGTGGTAACGCAGATGACCGGAAGCTCAGCCTGGTACGTAGCTCTGATGCAAGTAAACCTGCGGCAAAAAGCGCAAGAAAGTGATTAGTGCCATGAAAGTTGTTCTCGCAGCTGCTGCTAAGAAAGGGTAGACGGGGAACAGATGCTCCTTTTTTAGCCGACAGCAGACCACGTGGTGCAGGTCAGAGGGGCCAGGTGAAATGCTGTGATGACGTAGTATCGCTCTCCGCTGGTATCCAGGCAGTCAATCAGTTGGTAACGTGTGGTAACGCAGATGACCGGAAACACAGCCTTGTACGTAACTCTGATGCAAGTAAACCTGCGGTAAAGAGCGCAGAAAAGTGATTAGGGCGAAGAAAGCTGTTCTCGCTGCTGCTGCTAAGTGAGAGTAGACGGGGAAGAGATGCTCCTTTTTTAGCCGGCAGCAGACCACGTGGTGCAGGTCAGAGGGGCCAGTTGAAATGCTGTGACGACGTAGTATCGCTCTCCGCTGGTATCCCGGCAGTCAATCAGTTGACCACGTGTATTAACGCAGATGACCGGAAACACAGCCTTGTACATAGCTCTGATGCAAGTAAACCTGCGGCAATGAGCGCAGCAAAGTGATTAGTGCGAAGAAAGCTGTTTTCGCCGCTGATGATAAGTGAGGGTAGACGGGGAACTGATGCTCCTTTTTTAGCCGGCAGCAGACCACGTGGTGCAGGTCAGAGGGGCCAGTTGAAATTCTGTGATGACGTAGAATCGCTCTCCGCTGGTAACCCGGCAGTCAATCAGTTGACCACGTGTGGTAACGCAGATGACCGGAAACACAGCCTTATACATAGTTCTGATGCAAGTAAACCTGCGGCAAGGAGCGCAGCAAAGTGATTAGTGCGATGAAAGTTGTTTTCGCAGCTGCTGCTAAGTGAGGGTAGATGGGGAACAGATGCTCCTTTTTTAGCCGGCAGTAGACCACGTGGTGCAGGTCAGAGGGGCCAGGTGAAATGCTGTGATGACGTTGTATCGCTCTCCGCTGGTTTCCCGGCAGTTAATCAGTTGACCACGTGTGGTAACGCATATGACCGGAAACACAGCCTGGTACGTAGCTCTGATGCAAGTAAATCTGCGGCAAAACCGCGCAGCAAAGTGATTAGTGCGAAGAAAGCTGTTTTCGCCGCTGATGCTATGTGAGGGTAGACGGGGAACAGCTCCTCCTTTTTTAGCCGGCAGCAGATCACGTGATGCAGGCCAGAGAGGCCAGGTGAAATGCTGTGATGACGTAGTATCGCATCCGCTGGAATCCCGGCAGACAATCAGTTGACCACGTGTGGTAACGCAGATGACCGGAAACACACCCTGGTACGAAGCTCTGATGCAAGTAAATCTGCGGAAAATAGCGCCGCAAAGTGATTAGTACGAAGAAAGCTGTTTTCGCCGCTGCTGCTAAGTGAGGGTAGACGGGGAACAGATGCTCCTTTTCTTGCTGGCAGCAGATCACGTTAGGCAGGTCACAGGGTGCAGTAGATATGCTGTAATGACGTGGTATCGCTCTCCGCTGGAATCCCGGCAGACAATCAGTTGCTCACGTGTGGTAACGCAGATGACCGGAAGCTCAGCCTGGCACGTAGCTCCGATGCAAGTAAACCTGCGGCAAAGAACGCAGCAAAGTGATTAGTGCGATGAAAGCTGTTTTCGCCGTGGCTGCTAAGTGAGAGTAGACGGGGAACAGATGCTCCTTTTCCATCTGGCATTAAACCACGTGGTGCAAGTCAGAGGGGCCAGGTGAAATGCTGTGATGACGTAGTATCGCTCTCCGCTGGTATCCCGGCAGTCAATCAGTTGGCCACGTGTGGTAACGCAGATGACCCGAAACACAGCCTTGTACATAGCTCTGATGCAAGTAAACCTGCGGAAAAGTGCGCAGCAAAGTGATTAGTGCGAAGAAAGCTGTTTTCGCCGCTGCTGCTAAGTGAGGGTAGACGGGGAACAGATGCGCCATTTCTGTCTGGCAGCAGATCACCTGGGGCAGGTCACAGGGGCCAGTAGATATGCTGTAATGACGTGGTATCGCTCTCCGCTGGAATCCCAGCAGTCAATCAGTTGCTCACGTGTGGTAACTCAGATGACCGGAAGCACAGCCTTGTACGTAGCCCTGAAGCAAGTAAACCTGCGGCAAAGAACGACGCAAAGTGACTAGTGCGATGAACGCTGTTTTCGCCGCTGCTGCTAAGTGAGGGTAGATGGGGAACAGATGCTCTTTTTCTAGCTGGCGGCAGACCACGTGGGGCAGGTCACAGGGGCCAGTTGATATTCTGTAAGGACGTTGTATTACTCTCCGCCGGAATCCCGGCAGTCAGTCAGGTGCCCACGTGTGGTAACGCAGATGACAGGAAGCACAGCCTTGTACGTAGCTCTGATGCAAGTAAACCTGCGGCAAAGAACGACGCAAAGTGATTAGTGCGATGAAAGATGTTTTCGCCGCTGCTGCTAAGTGAGAGTAGACGGGGAACAGATGCTCCTTTTCTAGCCGGCATTAGACCACGTGGAGCAGGTCAGAGGGGCCAGTTGAATTGCTGTAAATACGTGGTATCGCTCTCCGCTGGAATACCGGCAGTCAATCAGTTGCCCACGTGTGGTAACGCAGAAGACCGGAAGCTCAGCCTGGTACGTAGCTCTGATGCAAGTAAACCTGCGGCAAAGGGCGCAGGAAAATGATTACTGCGATGAAAGTTGTTCTCGCAGCTGCTGCTAAGTAAGGGTAGACGGGGAACAGATGCTCCTTTTTTAGCCGACAGCAGACCACGTGGTGCAGGTTTGAGGGGGCCAGGTGAAATGCTGTGATGATGTGGTATCGCTCTCCACTGTAATACCGGCAGTCAATCAGTTGGCCACGTGTGGTAACGCAGGTGACCGGAAGCTCAGCCTGGTACGTAGCTCCGATGCAAGTAAACCTGCGGCAAAGAGCGCAGCAAAGAGATTAGTGCGATGAAAGTTGTTTTCGCAGCTGCTGCTAAGTGAGGCTAGACAGGGAACAGATGCGCCTTTTTTAGCCGGCAGCAGACCACGTGGCGCAGGTCAGAGGGGCCAGGTGAAATACTGTGATGACGTTCTATCGCTCTCCGCTGGTATCCCGGCAGTCAATCAGTTGGCCACGTGTGGTAACGCAGATGACCGGAAACACAGCCTTGTACATAGCTCTGATGCAAGTAAACCTGCGGCAAAGAGCGCAGCAAAGTGATTAGTGCGAAGAAAGCTGTTTTCGCCGCTGATGCTAAGTGAGGGTAGACGGGGAACAAATGCTCCTTTTTTAGCCGGAAGCAGACCACGTGGTGCAGGTCAGAGGGGCCAGGTGAAATACTGTGATGACGTTGTATCGCTCTCCGCTGGTATCCCGGCAGTCAATCAGTTGGCCACGTGTGGTAACGCAGATGGCCGGAAACACAGCCTTGTACATAGCTCTGATGCAAGTAAACCTGCGGCAAAGAGCGCAGCAAAGTGATTAGTGCGAAGAAAGCTGTTTTCGCCGCTGATGCTAAGTGAGGGTAGACGGGGAACAAATGCTCCTTTTTTAGCCGGAAGCAGACCACGGGGTGCAGGTCAGAGGGGCCAGGTGAAATGCTGTGATGACGTAGTATCGCTCTCCGCTGGTATCCCGGCAGTCAATCAGTTGACCACGTGTGGTAACGCAGATGACCGGAAACACACCCTTGTACATAGTTTTGATGCAAATAAACCTGCGGCAAGGAGCGCATCAAAGTGATTAGTGCGATGAAAGTTGATTCCGCCGCTGCTGCTAAGTGAGAGTAGACGGGGAACAGATGCTCCTTTTCTAGCCGGCATTAGACCACGTGGTGCAGGTCATAGGGGACAAGTCAATTGCTGTAATGATGTGGTACCGCTCTCCGCAGGAATCCCGGCAGTCAGTCAGTTGCCTACGTGTGGTAACGCAGATGACCGGAAGCACAGCCTTGTACGTAGCCCTGATGCAATTAAACCTGCGGCAAAGAGCGCAGCAAAGTGATTAGTGCGAAGAAAGCTGTTTTCGCCGCAGATGCTAAGTGAGGGTAGACGGGGAACAAATGCTCCTTTTTTAGCCGGAAGCAGACCACGTGGTGCAGGTCAGAGGGGCCAGGTGAAATGCTGTGATGACGTAGTATCGCTCTCCGCTGGTATCCCTGCAGTCAATCAGTTGACCACGTGTGGTAACGCAGATGACCGGAAACACAGCCTTGTACATAGTTCTGATGCAAGTAAACCTGCGGCAAGGAGCGCATCAAAGTGATTAGTGCGATGAAAGTTGATTCCGCCGCTGCTGCTAAGTGAGAGTAGACGGGGAACAGATGCTCCTTTTCTAGCCGGCATTAGACCACGTGGTGCAGGTCATAGGGGACAAGTCAACTGCTGTAATGATGTGGTATCGCTCTCCGCTGGAATCCCGGCAGTCAGTCAGTTGCCTACGTGTGGTAACGCAGATGACCAGAAGCACAGCCTTGTACGTAGCCCTGATGCAAGTAAACCTGCGGCAAACAACGACGCAAAGTGATTAGTGCGATGAAAGCTGTTTTCGCCGCTGCTGCTAAGTGAGGGTAGATGGGGAACAGATGCTCTTTTTCTAGCTGGCGGCAGACCACGTGGGGCAGGTCACAGGGGCCAGTTGATATTCTGTAATGACGTTGTATTACTCTCCGCCGGAATCCCGGCAGTCAGTCAGGTGCCCACGTGTGGTAACGCAGATGACAGGAAGCACAGCCTTGTACGTAGCTCTGATGCAAATAAACCTGCGGCAAAGAACTACGCAAAGTGATTAGTGCGATAAAAGATGTTTTCGCCGCTGCTGCTAAGTGAGAGTTGACGGGGAAAAGATGCTCCTGTTCTAGCCGGCATTAGACCACATGGTGCAGGTCAGAGGGGCCCGGTGAAATGCTGTAATGACGTGGTATCGCTCTCCGCTGGAATACCGGCAGTCAATCAGTTGCCCACGTGTGGTAACGCAGATGACCGGAAGCTCAGCCTGGTATGTAGCTCTGATGCAAGTAAACATGCGGCAAAGAGCGCAGGAAATTTATTACTGCGATGAAAGTTGTTCTCGCAGCTGCTGCTAAGTAAGGGTAGACGGGGAACAGATGCTCCTTTTTTAGCCGACAGCAGACCACGTGGTGCAGGTCAGAGGGGCCAGGTGAAATGCTGTGATGACGTAGTATCGCTCTCCGCTGGTATCCCGGCAGTCAATCAGTTGGTAACGTGTGGTAACGCTGATGACCGGAAACACAGCCTTGTACGTAACTCTGATGCAAGTAAACCTGCGGCAAAGAGCGCAGCAAAGTGATTAGTGCGAAGAAAGCTGTTTTCGCCGCTGATGCTATGTGAGGGTAGACGGGGAACAGCTCCTCCTTTTTTAGCCGGCAGCAGATCACGTGATGCAGGCCAGAGAGGCCAGGTGAAATGCTGTGATGACGTAGTATCGCATCCGCTGGAATCCCGGCAGACAATCAGTTGACCACGTGTGGTAACGCAGATGACCGGAAACACAGCCTGGTACGAAGCTCTGATGCAAGTAAATCTGCGGAAAAGAGCGCCGCAAAGTGATTAGTACGAAGAAAGCTGTTTTCGCCGCTGCTGCTAAGTGAGGGTAGACGGGGAACAGATGCTCCTTTTCTTGCTGGCAGCAGATCACGTTAGGCAGGTCACAGGGTGCAGTAGATATGCTGTAATGACGTGGTATCGCTCTCCGCTGGAATCCCGGCAGACAATCAGTTGGCCACGTGTGGTAACGCAGATGACCCGAAACACAGCCTTGTACATAGCTCTGATGCAAGTAAACCTGCGGAAAAGTGCGCAGCAAAGTGATTAGTGCGAAGAAAGCTGTTTTCGCCGCTGCTGCTAAGTGAGGGTAGACGGGGAACAGATGCGCCATTTCTGTCTGGCAGCAGATCACCTGGGGCAGGTCACAGGGGCCAGTAGATATGCTGTAATGACGTGGTATCGCTCTCCGCTGGAATCCCAGCAGTCAATCAGTTGCTCACGTGTGGTAACTCAGATGACCGGAAGCACAGCCTTGTACGTAGCCCTGAAGCAAGTAAACCTGCGGCAAAGAACGACGCAAAGTGACTAGTGCGATGAACGCTGTTTTCGCCGCTGCTGCTAAGTGAGGGTAGATGGGGAACAGATGCTCTTTTTCTAGCTGGCGGCAGACCACGTGGGGCAGGTCACAGGGGCCAGTTGATATTCTGTAAGGACGTTGTATTACTCTCCGCCGGAATCCCGGCAGTCAGTCAGGTGCCCACGTGTGGTAACGCAGATGACAGGAAGCACAGCCTTGTACGTAGCTCTGATGCAAGTAAACCTGCGGCAAAGAACGACGCAAAGTGATTAGTGCGATGAAAGATGTTTTCGCCGCTGCTGCTAAGTGAGAGTAGACGGGGAACAGATGCTCCTTTTCTAGCCGGCATTAGACCACGTGGAGCAGGTCAGAGGGGCCAGTTGAATTGCTGTAAATACGTGGTATCGCTCTCCGCTGGAATACCGGCAGTCAATCAGTTGCCCACGTGTGGTAACGCAGATGACCGGAAGCTCAGCCTGGTACGTAGCTCTGATGCAAGTAAACCTGCGGCAAAGGGCGCAGGAAAATGATTACTGCGATGAAAGTTGTTCTCGCAGCTGCTGCTAAGTAAGGGTAGACGGGGAACAGATGCTCCTTTTTTAGCCGACAGCAGACCACGTGGTGCAGGTTTGAGGGGGCCAGGTGAAATGCTGTGATGATGTGGTATCGCTCTCCACTGTAATACCGGCAGTCAATCAGTTGGCCACGTGTGGTAACGCAGGTGACCGGAAGCTCAGCCTGGTACGTAGCTCCGATGCAAGTAAACCTGCGGCAAAGAGCGCAGCAAAGAGATTAGTGCGATGAAAGTTGTTTTCGCAGCTGCTGCTAAGTGAGGCTAGACAGGGAACAGATGCGCCTTTTTTAGCCGGCAGCAGACCACGTGGCGCAGGTCAGAGGGGCCAGGTGAAATACTGTGATGACGTTCTATCGCTCTCCGCTGGTATCCCGGCAGTCAATCAGTTGGCCACGTGTGGTAACGCAGATGACCGGAAACACAGCCTTGTACATAGCTCTGATGCAAGTAAACCTGCGGCAAAGAGCGCAGCAAAGTGATTAGTGCGAAGAAAGCTGTTTTCGCCGCTGATGCTAAGTGAGGGTAGACGGGGAACAAATGCTCCTTTTTTAGCCGGAAGCAGACCACGTGGTGCAGGTCAGAGGGGCCAGGTGAAATACTGTGATGACGTTGTATCGCTCTCCGCTGGTATCCCGGCAGTCAATCAGTTGGCCACGTGTGGTAACGCAGATGGCCGGAAACACAGCCTTGTACATAGTTCTGATGCAAGTAAACCTGCGGCAAGGAGCGCATCAAAGTGATTAGTGCGATGAAAGTTGATTCCGCCGCTGCTGCTAAGTGAGAGTAGACGGGGAACAGATGCTCCTTTTCTAGCCGGCATTAGACCACGTGGTGCAGGTCATAGGGGACAAGTCAACTGCTGTAATGATGTGGTATCGCTCTCCGCTGGAATCCCGGCAGTCAGTCAGTTGCCTACGTGTGGTAACGCAGATGACCAGAAGCACAGCCTTGTACGTAGCCCTGATGCAAGTAAACCTGCGGCAAACAACGACGCAAAGTGATTAGTGCGATGAAAGCTGTTTTCGCCGCTGCTGCTAAGTGAGGGTAGATGGGGAACAGATGCTCTTTTTCTAGCTGGCGGCAGACCACGTGGGGCAGGTCACAGGGGCCAGTTGATATTCTGTAATGACGTTGTATTACTCTCCGCCGGAATCCCGGCAGTCAGTCAGGTGCCCACGTGTGGTAACGCAGATGACAGGAAGCACAGCCTTGTACGTAGCTCTGATGCAAATAAACCTGCGGCAAAGAACTACGCAAAGTGATTAGTGCGATAAAAGATGTTTTCGCCGCTGCTGCTAAGTGAGAGTTGACGGGGAAAAGATGCTCCTGTTCTAGCCGGCATTAGACCACATGGTGCAGGTCAGAGGGGCCCGGTGAAATGCTGTAATGACGTGGTATCGCTCTCCGCTGGAATACCGGCAGTCAATCAGTTGCCCACGTGTGGTAACGCAGATGACCGGAAGCTCAGCCTGGTATGTAGCTCTGATGCAAGTAAACATGCGGCAAAGAGCGCAGGAAATTTATTACTGCGATGAAAGTTGTTCTCGCAGCTGCTGCTAAGTAAGGGTAGACGGGGAACAGATGCTCCTTTTTTAGCCGACAGCAGACCACGTGGTGCAGGTCAGAGGGGCCAGGTGAAATGCTGTGATGACGTAGTATCGCTCTCCGCTGGTATCCCGGCAGTCAATCAGTTGGTAACGTGTGGTAACGCTGATGACCGGAAACACAGCCTTGTACGTAACTCTGATGCAAGTAAACCTGCGGCAAAGAGCGCAGCAAAGTGATTAGTGCGAAGAAAGCTGTTTTCGCCGCTGATGCTAAGTAAGGGTAGACGGGGAACAAATGCTCCTTTTTTAGCCGGAAGCAGACCACGTGGTGCAGGTCAGAGGGGCCAGGTGAAATGCTGTGATGACGTAGTATCGCTCTCCGCTGGTATCCCGGCAGACAATCAGTTGGCCACGTGTGGTAACGCAGATGACCGGAAACACAGCCTTGTACATAGCTCTGATGCAAGTAAACCTGCGGCAAAGAACGACGCAAAGTGATTAGTTCGATGAAAGATGTTTTCGCCGCTGCTGCTAAGTGAGAGTAGACGGGGAACAGATGCTCCTTTTCTAGCCGGCATTAGACCACGTGGTGCAGGTCAGAGGGGCCAGGTGAAATGCTGTAATGACGTGGTATCGCTCTCCGCTGGTATCCCGGCAGTCAATCAATTGGCCACGTGTGGTAACGCAGATCACCGGAAACACAGCCTTGTACATAGCTCTGATGCAAGTAAACCTGCGGCAAAGAGCGCAGCAAAGAGATTAGTGCGATGAAAGTTGCTTTCGCAGCTGCTGCTAAGTGAGGCTAGACAGGGAAATGATGCGCCTTTTTTAGCCGGCAGCAGACAACGTGGTGCAGGTCAGAGGGGCCAGGTGAAATACTGTGATGACGTAGTATCGCTCTCCGCTGGTATCCCGGCCGTCAATCAGTTGGCCACGTGTGGTAACGCAGATGACCGGAAACACAGCCTTGTACATAGCTCTGATGCAAGTAAACCTGCGGCAAAGAGCGCAGCAAAGTGATTAGTGCGAAGAAAGCTGTTTTCGCCGCTGATGCAAAGTGAGGGTAGACGGGGTACAGATGCTCCTTTTTTAGCCGGCAGCAGACCACGTGGTGCAGGTCAGAGGGTCCAGGTGAAATACTGTGATGACGTAGTATCACTCTCCGCTGGTATCCCGGCAGTCAATCAGTTGACCACGTGTATTAACGCAGATGACCGGAAACACAGCCTTGTACATAGCTCTGATGCAAGTAAACCTGCGTCAAAGAGCGCAGCAAAGTGATTAGTGCGAAGAAAGCTGTTTTCGCCGCTGATGCTAAGTGAGGGTAGACGGGGAACAAATGCTCCTTTTTTAGCCGGAAGCAGACCACGTGGTGCAGGTCAGAGGAACCAGGTGAAATGCTGTGATGACGTAGTATCACTCTCCGCTGGAATCCCGGCAGTCAGTCAGTTGCCTAGGTGTGGTAACGCAGATGACAGGAAGCACAGCCTTGTACGTAGCTCTGATGCAAGTAAACCTGCGGCAAAGAACGACGCAAAGTGATTAGTGCGATGAAAGATGTTTTCGCAGCTGCTGCTAAGTAAGGGTAGACGGGGAACAGATGCTCCTTTTTTAGCCGACAGCAGAAAACGTGGTGCAGGTCAGAGGGGCCAGGTGAAATGCTGTGATGACGTAGTATCGCTCTCCGATGGAATCCCGGCAGTCAGTCAGTTGCCTACGTGTGGTAACCCAGATGACCGGAAGCACAGCATGGTACGTTGTACTGATTCAATAAACCTGCGGCAAAGGGCGCAGCAAAGTGATTAGTACGGCGAAAGCTTTTCGCGCTGCTGCTGCTAAGTGAGGGTAGACGAGGAATAGGTGCACTTTTTCTAGCCGGCATTAGACCACGTGTTGCAGGTCAGAGCGGACAGGTGAAATGCTGTAATTATGTGGTACCGCTCTCCGCTGGAATCCCGGCAGTCAGTCAGTTGCCTACGTGTGGTAACGCAGATGACAGGAAGCACAGCCTTGTACGTAGCCCTGATGCAAGTGAACCTCCGGCAAAGAACGCAGCAAAGTGATTAGTGCGATGAAAGCTGTTTTCGATGTGGCTGCTAAGTCATAGTAGACGGGGAACAGATGCTCCTTTTCTTTCTGGCAGCAGATCACGTGGAGCAGGTCACAGAGGCCAGTAGATATGCTGTAATGATGTGGTATCGCTCTCCGCTGGAATCCCGGCAGTCAGTCAGTTGCCTACGTGTGGTAACGCAGATGACCGGAAGCACAGCCTTGTACGTAGCCCTGAAGCAAGTAAACCTGCGGCAAAGAACGACGCAAAGTGATTAGTGCGATGAAAGCTGTTTCCGCCGCTGCTGCTAAGTGAGGGTAGATGGGGAACAGATGCTCTTTTTCTAGCTGGCGGCAGACCACGTGGGGCAGGTCACAGGGGCCAGTTGATATTCTGTAATGACGTTGTATTACTCTCCGCCGGAATCCCGGCAGTCAGTCAGGTGCCCACGTGTGGTAACGCAGATGACAGGAAGCACAGCCGTATACGTAACTCTGATGCAAGTAAACCTGCGGCAAAGAGCGCAGAAAAGTGATTAGTGCGAAGAAAGCTGTTTTCGCCGCTGCTGCTAAGTGAGAGTAGACGGGGAAGAGATGCTCCTTTTTTAGCCGGCAGTAGACCACGTGGTGCAGGTTTGAGGGGGCCAGGTGAAATGCTGTGATGATGTGGTATCGCTCTCCACTGGAATACCGGCAGTCAATCAGTTGGCCACGTGTGGTAACGCAGATGACCGGAAGCTCAGCCTGGTACATAGCTCCGATGCAAGTAAACCTGCGGCAAAGAGCGCAGCAAAGAGATTAGTGCGATGAAAGTTGTTTTCGCAGCTGCTGCTAAGTGAGGCTAGACAGGGAACGGATGCGCCTTTTTTAGCCGGCAGCAGACCACGTGGTGCAGGTCAGAGGGGCCAGGTGAAATACTGTGATGACGTCGTATCACTCTCCGCTGGTATCCCGGCAGTCAATCAGTTGACCACGTGTATTAACGCAGATAACCGGAAACACAGCCTTGTACATAGCTCTGATGCAAGTAAACCTGCGGCAAAGAGCGCAGCAAAGTGATTAGTGATTAGATTTGGAGCCGGCACGCTTGCCGACATGCGCCTCACGCTGCTGTTGCACATGCAGGTCTTTTTTACGCTCGGAACCTCGGCTGTGCTCGGCCCGACAGGACAGGCGATGTCCCCTTGTCTCATCGAGCCTTTTTCATCGGCCGCGAGCGGTTGGAAGCTGACCGCCGTGTCGACCACCATCGACAAGAGGGGATCGCCGGTTATCAACGTTTCCAAGCTTCACTCGGACACTGATTCCATTGACTGCAACCCACCAATCTTCTTCGAGCATCAGGAGCCACGTGACTACAACCAAGCCTACTTAAACCCGCTGCGCTTTGGCTACGTGGGATTTGGACCCGGCACGCTTGCCGACATGCGCCTCACGCTGCTGTTGCACATGCAGGTTTGTTACCGCTATTCTATTGTGATACGAGAACCTCTGTATGCATTGCCGGCTCCACCCACGCCAAGTGCTTCTGTTGGTCGTAGCAGACGAGTACGCAAACTTGTATGTTGCAGGCAGTTTCGCCTGATTGTGAATCGGGTGTTGTACCTGGTGATTCTACTGCTACTTTCCGGAGATATTGAGCTCAATCCTGGCCCTCTTAGTGAATGTCAAGTGGAACTGCTTAAGAGTTTACAAAGCGGTCAGGCAGCTATTATGGCTAAGTTAGATAACATCGACGCGAGGATCGCTAAGCATGAAGCCATCATAAGGGATATAAGCAGTAAACTTGACAAAGCTGGAGGACAGATTGACGCTCTCGACAAAGTGGTTATTGAACAGGCTAATGTTATTGAACACTTAACGCGAGAGGTAAAGGATCTGCATAGCAAGAATACCGATCTTGAAAATCAAAGTCGGATGCAAAACCTTGTCTTCTATGGCGTTAACGACAGCAACCAATCAGAAACATGGGAAGAATCTGAGAACCTAATCAAAAGCATCTGTCAGTCAAAGCTAGGGATCGAATTAAAAACTGTACAAAGGGTGCACCGTGTCGGGCGTTTCAGTGATAAGACTGCACGACCTATAATAGTGAATTTTGCTTCCTATAAAGAGAAACAAGAAGTCATGAGTTGCGCGAAAAAGTTTAAGGGTTCTGAGTATAGCGTGGATCAAGATTATTCAACAGAGACACGTAATGTTCGGAAGCGACTGTGGGAATACGCAAAAATTCAGGAGGCCGACAAAAGCAAGATAAAACTAAAGTACGACAAACTTATTCTGAACGGAAAGGCTTTTATATGGGACAAAGAAAAGCAGGTGATTGTTCCCGCCATGAAACGATGACGCCCCATTCATCCAAGGAAAAGCCTCCAACGAGATTTAGTTGCCGTAATCGTTAACTGCAGAAGCATTGTAAATAAAGTCGATGAGTTTGCTAGTCTTCTAGAGTCTGTAAAGGCAGACATAGTATTTGGTACTGAATCATGGTTAGATGCATCAATCAGGGATAGCGAGGTGTTTCCTAAAGAATTCATTGCTTACCGCAAAGACAGATCCCGGTTTGGCGGGGGCGTCTTTCTGTTGGTGCATTCCTCTTTAGGATCATCATTACTAGATGTCAATTACAATGATGTTGAATCAATATGGTGTACACTTACGCTGCACGACAACTCGTCATACGCTGTTGGATCATTTTATCGCCCTCCCGGTTCTGATCTGAGCACTTTGCAATCACTTTATGAAATCATTTCCGAGGTTTCCCAAAAACCGATGTTGCTCGGGGGTGATTTCAATCTGCCGGATCTGCACTGGGGTGATGGCATGTGTGTAACCACAACAGGCTGTGGAATCGATATAGAAATGAAGAGCATCATAGATACTTTTGGCTTAGTACAGTACGTTCAGGAACCAACTAGGGATAAAAATGTTTTAGATCTTTTCTTTTCCAACTCTCCGGATCAAGTTAATGCTGTTCATGTTATTCCAGGCATTAGTGATCATCAGGCGGTCATTGCATGCATAAAAGCATCGCATAGTAGACAAAAGAAATGTGAGTCAAGGCGAGTCTTTTTTTACGATAAAGGTGACTATGCTAGAATGTCCGAAAAATTACAAAATCACTTGCCCGTTTTTGAGTGCTTTTATGATGAGTGCGATATTCATGAATTATGGCGTTTATTTGAGCAAGACCTTTTTGAACTGAGGGATGCACACGTACCAAGTATAGATTCAGCTAGACTGAAGAAACGCAGAAAGCCGTGGGTGACTGCCAGTTTGATAAAAATGATAAGGAAAAGAAGGCGTGCGTACCTCAAGTTTAAGAGAACAAAACGTGAAGATGACTTCAGCAGATTACTTGTACTAACGCGTGAGCACAAAGAAAAACTAAAAACTGCGAAAGAGGAGTACTTTAAAACGCTGGACGTTAAAATGAAGAAAAACCCTAAACTTTTTTGGCACTACTTAAGGGAGTGTGAAACAGATTCATCTGGTGTAGGTGAAATCGTTTATAATCAACAGGTCATCTCAGGTGACTTAGAGAAGGCAACGTGTTTTAATAATCACTTCAAGTCTGTTTTCTCCCCTAACCATATCAACAGTCACCAACATTACACAAGTTATGCGCCAGCAATGCCGCCAGTCGAAATAAGTGTAAGAGGGATTCTAGCGCTCCTAGAGGATATAGATGAATCAAAGGCCTGTGGTCCCGACGGCATATCACCCCGGTTGCTAAAGAACTGTGCTTATCCTATCTCACAGTATCTATGCCTTATTTATAAAAAATCTTTGCATACAGGTCTTTTACCACACGACTGGAAGATAGCTCATGTGGTCCCGATTCACAAAGGCTGATCAAGAAAAGATGTATCAAATTACAGGCCTATTTCTCTAACATCAGTTTCATGCAAAATTTTTGAGCACATCTTATACACAGAAATAATGAACCACCTGGTAAAGAATGATTTGCTGATGAAGGAACAACATGGGTTCCGGAAAGGTTTATCATGTACTACTCAACTTTTTGAATTTTATCACGAACTTGTATCTGAAGTTGACCGCGGGGGCCAAACAGACTGCATATTTCTGGATTTCCGGAAAGCATTTGACACTGTGTCACACCCACTCCTTCTCTATAACTAAAAATGTTGAATCTGGACACAGCTGTTTTAGTATGGATTCAGAATTATTTGCTCGGCCGCCGCCAACGTGTAGTCCTTAATGGTGTATGTTCAGATTACGTTGATGTGACATCAGGGGTCCCACAGGGGTCGGTCCTGGGGCCACTCCTGTTCTTAATCTATATAAATGATATTTCACTCGGTATCTCCTCAAGTATACGTCTGTTTGCAGATGACTGCGTTTTGTACAGGAAAATTAACAATGCCAATGACGTCGTTCAACTCCAAACTGACTTAACACTTATCCACGATTGGTGTCTGAAATGGAAAATGTCTGAATACGGAGAAATGCGCTCATCTTCGTTTTTCACGAAAAAAAATCAAAGTCCAAGCTCAGTATCGCATCAGTAATGAATTGATCACACAGAAATGTACTTACAGATACTTAGGTGTTATACTAACGGATGACTGTTCCTGGAATGCTCACGTGGATCATGTGGTTACCAAAGCCGGTAGGGCACTAAATTTTATACAGCGGAGTTTAAGGTCTTCGCAGCCAAACCTCAAGAAAACTGCTTTTTTCTCTTGTGTTCGACCTATCATTGAATATGCCTGTATTGTATGGGACCCTGCACATCGGGTGTTAATTGAAAAACTTGAAAAAATTCATAACAGAGCAGCAAGGTTCGTCTTGAGCAGGTACGGGCGAAGGGATAGTTGTACAGCAATGAAAAAAGAATTGCAATGGGAACCACTCGCTTCCCGTAGAAGAAAATTGAGGCTAAAATTGCTGTACTTAATAGTTCACGGAAAAACAGGGATTGATTTTGAAAATTACTTAAAACAGCCCTTTTACGTTTCTCAACGACATGACCATTCCCGTAAAATTAGAGAGTACCGTACCAGGACGAACTTGTTTGCAAATTCATTTTTTGTTAAAACAGTGCAACAGTGGAACCGGCTTTCCGAGGAGCAAGTGTGCTCTGCAAGTGAAGATGTATTTTTGGTAATCTGTAACCCCCCTGCTATAACGCCTTCGGGCAAATGCGGGGTAACTCTTGAATAAAGAATAAAGAATAAAGAAAGCTGTTTTCGCCGCTGATGCTAAGTGAGGGTAGAAGGGGAACAAATGCTCCTTTTTTAGCCGGAAGCAGACCACGTGGTGCAGGTCAGAGGGGCCAGGTGAAATGCTGTGATGACGTAGTATCGCTCTCCGCTAGTATCCCGGCAGTCAATCAGTTGACCACGTGTGGTAACGCAGATGACCGGAAACACAGCCTTGTACATAGTTCTGATGCAAGTAAACCTACGGCAAGGAGCGCAGCAAAGTGATTAGTGCGATGAAAGTTGATTCCGCCGCTGCTGCTAAGTGAGAGTAGATGGGGAACAGATGGTCCTTTTCTAGCTGGCGGCAGACCACGTGGGGCAGGTCACAGGGGCCAGTTGATATTCTGTAATGACGTGGTATCGCTCTCCGCCGGAATCCCGGCAGTCAGTCAGGTGCCCACGTGTGATAACGCAGATGACAGGAAGCACAGCCGTGTACGTAGCTCTGATGCAAGAAAACCAGCGGCAAAGAACGACGCAAAGTGATTAGTGCGATGAAAGATGTTTTCGCCGCTGCTGCTAAGTGAGAGTAGACGGGGAACAGATGCGCCTTTTCTAGCCGGCATTAGACCACGTGGTGCAGGTCAGAGGGGCCAGGTGAAATGCTGTAATGACGTGGTATCACTCTCCGCTGGAATACCGGCAGTCAATCTGTCGCCCACCTGTGGTAACGCAGATGACCGGAAGCTCAGCCTGGTACGTAGCTCTGATGCAAGTAAACCTGCGGCAAAGAGCGCAGGAAAGTCATTAGTGCGATGAAAGTTGTTTTCGCCGCTGCTGCTAAGTGAGAGTAGACGGGGAAGAGATGCTCCTTTTTTAGCCGGCAGTAGACCACGTGGTGCAGGTCAGAGGGGCCAGGTGAAATACTGTGATGAAGTTGTATCGCTCTCCGCTGGTATCCCGGCAGTCAATCAGTTGGCCACGTGTGGTAACGCAGATGACCGGAAACACAGCCTTGTGATGACCCCCATAATGCGCAGGTCCACACGGGACGGAGAGGCAAAGAGACACCGTATGACTCAGTTTAAACTAACCAGTATATTCAATAATTTCACATGATTAAGATTATACATCAGAGGCTGGGGCGTCCGAGCTTACGTGCCGACGACTTCATGGGGGCGATGGAGTGGCTCCGGAGTTGGGCTCGAGCGGTTGCTGGCAGAAGCTGCACGCCGTCGGGCTTCGGCGCTGAAGGCCCTCTTCGCGAACGATGTCGTCCTGAGCGTGTATGCAGTAGAATTTCAACAGTCGTCCGTTTCTTCGAGGATGGTTCACAAACCCTTCCTCTAGTGTCGTTCGGCTTGGAAGATGAACAGGAGGCGAGCTTGTAGATGATGACAGCAGAGCATAATTTTACAACATACATATACAGAGAGTTAAACTAGAAAAAGCAGAACTGAATTTACAAAAGAACAAACTTTGCACTACTTTACTAATCGACCGGGCAGGTTAGTGCCTAAGTAGCATCACATTACATGCTAAGCATGGAGCCCCGGCTCAGACTGGACTGCATCCGTTTACATGCGCTGTTAAGCACTTGATTAACAAAGGACTAAGGGCGGTCATTTTCAGTGGCCCGCCCAAAGCATCAATTCTCCAATCAAAAATAACATGCGAGATGGGGACAACCCCTTGGGTTGGGCTTAGCCTCGAACCCAGAATCTTGTTAACAACACAAACTAAATAAACAAAAACGCCACAACTCTCTCTCAAGTGAGAGTATCCACAGGCTCTCCCTTCGGAGCTAATCCTTGCCCCGTGCATGCATACCGCCACCCACCATCGGTCCGCGTCGCCCGTCAGCAACAGAGGAGGGGGCGAAAGGGCCCACGATGCTGCCGGACTACCGACGGCGGGACACAGCTAATAAGCATGAAGGGGTTCGTCTGTCGCTCCGGGAAACCAGATTAAGGGTCGCCCCTGTCTCCCCACATTCTTGGCGAGTCTTGCCTGTCTGCCATGACAGGTGTCCGTCACGGCCCTCCTGGGAATGCGCTTTTGTTCACGAGGCCCGGCGGGAAGCTGTGGGTGCCTTCCCGGCGATAGCCCACGTCGAAAGGGGGGGGGGGGTCCGTGCGTCAAGCGACAATTTTCGTTCCCCGTATGTACTCGGGGGCTCTCGGTTTCCGCGTGTGCCGGCGTCCTGCTTTCTGCAAAGGTATGCAGCTGGAAAAGAGGGGCGGCCTTAAGCCCCAACTCGATGCACACACAAGGAATGTACCTCGTAGCACACAAGGAATGTCACACTCGCTCACCCTCCAGAAGAATGTTCTCCGAACATTTGAGTCCCTGCAGCTCCCCTTGTCTTTCTGAATCGCCTCGCACAGTGCGTCCGACAAAACACTTTTCGCTGCACTCAACACCACTGCACAACACCATATGCCTCCGCTGTCATAACTGGCGTCTCCAGGGGCAGCACTGATCTTCTTTTACAGATAAACATGAAACTCAGCACCCAAGCCTCTCCTTTCTAGTCCAAACTGGACGAAATAAATTTACCAGTTATAAAGGAGCTCCCACTTCTAGCACGATCACGGCACAGACAAAAATATAGATAACGAAAGGAAGTAGGGCAGGTTCTGCATGCGCTCCGCATGCTCTCCTGTGAAGGTGTTACTTAATGACAGAAAGGTTTAACTACCAACTCCGATAACTTAACACATAAGCACATAGCAATGTTATGAGCTGTGGCATTACACAATTCTAACCAGTTCAAAACTCCGCTCTGTTTACGCCATTAGTCCGACTTAGCTTTCCGATTTCGCAGCGGATATCGGCCTTCATGAGTCATACTAAGTAAGTCTGTGCCCCTTTGTCTGCTTTGGGACTCGCGAGGGCTCGTGGCAGGAGCCTCTCCTGGCGTTATCGGCGCGGCAACCTCGCGCGCTTCTTCTTCTAGCAATGCATGAAGTAAATCCGGTGGCATTCTGGCCGTCACCTCTGGCGCCTGCCGAACAAATGCAGGAGAGGGCGTTTCTTGCGAACTATCTGCGCGCTCCGCTTCACTTCTGTCCCCATCAAAATCCGCGCTTTCCCTTTCCTCATTTCGTGAATACTGAACCGGTGCCGACTTGAGGCGATTTGCGTGTATCCTTATCAAGCGCCGGTTCACGTCTCGGACTCTGAAGTTTACCGGAGAAAGCTTCTCGACAACCTCGCACGGTCCTCTCCACTTCGTCTGGAACTTACGAGCTAGCCCAATCTGCCTTTGGCAGTTTTCAATGTACACGCTGTCCCCCACATTAAACGGCGCGTCTCTAGCACTGCGATCGTGCACCTCCTTCCTGCGCTTCGCCGCTTTCTTTAAGGCCTCCTTTGCGATGTCCCTCGCCACTTGCAAGCGCGATTCTAGCTCCACCTTATAGTCGTCCAGTGAAGCGTATGGGACACGACGGGAGCCCTCTGGCACTTCACTAGGCTGGTCCGGGTCTCGGCCGTAGAGAAGAAAGAATGGCGATTCGCCCGTGCTCTCGTGTGCTGCGGAATTGTAGGCAAACATTGCATACGGGAGCCACAAGTCCCAGTCCAGCTGGTCGCGCGAAACAAAATGCGACAGGAACCCGGCCACGGTTTGGTTCAGTCGCTCCACCGCGCCGTTGCAAGCCGGATGGTACGGTGTTGTCTGCTTCTTAGCGATCTTAAGCAGCTCGCAAACTCTCCTCATTAGCTGCGACACGAAGTTCGTTCCCCGATCTGTCAAGAGTTGCCTCGGGGGTCCATGTCGGAGCACGATCTGTTCGACAAATGCTCTTGCAACCGTGTCTGCCTTCTGATCTGGGAGTGCTACCGCTTCCGCGTATTTTGAAAGGTGATCGACAAATACTAAAATGTACTTGTTTCCGGAAGTGGTCGTGGGCAATGGGCCCATTATGTCCATACCTGTCCGCTCGAAGGGAGCCGAAACCTCAGAGAACGGCTGAATTGGAGCTGGTCTTCGTCCCTTGGGTGTTTTTCTTTCGAGACAGGAATGACACTTCGCACAGTAGTCTCTAACATCCTGTCGCATGCCACTCCAAAAGTACAAACGCTCCACACGCCTGCGTGTCTTCGCTACGCCAAAATGACCGGCGCATGGCGCATCGTGAAACGCGCGAAGAACCCTTTCTGTCCACGACCGAGGTATGACGACTCTCTCCCAAGCGGTTTTCTCTAATCTCCCTTTCCTGGTTGGCCTCGTGCGCCGACACAGGGTGCCGTCTTTGTCAATGAAATAACCTAGCTGTTCGGGGTGAGACGGTGCGCCCTCTAAGCTTTCGATTATTCGCTTCAGGTCAGGATCTTTGCACTGCTCTGTGCGTAATTCGGCGGGGTCGACTACGGGGACAAACTCATCTATAGCTGCCACGGCAGCTGTGCGGCTGAGTGCATCAGCATTCAGATGTGTCTTTCCCGACTTGTGCTCAACTTCAAAGCAGTATTCCTGCAGGTGTAGATTCCATCTAGCGAGTCGCGAGCTAGGGTCCCTGACACTCATCACCCATTTCAGAGGATGGCAGTCTGTGACTAGCTTGAATTTGCGGCCGTAAAGGTAGCATCTGAAGTGCTTTACTGCCCAGACAACGGCGAGGCACTCCCTTTCCGTAGCTCCGTACTTTTGCTCTGTGGGGCTCAGCTGTCGGCTAGCAAAAGCAACGGGATGTTCTTTGCCCTCGATAACCTGAGATAGCACGGCACCAACTGCGAACTTTGACGCATCTGTGGCCATAACGAAGGGCAAACTAAACTCCGGGTGGCGCAACAGCGGTGCACTCATTAGCTTCCTTTTCAGGGCCCCAAAAGCATTCTCCGCGTTTTCGTCCCAGCGAAAGGCGACATTTTTGGCTGTTAAGGCGGTGAGCGGCTTAGCGAGCTTGGCGAACTCCTCTATGTGCCTTCGGTAGTAACCGATCAGGCCGAGAAACTGCCGGACCTGGCGGACGCTAGTCGGGGATGGAAAATCCGAGACACACCTTAGTTTCTCAGGGTCCGGTCGCACGCCGTCAGCTGAAACAACGTGCCCGAGGTATTTCACCTCGTTTTTGAGGAATTGGCACTTAGAGGGCTTCAGCTTGAGACCCGCTGCTCTTAGTCGCACCAAAACCTGCTCAATATCGCGCAAATGGTTATCAAAACTGTCACTGTATATGATAATGTCATCCATATACACGAAGCACAGCCTCCCCAGAAGACCTGCCAGGATAACATCAGCGGTTCTCTGCCAGACAGCAGGGCTGTTGGCCAGACCCATCGGCATTCTTTTCCATTCATAGTGCCCTGAGGGCGTGTTGAATGCCGTTTTCTCGGCATCTGCCGGATCCATTGCTATCTGCCAGAATCCCGCCCCCATGTCCACTACCGTGAAGTACCTGGCAGAGCCCAGCTGAGAAAGCGTCTCCTGTATATTGGGGATGGGGTATGGATCGATGCGAGTTACGGCATTTAGTTTGCGGTAGTCCACTACCAATCGATACGAGCCATCTGGCTTTTCCACCAATAGTGCTGGTGCTCCCCAGGGTGACTTTGAGTGTTCGACAATGCCGCGATCAATCAGGTCCTGCACCTGCCGCTCCATCTCTTCACGTTGGGAGTAAGGAATCCTGTACGCACGCTGGTAAACGGGCGATGAAGTGCCGGTTTCTATCCTGTGCTTTATAACGCCACAGCAGCCCAAATCCAGGTTGGACGCGGCGAATACTTCCGAGTAGTTGTTCAGCAAACCAGCCAGAGCCTCCCTCTCCCTGGAGTTTACGTGAGAAAGATCGAACGACACCTTTTGAGCAGCCGAAGGACTAGCATGCTCTACAGTTGCGAGTACCGTATCGGTGGGCTCACGTTGCTCTATCGCAGAGGTGAAGAAAGCCAATGTTTTGTTCTTGGGAAGGCTCAGTGGCTGCTGGCTACAGTTAACCACCCGTAGGGGCACTCTGTGGGCGTCATTAACTGTCACGAGGCACGCGGCTGCCTTCAGGCCATTGCTGAGAGAGTCGACCGGCTCAAGCACTCCCACGGCGCCGCTCTCTACATCTGAAGGCACAAACGCGTACAAAATGTGCTCCGACCAAGGAAGGACGACCGCCTCCTCGACCAGCCGGACGGCAACCCGCGAATATACCTTCTCCAATGATCCCACTGTTTGACGGGTGTCAATATCGGTAATGCGAATCTCAGCCCCTCTCCTGTTCAAAAACGGAACTTTTGAGCCGCCCGCATTAACCTCTTCCTCAGAGAATGAGACTACTACCTTCCCTTTTCTCAAAAAATCCTGCCCTAATATACCTGACACTCCGTTTGGCAGAGACACCGTGTCCGGGCATACGTAGCAGGGGTGCTCCAATGCAATTCCGCCGAGAGAGAAGTGTAACCGGTAGAGTCCACTTATGCCAAGAGGATCCCCCGTTATGCCTACAAATTTGGTTGCCATACCACCAGACGCTTCCAACACCTCGCGGTCCCCCTTCCTTCGAAGCGTGTTAAAACTGCTCTCCTTAAGCAATGTCACCTTTGACCCCGTATCTATCAACAATTCCATACAACAACCATTTAACTTGCAACGCACAACAGGGCATGCCTCGTCGGCCACACAAACTACCACCACCTCATCATCTACTGCTCCCTCCCCATGCTCCTCAGGCTGGGGAGGACTAACTAGTTTTTTGTCTCGGTATCTGGAGCCCCGCTGTAGGCTTGCTTAGGGCGTGTCTCGCCTGCTTCTCTTTGTGGCTCCCCACGGCGCACGTTTTGGCAGAACCTGGCGATGTGTCCGCGACCCTGGCAAGCGAAGCATACGATTTCTTCAAAATCTCGCATACCGCCTCTGTAGCTTTGTGGCGGTCTCCGGTTTCCAGCGAATGGGCGCTGTTGAGCGCGCGCTTCAACCTGGCGTTCTACCTGCTGAGATAGCAGCTGTTCCAAGCGATCTCACCGCTCTGTCAAGAGAGAAACCTCAGGGTTGAGCACCGCTCTCTCTATGACGCGTACTCTCGCTGCGGCTGTCGTTAACGCCTCATTTCGTTCCTCATCCAATGCGGCCTCCACGGCTTGGTCGAAATTGCTCGGCTTGCGCGAGAGCACGAACCGGCGCACGGGGTCTTGCAGACCAGCCACGAACAAAGCGGTCATTTCCTCTTTAAGTAGATCCTCCGCGTATTTCTTCCTTAGCTGGTCTCCTTCCTCCTCCCTGCTTAACGTATCGCGTGCTAGGCGCTGAAGCCGCGACGCAAATGTTCGCACGTCCTCCCCTACCATCTTTCCGGCGTCACGGAACCTCTGTACCCGCACGTGACGTGGTTCAGTGTCGAAATGCTCAAACGCGAGCTTCTTAAATTCCGCAAATGATTTTGTGGATTTTACTTTTTCGTCTCGCCATGCAAAATCATGAGCAGCTCCTGCCATCTTACACCTCGCCATTCCCAGCATTTGAGCATCGGACCATCCCCCCATTTTCCCAATCTCTTCTAGCATGGAAAAGAAATCGCAGATTGGAACCCCTGTCTTATCTCCTGTAAACGTCGGAATGACGCTTCCTAATGCCAGCATGCTTGCTCCGAGCGACGGCTGTGGAGTGGGAGCTCCCTCAGATAAAGACATTTTTTTTTTCAAGCCCCCCGGTGCCTCAAGCCTCTCAAATGGGGGTAAAAGTCCCACAATCAGTCCCGTGATTCCCTTTTGATTACAATTTTGAAGTCATGAATGTCGCAGCATTCAGAGGACATTTGCTTTTGAGACCCCACTTCTGACACCAGTGTGATGACCCCCATAATGCGCAGGTCCACACGGGACGGAGAGGCAAAGAGACACCGTATGGCTCAGTTTAAACAAACAGGTATATTCAATAATTTCACATGATTAAGATTATACATCAGAGGCTGGGGCGTCCGAGCTTACGTGCCGACGACTTCATGCGGGCGATGGAGTGGCTCCGGAGTTGGGCTCGAGCGGTTGCTGGCAGAAGCTGCACGCCGTCAGGCTTCGGCGCTGAAGGCCCTCTTCGCGAACGATGTCGTCCTGAGCGTGTATGCAGTAGAATTTCAATAGTCGTCCGTTTCTTCGAGGATGGTTCACAAACCCTTCCTCTAGTGTCGTTCGGCTCGGAAGATGAACAGGAGGCGAGCTTGGAGATGATGACAGCAGAGCATAATTTTACAACATACATATACAGAGAGTTAACCTGGAAAAAGCAGAACTGAATTTACAAAAGAACAAACTTTGCACTACTTTACTCATCGACCGGGCAGGTTAGTGCCTAGGTAGCATCACATTACATGCTAAGCATGGAGCCCCGGCTCAGACTGGACTGCATCCGTTTACATGCGCTTTTAAGCACTTGATTAACAAAGGACTAAGGGCGGTCATTTTCAGTGGCCCGCCCAAAGCATCAATTATCCAATCAAAAATAAAATGCGAGATGGGGACAACCCCTTGGGTTGGGCTTAGCCTCGAACCCAGAGTCTTGTTAACAACACAAACTAAATAAACAAAAACGCCACAACTCTCTCTCAAGTGAGAGTATCCACAGGCTCTCCCTTCGGAGCTAATCCTTGCCCCATGCATGCATACCGCCACCCACCATCGGTCCGCGTCGCCCGTCAGCAACAGAGGAGGGGGCGAAAGGGCCCACGATGCTGCCGGACTACCGACGGCGGGACACAGCTAATAAGCATGAAGGGGTTCGTCTGTCGCTCCGGGAAACCAGATTAAGGGTCGCCCCTGTCTTCCCACATTCTTGGCGAGTCTTGCCTGTCCGCCATGACAGGTGTCCGTCACGGCCCTCCTGGGAATGCGCTTTTGTTCACGAGGCCCGGCGGGAAGTTGTGGGTGCCTTCCCGGCGATAGCCCACGTCGAAAGGGGGGGGGGGAGGGGTCCGTGCGTCAAGCGACAATTTTCGTTCCCCGTATGTACTCGGGGGCTCTCGGTTTCCGCGTGTGCCGGCGTCCTGCTTTCTGCAAAGGTATGCAGCTGGAAAAGAGGGGCGGCCTTAAGCCCCAACTCGATGCACACACAAGGAATGTACCTCGTAGCACACAAGGAATGTCACAGCCTTGTACATAGCTCTGATGCAAGTAAACCTGCGGCAAAGAGCGCAGCAAAGTGATTAGTGCGAAGAAAGCTGTTTTCGCCGCTGATGCCAAGTGAGGGTAGACGGGGAACAGATGCTCCTTTTTTAGCCGGCAGCAGACCACGTGGTGCAGGTCAGAGGGGCCAGGTGAAATACTGTGATGACGTAGTATCGCTCTCCGCTGGTATCCCGGCCGTCAATCAGTTGGCCACGCGTGGTAACGCAGATGACCGTCAACACACCCTTGTACATAGCTCTGATGCAAGTAAACCTGCGGCAAAGAGCGCAGCAAAGTGATTAGTGCGAAGAAAGCTGTTTTCGCCGCTGATGCTAAGTGAGGGTAGACGGGGAACAGATGCTCCTTTTTTAGCCGGCAGCAGACCACGTGGTGCAGGTCAGAGGGGCCAGGTGAAATACTGTGATGACGTAGTATCACTCTCCGCTGGTATCCCGGCAGTCAATCAGTTGACCACGTGTATTAACGCAGATGACTGGAACCACAGCCTTGTACATAGCTCTGATGCAAGTAAACCTGCGGCAAAGAGCGCAGCAAAGTGATTAGTGCGAAGAAAGCTGTTTTCGCCGCTGATGCTAAGTGAGGGTAGACGGGGAACAAATGCTCCTTTTTTAGCCGGAAGCAGATCACTTGGGGCAGGTCACAGGGTGCAGTAGATATGCTGTAGTGACGTGGTATCACTCTCCGCTGGAATCCCGGCAGTCAGTAAGTTGCCTACGTGTGGTAACGCAGATGACAGGAAGCACAGCCTTGTACGTAGCTCCGATGCAAGTAAACCTGCGGCAAAGAGCGCAGCAAAGTGATTAGTGCGATGAAAGCTGGTTTCGCCGCTGCTGCTAAGTGAGTGTAGACGGGGAACAGATGCTCCTTTTCTAGCCGGCATTAGACCACGTGGTGCAGGTCATAGGGGACAAGTCAATTGCTGTAATGATGTGGTATCGCTCTCCGCTGGAATCCCGGCAGTCAGTCAGTTGCCTCCCTGTGGTAACGCAGATGACCGGAAGCACAGCCTTGTACGTAGCCCTGATGCAAGTAAACCTGCGGCAAAGAACGACGCAAAGTGATTAGTGCGATGAAAGTTGTTCTCCCAGCTGCTGCTAAGTAAGGGTAGACGGGGAACAGATGCTCCTTTTTTAGCCGACAGCAGACCACGTGGTGCAGGTCAGAGGGGCCAGGTGAAATGCTGTGATGGCGTAGTATCGCTCTCCGCTGGTATCCCAGCAGTCAGTTGGTAACGTGTGGTAACGCAGATGACCGGAAATACAGCCTTATACGTAACTCTGATGCAAGTAAACCTGCGGCAAAGAGCGCAGGAAAGTGATTAGTGCGAAGAAAGCTGTTTTCGCCGCTGCTGCTAAGTGAGAGTAGACGGGGAAGACATGCTTATTTTTTAGCCGGCAGTAGACCACGTGGTGCAGGTTTGAGGGGGCCAGGTGAAATGCTGTGATGATGTGGTATCGCTCTCCACTGGAATACCGGCAGTCAATCAGATGGCCACGTGTGGTAACGCAGATGACCGGAAGCTCAGCCTGGTACGTAGCTCCGATGCAAGTAAACCTGCGGCAAAGAGCGCAGCAAAGAGATTAGTGCGCTGAAAGTTGTTTTCGCAGCTGCTGCTAAGTGAGGCTAGACAGGGAACAGATGCGCCTTTTTTAGCCGGCAGCAGACCACGTGGTGCAGGTCAGAGGGGCCAGGTGAAATACTGTGATGACGTTGTATCGCTCTCCGCTGGTATCCCGGCAGTCAATCAGTTGGCCACGTGTGGTAACGCAGATGACCGGAAACACAGCCTTGTACATAGCTCTGATGCAAGCAAACCTGCTGCAAAGAGCGCAGCAAAGTGATTAGTGCGAAGAAAGCTGTTTTCGCCGCTGATGCTAAGTGAGGGTAGACGGGGAACAGATGCTCCTTTTTTAGCCGGCAGCAGACCACGTGGTGCTGGTCAGAGGGGCCAGGTGAAATACTTTGATGACGTAGTATCACTCTCCGCTGGTATCCCGGCAGTCAATAAGTTGGCCACGTGTGGTAACGCAGATGACCGGAAACACAGCCTTGTACATAGCTCTGATGCAAGTAAACCTGCGGCAAAGAGCGCAGCAAAGTGATTAGTGCGAAGAAAGCTGTTTTCGCCGCTGATGCTAAGTGAGGCTATACAGGGAACAGATGCGCCTTTTTTTAGCCCGCAGCAGACCACGTGGTGCAGGTCAGAGGGGCCAGGTGAAATACTGTGATGACGTTGTATCGCTCTCCGCTGGTATCCCGGCAGTCAATCAGTTGGCCACGTGTGGTAACGCAGATGACCGGAAACACAGCCTTGTACATAGCTCTGATGCAAGTAAACCTGCGGCAAAGAGCGCAGCAAAGTGATTAGTGCGAAGAAAGTTGTTTTCGCCGCTGATGCTAAGTGAGGGTAGACGGGGAACAGATGCTCCTTTTTTTAGCCGGCAGCAGACCACGTGGTGCAGGTCACAGGGGCCAGGTGAAATACTGTGATGACGTAGTATCGCTCTCCGCTGCTATCCCAGCAGTCAATCAGTTGGCCACGTGTGGTAACGCAGATTACCGGAAACACAGCCTTGTACATAGCTCTGATGCAAGTAAACCTGCGGCAAAGAGCGCAGCAAAGTGATTAGTGCGAAGAAAGCTGTTTTCGCCGCTGATGCTAAGTGAGGGTAGACGCGGAACAGATGCTCCTTTTCTAGCCGGCAGCAGACCAAGTGGTGCAGGTCAGAGGGGCCAGGTGAAATACTGTGATGACGTAGTATCACTCTCCGCTGGTATCCCGGCAGTCAATCAGTTGACCACGTGTATTAACGCAGATGACCGGAAACACAGCCTTGTATATAGCTCTGATGCAAGTAAACCTGCGGCAAAGAGCGCAGCAAAGTGATTAGTGCGAAGAAAGCTGTTTTCGCCGCTGATGCTAAGTGAGGGTAGACGGGGAACAAATGCTCCTTTTTTAGCCGGAAGCAGACCACGTGGTGCAGGTCAGAGGGGCCAGGTGAAATGCTGTAATGACGTGGTATCGCTCTCCGCTGGAATACCGGCAGTCAATCAGTTGCCCACATGTGGTAACGCAGATGACCGGAAACACAGCCTTGTACATAGCTCTGATGCAAGTAAACCTGTGGCAAAGAGCGCAGCAAAGTGATTAGTGCGAAGAAAGCTGTTTTCGCCGCTGCTGCTAAGTGAGAGTAGACGGGGAAGAGATGCTCCTTTTTTAGCCGACAGCAGACCACGTGGTGCAGGTCAGAGGGGCCAGGTGAAATGCTGTAATGACGTGGTATCGCTCTCCGCTGGAATACCGGCAGTCAATCAGTTGCCTACGTGTGGTAACGCAGATGACCGGAAGCACAGCCTGGTACGTAGCTCTGATGCAAGTAAACCTGCGGCAAAGAGCGCAGGAAAGTGATTAGTGCGATGAAAGTTGTTCTCGCAGCTGCTGCTAAGTGAGAGTAGACGAGGAACAGATGCTCCTTTTCTAGCCGGCATTAGACCACGTGGTGCAGGTCAGAGGGGCCAGGTGAAATGCTGTAATTACGTGGTATCGCTCTCCGCTGGAATACCGGCAGTCAATCAGTTGCCCACATGTGGTAACGCAGATGACCGGAAACACAGCCTTGTACATAGCTCTGATGCAAGTAAACCTGTGGCAAAGAGCGCAGCAAAGTGATTAGTGCGAAGAAAGCTGTTTTCGCCGCTGCTGCTAAGTGAGAGTAGACGGGGAAGAGATGCTCCTTTTTTAGCCGACAGCAGACCACGTGGTGCAGGTCAGAGGGGCCAGGTGAAATGCTGTAATGACGTGGTATCGCTCTCCGCTGGAATACCGGCAGTCAATCAGTTGCCTACGTGTGGTAACGCAGATGACCGGAAGCACAGCCTGGTACGTAGCTCTGATGCAAGTAAACCTGCGGCAAAGAGCGCAGGAAAGTGATTAGTGCGATGAAAGTTGTTCTCGCAGCTGCTGCTAAGTAAGGGTAGACGGGGAACAGATGCTCCTTTTTTAGCCGACAGCAGACCACGTGGTGCAGGTCAGAGGGGCCAGGTGAAATGCTGTAATGACGTGGTATCGCTCTCCGCTGGAATACCGGCAGTCAATCAGTTGCCCACATGTGGTAACGCAGATGACCGGAAGCTCAGCCGGGTACGTAGCTCTCATGCAAGTAAACCTGCGGCAAAGAGCGCAGGAAAGTCATTAGTGCGATGAAAGTTGTTTTCGCCGCTGCTGCTAAGTAAGGGTAGACGGGGAACAGATGCTCCTTTTTTAGCCGGCAGTACACCACGTGGTGCAGGTCAGAGGGGCCAGGTGAAATACTGTGATGAAGTCGTATCGCTCTCCGCTGGTATCCCGGCAGTCAATCAGTTGGCCACGTGTGGTAACGCAGATGACCGGAAACACAGCCTTGTACATAGCTCTGATGCAAGTAAACCTGCGGCAAAGAGCGCAGCAAAGTGATTAGTGCGAAGAAAGCTGTTTTCGCCGCTGATGCTAAGTGAGGCTATACAGGGAACAGATGCGCCTTTTTTTAGCCCGCAGCAGACCACGTGGTGCAGGTCAGAGGGGCCAGGTGAAATACTGTGATGACGTTGTATCGCTCTCCGCTGGTATCCCGGCAGTCAATCAGTTGGCCACGTGTGGTAACGCAGATGACCGGAAACACAGCCTTGTACATAGCTCTGACGCAAGTAAACCTGCGGCAAAGAGCGCAGCAAAGTGATTAGTGCGAAGAAAGTTGTTTTCGCCGCTGATGCTAAGTGAGGGTAGACGGGGAACAGATGCTCCTTTTTTAGCCGGCAGCAGACCACGTGGTGCAGGTCACAGGGGCCAGGTGAAATACTGTGATGACGTAGTATCGCTCTCCGCTGCTATCCCAGCAGTCAATCAGTTGGCCACGTGTGGTAACGCAGATTACCGGAAACACAGCCTTGTACATAGCTCTGATGCAAGTAAACCTGCGGCAAAGAGCGCAGCAAAGTGATTAGTGCGAAGAAAGCTGTTTTCGCCGCTGATGCTAAGTGAGGGTAGACGCGGAACAGATGCTCCTTTTCTAGCCGGCAGCAGACCAAGTGGTGCAGGTCAGAGGGGCCAGGTGAAATACTGTGATGACGTAGTATCACTCTCCGCTGGTATCCCGGCAGTCAATCAGTTGACCACGTGTATTAACGCAGATGACCGGAAACACAGCCTTGTATATAGCTCTGATGCAAGTAAACCTGCGGCAAAGAGCGCAGCAAAGTGATTAGTGCGAAGAAAGCTGTTTTCGCCGCTGATGCTAAGTGAGGGTAGACGGGGAACAAATGCTCCTTTTTTAGCCGGAAGCAGACCACGTGGTGCAGGTCAGAGGGGCCAGGTGAAATGCTGTAATGACGTGGTATCGCTCTCCGCTGGAATACCGGCAGTCAATCAGTTGCCCACATGTGGTAACGCAGATGACCGGAAACACAGCCTTGTACATAGCTCTGATGCAAGTAAACCTGTGGCAAAGAGCGCAGCAAAGTGATTAGTGCGAAGAAAGCTGTTTTCGCCGCTGCTGCTAAGTGAGAGTAGACGGGGAAGAGATGCTCCTTTTTTAGCCGACAGCAGACCACGTGGTGCAGGTCAGAGGGGCCAGGTGAAATGCTGTAATGACGTGGTATCGCTCTCCGCTGGAGTCCCGGCAGTCAATCAGTTGCCCACGTGTGGTAACGCAGATGACCGAAAGCTCAGCCTGGTACGTAGCTCCGATGCAAGTAAACCTGCGGCAAAGAGCGCAGCAAAGTGATTAGTGCGAAGAAAGCAGTTTTCGCCGCTGCTGCTAAGTGAGAGTAGACGAGGAACAGATGCTCCTTTTCTAGCCGGCATTAGACCACGTGGTGCAGGTCAGAGGGGCCAGGTGAAATGCTGTAATGACGTGGTATCGCTCTCCGCTGGAATACCGGCAGTCAATCAGTTGCCCACATGTGGTAACGCAGATGACCGGAAACACAGCCTTGTACATAGCTCTGATGCAAGTAAACCTGTGGCAAAGAGCGCAGCAAAGTGATTAGTGCGAAGAAAGCTGTTTTCGCCGCTGCTGCTAAGTGAGAGTAGACGGGGAAGAGATGCTCCTTTTTTAGCCGACAGCAGACCACGTGGTGCAGGTCAGAGGGGCCAGGTGAAATGCTGTAATGACATGGTATCGCTCTCCGCTGGAATACCGGCAGTCAATCAGTTGCCTACGTGTGGTAACGCAGATGACCGGAAGCACAGCCTGGTACGTAGCTCTGATGCAAGTAAACCTGCGGCAAAGAGCGCAGGAAAGTGATTAGTGCGATGAAAGTTGTTCTCGCAGCTGCTGCTAAGTAAGGGTAGACGGGGAACAGATGCTCCTTTTTTAGCCGACAGCAGACCACGTGGTGCAGGTCAGAGGGGCCAGGTGAAATGCTGTAATGACGTGGTATCGCTCTCCGCTGGAATACCGGCAGTCAATCAGTTGCCCACATGTGGTAACGCAGATGACCGGAAGCTCAGCCGGGTACGTAGCTCTCATGCAAGTAAACCTGCGGCAAAGAGCGCAGGAAAGTCATTAGTGCGATGAAAGTTGTTTTCGCCGCTGCTGCTAAGTAAGGGTAGACGGGGAACAGATGCTCCTTTTTTAGCCGGCAGTACACCACGTGGTGCAGGTCAGAGGGGCCAGGTGAAATACTGTGATGAAGTCGTATCGCTCTCCGCTGGTATCCCGGCAGTCAATCAGTTGGCCACGTGTGGTAACGCAGATGACCGGAAACACAGCCTTGTACATAGCTCTGATGCAAGTAAACCTGTGGCAAAGAGCGCAGCAAAGTGATTAGTGCGAAGAAAGCTGTTTTCGCCGCTGATGCAAGTGAGGGTAGACGGGGAACAGATGCTCCTTTTTTAGCCGGCAGCAGACCACGTGGTGCAGGTCAGAGGGGCCAGGTGAAATACTGTGATGACGTAGTATCGCTCTCCGCTGGTGTCCCGGCCGTCAATCAGTTGGCCACGCGTGGTAACGCAGATGACCGTCAACACAGGCTTGTACATAGCTCTGATGCAAGTAAACCTGCGGCAAAGAGCGCAGCAAAGTGATTAGTGCGAAGAAAGCTGTTTTCGCCGCTGATGCTAAGTGAGGGTAGACGGGGAACAGATGCTCCTTTTTTAGCCGGCAGCAGACCACGTGGTGCAGGTCAGAGGGGCCAGGTGAAATACTGTGATGACGTAGTATCACTCTCCGCTGGTATCCCGGCAGTCAATCAGTTGACCACGTGTATTAACGCAGATGACTGGAAACACAGCCTTGTACATAGCTCTGATGCAAGTAAACCTGCGGCAAAGAGCGCAGCAAAGTGATTAGTGCGAAGAAAGCTGTTTTCGCCGCTGATGCTAAGTGAGGGTAGACGGGGAACAAATGCTCCTTTTTTAGCCGGAAGCAGACCACGTGGTGCAGGTCAGAGGAACCAGGTGAAATGCTGTGATGACGTAGTATCGCTCTCCGCTGGTATCCCGGCAGTCAATCAGTTGACCACGTGTGGTAACGCAGATGACCGGAAACACAGCCTTGTACATAGTTCTGATGCAAGTAAACCTGCGGCAAGGAGCGCAGCAAAGTGATTAGTGCGATGAAAGTTGTTTTCGCAGCTGCTGCTAGGTGAGGGTAGATGGGGAACAGATGCTCCTTTTTTAGCCGGCAGTAGACCACGTGGTGCAGGTCAGAGAGGCCAGGTGAAATGCTGTGATGACGTTGTATCGCTCTCCGCTGGAATCCCGGCAGTCAATCAGTTGGCCATGTGTGGTTACGCATATGACCGGAAACACAGCCTTGTACATAGCTCTGATGCAAGTAAACCTACGGAAAAGAGTGCCGCAAAGTGATTATTACGAAGAAAGCTGTTTTCGCCGCTGCTGCTAAGTGAGAGTAGACGGGGAACAGATGCTCCTTTTCTTGCTGGCAGCAGATCACTTGGGGCAGGTCACAGGGTGCAGTAGATATGCTGTAGTGACGTGGTATCACTCTCCGCTGGAATCCCGGCAGTCAGTAAGTTGCCTACGTGTGGTAACGCAGATGACAGGAAGCACAGCCTTGTACGTAGCTCCGATGCAAGTAAACCTGCGGCAAAGAGCGCAGCAAAGTGATTAGTGCGATGAAAGCTGGTTTCGCCGCTGCTGCTCAGTGAGTGTAGACGGGGAACAGATGCTCCTTTTCTAGCCGGCATTAGACCACGTGGTGCAGGTCATAGGGGACAAGTCAATTGCTGTAATGATGTGGTATCGCTCTCCGCTGGAATCCCGGCAGTCAGTCAGTTGCCTCCCTGTGGTAACGCAGATGACCGGAAGCACAGCCTTGTACGTAGCCCTGATGCAAGTAAACCTGCGGCAAAGAACGACGCAAAGTGATTAGTGCGAAGAAAGCTGTTTTCGCCGCTGATGCTAAGTGAGGGTAGACGGGGAACAAATGCTCCTTTTTTAGCCGGAAGCAGACCACGTGGTGCAGGTCAGAGGGGCCAGGTGAAATACTGTGATGACGTAGTATCACTCTCCGCTGGTATCCCGGCAGTCAATCAGTTGGCCACGTGTGGTAACGCAGATGACCCGAAACACAGCCTTGTACATAGCTCTGATGCAAGTAAACCTGCAGAAAAGTGCGCAGCAAAGTGATTAGTGCGAAGAAAGCTGTTTTCGCCGCTGCTGCTAAGTGAGGGTACACGGGAACAGATGCTACTTTTCTTCCTGGCAGCAGATCACGTGGGGCAGGTCACAGAGGCCAGTAGATATGCTGTAATGACGTGGTATCGCTCTCCGCTGGAGTCCCGGCAGTCAATCAGTTGCCCACGTGTGGTAACGCAGATGACCGAAAGCTCAGCCTGGTACGTAGCTCCGATGCAAGTAAACCTGCGGCAAAGAGCGCAGCAAAGTGATTAGTGCGAAGAAAGCTGTTTTCGCCGCTGCTGCTAAGTGAGAGTAGACGGGTAACAGATGCTCTTTTTCTAGCCGGCATTAGACCACGTGGTGCAGGTCAGAGAGGCCAGGTAAAATGCTGTAATGACATGGTATCGCTCTCCTCTGGAATCCCGGCAGTCAGTCAGTTGCCTACGTGTGGTAACGCAGATGACCGGAAACACAGCCTTGTACATAGCTCTGATGCAAGTAAACCTGCGGCAAACAGCGCAGCAAAGTGATTAGTGCGAAGAAAGCTGTTTTCGCCGCTGCTGCTAAGTGAGGGTAGATGGGGAACAGATGCTCTTTTTCTAGCCGGCATTAGACCACGTGGTGCAGGTCACAGGGGCCAGGTGAAATACTGTGATGACGTAGTATCGCTCTCCGCTGCTATCCAAGCAGTCAATCAGTTGGCCACGTGTGGTAACGCAGATTACCGGAAACACAGCCTTGTACATAGCTCTGATGCAAGTAAACCTGCGGCAAAGAGCGCAGCAAAGTGATTAGTGCGAAGAAAGCTGTTTTCGCCGCTGATGCTAAGTGATGGTAGACGCGGAAAAGATGCTCCTTTTTTAGCCGGCAGCAGACCAAGTGGTGCAGGTCAGAGGGGCCAGGTGAAATACTGTGATGACGTAGTATCACTCTCCGCTGGTATCCCGGCAGTCAATCAGTTGACCACGTGTGGTAACGCAGATGACCGAAAGCTCAGCCTGGTACGTAGCTCCGATGCAAGTAAACCTGCGGCAAAGAGCGCAGCAAAGTGATTAGTGCGAAGAAAGCAGTTTTCGCCGCTGCTGCTAAGTGAGAGTAGACGGGGAACAGATGCTCCTTTTCTAGCCGGCATTAGACCACGTGGTTCAGGTCAGTGGGGACAAGTCAATTGCTGTAATGATGTGGTATCGCTCTCCGCTGGAATCCCGGCAGTCAGTCATTTGCCTACGTGTGGTAACGCAGATGACAGGAAGCACTGCTTTGTACGTAGATCTGATGCAAGTAAACCTGCGGCAAAGAACGACGCAAAGTGATTAGTGCGATGAAAGCTGTTTTCGCCGCTGCTGCTAAGTGAGAGTAGACGGGTAACAGATGCTCCTTTTCTAGCAGGCATTAGACCACGTGGTGCAGGTCAGAGAGGCCAGGTAAAATGCTGTTGTGACATGGTATCGCTCTCCTCTGGAATCCCGGCAGTCAGTCAGTTGCCTACGTGTGGTAACGCAGATGACCGGAAACACAGCCTTGTACATAGCTCTGATGCAAGTAAACCTGCGGCAAAGAGCGCAGCAAAGTGATTAGTGCGAAGAAAGCTGTTTTCGCCGCTGATGCTAAGTGAGGGTAGACGCGGAACAGATGCTCCTTTTTAGCCGGCAGCAGACCAAGTGGTGCAGGTCAGAGGGGCCAGGTCAAATACTGTGATGACGTAGTATCGCTCTCCGCTGCTATCCCAGCAGTCAATCAGTTGGCCACGTGTGGTAACGCAGATTACCGGAAACACAGCCTTGTACATAGCTCTGATGCAAGTAAACCTGCGGCAAAGAGCGCAGCAAAGTGATTAGTGCGAAGAAAGCTGTTTTCGCCGCTGATGCTAAGTGAGGGTAGACGCGGAACAGATGCTCCTTTTTTAGCCAGCAGCAGACCAAGTGGTGCAGGTCAGAGGGGCCAGGTGAAATACAGTGATGACGTAGTATCACTCTCCGCTGGTATCCCGGCAGTCATTCAGTTGACCACGTGTATTAACGCAGATGACCGGAAACACAGCCTTGTACATAGCTCTGATGCAAGTAAACCTGCGGCAAAGAGCGCAGCAAAGTGATTAGTGCGAAGAAAGCTGTTTTCGCCGCTGATGCTAAGTGAGGGTAGACGGGGAACAAATGCTCCTTTTTTAGCCGGAAGCAGACCACGTGGTGCAGGTCAGAGGGGCCAGGTGAAATACTGTGATGACGTAGTATCACTCTCCGCTGGTATCCCGGCAGTCAATCAGTTGGCCCCGTGTGGTAACGCAGATGACCCGAAACACAGCCTTGTACATAGCTCTGATGCAAGTAAACCTGCAGAAAAGTGCGCAGCAAAGTGATTAGTGCGAAGAAAGCTGTTTTCGCCACTGCTGCTAAGTGAGGGTACACGGGGAACAGATGCTCCTTTTCTTCCTGGCAGCAGATCACGTGGGGCAGGTCACAGAGGCCAGTAGATATGCTGTAATGACGTGGTATCGCTCTCCGCTGGAGTCCCGGCAGTCAATCAGTTGCCCACGTGTGGTAACGCAGATGACCGAAAGCTCAGCCTGGTACGTAGCTCCGATGCAAGTAAACCTGCGGCAAAGAGCGCAGCAAAGTGATTAGTGCGAAGAAAGCAGTTTTCGCCGCTGCTAAGTGAGAGTAGACGGGGAACAGATGCTCCTTTTCTAGCCGGCATTAGACCACGTGGTTCAGGTCAGAGGGGACAAGTCAATTGCTGTAATGATGTGGTATCGCTCTCCGCTGGAATCCCAGCAGTCAGTCATTTACCTACGTGTGGTAACGCAGATGACAGGAAGCACAGCTTTGTACGTAGATCTGATGCAAGTAAACCTGCGGCAAAGAACGACGCAAAGTGATTAGTGCGATGAAAGCTGTTTTCGCCGCTGCTGCTAAGTGAGAGTAGACGGGTAACAGATGCTCCTTTTCTAGCAGGCATTAGACCACGTGGTGCAGGTCAGAGAGGCCAGGTAAAATGCTGTAATGACATGGTATCGCTCTCCTCTGGAATCCCGGCAGTCAGTCAGTTGCCTACGTGTGGTAACGCAGATGACCGGAAACACAGCCTTGTACATAGCTCTGATGCAAGTAAACCTGCGGCAAAGAGCGCAGCAAAGTGATTAGTGCGAAGAAAGCAGTTTTCGCCGCTGCTGCTAAGTGAGAGTAGACGGGGAACAGATGCTCCTTTTCTAGCCGGCATTAGACCACGTGGTTCAGGTCAGTGAGGACAAGTCAATTGCTGTAATGATGTGGTATCGCTCTCCGCTGGAATCCCGGCAGTGAGTCATTTACCTACGTGTGGTAACGCAGATGACAGGAAGCACAGCTTTGTACGTAGATCTGATGCAAGTAAACCTGCGGCAAAGAACGACGCAAAGTGATTAGTGCGATGAAAGCTGTTTTCGCCGCTGCTGCTAAGTGAGAGTAGACGGGTAACAGATGCTCCTTTTCTAGCAGGCATTAGACCACGTGGTGCAGGTCAGAGAGGCCAGGTAAAATGCTGTGATGACATGGTATCGCTCTCCTCTGGAATCCCGGCAGTCAGTCAGTTGCCTACGTGTGGTAACGCAGATGACCGGAAACACAGCCTTGTACATAGCTCTGATGCAAGTAAACCTGCGGCAAAGAGCGCAGCAAAGTGATTAGTGCGAAGAAAGCAGTTTTCGTCGCTGCTAAGTGAGAGTAGACGGGGAACAGATGCTCCTTTTCTAGCCGGCATTAGACCACGTGGTTCAGGTCAGTGAGGACAAGTCAATTGCTGTAATGATGTGGTATCGCTCTCCGCTGGAATCCCGGCAGTCAGTCATTTACCTACGTGTGGTAACGCAGATGACAGGAAGCACAGCTTTGTACGTAGATCTGATGCAAGTAAACCTGCGGCAAAGAACGACGCAAAGTGATTAGTGCGATGAAAGCTGTTTTCGCCGCTGCTGCTAAGTGAGAGTAGACGGGTAACAGATGCTCCTTTTGTAGCAGGCATTAGACCACGTGGTGCAGGTCAGAGAGGCCAGGTAAAATGCTGTAATGATGTGGTATCGCTCTCCGCTGGAATCCCGGCAGTCAGTCAGTTGCCTACGAGTGGTAACGCAGATGACCGGAAACACAGCCTTGTACATAGCTCTGATGCAAGTAAACCTGCGGCAAAGAGCGCAGCAAAGTGATTAGTGCGAAGAAAGCTGTTTTCGCCGCTGCTGCTAAGTGAGGGTAGATGGGGAACAGATGCTCTTTTTCTAGCTGGCGGCAGACCACGTGGGCCAGTTGATATTCTGTAATGACGTTGTATTACTCTCCGCCGGAATCCCGGCAGTCAGTCAGGTGCCCACGTGTGGTAACGCAGATGACAGGAAGCACAGCCTTGTACGTAGCTCTGATGCAAATAAACCTGCGGCAAAGAACGACGCAAAGTGATTAGTGCGATGAAAGATGTTTTCGCCGCTGCTGCTAAGTGAGAGTAGACGGGGAACAGATGCTCCTTTTCTAGCCGGCATTAGACCACGTGGTGCAGGTCAGAGGGGCCAGGTGAAATGCTGTAATGACGTGGTATCGCTCTCCGCTGGTATCCCGGCAGTCAATCAGTTGGCCACGTGTGGTAACGCAGATGACCGGAAACACAGCCTTGTACATAGCTCTGATGCAAGTAAACCTGCGGCAAAGAGCGCAGCAAAGTGATTAGTGCGAAGAAAGCTGTTTTCGCCGCTGATGCTAAGTGAGGGTAGACGGGGAAAAGATGCTCCTTTTTTAGCCGGCAGCAGACCACGTGGTGCAGGTCAGAGGGCCCAGGTGAAATACTGTGATGACGTAGTATCACTCTCCGCTGGTATCCCGGCAGTCAATCAGTTGGCCACGTGTGGTAACACAGATAACCGGAAACACAGCCTTGTACATAGCTCTGATGCAAGTAAACCTGCGGCAAAGAGCGCAGCAAAGTGATTAGTGCGAAGAAAGCTTTTTTCGCCGCTGATGCCAAGTGAGGGTAGACGGGGAACAGATGCTCCTTTTTTAGCCGGCAGCAGACCACGTGGTGCAGGTCAGAGGGGCCAGGTGAAATACTGTGATGACGTAGGATCACTCTCCGCTGGTATCCCGGCCGTCAATCAGTTGGCCACGCGTGGTAACGCAGATGACCGTCAACACAGCCTTGTACATAGCTCTGATGCAAGTAAACCTGCGGCAAAGAGCGCAGCAAAGTGATTAGTGCGAAGAAAGCTGTTTTCGCCGCTGATGCTAAGTGAGGTTAGACGGGGAAAAGATGCTCCTTTTTTAGCCGGCAGCAGACCACGTGGTGCAGGTCAGAGGGCCCAGGTGAAATACTGTGATGACGTAGTATCACTCTCCGCTGGTATCCCGGCAGTCAATCAGTTGGCCACGTGTGGTAACACAGATAACCGGAAACACAGCCTTGTACATAGCTCTGATGCAAGTAAACCTGCGGCAAAGAGCGCAGCAAAGTGATTAGTGCGAAGAAAGCTTTTTTCGCCGCTGATGCCAAGTGAGGGTAGACGGGGAACAGATGCTCCTTTTTTAGCCGGCAGCAGACCACGTGGTGCAGGTCAAAGGGGCCAGGTGAAATACTGTGATGACGTAGTATCGCTCTCCGCTGGTATCCCGGCCGTCAATCAGTTGGCCACGCGTGGTAACGCAGATGACCGTCAACACAGCCTTGTACATAGCTCTGATGCAAGTAAACCTGCGGCAAAGAGCGCAGCAAAGTGATTAGTGCGAAGAAAGCTGTTTTCGCCGCTGATGCTAAGTGAGGGTACACGGGGAACAGATGCTCCTTTTTTAGCCGGCAGCAGACCACGTGGTGCAGGTCAGAGGGGCCAGGTGAAATACTGTGATGACGTAGGATCACTCTCCGCTGGTATCCCGGCAGTCAATCAGTTGACCACGTGTATTAACGCAGATGACTGGAAACACAGCCTTGTACATAGCTCTGATGCAAGTAAACCTGCGGCAAGGAGCGCAGCAAAGTGATTAGTGCGATGAAAGTTGTTTTCGCCGCTGATGCTAAGTGAGGGTAGACGGGGAACAAATGCTCCTTTTTTAGCCGGCAGTAGACCACGTGGTGCAGGTCAGAGAGGCCAGGTGAAATGCTGTGATGACGTTGTATCGCTCTCCGCTGGAATCCCGGCCGTCAATCAGTTGACCATGTGTGGTAACGCATATGACCGGAAACACAGCCTTGTACATAGCTCTGATGCAAGTAAACCTGCGGTAAAGTGTGCCGCAAAGTGATTAGTACGAAGAAAGCTGTTTTCGCCGCTGCTGCTAAGTGATAATAGACGGGGAACAGATGCTCCTTTTCTTGCTGGCAGCAGATCACTTGGGGCAGGTCACAGGGTGCAGTATATATGCTGTAGTGACGTGGTATCACTCTCCGCTGGAATCCCGGCAGTCAGTCAGTTGCCTCCCTGTGGTAACGCAGATGACCGGAAGCACAGCCTTGTACGTAGCCCTGATGCAAGTAAACCTGCGGCAAAGAACGACGCAAAGTGATTAGTGCGATGAAAGTTGTTCTCCCAGCTGCTGCTAAGTAAGGGTAGACGGGGAACAGATGCTCCTTTTTTAGCCGACAGCAGACCACGTGGTGCAGGTCAGAGGGGCCAGGTGAAATGCTGTGATGACGTAGTATCGCTCTCCGCTGGTATCCCGGCAGTCAGTCACTTGGTAACGTGTGGTAACGCAGATGACCGGAAATACAGCCTTGTACGTAACTCTGATGCAAGTAAACCTGCGGCAAAGAGCGCAGGAAAGTGATTAGTGCGAAGAAAGCTGTTTTCGCCGCTGCTGCTAAGTGAGAGTAGACAGGGAAGACATGCTCCTTTTTTAGCCGGCCGTAGACCACGTGGTGCAGGTTTGAGGGGGCCAGGTGAAATGCTGTGATGATGTGGTATCGCTCTCCACTGGAATACCGGCAGTCAGTCATTTACCTACGTGTGGTAACGCAGATGACAGGAAGCACAGCTTTGTACGTAGATCTGATGCAAGTAAACCTGCGGCAAAGAACGACGCAAAGTGATTAGTGCGATGAAAGCTGTTTTCGCCGCTGCTGCTAAGTGAGAGTAGACGGGTAACAGATGCTCCTTTTCTAGCAGGCATTAGACCACGTGGTGCAGGTCAGAGAGGCCAGGTAAAATGCTGTAATGATGTGGTATCGCTCTCCGCTGGAATCCCGGCAGTCAGTCAGTTGCCTACGAGTGGTAACGCAGATGACCGGAAACACAGCCTTGTACATAGCTCTGATGCAAGTAAACCTGCGGCAAAGAGCGCAGCAAAGTGATTAGTGCGAAGAAAGCTGTTTTCGCCGCTGCTGCTAAGTGAGGGTAGATGGGGCACAGATGCTCTTTTTCTAGCTGGTGGCAGACCACGTGGGCCAGTTGATATTCTGTAATGACGTTGTATTACTCTCCGCCGGAATCCCGGCAGTCAGTCAGGTGCCCACGTGTGGTAACGCAGATGACAGGAAGCACAGCCTTGTACGTAGCTCTGATGCAAATAAACCTGCGGCAAAGAACGACGCAAAGTGATTAGTGCGATGAAAGATGTTTTCGCCGCTGCTGCTAAGTGAGAGTAGACGGGGAACAGATGCTCCTTTTCTAGCCGGCATTAGACCACGTGGTGCAGGTCAGAGGGGCCAGGTGAAATGCTGTAATGACGTGGTATCGCTCTCCGCTGGTATCCCGGCAGTCAATCAGTTGGCCACGTGTGGTAACGCAGATGACCGGAAACACAGCCTTGTACATAGCTCTGATGCAAGTAAACCTGCGGCAAAGAGCGCAGCAAAGTGATTAGTGCGAAGAAAGCTGTTTTCGCCGCTGATGCTAAGTGAGGGTAGACGGGGAAAAGATGCTCCTTTTTTAGCCGGCAGCAGACCACGTGGTGCAGGTCAGAGGGCCCAGGTGAAATACTGTGATGACGTAGTATCACTCTCCGCTGGTATCCCGGCAGTCAATCAGTTGGCCACGTGTGGTAACACAGATAACCGGAAACACAGCCTTGTACATAGCTCTGATGCAAGTAAACCTGCGGCAAAGAGCGCAGCAAAGTGATTAGTGCGAAGAAAGCTTTTTTCGCCGCTGATGCCAAGTGAGGGTAGACGGGGAACAGATGCTCCTTTTTTAGCCGGCAGCAGACCACGTGGTGCAGGTCAGAGGGGCCAGGTGAAATACTGTGATGACGTAGTATCGCTCTCCGCTGGTATCCCGGCCGTCAATCAGTTGGCCACGCGTGGTAACGCAGATGACCGTCAACACAGCCTTGTACATAGCTCTGATGCAAGTAAACCTGCGGCAAAGAGCGCAGCAAAGTGATTAGTGCGAAGAAAGCTGTTTTCGCCGCTGATGCTAAGTGAGGGTACACGGGGAACAGATGCTCCTTTTTTAGCCGGCAGCAGACCACGTGGTGCAGGTCAGAGGGGCCAGGTGAAATACTGTGATGACGTAGGATCACTCTCCGCTGGTATCCCGGCAGTCAATCAGTTGACCACGTGTATTAACGCAGATGACCGAAAACACAGCCTTGTACATAGTTCTGATGCAAGTAAACCTGCGGCAAGGAGCGCAGCAAAGTGATTAGTGCGATGAAAGTTGTTTTCGCAGCTGCTGCTAGGTGAGGGTAGATGGGGAACAGATGCTCCTTTTTTAGCCGGCAGTAGACCACGTGGTGCAGGTCAGAGAGGCCAGGTGAAATGCTGTGATGACGTTGTATCGCTCTCCGCTGGAATCCCGGCCGTCAATCAGTTGACCATGTGTGGTAACGCATATGACCGGAAACACAGCCTTGTACATAGCTCTGATGCAAGTAAACCTGCGGCAAAGAGCGCAGCAAAGTGATTAGTGCGAAGAAAGTTGTTTTCGCCGCTGATGCTAAGTGAGGGTAGACGGGGAACAAATGCTCCTTTTTTAGCCGGAAGCAGACCACGTGGTGCAGGTCAGAGGAACCAGGTGAAATGCTGTGATGACGTAGTATCGCTCTCCGCTGGTATCCCGGCAGTCAATCAGTTGACCACGTGTGGTAACGCAGATGACCGAAAACACAGCCTTGTACATAGTTCTGATGCAAGTAAACCTGCGGCAAGGAGCGCAGCAAAGTGATTAGTGCGATGAAAGTTGTTTTCGCAGCTGCTGCTAGGTGAGGGTAGATGGGGAACAGATGCTCCTTTTTTAGCCGGCAGTAGACCACGTGGTGCAGGTCAGAGAGGCCAGGTGAAATGCTGTGATGACGTTGTATCGCTCTCCGCTGGAATCCCGGCCGTCAATCAGTTGACCATGTGTGGTAACGCATATGACCGGAAACACAGCCTTGTACATAGCTCTGATGCAAGTAAACCTGCGGTAAAGTGTGCCGCAAAGTGATTAGTACGAAGAAAGCTGTTTTCGCCGCTGCTGCTAAGTGATAATAGACGGGGAACAGATGCTCCTTTTCTTGCTGGCAGCAGATCACTTGGGGCAGGTCACAGGGTGCAGTATATATGCTGTAGTGACGTGGTATCACTCTCCGCTGGAATCCCGGCAGTCAGTCAGTTGCCTCCCTGTGGTAACGCAGATGACCGGAAGCACAGCCTTGTACGTAGCCCTGATGCAAGTAAACCTGCGGCAAAGAACGACGCAAAGTGATTAGTGCGATGAAAGTTGTTCTCCCAGCTGCTGCTAAGTAAGGGTAGACGGGGAACAGATGCTCCTTTTTTAGCCGACAGCAGACCACGTTGTGCAGGTCAGAGGGGCCAGGTGAAATGCTGTGATGACGCAGTATCGCTCTCCGCTGGTATCCCGGCAGTCAGTCAGTTGGTAACGTGTGGTAACGCAGATGACCGGAAATACAGCCTTGTACGTAACTCTGATGCAAGTAAACCTGCGGCAAAGAGCGCAGGAAAGTGATTAGTGCGAAGAAAGCTGTTTTCGCCGCTGCTGCTAAGTGAGAGTAGACAGGGAAGACATGCTCCTTTTTTAGCCGGCCGTAGACCACGTGGTGCAGGTTTGAGGGGGCCAGGTGAAATGCTGTGATGATGTGGTATCGCTCTCCACTGGAATACCGGCAGTCAGTCATTTACCTACGTGTGGTAACGCAGATGACAGGAAGCACAGCTTTGTACGTAGATCTGATGCAAGTAAACCTGCGGCAAAGAACGACGCAAAGTGATTAGTGCGATGAAAGCTGTTTTCGCCGCTGCTGCTAAGTGAGAGTAGACGGGTAACAGATGCTCCTTTTCTAGCAGGCATTAGACCACGTGGTGCAGGTCAGAGAGGCCAGGTAAAATGCTGTAATGATGTGGTATCGCTCTCCGCTGGAATCCCGGCAGTCAGTCAGTTGCCTACGAGTGGTAACGCAGATGACCGGAAACACAGCCTTGTACATAGCTCTGATGCAAGTAAACCTGCGGCAAAGAGCGCAGCAAAGTGATTAGTGCGAAGAAAGCTGTTTTCGCCACTGATGCTAAGTGAGGGTAGACGGGGAACAAATGCTCCTTTTTTAGCCGGAAGCAGACCACGTGGTGCAGGTCAGAGGGGCCAGGTGAAATACTGTGATGACGTAGTATCACTCTCCGCTGGTATCCCGGCAGTCAATCAGTTGGCCACGTGTGGTAACGCAGATGACCCGAAACACAGCCTTGTACATAGCTCTGATGCAAGTAAACCTGCAGAAAAGTGCGCAGCAAAGTGATTAGTGCGAAGAAAGCTGTTTTCGCCGCTGCTGCTAAGTGAGGGTACACGGGGAACAGATGCTCCTTTTCTTCCTGGCAGCAGATCACGTGGGGCAGGTCACAGAGGCCAGTAGATATGCTGTAATGACGTGGTATCGCTCTCCGCTGGAGTCCCGGCAGTCAATCAGTTGCCCACGTGTGGTAACGCAGATGACCGAAAGCTCAGCCTGGTACGTAGCTCCGATGCAAGTAAACCTGCGGCAAAGAGCGCAGCAAAGTGATTAGTGCGAAGAAAGCAGTTTTCGCCGCTGCTAAGTGAGAGTAGACGGGGAACAGATGCTCCTTTTCTAGCCGGCATTAGACCACGTGGTTCAGGTCAGAGGGGACAAGTCAATTGCTGTAATGATGTGGTATCGCTCTCCGCTGGAATCCCGGCAGTCAGTCATTTACCTACGTGTGGTAACGCAGATGACAGGAAGCACAGCTTTGTACGTAGATCTGATGCAAGTAAACCTGCGGCAAAGAACGACGCAAAGTGATTAGTGCGATGAAAGCTGTTTTCGCCGCTGCTGCTAAGTGAGAGTAGACGGGTAACAGATGCTCCTTTTCTAGCAGGCATTAGACCACGTGGTGCAGGTCAGAGAGGCCAGGTAAAATGCTGTAATGACATGGTATCGCTCTCCTCTGGAATCCCGGCAGTCAGTCAGTTGCCTACGTGTGGTAACGCAGATGACCGGAAACACAGCCTTGTACATAGCTCTGATGCAAGTAAACCTGCCGCAAAGAGCGCAGCAAAGTGATTAGTGCGAAGAAAGCAGTTTTCGCCGCTGCTGCTAAGTGAGAGTAGACGGGGAACAGATGCTCCTTTTCTAGCCGGCATTAGACCACGTGGTTCAGGTCAGTGGGGACAAGTCAATTGCTGTAATGATGTGGTATCGCTCTCCGCTGGAATCCCGGCAGTGAGTCATTTACCTACGTGTGGTAACGCAGATGACAGGAAGCACAGCTTTGTACGTAGATCTGATGCAAGTAAACCTGCGGCAAAGAACGACGCAAAGTGATTAGTGCGATGAAAGCTGTTTTCGCCGCTGCTGCTAAGTGAGAGTAGACGGGTAACAGATGCTCCTTTTCTAGCAGGCATTAGACCACGTGGTGCAGGTCAGAGAGGCCAGGTAAAATGCTGTGATGACATGGTATCGCTCTCCTCTGGAATCCCGGCAGTCAGTCAGTTGCCTACGTGTGGTAACGCAGATGACCGGAAACACAGCCTTGTACATAGCTCTGATGCAAGTAAACCTGCGGCAAAGAGCGCAGCAAAGTGATTAGTGCGAAGAAAGCAGTTTTCGTCGCTGCTAAGTGAGAGTAGACGGGGAACAGATGCTCCTTTGCTAGCCGGCATTAGACCACGTGGTTCAGGTCAGAGGGGACAAGTCAATTGCTGTAATGATGTGGTATCGCTCTCCGCTGGAATCCCGGCAGTCAGTCATTTACCTACGTGTGGTAACGCAGATGACAGGAAGCACAGCTTTGTACGTAGATCTGATGCAAGTAAACCTGCGGCAAAGAACGACGCAAAGTGATTAGTGCGATGAAAGCTGTTTTCGCCGCTGCTGCTAAGTGAGAGTAGACGGGTAACAGATGCTCCTTTTGTAGCAGGCATTAGACCACGTGGTGCAGGTCAGAGAGGCCAGGTAAAATGCTGTAATGATGTGGTATCGCTCTCCGCTGGAATCCCGGCAGTCAGTCAGTTGCCTACGAGTGGTAACGCAGATGACCGGAAACACAGCCTTGTACATAGCTCTGATGCAAGTAAACCTGCGGCAAAGAGCGCAGCAAAGTGATTAGTGCGAAGAAAGCTGTTTTCGCCGCTGCTGCTAAGTGAGGGTAGATGGGGAACAGATGCTCTTTTTCTAGCTGGCGGCAGACCACGTGGGCCAGTTGATATTCTGTAATGACGTTGTATTACTCTCCGCCGGAATCCCGGCAGTCAGTCAGGTGCCCACGTGTGGTAACGCAGATGACAGGAAGCACAGCCTTGTACGTAGCTCTGATGCAAATAAACCTGCGGCAAAGAACGACGCAAAGTGATTAGTGCGATGAAAGATGTTTTCGCCGCTGCTGCTAAGTGAGAGTAGACGGGGAACAGATGCTCCTTTTCTAGCCGGCATTAGACCACGTGGTGCAGGTCAGAGGGGCCAGGTGAAATGCTGTAATGACGTGGTATCGCTCTCCGCTGGTATCCCGGCAGTCAATCAGTTGGCCACGTGTGGTAACGCAGATGACCGGAAACACAGCCTTGTACATAGCTCTGATGCAAGTAAACCTGCGGCAAAGAGCGCAGCAAAGTGATTAGTGCGAAGAAAGCTGTTTTCGCCGCTGATGCTAAGTGAGGGTAGACGGGGAAAAGATGCTGCTTTTTTAGCCGGCAGCAGACCACGTGGTGCAGGTCAGAGGGCCCAGGTGAAATACTGTGATGACGTAGTATCACTCTCCGCTGGTATCCCGGCAGTCAATCAGTTGGCCACGTGTGGTAACACAGATAACCGGAAACACAGCCTTGTACATAGCTCTGATGCAAGTAAACCTGCGGCAAAGAGCGCAGCAAAGTGATTAGTGCGAAGAAAGCTGTTTTCGCCGCTGCTGCTAAGTGAGGGTAGATGGGGAACAGATGCTCTTTTTCTAGCTGGCGGCAGACCACGTGGGCCAGTTGATATTCTGTAATGACGTTGTATTACTCTCCGCCGGAATCCCGGCAGTCAGTCAGGTGCCCACGTGTGGTAACGCAGATGACAGGAAGCACAGCCTTGTACATAGCTCTGATGCAAGTAAACCTGCGGCAAAGAGCGCAGCAAAGTGATTAGTGCGAAGAAAGCTGTTTTCGCCGCTGATGCTAAGTGAGGGTACACGGGGAACAGATGCTCCTTTTTTAGCCGGCAGCAGACCACGTGGTGCAGGTCAGAGGGGCCAGGTGAAATACTGTGATGACGTAGGATCACTCTCCGCTGGTATCCCGGCAGTCAATCAGTTGACCACGTGTATTAACGCAGATGACTGGAAACACAGCCTTGTACATAGCTCTGATGCAAGTAAACCTGCGGCAAAGAGCGCAGCAAAGTGATTAGTGCGAAGAAAGTTGTTTTCGCCGCTGATGCTAAGTGAGGGTAGACGGGGAACAAATGCTCCTTTTTTAGCCGGAAGCAGACCACGTGGTGCAGGTCAGAGGAACCAGGTGAAATGCTGTGATGACGTAGTATCGCTCTCCGCTGGTATCCCGGCAGTCAATCAGTTGACCACGTGTGGTAACGCAGATGACCGAAAACACAGCCTTGTACATAGTTCTGATGCAAGTAAACCTGCGGCAAGGAGCGCAGCAAAGTGATTAGTGCGATGAAAGTTGTTTTCGCAGCTGCTGCTAGGTGAGGGTAGATGGGGAACAGATGCTCCTTTTTAGCCGGCAGTAGACCACGTGGTGCAGGTCAGAGAGGCCAGGTGAAATGCTGTGATGACGTTGTATCGCTCTCCGCTGGAATCCCGGCCGTCAATCAGTTGACCATGTGTGGTAACGCATATGACCGGAAACACAGCCTTGTACATAGCTCTGATGCAAGTAAACCTGCGGTAAAGTGTGCCGCAAAGTGATTAGTACGAAGAAAGCTGTTTTCGCCGCTGCTGCTAAGTGATAATAGACGGGGAACAGATGCTCCTTTTCTTGCTGGCAGCAGATCACTTGGGGCAGGTCACAGGGTGCAGTATATATGCTGTAGTGACGTGGTATCACTCTCCGCTGGAATCCCGGCAGTCAGTCAGTTGCCTCCCTGTGGTAACGCAGATGACCGGAAGCACAGCCTTGTACGTAGCCCTGATGCAAGTAAACCTGCGGCAAAGAACGACGCAAAGTGATTAGTGCGATGAAAGTTGTTCTCCCAGCTGCTGCTAAGTAAGGGTAGACGGGGAACAGATGCTCCTTTTTTAGCCGACAGCAGACCACGTTGTGCAGGTCAGAGGGGCCAGGTGAAATGCTGTGATGACGCAGTATCGCTCTCCGCTGGTATCCCGGCAGTCAGTCAGTTGGTAACGTGTGGTAACGCAGATGACCGGAAATACAGCCTTGTACGTAACTCTGATGCAAGTAAACCTGCGGCAAAGAGCGCAGGAAAGTGATTAGTGCGAAGAAAGCTGTTTTCGCCGCTGCTGCTAAGTGAGAGTAGACAGGGAAGACATGCTCCTTTTTTAGCCGGCCGTAGACCACGTGGTGCAGGTTTGAGGGGGCCAGGTGAAATGCTGTGATGATGTGGTATCGCTCTCCACTGGAATACCGGCAGTCAGTCATTTACCTACGTGTGGTAACGCAGATGACAGGAAGCACAGCTTTGTACGTAGATCTGATGCAAGTAAACCTGCGGCAAAGAACGACGCAAAGTGATTAGTGCGATGAAAGCTGTTTTCGCCGCTGCTGCTAAGTGAGAGTAGACGGGTAACAGATGCTCCTTTTCTAGCAGGCATTAGACCACGTGGTGCAGGTCAGAGAGGCCAGGTAAAATGCTGTAATGATGTGGTATCGCTCTCCGCTGGAATCCCGGCAGTCAGTCAGTTGCCTACGAGTGGTAACGCAGATGACCGGAAACACAGCCTTGTACATAGCTCTGATGCAAGTAAACCTGCGGCAAAGAGCGCAGCAAAGTGATTAGTGCGAAGAAAGCTGTTTTCGCCGCTGATGCTAAGTGAGGGTAGACGGGGAACAAATGCTCCTTTTTTAGCCGGAAGCAGACCACGTGGTGCAGGTCAGAGGGGCCAGGTGAAATACTGTGATGACGTAGTATCACTCTCCGCTGGTATCCCGGCAGTCAATCAGTTGGCCACGTGTGGTAACGCAGATGACCCGAAACACAGCCTTGTACATAGCTCTGATGCAAGTAAACCTGCAGAAAAGTGCGCAGCAAAGTGATTAGTGCGAAGAAAGCTGTTTTCGCCGCTGCTGCTAAGTGAGGGTACACGGGGAACAGATGCTCCTTTTCTTCCTGGCAGCAGATCACGTGGGGCAGGTCACAGAGGCCAGTAGATATGCTGTAATGACGTGGTATCGCTCTCCGCTGGAGTCCCGGCAGTCAATCAGTTGCCCACGTGTAGTAACGCAGATGACCGAATGCTCAGCCTGGTACGTAGCTCCGATGCAAGTAAACCTGCGGCAAAGAGCGCAGCAAAGTGATTAGTGCGAAGAAAGCAGTTTTCGCCGCTGCTAAGTGAGAGTAGACGGGGAACAGATGCTCCTTTTCTAGCCGGCATTAGACCACGTGGTTCAGGTCAGAGGGGACAAGTCAATTGCTGTAATGATGTGGTATCGCTCTCCGCTGGAATCCCGGCAGTCAGTCATTTACCTACGTGTGGTAACGCAGATGACAGGAAGCACAGCTTTGTACGTAGATCTGATGCAAGTAAACCTGCGGCAAAGAACGACGCAAAGTGATTAGTGCGATGAAAGCTGTTTTCGCCGCTGCTGCTAAGTGAGAGTAGACGGGTAACAGATGCTCCTTTTCTAGCAGGCATTAGACCACGTGGTGCAGGTCAGAGAGGCCAGGTAAAATGCTGTAATGACATGGTATCGCTCTCCTCTGGAATCCCGGCAGTCAGTCAGTTGCCTACGTGTGGTAACGCAGATGACCGGAAACACAGCCTTGTACATAGCTCTGATGCAAGTAAACCTGCGGCAAAGAGCGCAGCAAAGTGATTAGTGCGAAGAAAGCAGTTTTCGCCGCTGCTGCTAAGTGAGAGTAGACGGGGAACAGATGCTCCTTTTCTAGCCGGCATTAGACCACGTGGTTCAGGTCAGTGGGGACAAGTCAATTGCTGTAATGATGTGGTATCGCTCTCCGCTGGAATCCCGGCAGTGAGTCATTTACCTACGTGTGGTAACGCAGATGACAGGAAGCACAGCTTTGTACGTAGATCTGATGCAAGTAAACCTGCGGCAAAGAACGACGCAAAGTGATTAGTGCGATGAAAGCTGTTTTCGCCGCTGCTGCTAAGTGAGAGTAGACGGGTAACAGATGCTCCTTTTCTAGCAGGCATTAGACCACGTGGTGCAGGTCAGAGAGGCCAGGTAAAATGCTGTGATGACATGGTATCGCTCTCCTCTGGAATCCCGGCAGTCAGTCAGTTGCCTACGTGTGGTAACGCAGATGACCGGAAACACAGCCTTGTACATAGCTCTGATGCAAGTAAACCTGCGGCAAAGAGCGCAGCAAAGTGATTAGTGCGAAGAAAGCAGTTTTCGTCGCTGCTAAGTGAGAGTAGACGGGGAACAGATGCTCCTTTTCTAGCCGGCATTAGACCACGTGGTTCAGGTCAGAGGGGACAAGTCAATTGCTGTAATGATGTGGTATCGCTCTCCGCTGGAATCCCGGCAGTCAGTCATTTACCTACGTGTGGTAACGCAGATGACAGGAAGCACAGCTTTGTACGTAGATCTGATGCAAGTAAACCTGCGGCAAAGAACGACGCAAAGTGATTAGTGCGATGAAAGCTGTTTTCGCCGCTGCTGCTAAGTGAGAGTAGACGGGTAACAGATGCTCCTTTTGTAGCAGGCATTAGACCACGTGGTGCAGGTCAGAGAGGCCAGGTAAAATGCTGTAATGATGTGGTATCGCTCTCCGCTGGAATCCCGGCAGTCAGTCAGTTGCCTACGAGTGGTAACGCAGATGACCGGAAACACAGCCTTGTACATAGCTCTGATGCAAGTAAACCTGCGGCAAAGAGCGCAGCAAAGTGATTAGTGCGAAGAAAGCTGTTTTCGCCGCTGCTGCTAAGTGAGGGTAGATGGGGAACAGATGCTCTTTTTCTAGCTGGCGGCAGACCACGTGGGCCAGTTGATATTCTGTAATGACGTTGTATTACTCTCCGCCGGAATCCCGGCAGTCAGTCAGGTGCCCACGTGTGGTAACGCAGATGACAGGAAGCACAGCCTTGTACGTAGCTCTGATGCAAATAAACCTGCGGCAAAGAACGACGCAAAGTGATTAGTGCGATGAAAGATGTTTTCGCCGCTGCTGCTAAGTGAGAGTAGACGGGGAACAGATGCTCCTTTTCTAGCCGGCATTAGACCACGTGGTGCAGGTCAGAGGGGCCAGGTGAAATGCTGTAATGACGTGGTATCGCTCTCCGCTGGTATCCCGGCAGTCAATCAGTTGGCCACGTGTGGTAACGCAGATGACCGGAAACACAGCCTTGTACATAGCTCTGATGCAAGTAAACCTGCGGCAAAGAGCGCAGCAAAGTGATTAGTGCGAAGAAAGCTGTTTTCGCCGCTGATGCTAAGTGAGGGTAGACGGGGAAAAGATGCTGCTTTTTTAGCCGGCAGCAGACCACGTGGTGCAGGTCAGAGGGCCCAGGTGAAATACTGTGATGACGTAGTATCACTCTCCGCTGGTATCCCGGCAGTCAATCAGTTGGCCACGTGTGGTAACACAGATAACCGGAAACACAGCCTTGTACATAGCTCTGATGCAAGTAAACCTGCGGCAAAGAGCGCAGCAAAGTGATTAGTGCGAAGAAAGCTGTTTTCGCCGCTGCTGCTAAGTGAGGGTAGATGGGGAACAGATGCTCTTTTTCTAGCTGGCGGCAGACCACGTGGGCCAGTTGATATTCTGTAATGACGTTGTATTACTCTCCGCCGGAATCCCGGCAGTCAGTCAGGTGCCCACGTGTGGTAACGCAGATGACAGGAAGCACAGCCTTGTACATAGCTCTGATGCAAGTAAACCTGCGGCAAAGAGCGCAGCAAAGTGATTAGTGCGAAGAAAGCTGTTTTCGCCGCTGATGCTAAGTGAGGGTACACGGGGAACAGATGCTCCTTTTTTAGCCGGCAGCAGACCACGTGGTGCAGGTCAGAGGGGCCAGGTGAAATACTGTGATGACGTAGGATCACTCTCCGCTGGTATCCCGGCAGTCAATCAGTTGACCACGTGTATTAACGCAGATGACTGGAAACACAGCCTTGTACATAGCTCTGATGCAAGTAAACCTGCGGCAAAGAGCGCAGCAAAGTGATTAGTGCGAAGAAAGTTGTTTTCGCCGCTGATGCTAAGTGAGGGTAGACGGGGAACAAATGCTCCTTTTTTAGCCGGAAGCAGACCACGTGGTGCAGGTCAGAGGAACCAGGTGAAATGCTGTGATGACGTAGTATCGCTCTCCGCTGGTATCCCGGCAGTCAATCAGTTGACCACGTGTGGTAACGCAGATGACCGAAAACACAGCCTTGTACATAGTTCTGATGCAAGTAAACCTGCGGCAAGGAGCGCAGCAAAGTGATTAGTGCGATGAAAGTTGTTTTCGCAGCTGCTGCTAGGTGAGGGTAGATGGGGAACAGATGCTCCTTTTTAGCCGGCAGTAGACCACGTGGTGCAGGTCAGAGAGGCCAGGTGAAATGCTGTGATGACGTTGTATCGCTCTCCGCTGGAATCCCGGCCGTCAATCAGTTGACCATGTGTGGTAACGCATATGACCGGAAACACAGCCTTGTACATAGCTCTGATGCAAGTAAACCTGCGGTAAAGTGTGCCGCAAAGTGATTAGTACGAAGAAAGCTGTTTTCGCCGCTGCTGCTAAGTGATAATAGACGGGGAACAGATGCTCCTTTTCTTGCTGGCAGCAGATCACTTGGGGCAGGTCACAGGGTGCAGTATATATGCTGTAGTGACGTGGTATCACTCTCCGCTGGAATCCCGGCAGTCAGTCAGTTGCCTCCCTGTGGTAACGCAGATGACCGGAAGCACAGCCTTGTACGTAGCCCTGATGCAAGTAAACCTGCGGCAAAGAACGACGCAAAGTGATTAGTGCGATGAAAGTTGTTCTCCCAGCTGCTGCTAAGTAAGGGTAGACGGGGAACAGATGCTCCTTTTTTAGCCGACAGCAGACCACGTGGTGCAGGTTTGAGGGGGCGAGGTGAAATGCTGTGATGATGTGGTATCGCTCTCCACTGGAATACCGGCAGTCAGTCATTTACCTACGTGTGGTAACGCAGATGACAGGAAGCACAGCTTTGTACGTAGATCTGATGCAAGTAAACCTGCGGCAAAGAACGACGCAAAGTGATTAGTGCGATGAAAGCTGTTTTCGCCGCTGCTGCTAAGTGAGAGTAGACGGGTAACAGATGCTCCTTTTCTAGCAGGCATTAGACCACGTGGTGCAGGTCAGAGAGGCCAGGTAAAATGCTGTAATGATGTGGTATCGCTCTCCGCTGGAATCCCGGCAGTCAGTCAGTTGCCTACGAGTGGTAACGTAGATGACCGAAAACACAGCCTTGTACATAGCTCTGATGCAAGTAAACCTGCGGCAAAGAGCGCAGCAAAGTGATTAGTGCGAAGAAAGCTGTTTTCGCCGCTGATGCTAAGTGAGGGTAGACGGGGAACAAATGCTCCTTTTTTAGCCGGAAGCAGACCACGTGGTGCAGGTCAGAGGGGCCAGGTGAAATACTGTGATGACGTAGTATCACTCTCCTGTTGGTATCCCGGCAGTCAATCAGTTGGCCACGTGTGGTAACGCAGATGACCCGAAACACAGCCTTGTACATAGCTCTGATGCAAGTAAACCTGCAGAAAAGTGCGCAGCAAAGTGATTAGTGCGAAGAAAGCTGTTTTCGCCGCTGCTGCTAAGTGAGGGTACACGGGGAACAGATGCTCCTTTTCTTCCTGGCAGCAGATCACGTGGGGCAGGTCACAGAGGCCAGTAGATATGCTGTAATGACGTGGTATCGCTCTCCGCTGGAGTCCCGGCAGTCAATCAGTTGCCCACGTGTGGTAACGCAGATGACCGAAAGCTCAGCCTGGTACGTAGCTCCGATGCAAGTAAATCTGCGGCAAAGAGCGCAGCAAAGTAATTAGTGCGAAGAAAGCAGTTTTCGCCGCTGCTGCTAAGTGAGAGTAGACGGGTAACAGATGCTCCTTTTCTAGCAGGCATTAGACCACGTGGTGCAGGTCAGAGAGGACAGGTAAAATGCTGTAATGACATGGTATCGCTCTCCTCTGGAATCCCGGCAATCAGTCAGTTGCCTACGTGTGGTAACGCAGATGACCGGAAACACAGCCTTGTACATAGCTCTGATGCAAGTAAACCTGCGGCAAAGAGCGCAGCAAAGTGATTAGTGCGAAGAAAGCTGTTTTCGCCGCTGCTGCTAAGTGACGGTAGATGGGGAACAGATGCTCTTTTTCTAGCTGGCGGCAGACCACGTGGGGCAGGTCACAGGGGCCAGTTGATATTCTGTAATGACGTTGTATTACTATCCGCCGGAATCCCGGCAGTCAGTCAGGTGCCCACGTGTGGTAACGCAGATGACAGTAAGCACAGCCTTGTACGTAGCTCTGATGCAAGTAAACCTGCGGGAAAGAACGACGCAAAGTGATTAGTGCGATGAAAGATGTTTTCGCCGCTGCTGCTAAGTGAGAGTAGACGGGGAACAGATGCTCCTTTTCTAGCCGGCATTAGACCACGTGGTGCAGGACAGAGGGGCCAGGTGAAATGCTGTAATGACGTGGTATCGCTCTCCGCTGGTATCCCGGCAGTCAATCAGTTGGCCACGTGTGGTAACGCAGATGACCGGAAACACAGCCTTGTACATAGCTCTGATGCAAGTAAACCTGCGGCAAAGAGCGCAGCAAAGTGATTAGTGCGAAGAAAGCTGTTTTCGCCGCTGATGCTAAGTGAGGGTAGACGGGGAACAGATGCTCCTTTTTTAGCCGGCAGCAGACCACGTGGTGCAGGTCAGAGGGCCCAGGTGAAATACTGTGATGACGTAGTATCACTCTCCGCTGGTATCCCGGCAGTCAATCAGTTGGCCACGTGTGGTAACGCAGATAACCGGAAACACAGCCTTGTACATAGCTCTGATGCAAGTAAACCTGCGGCAAAGAGCGCAGCAAATTGATCAGTGCGAAGAAAGCTTTTTTCGCCGCTGATGCCAAGTGAGGGTAGACGGGGAACAGATGCTCCTTTTTTAGCCGGCAGCAGACCACGTGGTGCAGGTCAGAAGGGCGAGGTGAAATACTGTGATGACGTAGTATCGCTCTCCGCTGGTATCCCGGCCGTCAATCAGTTGGCCACGCGTGGTAACGCAGATGACCGTCAACACAGCCTTGTACATAGCTCTGATGCAAGTAAACCTGCGGCAAAGAGCGCAGCAAAGTGATTAGTGCGAAGAAAGCTGTTTTCGCCGCTGATGCTAAGTGAGGGTAGACGGGGAACAGATGCTCCTTTTCTTGCTGGCAGCAGATCACTTGGGGCAGGTCACAGGGTGCAGTATATATGCTGTAGTGACGTGGTATCACTCTCCGCTGGAATCCCGGCAGTCAGTCAGTTGCCTCCCTGTGGTAACGCAGATGACCGGAAGCACAGCCTTGTACGTAGCCCTGATGCAAGTAAACCTGCGGCAAAGAACGACGCAAAGTGATTAGTGCGATGAAAGTTGTTCTCCCAGCTGCTGCTAAGTAAGGGTAGACGGGGAACAGATGCTCCTTTTTTAGCCGACAGCAGACCACGTGGTGCAGGTCAGAGGGGCCAGGTGAAATGCTGTGATGACGTAGTATCGCTCTCCGCTGGTATCCCGGCAGTCAGTCAGTTGGTAACGTGTGGTAACGCAGATGACCGGAAATACAGCCTTGTACGTAACTCTGATGCAAGTAAACCTGCGGCAAAGAGCACAGGAAAGTGATTAGTGCGAAGAAAGGTGTTTTCGCCGCTGCTGCTAAGTGAGAGTAGACAGGGAAGACATGCTCCTTTTTTAGCCGGCAGTAGACCACGTGGTGCAGGTTTGAGGGGGCCAGTTGAAATGCTGTGATGATGTGGTATCGCTCTCCACCGGAATACCGGCAGTCAATCAGATGGCCACGTGTGGTAACGCAGACGACCGGAAGCTCAGCCTGGTACGTAGCTCAGATGCAAGTAAACCTGCGGCAAAGAGCGCAGCAAAGAGATTAGTGCGATGAAAGTTGTTTTCGCAGCTGCTGCTAAGTGAGGCTAGACAGGGAACAGATGCGCCTTTTTTAGCCGGCAGCAGACCACGTGGTGCAGGTCAGAGGGGCCAGGTGAAATACTGTGATGACGTTGTATCGCTCTCCGCTGGTATCCCGGCAGTCAATCAGTTGGCCACGTGTGGTAACGCAGATGACCGGAATCACAGCCTTGTACATAGCTCTGATGCAAGTAAACCTGCGGCAAAGAGCGCAGCAAAGTGATTAGTGCGAAGAAAGCTGTTTTCGCCGCTGATGCTAAGTGAGGGTAGACGGGGAACAGATGCTCCTTTTTTAGCCGGCAGCAGACCACGTGGTGCTGGTCAGAGGGGCCAGGTGAAATACTTTGATGACGTAGTATCACTCTCCGCTGGTATCCCGGCAGTCAATCAGTTGGCCACGTGTGGTAACGCAGATGACCGGAAACACAGCCTTGTACATAGTTCTGATGCAAGTAAACCTGCGGCAAAGAGCGCAGCAAAGAGATTAGTGCGATGAAAGTTGTTTTCGCAGCTGCTGCTAAGAGAGGCTAGACAGGGAACAGATGCGCCTTTTTAGCCGGCAGCAGACCACGTGGTGCAGGTCAGAGGGGCCAGGTGAAATACTGTGATGACGTTGTATTGCTCTCCGCTGGTATCCCGGCAGTCAATCAGTTGGCCACGTGTGGTAACGCAGATGACCGGAAACACAGCCTTGTACATAGCTCTGATGCAAGTAAACCTGCGGCAAAGAGCGCAGCAAAGTGATTAGTGCGAAGAAAGCTGTTTTCGCCGCTGATGCTAAGTGAGGGTAGACGCGGAACAGACGCTCCTTTTTTAGCCGGCAGCAGACCAAGTGGTGCAGGTCAGAGGGGCCAGGTGAAATACTGTGATGACGTAGTATCACTCTCCGCTGGTATCCCGGCAGTCAATCAGTTGACCACGTGTATTAACGCAGATGACCGGAAACACAGCCTTGTATATAGCTCTGATGCAAGTAAACCTGCGGCAAAGAGCGCAGCAAAGTGATTAGTGCGAAGAAAGCTGTTTTCGCCGCTGATGCTAAGTGAGGGTAGACGGGGAACAAATGCTCCTTTTTTAGCCGGAAGCAGACCACGTGGTGCAGGTCAGAGGGGCCAGGTGAAATACTGTGATGACGTAGTATCACTCTCCGCTGGTATCCCGGCAGTCAATCAGTTGGCCACGTGTGGTAACGCAGATGACCCGAAACACAGCCTTGTACATAGCTCTGATGCAAGTAAACCTGCAGAAAAGTGCGCAGCAAAGTGATTAGTGCGAAGAAAGCTGTTTTCGCCGCTGCTGCTAAGTGAGGGTACACGGGGAACAGATGCTCCTTTTCTTCCTGGCAGCAGATCACGTGGGACAGGTCACAGAGGCCAGTAGATGTGCTGTAATGACGTGGTATCGCTCTCCGCTGGAGTCCCGGCAGTCAATCAGTTGCCCACGTGTGGTAACGCAGATGACCGAAAGCTCAGCCTGGTACGTAGCTCCGATGCAAGTAAACCTGCGGCAAAGAGCGCAGCAAAGTGATTAGTGCGAAGAAAGCAGTTTTCGCCGCTGCTGCTAAGTGAGAGTAGACGGGGAACAGATGCTCCTTTTCTAGCCGGCATTAGACCACGTGGTTCAGGTCAGAGGGGACAAGTCAATTGCTGTAATGATGTGGTATCGCTCTCCGCTGGAATCCCAGCAGTCAATCATTTGCCTACGTGTGGTAACCCAGATGACAGGAAGCACAGCTTTGTACGTAGATCTGATGCAAGTAAACCTGCGGCAAAGAACGACGCAAAGTGATTAGTGCGATGAAAGCTGTTTTCGCCGCTGCTGCTAAGTGAGAGTAGACGGGTAAAAGATGCTCCTTTTCTAGCAGGCATTAGACCACGTGGTGCAGGTCAGAGAGGCCAGGTAAAATGCTGTAATGACATGGTATCGCTCTCCTCTGGAATCCCGGCAGTCAGTCAGTTGCCTACGTGTGGTAACGCAGATGACCGTAAGCACAGCCTTGTACGTAGCCCTGATGCAAGTAAACCTGCGGCAACGAACGACGCAAAGTGATTAGTGCGATGAAAGCCGTTTTCGCCGCTGCTGTTAAGTGAGGGTAGATGGGGAACAGATGCTCTTTTTCTAGCTGGCGGCAGACCACGTGGGGCAGGTCACAGGGGCCAGTTGATATTCTGTAATGACGTTGTATTACTCTCCGCCGGAATCCCGGCAGTCAGTCAGGTGCCCACGTGTGGTAACGCAGATGACAGGAAGCACAGCCGTGTACGTAGTTCTGATGCAAGTAAACCTGCGGCAAAGAACGACGCAAAGTGATTAGTGCGATGAAAGATGTTTTCGCCGCTGCTGCTAAGTGAGAGTAGACGGGGAACAGATGCTCCTTTTCTAGCCGGCATTAGACTACGTGGTGCAGGTCATAGGGGCCAGGTGAAATGCTGTAATGACGTGGTATCGCTCTCCGCTGGAATACCGGCAGTCAATCTGTCGCCCACCTGTGGTAACGCAGATGACCGGAAGCTCAGCCTGGTACGTAGCTCTGATGCAAGTAAACCTGCGGCAAAGAGCGCAGGAAAGTGATTAGTGCGATGAAAGTTGTTCTCGCAGCTGCTGCTAAGTAAGGGTAGACGGGGAACAGATGCTCCTTTTTTAGCCGACAGCAGACCACGTGGTGCAGGTCAGAGGGGCCAGGTGAAATGCTGTGATGACGTAGTATCGCTCTCCGCTGGTATCCAGGCAGTCAATCAGTTGGTAACGTGTGGTAACGCAGATGACCGGAAACACAGCCTTGTACGTAACTCTGATGCAAGTAAACCTGCGGCAAAGAGCGCAGAAAAGTGATTAGTGCGAAGAAAGCTGTTTTCGCCGCTGCTGCTAAGTGAGAGTAGACGGGGTAGAGATGCTCCTTTTTAAGCCGGCAGTAAACCACGTGGTGCAGGTTTGAGGGGGCCATGTGAAATGCTGTGATGATGTGGTATCGCTCTCCACTGGAATACCGGCAGTCAATCAGTTGGCCACGTGTGGTAACGCAGATGACCGGAAGCTCAGCCTGGTACATAGCTCCGATGCAAGTAAACCTGCGGCAAAGAGCGCAGCAAAGAGATTAGTGCGATGAAAGTTGTTTTCGCAGCTGCTGCTAAGTGAGGCTAGACAGGGAACAGATGCTCCTTTTCTAGCCGGCATTAGACCACGTGGTGCAGGTCAGAGGGGCCAGGTGAAATGCTGTAATGACGTGGTATCACTCTCCGCTGGAATACCGGCAGTCAATCTGTCGCCCACCTGTGGTAACGCAGATGACCGGAAGCTCAGCCTGGTACGTAGCTCTGAACTAAGTAAACCTGCGGCAAAGAGCGCAGGAAAGTAATTAGTGCAATGAAAGTTGTTCTCGCCGCTGCAGCTAAGTAAGGGTAGACGGGGAACAGATGCTCCTTTTTTAGCCGACAGCAGACCACGTGGTGCAGGTCAGAGAGGCCAGGTGAAATGCTGTGATGACGTAGTATCGCTCTCCGCTAGTATCCAGGCAGTCAATCAGTTGGTAACGTGTGGTAACGCAGATGACCGGAAACACAGCCTTGTACGTAACTCTGATGCAAGTAAACCTGCGGCAAAGAGCGCAGAAAAGTGATTAGTGCGAAGAAAGCTGTTTTCGCCGCTGCTGCTAACTGAGAGTAGACGGGGAAGAGATGCTCCTTTTTTAGCCGGCAGTAGACCACGTGGTGCAGGTTTGAGGGGGCCAGGTGAAATGCTGTGATGATGTAGTATCGCTCTCCACTGGAATACCGGCAGTCAATCAGTTGGCCACGTGTGGTAACGCAGATGACCGGAAGCTCAGCCTGGTACATAGCTCCGATGCAAGTAAACCTGCGGCAAAGAGCGCAGCAAAGAGATTAGTGCGATGAAAGTTGTTTTCGCAGCTGCTGCTAAGTGAGGCTAGACAGGGAACAGATGCGCCTTTTTTAGCCGGCAGCAGACCACGTGGTGCAGGTCAGAAGGGCCAGGTGAAATGCTCTGATGACGTTGTATCGCTCTCCGCTGGTATCCCGGCAGTCAATCAGTTGACCACGTGTGGTAACGCATATGACCGGAAACACAGCCTTGAACATAGCTCTGATGCAAGTAAACCTGCGGAAAAGAACGACGCAAAGTGATTAGTGCGATGAAAGCTGTTTTCGCCGCTGCTGCTAAGTGAGGGTAGATGGGGAACAGATGCTCTTTTTCTAGCTGGCGGCAGACCACGTGGGGCAGGTCACAGGGGCCAGTTGATATTCTGTAATGACGTTGTATTACTCTCCGCCGGAATCCCGGCAGTCAGTCAGGTGCCCGCGTGTGGTAACGCAGATGACAGGAAGCACAGCCTTGTACGTAGCTCTGATGCAAGTAAACCTGCGGCAAAGAACGACGCAAAGTGATTAGTGCGATGAAAGTTGTTTCGCCGCTGCTGCTAAGTGAGAGTAGACGGGGAACAGATGCTCCTTTTCTAGCCGGCATTAGACCACGTGGTGCAGGTCAGAGGAGCCAGGTGAAATGCTGTAATGACGTGGCATCGCTCTCCGCTGGAATACCGGCAGTCAATCAGTTGCCCACATGTGGTAACGCAGATGACCGGAAGCTCAGCCTGGTACGTAGCTCTGATGCAAGTAAACCTGCGGCAAAGAGCGCAGGAAAGTCATTAGTGCGATGAAAGTTGTTTTCGCCGCTGCTGCTAAGTGAGAGTAGACGGGGAAGAGATCCTCCTTTTTTAGCCGGCAGTAGATCACGTGGTGCAGGTCAGAGGGGCCAGGTGAAATACTGTGATGACGTAGTATCACTCTCCGCTGGTATCCCGGCAGTCAATCAGTTGGCCACGTGTGGTAACGCAGATAACCGGAAACACAGCCTTGTACATAGCTCTGATGCAAGTAAACCTGCGGCAAAGAGCGCAGCAAAGTGATTAGTGCGAAGAAAGCTGTTTTCGCCGCTGATGCCAAGTGAGGGTAGACGGGGAACAGATGCTCCTTTTTTAGCCGGCAGCAGACCACGTGGTGCAGGTCAGAGGGGCCAGGTGAAATACTGTGATGACGTAGTATCGCTCTCCGCTAGTATCCCGGCCGTCAATCAGTTCGCCACGCGTGGTAACGCAGATGACCGTCAACACAGCCTTGTACATAGCTCTGATGCAAGTAAACCTGCGGCAAAGAGCGCAGCAAAGTGATTAGTGCGAAGAAAGCTGTTTTCGCCGCTGATGCTAAGTGAGGGTAGACGGGGAACAGATGCTCCTTTTTTAGCCGGCAGCAGACCACGTGGTGCAGGTCAGAGGGCCCAGGTGAAATACTGTGATGACGTAGTATCACTCTCCGCTGGTATCCCGGCAGTCAATCAGTTGGCCACGTGTGGTAACGCAGATAACCGGAAACACAGCCTTGTTCATAGCTCTGATGCAAGTAAACCTGCGGCAAAGAGCGCAGCAAAGTGATTAGTGCGAAGAAAGCTGTTTTCGCCGCTGATGCCAAGTGAGGGTAGACGGGGAACAGATGCTCCTTTTTTAGCCGGCAACAGACCACGTGGTGCAGGTCAGAGGGGCCAGGTGAAATACTGTGATGACGTAGTATCGCTCTCCGCTGGTATCCCGGCCGTCAATCAGTTCGCCACGCGTGGTAACGCAGAAGACCGTCAACACAGCCTTGTACATAGCTCTGATGCAAGTAAACCTGCGGCAAAGAGCGCAGCAAAGTGATTAGTGCGAAGAAGGCTGTTTTCGCCGCTGATGCTAAGTGAGGGCAGACGGGGAACAGATGCTCCTTTTTTAGCCGGCAGCAGACCACGTGGTGCAGGTCAGAGGAGCCAGGTGAAATACTGTGATGACGTAGTATCACTCTCCGCTGGTATCCCGGCAGTCAATCAGTTGACCACGTGTATTAACGCAGATGACTGGAAACACAGCCTTGTACATAGCTCTGATGCAAGTAAACCTGCGGCAAAGAGCGCAGCAAAGTGATTAGTGCGAAGAAAGCTGTTTTCGCCGCTGATGCTAAGTGAGGGTAGACGGGGAACAAATGCTCCTTTTTTAGCCGGAAGCAGACCACGTGGTGCAGGTCAGAGGAACCAGGTGAAATGCTGTGATGACGTAGTATCGCTCTCCGCTGGTATCCCGGCAGTCAATCAGTTGACCACGTGTGGTAACGCAGATGACCGGAAACACAGCCTTGTACATTGTCCTGATGCAAGTAAACCTGCGGCAAGGAGCGCAGCAAAGTGATTAGTGCGATGAAAGTTGTTTTCGCAGCTACTGCTAGGTGAGGGTAGATGGGGAACAGATGCTCCTTTTTTAGCCGGCAGTAGACAACGTGGTGCAGGTAAGAGGGGCCAGGTGAAATGCTGTGATGACGTAGTATCGCTCTCCGCTGGAATCCCGGCAGTCAATCAGTTGACCATGTGTGGTAACGCATATGACCGGAAACACAGCCTTGTACATAGCTCTGATGCAAGTAAACCTGCGGAAAAGAGTGCCGCAAAGTGATTAGTACGAAGAAAGCTGTTTTCGCCGCTGCTGCTAAGTGAGGGTAGACGGGGAACAGATGCTCCTTTTCTTGCTGGCAGCAGATCACTTGGGGCAGGTCACAGGGTGCAGTAGATATGCTGCAGTGACGTGGTATCACTCTCCGCTGGAATCCCGGCAGTCTGTAAGTTGCCTACGTGTGGTAACGCAGATGACAGGAAGCACAGCCTTGTACGTAGCTCCGATGCAAGTAAACCTGCGGCAAAGAGCGCAGCAAAGTGATTAGTGCGATGAAAGATGTTTTCGCCGCTGCTGCTAAGTGAGAGTAGACGGGGAACAGATGCTCCTTTTCTAGCCGGCATTAGACCACGTGGTGCAGGTCAGAGGGGCCAGGTGAAATGCTGTAATGACGTGGTATCGCTCTCCGCTGGTATCCCGGCAGTCAATCAGTTGGCCACGTGTGGTAACGCAGATGACCGGAAACACAGCCTTGTACATAGCTCTGATGCAAGTAAACCTGCGGCAAAGAGCGCAGCAAAGTGATTAGTGCGAAGAAAGCTGTTTTCGCCGCTGATGCTAAGTGAGGGTAGACGGGGAACAGATGCTCCTTTTTTAGCCGGCAGCAGACCACGTGGTGCAGGTCAGAGGGCCCAGGTGAAATACTGTGATGACGTAGTATCACTCTCCGCTGGTATCCCGGCAGTCAATCAGTTGCCCACATGTGGTAACGCAGATGACCGGAAGCTCAGCCTGGTACGTAGCTCTGATGCAAGTAAACCTGCGGCAAAGAGCGCAGCAAAGTGATTAGTGCGAAGAAAGCTGTTTTCGCCGCTGATGCTAAGTGAGGGTAGACGGGGAACAGATGCTCCTTTTTTAGCCGGCAGCAGACCACGTGGTGCAGGTCAGAGGGCCCAGGTGAAATACTGTGATGACGTAGTATCACTCTCCGCTGGTATCCCGGCAGTCAATCAGTTGCCCACATGTGGTAACGCAGATGACCGGAAGCTCAGCCTGGTACGTAGCTCTGATGCAAGTAAACCTGCGGCAAAGAGCGCAGGAAAGTCATTAGTGCGATGAAAGTTGTTTTCGCCGCTGCTGCTAAGTGAGAGTAGACGGGGAAGAGATCCTCCTTTTTTAGCCGGCAGTAGATCACGTGGTGCAGGTCAGAGGGGCCAGGTGAAATACTGTGATGACGTAGTATCACTCTCCGCTGGTATCCCGGCAGTCAATCAGTTGGCCACGTGTGGTAACGCAGATAACCGGAAACACAGCCTTGTACATAGCTCTGATGCAAGTAAACCTGCGGCAAAGAGCGCAGCAAAGTGATTAGTGCGAAGAAAGCTGTTTTCGCCGCTGATGCCAAGTGAGGGTAGACGGGGAACAGATGCTCCTTTTTTAGCCGGCAGCAGACCACGTGGTGCAGGTCAGAGGGCCCAGGTGAAATACTGTGATGACGTAGTATCACTCTCCGCTGGTATCCCGGCAGTCAATCAGTTGGCCACGTGTGGTAACGCAGATAACCGGAAACACAGCCTTGTTCATAGCTCTGATGCAAGTAAACCTGCGGCAAAGAGCGCAGCAAAGTGATTAGTGCGAAGAAAGCTGTTTTCGCCGCTGATGCCAAGTGAGGGTAGACGGGGAACAGATGCTCCTTTTTTAGCCGGCAACAGACCACGTGGTGCAGGTCAGAGGGGCCAGGTGAAATACTGTGATGACGTAGTATCGCTCTCCGCTGGTATCCCGGCCGTCAATCAGTTCGCCACGCGTGGTAACGCAGATGACCGTCAACACAGCCTTGTACATAGCTCTGATGCAAGTAAACCTGCGGCAAAGAGCGCAGCAAAGTGATTAGTGCGAAGAAGGCTGTTTTCGCCGCTGATGCTAAGTGAGGGCAGCCGGGGAACAGATGCTCCTTTTTTAGCCGGCAGCAGACCACGTGGTGCAGGTCAGAGGGGCCAGGTGAAATACTGTGATGACGTAGTATCACTCTCCGCTGGTATCCCGGCAGTCAATCAGTTGACCACGTGTATTAACGCAGATGACTGGAAACACAGCCTTGTACATAGCTCTGATGCAAGTAAACCTGCGGCAAAGAGCGCAGCAAAGTGATTAGTGCGAAGAAAGCTGTTTTCGCCGCTGATGCTAAGTGAGGGTAGACGGGGAACAAATGCTCCTTTTTTAGCCGGAAGCAGATCACGTGGTGCAGGTCAGAGGAACCAGGTGAAATGCTGTGATGACGTAGTATCGCTCTCCGCTGGTATCCCGGCAGTCAATCAGTTGACCACGTGTGGTAACGCAGATGACCGGAAACACAGCCTTGTACATTGTCCTGATGCAAGTAAACCTGCGGCAAGGTGCGCAGCAAAGTGATTAGTGCGATGAAAGTTGTTTTCGCAGCTACTGCTAGGTGAGGGTAGATGGGGAACAGATGCTCCTTTTTTAGCCGGCAGTAGACCACGTGGTGCAGGTAAGAGGGGCCAGGTGAAATGCTGTGATGACGTAGTATCGCTCTCCGTTGGAATCCCGGCAGTCAATCAGTTGACCATGTGTGGTAACGCATATGACCGGAAACACAGCCTTGTACATAGCTCTGATGCAAGTAAACCTGCGGAAAAGAGTGCCGCAAAGTGATTAGTACGAAGAAAGCTGTTTTCGCCGCTGCTGCTAAGTGAGGGTAGACGGGGAACAGATGCTCCTTTTCTTGCTGGCAGCAGATCACTTGGGGCAGGTCACAGGGTGCAGTAGATATGCTGCAGTGACGTGGTATCACTCTCCGCTGGAATCCCGGCAGTCTGTAAGTTGCCTACGTGTGGTAACGCAGATGACAGGAAGCACAGCCTTGTACGTAGCTCCGATGCAAGTAAACCTGCGGCAAAGAGCGCTGCAAAGTGATTAGTGCGATGAAAGCTGGATTCGCCGCTGCTGCTAAGTGAGTGTAGGCGGGGAACAGATGCTCCTTTTTTAGCCGGCATTAGACCACGTGGTGCAGGTAAGAGGGGCCAGGTGAAATGCTGTGATGACGTAGTATCGCTCTCCGCTGGTATCCCGGCAGTCAGTCAGTTGGTAACGTGTGGTAACGCAGATAACCGGAAATACAGCCTTGTACGTAACTCTGATGCAAGTAAACCTGCGGAAAAGAGTGCCGCAAAGTGATTAGTGCGAAGAAAGCTGTTTTCGCCGCTGCTGCTAAGTGAGGGTAGATGGGGAACAGATGCTCTTTTTCTAGCTGGTGGCAGACCACGTGGGGCAGGTCACAGGGGCCAGTTGATATTCTGTAATGACGTTGTATTACTATCCGCCGGAATCCCGGCAGTCAGTCAGGTGCCCACGTGTGGTAACGCAGATGACAGGAAGCACAGCCTTGTACGTAGCTCTGATGCAAGTAAACCTGCGGCAAAGAGCGCAGCAAAGTGATTAGTGCGAAGAAAGCTGTTTTCGCCGCTGATGCTAAGTGAGGGTAGACGGGGAACAGATGCTCCTTTTTTAGCCGGCAGCAGACCACGTGGTGCAGGTCAGAGGGCCCAGGTGAAATACTGTGATGACGTAGTATCACTCTCCGCTGGTATCCCGGCAGTCAATCAGTTGGCCACGTGTGGTAACGCAGAGAACCGGAAACACAGCCTTGTACATAGCTCTGATGCAAGTAAACCTGCGGCAAAGAGCGCAGCAAAGTGATCAGTGCGAAGAAAGCTTTTTCGCCGCTGATGCCAAGTGAGGGTAGACGGGGAACAGATGCTCCTTTTTTAGCCGGCAGCAGACCACGTGGTGCAGGTCAGAGGGGCCAGGTGAAATACTGTGATGACGTAGTATCGCTCTCCGCTGGTATCCCGGCCGTCAATCAGTTGGCCACGCGTGGTAACGCAGATGACCGTCAACACAGCCTTGTACATAGCTCTGATGCAATTAAACCTGCGGCAAAGAGCGCAGCAAAGTGATTAGTGCGATGAAAGTTGTTTTCGCAGCTGCTGCTAAGAGAGGCTAGACAGGGAACAGATGCGCCTTTTTTAGCCGGCAGCAGACCACGTGGTCTAGGTCAGAGGGGCCGGGTGAAATACTTTGATGACGTAGTATCACTCTCCGCTGGTATCGCGGCAGTCAATCAGTTGGCCACGTGTGGTAACGCAGATGACCGGAAACACAGCCTTGTACATAGCTCTGATGCAAGTAAACCTGCGGCAAAGAGCGCAGCAAAGAGATTAGTGCGATGAAAGTTGTTTTCGCAGCTGCTGCTAAGAGAGGCTAGACAGGGAACAGATGCGCCTTTTTTAGCCGGCAGCAGACCACGTGGTGCAGGTCAGAGGGGCCAGGTGAAATACTGTGATGACGTTGTATCGCTCTCCGCTGGTATCCCGGCAGTCAATCAGTTGGCCACGTGTGGTAACGCAGATGACCGGAATCACAGCCTTGTACATAGCTCTGATGCAAGTAAACCTGCGGCAAAGAGCGCAGCAAAGTGATTAGTGCGAAGAAAGCTGTTTTCGCCGCTGATGCTAAGTGAGGGTAGACGGGGAACAGATGCTCCTTTTTTAGCCGGCAGCAGACCACGTGGTGCTGGTCAGAGGGGCCAGGTGAAATACTTTGATGACGTAGTATCACTCTCCGCTGGTATTGCGGCAGTCAATCAGTTGGCCACGTGTGGTAACGCAGATGACCGGAAACACAGCCTTGTACATAGCTCTGATGCAAGTAAACCTGCGGCAAAGAGCGCAGCAAAGAGATTAGTGCGATGAAAGTTGTTTTCGCAGCTGATGCTAAGTGAGGGTAGACGGGGAACAGATGCTCCTTTTTTAGCCGGCAGCAGACCACGTGGTGCTGGTCAGAGGGGCCAGGTGAAATACTTTGATGACGTAGTATCACTCTCCGCTGGTATCGCGGCAGTCAATCAGTTGGCCACGTGTGGTAACGCAGATGACCGGAATCACAGCCTTGTACATAGCTCTGATGCAAGTAAACCTGCGGCAAAGAGCGCAGCAAAGTGATTAGTGCGAAGAAAGCTGTTTTCGCCGCTGATGCTAAGTGAGGGTAGACGGGGAACAGATGCGCCTTTTTTAGCCGGCAGCAGACCACGTGGTGCAGGTCAGAGGGGCCGGGTGAAATACTGTGATGACGTAGTATCACTCTCCGCTGGTATCCCGGCAGTCAATCAGTTGACCACGTGTATTAACGCAGATGACCGGAAACACAGCCTTGTATATAGCTCTGATGCAAGTAAACCTGCGGCAAAGAGCGCAGCAAAGTGATTAGTGCGAAGAAAGCTGTTTTCGCCGCTGATGCTAAGTGAGGGTAGACGGGGAACAAATGCTCCTTTTTAGCCGGAAGCAGACCACGTGGTGCAGGTCAGAGGGGCCAGGTGAAATACTGTGATGACGTAGTATCACTCTCCGCTGGTATCCCGGCAGTCAATCAGTTGGCCACGTGTGGTAACGCAGATGACCCGAAACACAGCCTTGTACATAGCTCTGATGCAAGTAAACCTGCAGAAAAGTGCGCAGCAAAGTGATTAGTGCGAAGAAAGCTGTTTTCGCCGCTGCTGCTAAGTGAGGGTACACGGGGAACAGATGCTCCTTTTCTTCCTGGCAGCAGATCACGTGGGGCAGGTCACAGGGGCCAGTTGATATTCTGTAATGACGTTGTATTACTCTCCGCCGGAATCCCGGCAGTCAGTCAGGTGCCCACGTGTGGTAACGCAGATGACAGGAAGCACAGCCGTGTACGTAGTTCTGATGCAAGTAAACCTGCGGCAAAGAACGACGCAAAGTGATTAGTGCGATGAAAGATGTTTTCGCCGCTGCTGCTAAGTGAGAGTAGACGGGGAACAGATGCTCCTTTTCTAGCCGGCATTAGACTACGTGGTGCAGGTCATAGGGGCCAGGTGAAATGCTGTAATGACGTGGTATCGCTCTCCGCTGGAATACCGGCAATCAATCTGTCGCCCACCTGTGGTAACGCAGATGACCGGAAGCTCAGCCTGGTACGTAGCTCTGATGCAAGTAAACCTGCGGCAAAGAGCGCAGGAAAGTGATTAGTGCGATGAAAGTTGTTCTCGCAGCTGCTGCTAAGTAAGGGTAGACGGGGAACAGATGCTCCTTTTTTAGCCGACAGCAGACCACGTGGTGCAGGTCAGAGGGGCCAGGTGAAATGCTGTGATGACGTAGTATCGCTCTCCGCTGGTATCCAGGCAGTCAATCAGTTGGTAACGTGTGGTAACGCAGATGACCGGAAACACAGCCTTGTACGTAACTCTGATGCAAGTAAACCTGCGGCAAAGAGCGCAGAAAAGTGATTAGTGCGAAGGAAGCTGTTTTCGCCGCTGCTGCTAAGTGAGAGTAGACGGGGTAGAGATGCTCCTTTTTAAGCCGGCAGTAGACCACGTGGTGCAGGTTTGAGGGGGCCAGGTGAAATGCTGTGATGATGTGGTATCGCTCTCCACTGGAATACCGGCAGTCAATCAGTTGGCCACGTGTGGTAACGCAGATGACCGGAAGCTCAGCCTGGTACATAGCTCCGATGCAAGTAAACCTGCGGCAAAGAGTGCAGCAAAGAGATTAGTGCGATGAAAGTTGTTTTCGCAGCTGCTGCTAAGTGAGGCTAGACAGGGAACAGATGCTCCTTTTCTAGCCGGCATTAGACCACGTGGTGCAGGTCAGAGGGGCCAGGTGAAATGCTGTAATGACGTGGTATCACTCTCCGCTGGAATACCGGCAGTCAATCTGTCGCCCACCTGTGGTAACGCAGATGACCGGAAGCTCAGCCTGGTACATAGCTCCGATGCAAGTAAACCTGCGGCAAAGAGCGCAGCAAAGAGATTAGTGCGATGAAAGTTGTTTTCGCAGCTGCTGCTAAGTGAGGCTAGACAGTGAACAGATGCGCCTTTTTTAGCCGGCAGCAGACCACGTGGTGCAGGTCAGAGGGGCCAGGTGAAATACTGTGATGACGTTGTATCGCTCTCCGCTGGTATCCCGGCAGTCAATCAGTTGGCCACGTGTGGTAACGCAGATAACCGGAAACACAGCCTTGTTCATAGCCCTGATGCAAGTAAACCTGCGGCAAAGAGCGCAGCAAAGTGATTAGTGCGAAGAAAGCTGTTTTCGCCGCTGATGCCAAGTGAGGGTAGACGGGGTACAGATGCTCCTTTTTTAGCCGGCAGCAGACCACGTGGTGCAGGTCAGAGGAGCCAGGTGAAATACTGTGATGATGTAGTATCGCTCTCCGCTGGTATCCCGGCCGTCAATCAGTTCGCCACGCGTGGTAACGCAGATGACCGTCAACACAGCCTTGTACATAGCTCTGATGCAAGTAAACCTGCGGCAAAGAGCGCAGCAAAGTGATTAGGGCGAAGAAAGCAGTTTTCGCCGCTGCTGCTAAGTGAGAGTAGACGGAGAACAGATGCTCCTTTTCTAGCCGGCATTAGACCACGTGGTTCAGGTCAGAGGGGACAAGTCAATTGCTGTAATGATGTGGTATCGCTCTCCGCTGGAATCCCGGCAGTCAGTCATTTGCCTACGTGTGGTAACGCAGATGACAGGAAGCACAGCTTTGTACGTAGATCTGATGCAAGTAAACGTGCGGCAAAGAACGACGCAAAGTGATTAGTGCGATGAAAGCTGTTTTCGCCGCTGCTGCTAGGTGAGAGTAGACGGGTAACAGATGCTCCTTTTCTAGCAGGCATTAGACCACGTGGTGCAGGTCAGAGAGGCCAGGTAAAATGCTGTAATGACATGGTATCGCTCTCCTCTGGAATCCCGGCAGTCAGTCAGTTGCCTACGTGTGGTAACGCAGATGACCGGAAGCACAGCCTTGTACGTAGTCCTGATGCAAGTAAACCTGCGGCAAAGAACGACACAAAGTGATTAGTGGGATGAAAGCTGTTTTCGCCGCTGCTGCTAAGTGAGGGTAGATGGGGAACAGATGCTCTTTTTCTAGCTGGCGGCAGACCACGTGGGGCAGGTCACAGGGGCCAGTTGATATTCTGTAATGACGTAGTATTACTCTCCGCCGGAATCCAGGCAGTCAGTCAGGTGCCCACGTGTGGTAACGCAGATGACAGGAAGCACAGCCGTGTACGTAGCTCTGATGCAAGTAAACCTGCGGCAAAGAACGACGCAAAGTGATTAGTGCGATGAAAGATGTTTTCGCCGCTGCTGCTAAGTGAGAGTAGACGGGGAACAGATGCTCCTTTTCTAGCCGGCATTAGACTACGTGGTACAGGTCAGAGGGGCCAGGTGAAATGCTGTAATGACGTGGTATCGCTCTCTGCTGGAATACCGGCAGTCAATCTGTCGCCCACCTGTGGTAACGCAGATGACCGGAAGCTCAGCCTGGTACGTAGCTCTGATGCAAGTAAACCTGCGGCAAAGAGCGCAGCAAAGTGATTAGTGCGAAGAAAGCAGTTTTCGCCGCTGCTGCTAAGTGAGAGTAGACGGAGAACAGATGCTCCTTTTCTAGCCGGCATTAGACCACGTGGTTCAGGTCAGAGGGGACAAGTCAATTGCTGTAATGATGTGGTATCGCTCTCCGCTGGAATCCCGGCAGTCAGTCATTTGCCTACGTGTGGTAACGCAGATAACCGGAAACACAGCCTTGTACGTAACTCTCATGCAAGTAAACCTGCGGCAAAGAGCGCAGAAAAGTGATTAGTGCGAAGAAAGCTGTCTTCGCAGCTGCTGCTAAGTGAGAGTAGACGGGGAAGAGATGCTCCTTTTTTAGCCGGCAGTAGACCACGTGGTGCAGGTTTGAGGGGGCCAGGTGAAATGCTGTGATGATGTGGTATCGCTCTCCACTGGAATAACGGCAGTCAATCAGTTGGCCACGTGTGGTAACGCAGATGACCGGAAGCTAAGCCTGGTACATAGCTCCGATGCAAGTAAACCTGCGGCAAAGAGCGCAGCAAAGAGATTAGTGCGATGAAAGTTGTTTGCGCAGCTGCTGCTAAGTGAGGCTAGACAGGGAACAGATGCGCCTTTTTTAGCCGGCAGCAGACCACGTGGTGCAGGTCAGAGGGGCCATGTGAAATACTGTGATGACGTTGTATCGCTCTCCGCTGGTATCCAGGCAGTCAATCAGTTGGCCACGTGTGGTAACGCAGATGACCGGAAAGACAGCCTTGTACATAGCTCTGATGCAAGTAAACCTGCGGCAAAGAGCGCAGCAAAGTGATTAGTGCGAAGAAAGCAGTTTTCGCCGCTGATGCTAAGTGAGGGTAGACGGGGAACAGATGCTCCTTTTTTAGCCGGCAGCAGACCACGTGGTGCAGGTCAGAGGGGCCAGGTGAATTACTGTGATGACGTAGTATCGCTCTCCGCTGGTATCCCGGCAGTCAATCAGTTGGCCACGTGTGGTAACGCAGATGACCGGAAACACAGCCTTGTACATAGCTCTGATGCAAGTAAACCTGCGGCAAAGAGCGCAGCAAAGTGATTAGTGCGAAGAAAGCTGTTTTCGCCGCTGATGCTAAGTGAGGGTAGACGGGGAACAGATGCTCCTTTTCTTGCTGGCAGCAGATCACTTGGGGCAGGTCACAGGGTGCAGTATATATGCTGTAGTGACGTGGTATCACTCTCCGCTGGAATCCCGGCAGTCAGTCAGTTGCCTCCCTGTTGTAACGCAGATGACCGGAAGCACAGCCTTGTACGTAGCCCTGATGCAAGTAAACCTGCGGCAAAGAACGACGCAAAGTGATTAGTGCGATGAAAGTTGTTCTCCCAGCTGCTGCTAAGTAAGGGTAGACGGGGAACAGATGCTCCTTTTTTAGCCGACAGCAGACCACGTGGTGCAGGTCAGAGGGGCCAGGTGAAATGCTGTGATGACGTATTATCGCTCTCCGCTGGTATCCCGGCAGTCAGTCAGTTGGTAACGTGTGGTAACGCAGATGACCGGAAATACAGCCTTGTACGTAACTCTGATGCAAGTAAACCTGCGGCAAAGAGCGCAGGAAAGTGATTAGTGCGAAGAAAGCTGTTTTCGCCGCTGCTGCTAAGTGAGAGTAGACAGGGAAGACATGCTCCTTTTTTAGCCGGCAGTAGACCACGTGGTGCAGGTTTGAGGGGGCCAGGTGAAATGCTGTGATGATGTGGTATCGCTATCCACTGGAATACCGGCAGTCAATCAGATGGCCACGTGTGGTAACGCAGATGACCGGAAGCTCAGCCTGGTACGTAGCTCCGATGCAAGTAAACCTGCGGCAAAGAGCGCAGCAAAGAGATTAGTGCGATGAAAGTTGTTTTCGCAGCTGCTGCTAAGTGAGGCTAGACAGGGAACAGATGCGCCTTTTTTAGCCGGCAGCAGACCACGTGGTGCAGGTCAGAGGGGCCAGGTGAAATACTGTGATGACGTTGTATCGCTCTCCGCTGGTATCCCGGCAGTCAATCAGTTGGCCACGTGTGGTAATGCAGATGACCGGAATCACAGCCTTGTACATAGCTCTGATGCAAGTAAACCTGCGGCAAAGAGCGCAGCAAAGTGATTAGTGCGAAGAAAGCTGTTTTCGCCGCTGATGCTAAGTGAGGGTAGACGGGGAACAGATGCTCCTTTTTTAGCCGGCAGCAGACCACGTGGTGCTGGTCAGAGGGGCCAGGTGAAATACTTTGATGACGTAGTATCACTCTCCGCTGGTATCCCGGCAGTCAATCAGTTGGCCACGTGTGGTAACGCAGATGACCGGAAACACAGCCTTGTACATAGCTCTGATGCAAGTAAACCTGCGGCAAAGAGCGCAGCAAAGAGATTAGTGCGATGAAAGTTGTTTTCGCAGCTGCTGCTAAGAGAGGCTAGACAGGGAACAGATGCGCCATTTTTAGCCGGCAGCAGACCACGTGGTGCAGGTCAGAGGGGCCAGGTGAAATACTGTGATGACGTTGTATTGCTCTCCGCTGGTATCCCGGCAGTCAATCAGTTGGCCACGTGTGGTAACGCAGATGACCGGAAACACAGCCTTGTACATAGCTCTGATGCAAGTAAACCTGCGGCAAAGAGCGCAGCAAAGTGATTAGTGCGAAGAAAGCTGTTTTCGCCGCTGATGCTAAGTGAGGGTAGACGGGGAACAGATGCTCCTTTTTTAGCCGGCAGCAGACCACGTGGTGCTGGTCAGAGGGGCCAGGTGAAATACTTTGATGACGTAGTATCACTCTCCGCTGGTATCCCGGCAGTCAATCAGTTGGCCACGTGTGGTAACGCAGATGACCGGAAACACAGCCTTGTACATAGCTCTGATGCAAGTAAACCTGCGGCAAAGAGCGCAGCAAAGAGATTAGTGCGATGAAAGTTGTTTTCGCAGCTGCTGCTAAGAGAGGCTAGACAGGGAACAGATGCGCCTTTTTTAGCCGGCAGCAGACCACGTGGTGCAGGTCAGAGGGGCGAGGTGAAATACTGTGATGACGTTGTATTGCTCTCCGCTGGTATCCCGGCAGCCAATCAGTTGGCCACGTGTGGTAACGCAGATGACTGGAAGCTCAGCCTGGTACGAAGCTCTGATGCAAGTAAACCTGCGGCAAAGAGCGCAGGAAAGTGATTAGTGCGATGAAAGTTGTTCTCGCAGCTGCTGCTAAGTAAGGGTAGACGGGGAACAGATGCTCCTTTTTTAGCCGACAGCAGACCACGTGGTGCAGGTCAGAGGGGCCAGGTGAAATGCTGTGATGACGTAGTATCGCTCTCCGCTGGTATCCAGGCAGTCAATCAGTTGGTAACGTGTGGTAACGCAGATGACCGGAAACACAGCCTTGTACGTAACTCTGATGCAAGTAAACCTGCGGCAAAGAGCGCAGAAAAGTGATTAGTGCGAAGAAAGCTGTTTTCGCCGCTGCTGCTAAGTGAGAGTAGACGGGGTAGAGATGCTCCTTTTTAAGCCGGCAGTAGACCACGTGGTGCAGGTTTGAGGGGGCCAGGTGAAATGCTGTGATGATGTGGTATCGCTCTCCACTGGAATACCGGCAGTCAATCAGTTGGCCACGTGTGGTAACGCAGATGACCGGAAGCTCAGCCTGGTACGTAGCTCCGATGCAAGTAAACCTGCGGCAAAGAGCGCAGCAAAGAGATTAGTGCGATGAAAGTTGTTTTCGAAGCTGCTGCTAAGTGAGGCTAGACAGGGAACAGATGCGCCTTTTTTAGCCGGCAGCAGACCACGTGGTGCAGGTCAGAGGGGCCAGGTGAAATACTGTGATGACGTTGTATCGCTCTCCGCTGGTATCCCGGAGGTCAATCAGTTGGCCACGTGTGGTAACGCAGATGACCGGAATCACAGCCTTGTACATAGCTCTGATGCAAGTAAACCTGCGGCAAAGAGCGCAGCAAAGTGATTAGTGCGAAGAAAGCTGTTTTCGCCGCTGATGCTAAGTGAGGGTAGACGGGGAACAGATGCTCCTTTTTTAGCCGGCAGCAGACCACGTGGTGCTGGTCAGAGGGGCCAGGTGAAATACTTTGATGACGTAGTATCACTCTCCGCTGGTATCCCGGCAGTCAATCAGTTGGCCACGTGTGGTAACGCAGATGACCGGAAACACAGCCTTGTACATAGCTCTGATGCAAGTAAACCTGCGGCAAAGAGCGCAGCAAAGAGATTAGTGCGATGAAAGTTGTTTTCGCAGCTGCTGCTAAGAGAGGCTAGACAGGGAACAGATGCGCCATTTTTAGCCGGCAGCAGACCACGTGGTGCAGGTCAGAGGGGCCAGGTGAAATACTGTGATGACGTTGTATTGCTCTCCGCTGGTATCCCGGCAGTCAATCAGTTGGCCACGTGTGGTAACGCAGATGACCGGAAACACAGCCTTGTACGTAGCTCTGATGCAAGTAAACCTGCGGCAAAGAACGACGCAAAGTGATTAGTGCGATGAAAGTTGTTCTCCCAGCTGCTGCTAAGTAAGGGTAGACGGGGAACAGATGCTCCTTTTTTAGCCGACAGCAGACCACGTGGTGCAGGTCAGAGGGGCCAGGTGAAATGCTGTGATGACGTATTATCGCTCTCCGCTGGTATCCCGGCAGTCAGTCAGTTGGTAACGTGTGGTAACGCAGATGACCGGAAATACAGCCTTGTACGTAACTCTGATGCAAGTAAACCTGCGGCAAAGAGCGCAGGAAAGTGATTAGTGCGAAGAAAGCTGTTTTCGCCGCTGCTGCTAAGTGAGAGTAGACAGGGAAGACATGCTCCTTTTTTAGCCGGCAGTAGACCACGTGGTGCAGGTTTGAGGGGGCCAGGTGAAATGCTGTGATGATGTGGTATCGCTATCCACTGGAATACCGGCAGTCAATCAGATGGCCACGTGTGGTAACGCAGATGACCGGAAGCTCAGCCTGGTACGTAGCTCCGATGCAAGTAAACCTGCGGCAAAGAGCGCAGCAAAGAGATTAGTGCGATGAAAGTTGTTTTCGCAGCTGCTGCTAAGTGAGGCTAGACAGGGAACAGATGCGCCTTTTTTAGCCGGCAGCAGACCACGTGGTGCAGGTCAGAGGGGCCAGGTGAAATACTGTGATGACGTTGTATCGCTCTCCGCTGGTATCCCGGCAGTCAATCAGTTGGCCACGTGTGGTAATGCAGATGACCGGAATCACAGCCTTGTACATAGCTCTGATGCAAGTAAACCTGCGGCAAAGAGCGCAGCAAAGTGATTAGTGCGAAGAAAGCTGTTTTCGCCGCTGATGCTAAGTGAGGGTAGACGGGGAACAGATGCTCCTTTTTTAGCCGGCAGCAGACCACGTGGTGCTGGTCAGAGGGGCCAGGTGAAATACTTTGATGACGTAGTATCACTCTCCGCTGGTATCCCGGCAGTCAATCAGTTGGCCACGTGTGGTAACGCAGATGACCGGAAACACAGCCTTGTACATAGCTCTGATGCAAGTAAACCTGCGGCAAAGAGCGCAGCAAAGAGATTAGTGCGATGAAAGTTGTTTTCGCAGCTGCTGCTAAGAGAGGCTAGACAGGGAACAGATGCGCCATTTTTAGCCGGCAGCAGACCACGTGGTGCAGGTCAGAGGGGCCAGGTGAAATACTGTGATGACGTTGTATTGCTCTCCGCTGGTATCCCGGCAGTCAATCAGTTGGCCACGTGTGGTAACGCAGATGACCGGAAACACAGCCTTGTACATAGCTCTGATGCAAGTAAACCTGCGGCAAAGAGCGCAGCAAAGTGATTAGTGCGAAGAAAGCTGTTTTCGCCGCTGATGCTAAGTGAGGGTAGACGGGGAACAGATGCTCCTTTTTTAGCCGGCAGCAGACCACGTGGTGCTGGTCAGAGGGGCCAGGTGAAATACTTTGATGACGTAGTATCACTCTCCGCTGGTATCCCGGCAGTCAATCAGTTGGCCACGTGTGGTAACGCAGATGACCGGAAACACAGCCTTGTACATAGCTCTGATGCAAGTAAACCTGCGGCAAAGAGCGCAGCAAAGAGATTAGTGCGATGAAAGTTGTTTTCGCAGCTGCTGCTAAGAGAGGCTAGACAGGGAACAGATGCGCCTTTTTTAGCCGGCAGCAGACCACGTGGTGCAGGTCAGAGGGGCGAGGTGAAATACTGTGATGACGTTGTATTGCTCTCCGCTGGTATCCCGGCAGCCAATCAGTTGGCCACGTGTGGTAACGCAGATGACTGGAAGCTCAGCCTGGTACGAAGCTCTGATGCAAGTAAACCTGCGGCAAAGAGCGCAGGAAAGTGATTAGTGCGATGAAAGTTGTTCTCGCAGCTGCTGCTAAGTAAGGGTAGACGGGGAACAGATGCTCCTTTTTTAGCCGACAGCAGACCACGTGGTGCAGGTCAGAGGGGCCAGGTGAAATGCTGTGATGACGTAGTATCGCTCTCCGCTGGTATCCAGGCAGTCAATCAGTTGGTAACGTGTGGTAACGCAGATGACCGGAAACACAGCCTTGTACGTAACTCTGATGCAAGTAAACCTGCGGCAAAGAGCGCAGAAAAGTGATTAGTGCGAAGAAAGCTGTTTTCGCCGCTGCTGCTAAGTGAGAGTAGACGGGGTAGAGATGCTCCTTTTTAAGCCGGCAGTAGACCACGTGGTGCAGGTTTGAGGGGGCCAGGTGAAATGCTGTGATGATGTGGTATCGCTCTCCACTGGAATACCGGCAGTCAATCAGTTGGCCACGTGTGGTAACGCAGATGACCGGAAGCTCAGCCTGGTACGTAGCTCCGATGCAAGTAAACCTGCGGCAAAGAGCGCAGCAAAGAGATTAGTGCGATGAAAGTTGTTTTCGAAGCTGCTGCTAAGTGAGGCTAGACAGGGAACAGATGCGCCTTTTTTAGCCGGCAGCAGACCACGTGGTGCAGGTCAGAGGGGCCAGGTGAAATACTGTGATGACGTTGTATCGCTCTCCGCTGGTATCCCGGAGGTCAATCAGTTGGCCACGTGTGGTAACGCAGATGACCGGAATCACAGCCTTGTACATAGCTCTGATGCAAGTAAACCTGCGGCAAAGAGCGCAGCAAAGTGATTAGTGCGAAGAAAGCTGTTTTCGCCGCTGATGCTAAGTGAGGGTAGACGGGGAACAGATGCTCCTTTTTTAGCCGGCAGCAGACCACGTGGTGCTGGTCAGAGGGGCCAGGTGAAATACTTTGATGACGTAGTATCACTCTCCGCTGGTATCCCGGCAGTCAATCAGTTGGCCACGTGTGGTAACGCAGATGACCGGAAACACAGCCTTGTACATAGCTCTGATGCAAGTAAACCTGCGGCAAAGAGCGCAGCAAAGAGATTAGTGCGATGAAAGTTGTTTTCGCAGCTGCTGCTAAGAGAGGCTAGACAGGGAACAGATGCGCCATTTTTAGCCGGCAGCAGACCACGTGGTGCAGGTCAGAGGGGCCAGGTGAAATACTGTGATGACGTTGTATTGCTCTCCGCTGGTATCCCGGCAGTCAATCAGTTGGCCACGTGTGGTAACGCAGATGACCGGAAACACAGCCTTGTACATAGCTCTGATGCAAGTAAACCTGCGGCAAAGAGCGCAGCAAAGTGATTAGTGCGAAGAAAGCTGTTTTCGCCGCTGATGCTAAGTGAGGGTAGACGGGGAACAGATGCTCCTTTTTTAGCCGGCAGCAGACCACGTGGTGCTGGTCAGAGGGGCCAGGTGAAATACTTTGATGACGTAGTATCACTCTCTGCTGGTATCCCGGCAGTCAATCAGTTGGCCACGTGTGGTAACGCAGATGACCGGAAACACAGCCTTGTACATAGCTCTGATGCAAGTAAACCTGCGGCAAAGAGCGCAGCAAAGAGATTAGTGCGATGAAAGTTGTTTTCGCAGCTGCTGCTAAGAGAGGCTAGACAGGGAACAGATGCGCCTTTTTTAGCCGGCAGCAGACCACGTGGTGCAGGTCAGAGGGGCCAGGTGAAATACTGTGATGACGTTGTATTGCTCTCCGCTGGTATCCCGGCAGTCAATCAGTTGGCCACGTGTGGTAACGCAGATGACCGGAAGCTCAGCCTGGTACGAAGCTCTGATGCAAGTAAACCTGCGGCAAAGAGCGCAGGAAAGTGATTAGTGCGATGAAAGTTGTTCTCACAGCTGCTGCTAAGTAAGGGTAGACGGGGAACAGATGCTCCTTTTTTAGCCGACAGCAGACCACGTGGTGCAGGTCAGAGGGGCCAGGTGAAATGCTGTGATGACGTAGTATCGCTCTCCGCTGGTATCCAGGCAGTCAATCAGTTGGTAACGTGTGGTAACGCAGATGACCGGAAACACAGCCTTGTACGTAACTCTGATGCAAGTAAACCTGCGGCAAAGAGCGCAGAAAAGTGATTAGTGCGAAGAAAGCTGTTTTCGCCGCTGCTGCTAAGTGAGAGTAGACGGGGTAGAGATGCTCCTTTTTACGCCGGCAGTAGACCACGTGGTGCAGGTTTGAGGGGGCCAGGTGAAATGCTGTGATGATGTGGTATCGCTCTCCACTGGAATACCGGCAGTCAATCAGTTGGCCACGTGTGGTAACGCAGATGACCGGAAGCTCAGCCTGGTACATAGCTCCGATGCAAGTAAACCTGCGGCAAAGAGCGCAGCAAAGAGATTAGAGCGATGAAAGTTGTTTTCGCAGCTGCTGCTAAGTGAGGCTAGACAGGGAACAGATGCTCCTTTTCTAGCCGGCATTAGACCACGTGGTGCAGGTCAGAGGGGCCAGGTGAAATGCTGTAATGACGTGGTATCACTCTCCGCTGGAATCCCGGCAGTCAGTAAGTTGCCTACGTGTGGTAACGCAGATGACAGGAAGCACAGCCTTGTACGTAGCTCCAATGCAAGTAAACCTGCGGCAAAGAGCGCTGCAAAGTGATTAGTGCGATGAAAGCTGGATTCGCCGCTGCTGCTAAGTGAGTGTAGACGGGGAACAGATGCTCCTTTTTTAGCCGACAGCAGACCACGTGGTGCAGGTAAGAGGGGCCAGGTGAAATGCTGTGATGACGTAGTATCGCTCTCCGCTGGTATCCCGGCAGTCAGTCAGTTGGTAACGTGTGGTAACGCAGATGACCGGAAATACAGCCTTGTACGTAACTCTGATGCAAGTAAACCTGCGGCAAAGAGCGCAGGAAAGTGATTAGTGCGAAGAAAGTTGTTTTCGCCGCTGCTGCTAAGTGAGAGTAGACGGGGAAGACATGCTCCTTTTTTAGCCTGCAGTAGACCACGTGGTGCAGGTTTGAGGGGGCTAGGTGAAATGCTGTGATGATGTGGTATCGCTCTCCACTGGAATACCGGCAGTCAATCAGATGGCCACGTGTGGTAACGCAGATGACCGGAAGCTCAGCCTGGTACGTAGCTCCGATGCAAGTAAACCTGCGGCAAAGAGCGCAGCAAAGAGATTAGTGCGTTGAAAGTTGTTTTCGCAGCTGCTGCTAAGTGAGGCTAGACAGGGAACAGATGCCCCTTTTTTAGCCGGCAGCAGACCACGTGGTGCAGGTCAGAGGGGCCAGGTGAAATACTGTGATGACGTTGTATCGCTCTCCGCTGGTATCCCGGCAGTCAATCAGTTGGCCACGTGTGGTAACGCAGATGACCGGAAACACAGCCTTGTACATAGCTCTGATGCAAGTAAACCTGCGGCAAAGAGCGCAGCAAAGTGATTAGTGCGATGAAAGTTGTTTTCGCAGCTGCTGCTAAGAGAGGCTAGACAGGGAACAGATGCGCCATTTTTAGCCGGCAGCAGACCACGTGGTGCAGGTCAGAGGGGCCAGGTGAAATACTGTGATGACGTTGTATTGCTCTCCGCTGGTATCCCGGCAGTCAATCAGTTGGCCACGTGTGGTAACGCAGATGACCGGAAACACAGCCTTGTACATAGCTCTGATGCAAGTAAGCCTGCGGCAAAGAGCGCAGCAAAGTGATTAGTGCGAAGAAAGCTGTTTTCGCCGCTGATGCTAAGAGAGGCTAGACAGGGTACAGATGCGCCTTTTTTAGCCGGCAGCAGACCACGTGGTGCAGGTCAGAGGGGCCAGGTGAAATACTGTGATGACGTTGTATTGCTCTCCGCTGGTATCCCGGCAGTCAATCAGTTGGCCACGTGTGGTAACGCAGATGACCGGAAGCTCAGCCTGGTACGCAGCTCTGATGCAAGTAAACCTGCGGCAAAGAGCGCAGGAAAGTGATTAGTGCGATGAAAGTTGTTCTCGCAGCTGCTCCTAAGTAAGGGTAGACGGGGAACAGATGCTCCTTTTTTAGCCGACAGCAGACCACGTGGTGCAGGTCAGAGGGGCCAGGTGAAATGCTGTGATGACGTAGTATCGCTCTCCGCTGGTATCCAGGCAGTCAATCAGTTGGTAACGTGTGGTAACGCAGATGACCGGAAACACAGCCTTGTACGTAACTCTGATGCAAGTAAACCTGCGGCAAAGAGCGCAGAAAAGTGATTAGTGCGAAGAAAGCTGTTTTCGCCGCTGCTGCTAAGTGAGAGTAGACGGGGTAGAGATGCTCCTTTTTAAGCCGGCAGTAGACCACGTGGTGCAGGTTTGAGGGGGCCAGGTGAAATGCTGTGATGATGTGGTATCGCTCTCCACTGGAATACCGGCAGTCAATCAGTTGGCCACGTGTGGTAACGCAGATGACCGGAAGCTCAGCCTGCTACATAGCTCCGATGCAAGTAAACCTGCGGCAAAGAGCGCAGCAAAGAGATTAGAGCGATGAAAGTTGTTTTCGCAGCTGCTGCTAAGTGAGGCTAGACAGGGAACAGATGCTCCTTTTCTAGCCGGCATTAGACCACGTGGTGCAGGTCAGAGGGGCCAGGTGAAATGCTGTAATGACGTGGTATCACTCTCCGCTGGAATACCGGCAGTCAATCTGTCGCCCACCTGTGGTAACGCAGATGACCGGAAGCTCAGCCTGGTACGTAGCTCTGATGCAAGTAAACCTGCGGCAAAGAGCGCAGGAAAGTAATTAGTGCGATGAAAGTTGTTCTCGCCGCTGCTGCTAAGTAAGGGTAGACGGGGGAACAGATGCTCCTTTTTTAGCCGACAGCAGACCACGTGGTGCAGGTCAGAGGGGCCAGTTGATATGCTGTAATGACGTGGTATCGCTCTCCGCCTGAATCCCGGCAGTCAATCGGTTGCCCACGTGTGGAAACGGAGATGACCGGAAGCTCAGCCTGGTACATAGCTCCGATGCAAGTAAACCTGCGGCAAAGAGCGCAGGAAAGTAATTAGTGCGATGAAAGTTGTTCTCGCCGCTGCTGCTAAGTGAGAGTAGACGGGGAACAGATGCTCCTTTTTTAGCCGGCAGCAGACCACGTGGTGCAGGTCAGAGGGGCCAGGTGAAATACTGTGATGACGTAGTATCGCTCTCCGCTGGTATCCCGGCCGTCAATCAGTTCGCCACGCGTGGTAACGCAGATGACCGTCAACACAGCCTTGTACATAGCTCTGATGCAAGTAAACCTGCGGCAAAGAGCGCAGCAAAGTGATTAGAGCGAAGAAAGCTGTTTTCGCCGCTGATGCTAAGTGAGGGTAGACGGGGAACAGATGCTCCTTTTTTAGCCGGCAGCAGACCACGTGGTGCAGGTCAGAGGGGCCAGGTGAAATACTGTGATGACGTAGTATCACTCTCCGCTGGTATCCCGGCAGCCAATCAGTTGACCACGTGTATTAACGCAGATGACTGGAAACACAGCCTTGTACATAGCTCTGATGCAAGTAAACCAGCGGAAAAGAGTGCCGCAAAGTGATTAGTACGAAGAAAGCTGTTTTCGCCGCTGCTGCTAAGTGAGGGTAGACGGGGAACAGATGCTCCTTTTCTTGCTGGCAGCAGACCACGTGGTGCAGTTCAGAGGGGCCAGGTGAAATACTGTGATGACGTTGTATCGCTCTCCGCTGCTATCCCAGCAGTCAATCAGTTGGCCACGTGTGGTAACGCAGATTACCGGAAACACAGCCTTGTACATAGCTCTGATGCAAATAAACCTGCGGCAAAGAGCGCAGCAAAGTGATTAGTGCGAAGAAAGCTGTTTTCGCCGCTGATGCTAAGTGAGGATAGACGCGGAACAGAGGCTCCTTTTTTAGCCGGCAACAGACCAAGTGGTGCAGGTCAGAGGGGCCAGGTGAAATACTGTGATGACGTAGTATCACTCTCCGCTGGTATCCCTGCAGTCAATCAGTTGACCACGTGTATTAACGCAGATGACCGGAAACACAGCCTTGTATATAGCTCTGATGCAAGTAAACCTGCGGCAAAGAGCGCAGCAAAGTGATTAGTGCGGAGAAAGCTGTTTTCGCCGCTGATGCTAAGTGAGGGTAGACGGGGAACAAATGCTCCTTTTTTAGACGGAAGCAGACCACGTGGTGCAGATCAGAGGGGCCAGGTGAAATACTGTGATGACGTAGTATCACTCTCCGCTGGTATCCCGGCAGTCAATAAGTTGGCCACGTGTGGTAACGCAGATGACCCGAAACACAGCCTTGTACATAGCTCTGATGCAAGTAAACCTGCAGAAAAGTGCGCAGCAAAGTGATTAGTGCGAAGAAAGCTGTCTTCGCCGCTGCTGCTAAGTGAGGGTACACGGGAAACAGATGCTCCTTTTCTTCGTGGCAGCAGATCACGTGGGGCAGGTCACAGAGGCCAGTAGATATGCTGTAATGATGTGGTATCGCTCTCCGCTGGAGTCCCGGCAGTCAATCAGTTGCCCACGCGTGGTAACGCAGATGACCGAAAGCTCAGCCTGGTAAGTAGCTCCGATGCAAGTAAACCTGCGGCAAAGAGCGCAGCAAAGTGATTAGTGCGAAGAAAGCAGTTTTTGCCGCTGCTGCTAAGTGAGAGTAGACGGGGAACAGATGCTCCTTTTCTAGCCGTCATTAGACCACGTGGTTCAGGTCAGAGGGGACAAGTCAATTGCTGTAATGATGTGGTATCGCTCTCCTCTGGAATCCCGGCAGTCAGTCATTTGCCTACGTGTGGTAACGCAGATGACAGGATGCACAGCTTTGTACGTAGATCTGATGCAAGTAAACCTGCGGCAAAGAACGACGCTAAGTCATTAGTGCGATGAAAGCTGTTTTCGCCGCTGCTGCTAAGTGAGAGTAGACGGGTAACAGATGCTCCTTTTCTAGCAGGCATTAGACCACGTGGTGCAGGTCAGAGAGGCCAGGTAAAATGCTGTAATGACATGGTATCGCTCTCCTCTGGAATCCCGGCAGTCAGTCAGTTGCCTACGTGTGGTAACGCAGATGACCGGAAGCACAGCCTGGTACGTAGCTCTGATGCAAGTAAACCTGCGGCAAAGAGCGCAGGAAAGTGATTAGTGCGATGAAAGTTGTTCTCGCAGCTGCTGCTAAGTGAGGGTAGACGGGGAACAGATGCTCCTTTTCTTGCTGGCAGCAGATCACTTGGGGCAGGTCACAGGGTGCAGTATATATGCTGTAGTGACGTGGTATCACTCTCCGCTGGAATCCCGGCAGTCAGTCAGTTGCCTCCCTGTGGTAACGCAGATGACCGGAAGCACAGCCTTGTACGTAGCCCTGATGCAAGTAAACCTGCGGCAAAGAACGACGCAAAGTGATTAGTGCGATGAAAGTTGTTCTCCCAGCTGCTGCTAAGTAAGGGTAGACGGGGAACAGATGCTCCTTTTTTAGCCGACAGCAGACCACGTGGTGCAGGTCAGAGGGGCCAGGTGAAATGCTGTGATGACGTAGTATCGCTCTCCGCTGGTATCCCGGCAGTCAGTCAGTTGGTAACGTGTGGTAACGCAGATGACCGGAAATACAGCCTTGTACGTAACTCTGATGCAAGTAAACCTGCGGCAAAGAGCGCAGGAAAGTGATTAGTGCGAAGAAAGCTGTTTTCGCCGCTGCTGCTAAGTGAGAGTAGACAGGGAAGACATGCTCCTTTTTTAGCCGGCAGTAGACCACGTGGTGCAGGTTTGAGGGGGCCAGGTGAAATGCTGTGATGATGTGGTATCGCTCTCCACTGGAATACCGGCAGTCAATCAGATGGCCACGTGTGGTAACGCAGATGACCGGAAGCTCAGCCTGGTACGTAGCTCCGATGCAAGTAAACCTGCGGCAAAGAGCGCAGCAAAGAGATTAGTGCGATGAAAGTTGTTTTCGCAGCTGCTGCTAAGTGAGGCTAGACAGGGAACAGATGCGCCTTTTTTAGCCGGCAGCAGACCACGTGGTGCAGGTCAGAGGGGCCAGGTGAAATACTGTGATGACGTAGTATCACTCTCCGCTGGTATCCCGGCAGTCAATCAGTTGACCACGTGTATTAACGCAGATGACCGGAAACACAGCCTTGTATATAGCTCTGATGCAAGTAAACCTGTGGCAAAGAGCGCAGCAAAGTGATTAGTGCGAAGAAAGCTGTTTTCGCAGCTGATGCTAAGTGAGGGTAGACGGGAACAAATGCTCCTTTTTTAGCCGGAAGCAGACCACGTGGTGCAGGTCAGAGGGGCCAGGTGAAATACTGTGATGACGTAGTATCACTCTCCGCTGGTATCCCGGCAGTCAATCAGTTGGCCACGTGTGGTAACGCAGATGACCTGAAACACAGCCTTGTACATAGCTCTGATGCAAGTAAACCTGCAGAAAAGTGCGCAGCAAAGTGATTAGTGCGAAGAAAGCTGTTTTCGCCGCTGCTGCTAAGTGAGGGTACACGGGGAACAGATGCTCCTTTTCTTCCTGGCAGCAGATCACGTGGGGCAGGTCACAGAGTCCAGTAGATATGCTGTAATGACGTGGTATCGCTCTCCGCTGGAGTCCCGGCAGTCAATCAGTTGCCCACGTGTGGTAACGCCGATGACCGAAAGCTCAGCCTGGTACGTAGCTCCGATGCAAGTAAACCTGCGGCAAAGAGCGCAGCAAAGTGATTAGTGCGAAGGAAGATTTTCGCCGCTGCTGCTAAGTGAGAGTAGACGGGGAACAGATGCTCCTTTTCTAGCCGGCATTAGACCACTTGGTTCATTTCTGAGGGGACAAGTCAATTGCTGTAATGATGTGGTATCGCTCTCCGCTGGAATCCCGGCAGTCAATCATTTGCCTACGTGTGGTAACGCAGATGACAGGAAGCACAGCTTTGTACGTAGATCTGATGCAAGTAAACCTGCGGCAACGAACGACGCAAAGTGATTAGTGCGATGAAAGTTGTTTTCGCCGCTGCTGTTAAGTGAGGGTAGATGGGGAACAGATCCTCTTTTTCTAGCTGGCGGCAGACCACGTGGGGCAGGTCACAGGGGCCAGTTGATATTCTGTAATGACGTTGTATTACTCTCCGCCGGAATCCCGGCAGTCAGTCAGGTGCCCACGTGTGGTAACGCAGATGACAGGAAGCACAGCCGTGTACGTAGTTCTGATGCAAGTAAACCTGCGGCAAAGAACGACGCAAAGTGATTAGTGCGATGAAAGATGTTTTCGCCGCTGCTGCTAAGTGAGAGTAGACGGGGAACAGATGCTCCTTTTCTAGCCGGCATTAGACTACGTGGTGCAGGTCATAGGGGCCAGGTGAAATGCTGTAATGACGTGGTATCGCTCTCCGCTGGAATACCGGCAGTCAATCTGTCGCCCACCTGTGGTAACGCAGATGACCGGAAGCTCAGCCTGGTACGTAGCTCTGATGCAAGTAAACCTGCGGCAAAGAGCGCAGGAAAGTGATTAGTGCGATGAAAGTTGTTCTCGCAGCTGCTGCTAAGTAAGGGTAGACGGGGAACAGATGCTCCTTTTTTAGCCGACAGCAGACCACGTGGTGCAGGTCAGAGGGGCAAGGTGAAATGCTGTGATGACGTAGTATCGCTCTCCGCTGGTATCCAGGCAGTCAATCAGTTGGTAACGTGTGGTAACGCAGATGACCGGAAACACAGCCTTATACGTAACTCTGATGCAAGTAAACCTGCGGCAAAGAGCGCAGAAAAGTGATTAGTGCGAAGAAAGCTGTTTTCGCCGCTGCTGCTAAGTGAGAGTAGACGGGGTAGAGATGCTCCTTTTTTAGCCTGCAGTAGACCACGTGGTGCAGGTTTGAGGGGGCCAGGTGAAATGCTGTGATGATGTGGTATCGCTCTCCACTGGAATACCGGCAGTCAATCAGTTGGCCACGTGTGGTAACGCAGATGACCGGAAGCTCAGCCTGGTACATAGCTCCGATGCAAGTAAACCTGCGGCAAAGAGCGCAGCAAAGAGATTAGTGCGATGAAAGTTGTTTTCGCAGCTGCTGCTAAGTGAGGCTAGACAGGGAACAGATGCTCCTTTTCTAGCCGGCATTAGACCACGTGGTGCAGGTCAGAGGAGCCAGGTGAAATGCTGTAATGACGTGGTATCACTCTCCGCTGGGATACCGGCAGTCAATCTGTCGCCCACCTGTGGTAACGCAGATGACCGGAAGCTCAGCCTGGTATGTAGCTCTGATGCAAGCAAACCTGCGGCAAAGAGCACAGGAAAGTGATTAGTGCGATGAAAGTTGTTCTCGCCGCTGCTGCTAAGTAAGGGTAGACGGGAAACAGATGCTCCTTTTTTAGCCGACAGCAGACCACGTGGTGCGGGTCAGAGGGGCCAGGTGAAATGCTGTGATGACGTAGTATCGCTCTCCGCTGGCATCCCGGCAGTCAGTCAGTTGGTAACGTGTGGTAACGCAGATGACCGGAAATACAGCCTTGTACGTAACTCTGATGCAAGTAAACCTGCGGCAAAGAGCGCAGGAAAGTGATTAGTGCGAAGAAAGCTGTTTTCGCCGCTGCTGCTAAGTGAGAGTAGACAGGGAAGACATGCTCCTTTTTTAGCCGGCAGTAGACCACGTGGTGCTGGTTTGAGGGGGCCAGGTGAAATGCTGTGATGATGTGGTATCGCTCTCCACTGGAATACCGGCAGTCAATCAGTTGGCCACGTGTGGTAACGGAGATGACCGGAAGCTCAGCCTGGTACATAGCTCCGATGCAAGTAAACCTGCGGCATAGAGCGCAGCAAAGAGATTAGTGCAATGAAAGTTGTTTTCGCAGCTGCTGCTAAGTGAGGCTAGACAGGGAACAGATGCGCCTTTTTTAGCCGGCAGCAGACCACGTGGTGCAGGTCAGAGGGGCCAGGTGAAATACTGTGATGACGTTGTATCGCTCTCCGCTGGTATCCCGGCAGTCAATCAGTTGGCCACGTGTGGTAATGCAGATGACCGGAAACACAGCCTTGTACATAGCTCTGATGCAAGTAAACCTGCGGCAAAGAGCGCAGCAAAGTGATTAGTGCGAAGAAAGCTGTTTTCGCCGCTGATGCTAAGTGAGGGTAGACGGGGAACAGATGCTCCTTTTTTAGCCGGCAGCAGACCACGTGGTGCTGGTCAGAGGGGCCAGGTGAAATACTTTGATGACGTAGTATCGCTCTCCGCTGGTATCCCGGCCGTCAATCAGTTCGCCACGCGTGGTAACGCAGATGACCGTCAACACAGCCTTGTACATAGCTCTGATGCAAGTAAACCTGCGGCAAAGAGCGCAGCAAAGTGATTAGAGCGAAGAAAGCTGTTTTCGCCGCTGATGCTAAGTGAGGGTAGACGGGGAACAGATGCTCCTTTTTTAGCCGGCAGCAGACCACGTGGTGCAGGTCAGAGGGGCCAGGTGAAATACTGTGATGACGTAGTATCACTCTCCGCTGGTATCCCGGCAGTCAATCAGTTGACCACGTGTATTAACGCAGATGACTGGAAACACAGCCTTGTACATAGCTCTGATGCAAGTAAACCAGCGGAAAAGAGTGCCGCAAAGTGATTAGTACGAAGAAAGCTGTTTTCGCCGCTGCTGCTAAGTGAGGGTAGACGGGGAACAGATGCTCCTTTTCTTGCTGGCAGCAGATCACTTGGGGCAGGTCACAGGGTGCAGTAGATATGCTGTAGTGACGTGGTATCACTCTCCGCTGGAATCCCGGCAGTCAGTAAGTTGCCTACGTGTGGTAACGCAGATGACAGGAAGCACAGCCTTGTACGTAGCTCCAATGCAAGTAAACCTGCGGCAAAGAGCGCTGCAAAGTGATTAGTGCGATGAAAGCTGGATTCGCCGCTGCTGCTAAGTGAGTGTAGACGGGGAACAGATGCTCCTTTTTTAGCCGACAGCAGACCACGTGGTGCAGGTAAGAGGGGCCAGGTGAAATGCTGTGATGACGTAGTATCGCTCTCCGCTGGTATCCCGGCAGTCAGTCAGTTGGTAACGTGTGGTAACGCAGATGATCGGAAATACAGCCTTGTACGTAACTCTGATGCAAGTAAACCTGCGGCAAAGAGCGCAGGAAAGTGATCAGTGCGAAGAAAGTTGTTTTCGCCGCTGCTGCTAAGTGAGAGTAGACGGGGAAGACATGCTCCTTTTTTAGCCTGCAGTAGACCACGTGGTGCAGGTTTGAGGGGGCTAGGTGAAATGCTGTGATGATGTGGTATCGCTCTCCACTGGAATACCGGCAGTCAATCAGATGGCCACGTGTGGTAACGCAGATGACCGGAAGCTCAGCCTGGTACGTAGCTCCGATGCAAGTAAACCTGCGGCAAAGAGCGCAGCAAAGAGATTAGTGCGTTGAAAGTTGTTTTCGCAGCTGCTGCTAAGTGAGGCTAGACAGGGAACAGATGCCCCTTTTTTAGCCGGCAGCAGACCACGTGGTGCAGGTCAGAGGGGCCAGGTGAAATACTGTGATGACGTTGTATCGCTCTCCGCTGGTATCCCGGCAGTCAATCAGTTGGCCACGTGTGGTAACGCAGATGACCGGAAACACAGCCTTGTACATAGCTCTGATGCAAGTAAACCTGCGGCAAAGAGCGCAGCAAAGTGATTAGTGCGAAGAAATCTGTTTTCGCCGCTGATGCTAAGTGAGGCTAGACAGGGAACAGATGCTCCTTTTTTAGCCGGCAGCAGACCACGTGGTGCTGGTCAGAGGGGCCAGGTGAAATACTTTGATGACGTAGTATCACTCTCCGCTGGTATCCCGACAGTCAATCAGTTGGCCACGTGTGGTAACGCAGATGACCGGAAAAACAGCCTTGTACATAGCTTTGATGCAAGTAAACCTGCGGCAAAGAGCGCAGCAAATAGATTAGTGCGATGAAAGTTGTTTTCGCAGCTGCTGCTAAGTGAGGCTAGACAGGGAACAGATGCGCCTTTTTTAGCCTGCAGCAGACCACGTGGTGCAGTTCAGAGGGGCCAGGTGAAATACTGTGATGACGTTGTATCGCTCTCCGCTGCTATCCCAGCAGTCAATCAGTTGGCCACGTGTGGTAACGCAGATTACCGGAAACACAGCCTTGTACATAGCTCTGATGCAAATAAACCTGCGGCAAAGAGCGCAGCAAAGTGATTAGTGCGAAGAAAGCTGTTTTCGCCGCTGATGCTAAGTGAGGATAGACGCGGAACAGAGGCTCCTTTTTTAGCCGGCAACAGACCAAGTGGTGCAGGTCAGAGGGGCCAGGTGAAATACTGTGATGACGTAGTATCACTCTCCGCTGGTATCCCTGCAGTCAATCAGTTGACCACGTGTATTAACGCAGATGACCGGAAACACAGCCTTGTATATAGCTCTGATGCAAGTAAACCTGCGGCAAAGAGCGCAGCAAAGTGATTAGTGCGAAGAAAGCTGTTTTCGCCGCTGATGCTAAGTGAGGGTAGACGGGGAACAAATGCTCCTTTTTTAGACGGAAGCAGACCACGTGGTGCAGGTCAGAGGGGCCAGGTGAAATACTGTGATGACGTAGTATCACTCTCCGCTGGTATCCCGGCAGTCAATCAGTTGGCCACGTGTGGTAACGCAGATGACCCGAAACACAGCCTTGTACATAGCTCTGATGCAAGTAAACCTGCAGAAAAGTGCGCAGCAAAGTGATTAGTGCGAAGAAAGCTGTCTTCGCCGCTGCTGCTAAGTGAGGGTACACGGGGAACAGATGCTCCTTTTCTTCGTGGCAGCAGATCACGTGGGGCAGGTCACAGAGGCCAGTAGATATGCTGTAATGATGTGGTATCGCTCTCCGCTGGAGTCCCGGCAGTCAATCAGTTGCCCACGCGTGGTAACGCAGATGACCGAAAGCTCAGCCTGGTAAGTAGCTCCGATGCAAGTAAACCTGCGGCAAAGAGCGCAGCAAAGTGATTAGTGCGAAGAAAGCAGTTTTTGCCGCTGCTGCTAAGTGAGAGTAGACGGGGAACAGATGCTCCTTTTCTAGCCGTCATTAGACCACGTGGTTCAGGTCAGAGGGGACAAGTCAATTGCTGTAATGATGTGGTATCGCTCTCCTCTGGAATCCCGGCAGTCAGTCATTTGCCTACGTGTGGTAACGCAGATGACAGGATGCACAGCTTTGTACGTAGATCTGATGCAAGTAAACCTGCGGCAAAGAACGACGCTAAGTGATTAGTGCGATGAAAGCTGTTTTCGCCGCTGCTGCTAAGTGAGAGTAGACGGGTAACAGATGCTCCTTTTCTAGCAGGCATTAGACCACGTGGTGCAGGTCAGAGAGGCCAGGTAAAATGCTGTAATGACATGTTATCGCTCTCCTCTGGAATCCCGGCAGTCAGTCAGTTGCCTACGTGTGGTAACGCAGATGACCGGAAGCACAGCCTGGTACGTAGCTCTGATGCAAGTAAACCTGCGGCAAAAAGCGCAGGAAAGTGATTAGTGCGATGAAAGTTGTTCTCGCAGCTGCTGCTAAGTGAGGGTAGACGGGGAACAGATGCTCCTTTTCTTGCTGGCAGCAGATCACTTGGGGCAGGTCACAGGGTGCAGTATATATGCTGTAGTGACGTGGTATCACTCTCCGCTGGAATCCCGGCAGTCAGTCAGTTGCCTCCCTGTGGTAACGCAGATGACCGGAAGCACAGCCTTGTACGTAGCCCTGATGCAAGTAAACCTGCGGCAAAGAACGACGCAAAGTGATTAGTGCGATGAAAGTTGTTCTCCCAGCTGCTGCTAAGTAAGGGTAGACGGGGAACAGATGCTCCTTTTTTAGCCGACAGCAGACCACGTGGTGCAGGTCAGAGGGGCCAGGTGAAATGCTGTGATGACGTAGTATCGCTCTCCGCTGGTATCCCGGCAGTCAGTCAGTTGGTAACGTGTGGTAACGCAGATGACCGGAAATACAGCCTTGTACGTAACTCTGATGCAAGTAAACCTGCGGCAAAGAGCGCAGGAAAGTGATTAGTGCGAAGAAAGCTGTTTTCGCCGCTGCTGCTAAGTGAGAGCAGACAGGGAAGACATGCTCCTTTTTTAGCCGGCAGTAGACCACGTGGTGCAGGTTTGAGGGGGCCAGGTGAAATGCTGTGATGATGTGGTATCGCTCTCCACTGGAATACCGGCAGTCAATCAGATGGCCACGTGTGGTAACGCAGATGACCGGAAGCTCAGCCTGGTACGTAGCTCCGATGCAAGTAAACCTGCGGCAAAGAGCGCAGCAAAGAGATTAGTGCGATGAAAGTTGTTTTCGCAGCTGCTGCTAAGTGAGGCTAGACAGGGAACAGATGCGCCTTTTTTAGCCGGCAGCAGACCACGTGGTGCAGGTCAGAGGGGCCAGGTGAAATACTGTGATGACGTAGTATCACTCTCCGCTGGTATCCCGGCAGTCAATCAGTTGACCACGTGTATTAACGCAGATGACCGGAAACACAGCCTTGTATATAGCTCTGATGCAAGTAAACCTGTGGCAAAGAGCGCAGCAAAGTGATTAGTGCGAAGAAAGCTGTTTTCGCAGCTGATGCTAAGTGAGGGTAGACGGGGAACAAATGCTCCTTTTTTAGCCGGAAGCAGACCACGTGGTGCAGGTCAGAGGGGCCAGGTGAAATACTGTGATGACGTAGTATCACTCTCCGCTGGTATCCCGGCAGTCAATCAGTTGGCCACGTGTGGTAACGCAGATGACCTGAAACACAGCCTTGTACATAGCTCTGATGCAAGTAAACCTGCAGAAAAGTGCGCAGCAAAGTGATTAGTGCGAAGAAAGCTGTTTTCGCCGCTGCTGCTAAGTGAGGGTACACGGGGAACAGATGCTCCTTTTCTTCCTGGCAGCAGATCACGTGGGGCAGGTCACAGAGTCCAGTAGATATGCTGTAATGACGTGGTATCGCTCTCCGCTGGAGTCCCGGCAGTCAATCAGTTGCCCACGTGTGGTAACGCCGATGACCGAAAGCTCAGCCTGGTACGTAGCTCCGATGCAAGTAAACCTGCGGCAAAGAGCGCAGCAAAGTGATTAGTGCGAAGGAAGATTTTCGCCGCTGCTGCTAAGTGAGAGTAGACGGGGAACAGATGCTCCTTTTCTAGCCGGCATTAGACCACTTGGTTCATTTCTGAGGGGACAAGTCAATTGCTGTAATGATGTGGTATCGCTCTCCGCCGGAATCCCGGCAGTCAGTCAGGTGCCCACGTGTGGTAACGCAGATGACAGGAAGCACAGCCGTGTACGTAGTTCTGATGCAAGTAAACCTGCGGCAAAGAACAACGCAAAGTGATTAGTGCGATGAAAGATGTTTTCGCCGCTGCTGCTAAGTGAGAGTAGACGGGGAACAGATGCTCCTTTTCTAGCCGGCATTAGACTACGTGGTGCAGGTCATAGGGGCCAGGTGAAATGCTGTAATGACGTGGTATCGCTCTCCGCTGGAATACCGGCAGTCAATCTGTCGCCCACCTGTGGTAACGCAGATGACCGGAAGCTCAGCCTGGTACGTAGCTCTGATGCAAGTAAACCTGCGGCAAAGAGCGCAGGAAAGTGATTAGTGCGATGAAAGTTGTTCTCGCAGCTGCTGCTAAGTAAGGGTAGACGGGGAACAGATGCTCCTTTTTTAGCCGACAGCAGACCACGTGGTGCAGGTCAGAGGGGCAAGGTGAAATGCTGTGATGACGTAGTATCGCTCTCCGCTGGTATCCAGGCAGTCAATCAGTTGGTAACGTGTGGTAACGCAGATGACCGGAAACACAGCCTTGTACGTAACTCTGATGCAAGTAAACCTGCGGCAAAGAGCGCAGAAAAGTGATTAGTGCGAAGAAAGCTGTTTTCGCCGCTGCTGCTAAGTGAGAGTAGACGGGGTAGAGATGCTCCTTTTTTAGCCTGCAGTAGACCACGTGGTGCAGGTTTGAGGGGGCCAGGTGAAATGCTGTGATGATGTGGTATCGCTCTCCACTGGAATACCGGCAGTCAATCAGTTGGCCACGTGTGGTAACGCAGATGACCGGAAGCTCAGCCTGGTACATAGCTCCGATGCAAGTAAACCTGCGGCAAAGAGCGCAGCAAAGAGATTAGTGCGATGAAAGTTGTTTTCGCAGCTGCTGCTAAGTGAGGCTAGACAGGGAACAGATGCTCCTTTTCTAGCCGGCATTAGACCACGTGGTGCAGGTCAGAGGAGCCAGGTGAAATGCTGTAATGACGTGGTATCACTCTCCGCTGGGATACCGGCAGTCAATCTGTCGCCCACCTGTGGTAACGCAGATGACCGGAAGCTCAGCCTGGTATGTAGCTCTGATGCAAGTAAACCTGCGGCAAAGAGCGCAGGAAAGTGATTAGTGCGATGAAAGTTGTTCTCGCCGCTGCTGCTAAGTAAGGGTAGACGGGAAACAGATGCTCCTTTTTTAGCCGACAGCAGACCACGTGGTGCGGGTCAGAGGGGCCAGGTGAAATGCTGTGATGACGTAGTATCGCTCTCCGCTGGTATCCCGGCAGTCAGTCAGTTGGTAACGTGTGGTAACGCAGATGACCGGAAATACAGCCTTGTACGTAACTCTGATGCAAGTAAACCTGCGGCAAAGAGCGCAGCAAAGTGATTAGTGCGAAGAAAGCTGTTTTCGCCGCTGATGCTAAGTGAGAGTAGACAGGGAAGACATGCTCCTTTTTTAGCCGCCAGTAGACCACGTGGTGCTGGTTTGAGGGGGCCAGGTGAAATGCTGTGATGATGTGGTATCGCTCTCCACTGGAATACCGGCAGTCAATCAGTTGGCCACGTGTGGTAACGCAGATGACCGGAAACACAGCCTTGTACATAGCTCTGATGCAAGTAAACCTGCGGCAAAGAGCGCAGCAAAGAGATTAGTGCGATGAAAGTTGTTTTCGCAGCTGCTGCTAAGTGAGGCTAGACAGGGAACAGATGCGCCTTTTTTAGCCGGCAGCAGACCACGTGGTGCAGGTCAGAGGGGCCAGGTGAAATACTGTGATGACGTTGTATCGCTCTCCGCTGGTATCCCGGCAGTCAATCAGTTGGCCACGTGTGGTAATGCAGATGACCGGAAACACAGCCTTGTACATAGCTCTGATGCAAGTAAACCTGCGGCAAAGAGCGCAGCAAAGTGATTAGTGCGAAGAAAGCTGTTTTCGCCGCTGATGCTAAGTGAGGGTAGACGGGGAACAGATGCTCCTTTTTTAGCCGGCAGCAGACCACGTGGTGCAGGTCACAGGGGCCAGGTGAAATACTGTGATGACGTAGTATCACTCTCCGCTGGTATCCCGGCAGTCAATCAGTTGACCACGTGTATTAACGCAGATGACCGGAAACACAGCCTTGTATATAGCTCTGATGCAAGTAAACCTGCGGCAAAGAGCGCAGCAAAGTGATTAGTGCGAAGAAAGCTGTTTTCGCAGCTGATGCTAAGTGAGGGTAGACGGGGAACAAATGCTCCTTTTTTAGCCGGAAGCAGACCACGTGGTGCAGGTCAGAGGGGCCAGGTGAAATACTGTGATGACGTAGTATCACTCCCCGCTGGTATCCCGGCAGTCAATCGGTTGGCCACGTGTGGTAACGCAGATGACCCAAAACACAGCCTTGTACATAGCTCTGATGCAAGTAAACCTGCAGAAAAGTGCGCAGCAAAGTGATTAGTGCGAAGAAAGCTGTTTTCGCCGCTGCTGCTAAGTGAGGGTACACGGGGAACAGATGCTCCTTTTCTTCCTGGCAGCAGATCACGTGGGGCAGGTCACAGAGGCCAGTAGATATGCTGTAATGACGTGGTATCGCTCTCCGCTGGAGTCCCGGCAGTCAATCAGTTGCCCACGTGTGGTAACGCAGATGACCGGAAGCTCAGCCTGGTACATAGCTCCGATGCAAGTAAACCTGCGGCAAAGAGCGCAGCAAAGAGATTAGTGCGATGAAAGTTGTTTTCGCAGCTGCTGCTAAGTGAGGCTAGACAGGGAACAGATGCTCCTTTTCTAGCCGGCATTAGACCACGTGGTGCAGGTCAGAGGGGCCAGGTGAAATGCTGTAATGACGTGGTATCACTCTCCGCTGGAATACCGGCAGTCAATCTGTCGCCCACCTGTGGTAACGCAGAAGACCGGAAGCTCAGCCTGGTATGTAGCTCTGATGCAAGTAAACCTGCGGCAAAGAGCGCAGGAAAGTGATTAGTGCGATGAAAGTTGTTCTCGCCGCTGCTGCTAAGTAAGGGTAGACGGGGAACAGATGCTCCTTTTTTAGCCGACAGCAGACCACGTGGTGCAGGTCAGAGGGGCCAGGTGAAATGCTGTGATGACGTAGTATCGCTCTCCGCTGGTATCCAGGCAGTCAATCAGTTGGTAACGTGTGGTAACGCAGATGACCAGAAACACAGCCTTGTACGTAACTCTGATGCAAGTAAACCTGCGGCAAAGAGCGCAGAAAAGTGATTAGTGCGAAGAAAGCTGTTTTCGCCGCTGCTGCTAGGTGAGAGTAGACGGGGAAGAGATGCTCCTTTTTTAGCCGGCAGTAGACCACGTGGTGCAGGTTTGAGGAGGTCAGGTGAAATGCTGTGATGATGTGGTATCGCTCTCCACTGGAATACCGGCAGTCAATCAGTTGGCCACGTGTGGTAACGCAGATGACCGGAAGCTCAGCCTGGTACATAGCTCCGATGCAAGTAAACCTGCGGCAAAGAGCGCAGCAAAGAGATTAGTGCGATGAAAGTTGTTTTCGCAGCTGCTGCTAAGTGAGGCTAGACAGGGAACAGATGCGCCTTTTTTAGCCGGCAGCAGACCACGTGGTGCAGGTCAGAGGGGCCAGGTGAAATACTGTGATGACGTTGTATCGCTCTCCGCTGGTATCCCGGCAGTCAATCAGTTGGCCACGTGTGGTAATGCAGATGACCGGAAACACAGCCTTGTACATAGCTCTGATGCAAGTAAACCTGCGGCAAAGAGCGCAGCAAAGTGATTAGTGCGAAGAAAGCTGTTTTCGCCGCTGCTGCTAAGTGAGGGTAGATGGGGAACAGATGCTCTTTTTCTAGCTGGCGGCAGACCACGTGGGGCAGGTCACAGGGGCCAGTTGATATTCTGTAATGACGTTGTATTACTATCCGCCGGAATCCCGGCAGTCAGTCAGGTGCCCACGTGTGGTAACACAGATGACAGGAAGCACAGCCTTGTACGTAGCTCTGATGCAAGTAAACCTGCGGCAATGAACGACGCAAAGTGATTAGTGCGATGAAAGATGTTTCGCCGCTGCTGCTAAGTGAGAGTAGACTGGGAACAGATGCTCCTTTTCTAGCCGGCATTAAACCACGTGGTGCAGGTCAGAGGGGCCAGGTGAAATGCTGTTATGACGTGGCATCGCTCTCCGCTGGTATCCCGGCAGTCAATCAGTTGGCCACGTGTGGTAACGCAGATGACCGGAAACACAGCCTTGTACATAGCTCTGATGCAAGTAAACCTGCGGCAAAGAGCGCAGCAAAGTGATTAGTGCGAAGAAAGCTGTTTTCGCCGCTGATGCCAAGTGAGGGTAGACGGGGAACAGGTGCTCCTTTTTTAGCCGGCAGCAGACCACGTGGTGCAGGTCAGAGGGGCCAGGTGAAATACTGTGATGACGTAGTATCGCTCTCCGCTGGTATCCCGGCCGTCAATCAGTTCGCCACGCGTGGTAACGCAGATGACCGTCAACACAGCCTTGTACATAGCTCTGATGCAAGTAAACCTGCGGCAAAGAGCGCAGCAAAGTGATTAGTGCGAAGAAAGCTGTTTTCGCCGCTGATGCTAAGTGAGGGTAGACGGGGAACAAATGCTCCTTTTTTAGCCGGAAGCAGACCACGTGGTGCAGGTCAGAGGAACCAGGTGAAATGCTGTGATGACGTAGTATCGCTCTCCGCTGGTATCCCGGCAGTCAATCAGTTGACCACGTGTGGTAACGCAGATGACCGGAAACACAGCCTTGTACATAGCTCTGATGCAAGTAAACCTGCGGCAAAGAGCGCAGCAAAGTGATTAGTGCGAAGAAAGCTGTTTTCGCCGCTGATGCTAGGTGAGGGTAGACGGGGAACAGATGCTCCTTTTTTAGCCGGCAGCAGACCACGTGGTGCTGGTCAGAGGGGCCAGGTGAAATACTTTGATGACGTAGTATCACTCTCCGCTGGTATCCCGGCAGTCAATCAGTTGGCCACGTGTGGTAACGCAGATGACCGGAAACACAGCCTTGTACATAGCTCTGATGCAAGTAAACCTGCGGCAAAGAGCGCAGCAAAGTGATTATTGCGCAGAAAGCTGTTTTCGCCGCTGATGCTAAGTGAGGGTAGACGGGGAACAGATGCTCCTTTTTTAGCCGGCAGCAGACCACGTGGTGCAGGTCACAGGGGCCAGGTGAAATACTGTGATGACGTAGTATCGCTCTCCGCTGCTATCCCAGCAGTCAATCAGTTGGCCACGTGTGGCAACGCATATTACCGGAAACACAGCCTTGTACATAGCTCTGATGCAAGTAAACCTGCGGCAAAGAGCGCAGCAAAGTGATTAGTGCGAAGAAAGCTGTTTTCGCCGCTGATGCTAAGTGAGGGTAGACGCGGAACAGATGCTCCTTTTTTAGCCGGCAGTAGACCACGTGGTGCAGGTCAGAGGGGCCAGGTGAAATACTGTGATGAAGTTGTATCGCTCTCCGCTGGTATCCCGGCAGTCAATCAGTTGGCCACGTGTGGTAACGCAGATGACCGGAAACACAGCCTTGTACATAGCTCTGATGCAAGTAAACCTGCGGCAAAGAGCGCAGCAAAGTGATTAGTGCGAAGAAAGCTGTTTTCGCCGCTGATGCTAAGTGAGGGTAGACGGGGAACAGATGCTCCATTTTTAGCCGGCAGCAGACCACGTGGTGCAGGTCAGAGGGCCCAGGTGAAATACTGTGATGACGTAGTATCACTCTCCGCTGGTATCCCGGCAGTCAATCAGTTGGCCACGTGTGGTAACGCAGATAACCGGAAACACAGCCTTGTACATAGCTCTGATGCAAGTAAACCTGCGGCAAAGAGCGCAGCAAAGTGATTAGTGCGATGAAAGCTGTTTTCGCCGCTGATGCCAAGTGAGGGTAGACGGGGAACAGGTGCTCCTTTTTTAGCCGGCAGCAGACCACGTGGTGCAGGTCAGAGGGGCCAGGTGAAATACTGTGATGACGTAGTATCGCTCTCCGCTGGTATCCCGGCCGTCAATCAGTTCGCCACGCGTGGTAACGCAGATGACCGTCAACACAGCCTTGTACATAGCTCTGATGCAAGTAAACCTGCGGCAAAGAGCGCAGCAAAGTGATTAGTGCGAAGAAAGCTGTTTTCGCCGCTGATGCTAAGTGAGGGTAGACGGGGAACAAATGCTCCTTTTTTAGCCGGAAGCAGACCACGTGGTGCAGGTCAGAGGAACCAGGTGAAATGCTGTGATGACGTAGTATCGCTCTCCGCTGGTATCCCGGCAGTCAATCAGTTGACCACGTGTGGTAACGCAGATGACCGGAAACACAGCCTTGTACATAGCTCTGATGCAAGTAAACCTGCGGCAAAGAGCGCAGCAAAGTGATTAGTGCGAAGAAAGCTGTTTTCGCCGCTGATGCTAGGTGAGGGTAGACGGGGAACAGATGCTCCTTTTTTAGCCGGCAGCAGACCACGTGGTGCTGGTCAGAGGGGCCAGGTGAAATACTTTGATGACGTAGTATCACTCTCCGCTGGTATCCCGGCAGTCAATCAGTTGGTCACGTGTGGTAACGCAGATGACCGGAAACACAGCCTTGTACATAGCTCTGATGCAAGTAAACCTGCGGCAAAGAGCGCAGCAAAGTGATTAGTGCGCAGAAAGCTGTTTTCGCCGCTGATGCTAAGTGAGGGTAGACGGGGAACAGATGCTCCTTTTTTAGCCGGCAGCAGACCACGTGGTGCAGGTCACAGGGGCCAGCTGAAATACTGTGATGACGTAGTATCGCTCTCCGCTGCTATCCTAGCAGTCAATCAGTTGGCCACGTGTGGCAACGCATATTACCGGAAACACAGCCTTGTACATAGCTCTGATGCAAGTAAACCTGCGGCAAAGAGCGCAGCAAAGTGATTAGTGCGAAGAAAGCTGTTTTCGCCGCTGATGCTAAGTGAGGGTAGACGCGGAACAGATGCTCCTTTTTTAGCCGGCAGCAGACCAAGTGGTGCAGGTCAGAGGGGCAAGGTGAAATACTGTGATGACGTAGTATCACTCTCCGCTGGTATCCCGGCAGTCAATCAGTTGACCACGTGTATTAACGCAGATGACCGGAAACACAGCCTTGTATATAGCTCTGATGCAAGTAAACCTGCGGCAAAGAGCGCAGCAAAGTGATTAGCGCGAAGAAAGCTGTTTTCGCAGCTGATGCTAAGTGAGGGTAGACGGGGAACAAATGCTCCTTTTTTAGCCGGAAGCAGACCACGTGGTGCAGGTCAGAGGGGCCAGGTGAAATACTGTGATGACGTAGTATCACTCTCCGCTGGTATCCCGGCAGTCAATCGGTTGGCCACGTGTGGTAACGCAGATGACCCAAAACACAGCCTTGTACATAGCTCTGATGCAAGTAAACCTGCAGAAAAGTGCGCAGCAAAGTGATTAGTGCGAAGAAAGTTGTTTTCGCCGCTGCTGCTAAGTGAGGGTACACGGGGAACAGATGCTCCTTTTCTTCCTGGCAGCAGATCACGTGGGGCAGGTCACAGAGGCCAGTAGATATGCTGTGATGACGTAGTATCACTCTCCGCTGGTATCCCGGCAGTCAATCGGTTGGCCACGTGTGGTAACGCAGATGACCCAAAACACAGCCTGGTACATAGCTCCGATGCAAGTAAACCTGCGGCAAAGAGCGCAGCAAAGAGATTAGTGCGATGAAAGTTGTTTTCGCAGCTGCTGCTAAGTGAGGGTAGATGGGGAACAGATGCTCTTTTTCTAGCTGGCGGCAGACCACGTGGGGCAGGTCACAGGGGCCAGTTGATATTCTGTAATGACGTTGTATTACTCTCCGCCGGAATCCCGGCAGTCAGTCAGGTGCCCACGTGTGGTAACACAGATGACAGGAAGCACAGCCTTGTACGTAGCTCTGATGCAAGTAAACCTGCGGCAAAGAACGACGCAAAGTGATTAGTGCGATGAAAGATGTTTCGCCGCTGCTGCTAAGTGAGAGTAGACGGGGAACAGATGCTCCTTTTCTAGCCGGCATTAAACCACGTGGTGCAGGTCAGAGGGGCCAGGTGAAATGCTGTAATGACGTGGCATCGCTCTCCGCTGGAATACCGGCAGTCAATCAGTTGCCCACATGTGGTAACGCAGATGACCGGAAGCTCAGCCTGGTACGTAGCTCTGATGCAAGTAAACCTGCGGCAAAGAGCGCAGGAAAGTCATTAGTGCGATGAAAGTTGTTTTCGCCGCTGCTGCTAAGTGAGAGTAGACGGGGAAGAGATGCTCCTTTTTTAGCCGGCAGTAGACCACGTGGTGCAGGTCAGAGGGGCCAGGTGAAATACTGTGATGAAGTTGTATCGCTCTCCGCTGGTATCCCAGCAGTCAATCAGTTGGCCACGTGTGGTAACGCAGATGACCGGAAACACAGCCTTGTACATAGCTCTGATGCAAGTAAACCTGCGGCAAAGAGCGCTGCAAAGTGATTAGTGCGAAGAAAGTTGTTTTCGCAGCTACTGCTAGGTGAGGGTAGATGGGGAACAGATGCTCCTTTTTTAGCCGGCAGTAGACCACGTGGTGCAGGTCAGAGAGGCCAGGTGAAATGCTGTGATGACGTTGTATCGCTCTCCGCTGGAATCCCGGCAGTCAATCAGTTGAACATGTGTGGTAACGCATATGACCGGAAACACAGCCTTGTACATAGCTCTGATGCAAGTAAACCTGCGGCAAAGAGCGCAGCAAAGTGATTAGAGCGAAGAAAGCTGTTTTCGCCGCTGATGCTAAGTGAGGGTAGACGGGGAACAGATGCTCCTTTTTTAGCCGGCAGCAGACCACGTGGTGCAGGTCAGAGGGGCCAGGTGAAATACTGTGATGACGTAGTATCACTCTCCGCTGGTATCCCGGCAGTCAATCAGTTGACCACGTGTATTAACGCAGATGACTGGAAACACAGCCTTGTACATAGCTCTGATGCAAGTAAACCTGCGGCAAAGAGCGCAGCAAAGTGATTAGTGCGAAGAAAGCTGTTTTCGCCGCTGATGCTAAGTGAGGGTAGACGGGGAACAAATGCTCCTTTTTTAGCCGGAAGCAGACCACGTGGTGCAGGTCAGAGGAACCAGGTGAAATGCTGTGATGACGTAGTATCGCTCTCCGCTGGTATCCCGGCAGTCAATCAGTTGACCACGTGTGGTAACGCAGATGACCGGAAACACAGCCTTGTACATAGCTCTGATGCAAGTAAACCTGCGGCAAAGAGCGCAGCAAAGTGATTAGTGCGAAGAAAGCTGTTTTCGCCGCTGATGCTAGGTGAGGGTAGACGGGGAACAGATGCTCCTTTTTTAGCCGGCAGCAGACCACGTGGTGCTGGTCAGAGGGGCCAGGTGAAATACTTTGATGACGTAGTATCACTCTCCGCTGGTATCCCGGCAGTCAATCAGTTGGCCACGTGTGGTAACGCAGATGACCGGAAACACAGCCTTGTACATAGCTCTGATGCAAGTAAACCTGCGGCAAAGAGCGCAGCAAAGTGATTATTGCGCAGAAAGCTGTTTTCGCCGCTGATGCTAAGTGAGGGTAGACGGGGAACAGATGCTCCTTTTTTAGCCGGCAGCAGACCACGTGGTGCAGGTCACAGGGGCCAGGTGAAATACTGTGATGACGTAGTATCGCTCTCCGCTGCTATCCCAGCAGTCAATCAGTTGGCCACGTGTGGCAACGCATATTACCGGAAACACAGCCTTGTACATAGCTCTGATGCAAGTAAACCTGCGGCAAAGAGCGCAGCAAAGTGATTAGTGCGAAGAAAGCTGTTTTCGCCGCTGATGCTAAGTGAGGGTAGACGCGGAACAGATGCTCCTTTTTTAGCCGGCAGTAGACCACGTGGTGCAGGTCAGAGGGGCCAGGTGAAATACTGTGATGAAGTTGTATCGCTCTCCGCTGGTATCCCGGCAGTCAATCAGTTGGCCACGTGTGGTAACGCAGATGACCGGAAACACAGCCTTGTACATAGCTCTGATGCAAGTAAACCTGCGGCAAAGAGCGCAGCAAAGTGATTAGTGCGAAGAAAGCTGTTTTCGCCGCTGATGCTAAGTGAGGGTAGACGGGGAACAGATGCTCCATTTTTAGCCGGCAGCAGACCACGTGGTGCAGGTCAGAGGGCCCAGGTGAAATACTGTGATGACGTAGTATCACTCTCCGCTGGTATCCCGGCAGTCAATCAGTTGGCCACGTGTGGTAACGCAGATAACCGGAAACACAGCCTTGTACATAGCTCTGATGCAAGTAAACCTGCGGCAAAGAGCGCAGCAAAGTGATTAGTGCGATGAAAGCTGTTTTCGCCGCTGATGCCAAGTGAGGGTAGACGGGGAACAGGTGCTCCTTTTTTAGCCGGCAGCAGACCACGTGGTGCAGGTCAGAGGGGCCAGGTGAAATACTGTGATGACGTAGTATCGCTCTCCGCTGGTATCCCGGCCGTCAATCAGTTCGCCACGCGTGGTAACGCAGATGACCGTCAACACAGCCTTGTACATAGCTCTGATGCAAGTAAACCTGCGGCAAAGAGCGCAGCAAAGTGATTAGTGCGAAGAAAGCTGTTTTCGCCGCTGATGCTAAGTGAGGGTAGACGGGGAACAAATGCTCCTTTTTTAGCCGGAAGCAGACCACGTGGTGCAGGTCAGAGGAACCAGGTGAAATGCTGTGATGACGTAGTATCGCTCTCCGCTGGTATCCCGGCAGTCAATCAGTTGACCACGTGTGGTAACGCAGATGACCGGAAACACAGCCTTGTACATAGCTCTGATGCAAGTAAACCTGCGGCAAAGAGCGCAGCAAAGTGATTAGTGCGAAGAAAGCTGTTTTCGCCGCTGATGCTAGGTGAGGGTAGACGGGGAACAGATGCTCCTTTTTTAGCCGGCAGCAGACCACGTGGTGCTGGTCAGAGGGGCCAGGTGAAATACTTTGATGACGTAGTATCACTCTCCGCTGGTATCCCGGCAGTCAATCAGTTGGTCACGTGTGGTAACGCAGATGACCGGAAACACAGCCTTGTACATAGCTCTGATGCAAGTAAACCTGCGGCAAAGAGCGCAGCAAAGTGATTAGTGCGCAGAAAGCTGTTTTCGCCGCTGATGCTAAGTGAGGGTAGACGGGGAACAGATGCTCCTTTTTTAGCCGGCAGCAGACCACGTGGTGCAGGTCACAGGGGCCAGCTGAAATACTGTGATGACGTAGTATCGCTCTCCGCTGCTATCCTAGCAGTCAATCAGTTGGCCACGTGTGGCAACGCATATTACCGGAAACACAGCCTTGTACATAGCTCTGATGCAAGTAAACCTGCGGCAAAGAGCGCAGCAAAGTGATTAGTGCGAAGAAAGCTGTTTTCGCCGCTGATGCTAAGTGAGGGTAGACGCGGAACAGATGCTCCTTTTTTAGCCGGCAGCAGACCAAGTGGTGCAGGTCAGAGGGGCAAGGTGAAATACTGTGATGACGTAGTATCACTCTCCGCTGGTATCCCGGCAGTCAATCAGTTGACCACGTGTATTAACGCAGATGACCGGAAACACAGCCTTGTATATAGCTCTGATGCAAGTAAACCTGCGGCAAAGAGCGCAGCAAAGTGATTAGCGCGAAGAAAGCTGTTTTCGCAGCTGATGCTAAGTGAGGGTAGACGGGGAACAAATGCTCCTTTTTTAGCCGGAAGCAGACCACGTGGTGCAGGTCAGAGGGGCCAGGTGAAATACTGTGATGACGTAGTATCACTCTCCGCTGGTATCCCGGCAGTCAATCGGTTGGCCACGTGTGGTAACGCAGATGACCCAAAACACAGCCTTGTACATAGCTCTGATGCAAGTAAACCTGCAGAAAAGTGCGCAGCAAAGTGATTAGTGCGAAGAAAGTTGTTTTCGCCGCTGCTGCTAAGTGAGGGTACACGGGGAACAGATGCTCCTTTTCTTCCTGGCAGCAGATCACGTGGGGCAGGTCACAGAGGCCAGTAGATATGCTGTGATGACGTAGTATCACTCTCCGCTGGTATCCCGGCAGTCAATCGGTTGGCCACGTGTGGTAACGCAGATGACCCAAAACACAGCCTGGTACATAGCTCCGATGCAAGTAAACCTGCGGCAAAGAGCGCAGCAAAGAGATTAGTGCGATGAAAGTTGTTTTCGCAGCTGCTGCTAAGTGAGGCTAGACAGGGAACAGATGCTCCTTTTCTAGCCGGCATTAGACCACGTGGTGCAGGTCAGAGGGGCCAGGTGAAATGCTGTAATGACGTGGTATCACTCTCCGCTGGAATACCGGCAGTCAATCTGTCGCCCACCTGTGGTAACGCAGATGACCGGAAGCTCAGCCTGGTATGTAGCTCTGATGCAAGTAAACCTGCGGCAAAGAGCGCAGGAAAGTGATTATTGCGATGAAAGCTGTTTTCGAAGCTGCTGCTAAGTGAGGGTAGACGGGGAACAGATGCTCCTTTTTTAGCCGACAGCAGACCACGTGGTGCAGGTCAGAGGGGCCAGGTGAAATGCTGTGATGACGTAGTATCGCTCTCCGCTGGTATCCAGGCAGTCAATCAGTTGGTAACGTGTGGTAACGCAGATGACCAGAAACACAGCCTTGTACGTAACTCTGATGCAAGTAAACCTGCGGCAAAGAGCGCAGAAAAGTGATTAGTGCGAAGAAAGCTGTTTTCGCCGCTGCTGCTAAGTGAGAGTAGACGGGGAAGAGATGCCCCTTTTTTAGCCGGCAGTAGACCACGTGGTGCAGGTTTGAGGAGGTCAGGTGAAATGCTGTGATGATGTGGTATCGCTCTCCACTGGAATACCGGCAGTCAATCAGTTGGCCACGTGTGGTAACGCAGATGACCGGAAGCTCAGCCTGGTACATAGCTCCGATGCAAGTAAACCTGCGGCAAAGAGCGCAGCAAAGAGATTAGTGCGATGAAAGTTGTTTTCGCAGCTGCTGCTAAGTGAGGCTAGACAGGGAACAGATGCGCCTTTTTTAGCCGGCAGCAGACCACGTGGTGCAGGTCAGAGGGGCCAGGTGAAATACTGTGATGACGTTGTATCGCTCTCCGCTGGTATCCCGGCAGTCAATCAGTTGGCCACGTGTGGTAATGCAGATGACCGGAAACACCGCCTTGTACATAGCTCTGATGCAAGTAAACCTGCGGCAAAGAGCGCAGCAAAGTGATTAGTGCGAAGAAAGCTGTTTTCGCCGCTGCTGCTAAGTGAGGGTAGATGGGGAACAGATGCTCTTTTTCTAGCTGGCGGCAGACCACGTGGGGCAGGTCACAGGGGCCAGTTGATATTCTGTAATGACGTTGTATTACTCTCCGCCGGAATCCCGGCAGTCAGTCAGGTGCCCACGTGTGGTAACACAGATGACAGGAAGCACAGCCTTGTACGTAGCTCTGATGCAAGTAAACCTGCGGCAAAGAACGACGCAAAGTGATTAGTGCGATGAAAGATGTTTCGCCGCTGCTGCTAAGTGAGAGTAGACGGGGAACAGATGCTCCTTTTCTAGCCGGCATTAAACCACGTGGTGCAGGTCAGAGGGGCCAGGTGAAATGCTGTAATGACGTGGCATCGCTCTCCGCTGGAATACCGGCAGTCAATCAGTTGCCCACATGTGGTAACGCAGATGACCGGAAGCTCAGCCTGGTACGTAGCTCTGATGCAAGTAAACCTGCGGCAAAGAGCGCAGGAAAGTCATTAGTGCGATGAAAGTTGTTTTCGCCGCTGCTGCTAAGTGAGAGTAGACGGGGAAGAGATGCTCCTTTTTTAGCCGGCAGTAGACCACGTGGTGCAGGTCAGAGGGGCCAGGTGAAATACTGTGATGAAGTTGTATCGCTCTCCGCTGGTATCCCAGCAGTCAATCAGTTGGCCACGTGTGGTAACGCAGATGACCGGAAACACAGCCTTGTACATAGCTCTGATGCAAGTAAACCTGCGGCAAAGAGCGCTGCAAAGTGATTAGTGCGAAGAAAGCTGTTTTCGCCGCTGATGCTAAGTGAGGGTAGATGGGGAACAGATGCTCCATTTTTAGCCGGCAGCAGACCACGTGGTGCAGGTCAGAGGGCCCAGGTGAAATACTGTGACAACGTAGTATCACTCTCCGCTGGTATCCCGGCAGTCAATCAGTTGGCCACGTGTGGTAACGCAGATAACCGGAAACACAGCCTTGTACATAGCTCTGATGCAAGTAAACCTGCGGCAAAGAGCGCAGCAAAGTGATTAGTGCGAAGAAAGCTGTTTTCGCCGCTGATGCCAAGTGAGGGTAGACGGGGAACAGATGCTCCTTTTTTAGCCGGCAGCAGACCACGTGGTGCAGGTCAGAGGGGCCAGGTGAAATACTGTGATGACGTAGTATCGCTCTCCGCTGGTATCCCGGCCGTCAATCAGTTCGCCACGCGTGGTAACGCAGATGACCGTCAACACAACCTTGTACATAGCTCTGATGCAAGAAAACCTGCGGCAAAGAGTGCAGCAAAGTGATTAGTGCGAAGAAAGCTGTTTTCGCCGCTGATGCTAAGTGAGGGTAGACGGGGAACAAATGCTCCTTTTTTAGCCGGAAGCAGACCACGTGGTGCAGGTCAGAGGAGCCAGGTGAAATGCTGTGATGACGTAGTATCGCTCTCCGCTGGTATCCCGGCAGTCAATCAGTTGACCACGTGTCGTAACGCAGATGACCGGAAACACAGCCTTGTACATAGTCCTGATGCAAGTAAACCTGCGGCAAGGAGCGCAGCAAAGTGATTAGTGCGATGAAAGTTGTTTTCGCAGCTACTGCTAGGTGAGGGTAGATGGGGAACAGATGCTCCTTTTTTAGCCGGCAGTAGACCACGTGGTGCAGGTCAGAGAGGCCAGGTGAAATGCTGTGATGACGTTGTATCGCTCTCCGCTGGAATCCCGGCAGTCAATCAGTTGAACATGTGTGGTAACGCATATGACCGGAAACACAGCCTTGTACATAGCTCTGATGCAAGTAAACCTGCGGCAAAGAGCGCAGCAAAGTGATTAGAGCGAAGAAAGCTGTTTTCGCCGCTGATGCTAAGTGAGGGTAGACGGGGAACAGATGCTCCTTTTTTAGCCGGCAGCAGACCACGTGGTGCAGGTCAGAGGGGCCAGGTGAAATACTGTGATGACGTAGTATCACTCTCCGCTGGTATCCCGGCAGTCAATCAGTTGACCACGTGTATTAACGCAGATGACTGGAAACACAGCCTTGTACATAGCTCTGATGCAAGTAAACCAGCGGAAAAGAGTGCCGCAAAGTGATTAGTACGAAGAAAGCTGTTTTCGCCGCTGCTGCTAAGTGAGGGTAGACGGGGAACAGATGCTCCTTTTCTTGCTGGCAGCAGATCACTTGGGGCAGGTCACAGGGTGCAGTAGATATGCTGTAGTGACGTGGTATCACTCTCCGCTGGAATCCCGGCAGTCAGTAAGTTGCCTACGTGTGGTAACGCAGATGACAGGAAGCACAGCCTTGTACGTAGCTCCAATGCAAGTAAACCTGCGGCAAAGAGCGCTGCAAAGTGATTAGTGCGATGAAAGCTGGATTCGCCGCTGCTGCTAAGTGAGTGTAGACGGGGAACAGATGCTCCTTTTTTAGCCGACAGCAGACCACGTGGTGCAGGTAAGAGGGGCCAGGTGAAATGCTGTGATGACGTAGTATCGCTCTCCGCTGGTATCCCGGCAGTCAGTCAGTTGGTAACGTGTGGTAACGCAGATGATCGGAAATACAGCCTTGTACGTAACTCTGATGCAAGTAAACCTGCGGCAAAGAGCGCAGGAAAGTGATCAGTGCGAAGAAAGTTGTTTTCGCCGCTGCTGCTAAGTGAGAGTAGACGGGGAAGACATGCTCCTTTTTTAGCCTGCAGTAGACCACGTGGTGCAGGTTTGAGGGGGCTAGGTGAAATGCTGTGATGATGTGGTATCGCTCTCCACTGGAATACCGGCAGTCAATCAGATGGCCACGTGTGGTAACGCAGATGACCGGAAGCTCAGCCTGGTACGTAGCTCCGATGCAAGTAAACCTGCGGCAAAGAGCGCAGCAAAGAGATTAGTGCGTTGAAAGTTGTTTTCGCAGCTGCTGCTAAGTGAGGCTAGACAGGGAACAGATGCCCCTTTTTTAGCCGGCAGCAGACCACGTGGTGCAGGTCAGAGGGGCCAGGTGAAATACTGTGATGACGTTGTATCGCTCTCCGCTGGTATCCCGGCAGTCAATCAGTTGGCCACGTGTGGTAACGCAGATGACCGGAAACACAGCCTTGTACATAGCTCTGATGCAAGTAAACCTGCGGCAAAGAGCGCAGCAAAGTGATTAGTGCGAAGAAATCTGTTTTCGCCGCTGATGCTAAGTGAGGCTAGACAGGGAACAGATGCTCCTTTTTTAGCCGGCAGCAGACCACGTGGTGCTGGTCAGAGGGGCCAGGTGAAATACTTTGATGACGTAGTATCACTCTCCGCTGGTATCCCGACAGTCAATCAGTTGGCCACGTGTGGTAACGCAGATGACCGGAAACACAGCCTTGTACATAGCTTTGATGCAAGTAAACCTGCGGCAAAGAGCGCAGCAAATAGATTAGTGCGATGAAAGTTGTTTTCGCAGCTGCTGCTAAGTGAGGCTAGACAGGGAACAGATGCGCCTTTTTTAGCCTGCAGCAGACCACGTGGTGCAGTTCAGAGGGGCCAGGTGAAATACTGTGATGACGTTGTATCGCTCTCCGCTGCTATCCCAGCAGTCAATCAGTTGGCCACGTGTGGTAACGCAGATTACCGGAAACACAGCCTTGTACATAGCTCTGATGCAAATAAACCTGCGGCAAAGAGCGCAGCAAAGTGATTAGTGCGAAGAAAGCTGTTTTCGCCGCTGATGCTAAGTGAGGATAGACGCGGAACAGAGGCTCCTTTTTTAGCCGGCAACAGACCAAGTGGTGCAGGTCAGAGGGGCCAGGTGAAATACTGTGATGACGTAGTATCACTCTCCGCTGGTATCCCTGCAGTCAATCAGTTGACCACGTGTATTAACGCAGATGACCGGAAACACAGCCTTGTATATAGCTCTGATGCAAGTAAACCTGCGGCAAAGAGCGCAGCAAAGTGATTAGTGCGAAGAAAGCTGTTTTCGCCGCTGATGCTAAGTGAGGGTAGACGGGGAACAAATGCTCCTTTTTTAGACGGAAGCAGACCACGTGGTGCAGGTCAGAGGGGCCAGGTGAAATACTGTGATGACGTAGTATCACTCTCCGCTGGTATCCCGGCAGTCAATCAGTTGGCCACGTGTGGTAACGCAGATGACCCGAAACACAGCCTTGTACATAGCTCTGATGCAAGTAAACCTGCAGAAAAGTGCGCAGCAAAGTGATTAGTGCGAAGAAAGCTGTCTTCGCCGCTGCTGCTAAGTGAGGGTACACGGGGAACAGATGCTCCTTTTCTTCGTGGCAGCAGATCACGTGGGGCAGGTCACAGAGGCCAGTAGATATGCTGTAATGATGTGGTATCGCTCTCCGCTGGAGTCCCGGCAGTCAATCAGTTGCCCACGCGTGGTAACGCAGATGACCGAAAGCTCAGCCTGGTAAGTAGCTCCGATGCAAGTAAACCTGCGGCAAAGAGCGCAGCAAAGTGATTAGTGCGAAGAAAGCAGTTTTTGCCGCTGCTGCTAAGTGAGAGTAGACGGGGAACAGATGCTCCTTTTCTAGCCGTCATTAGACCACGTGGTTCAGGTCAGAGGGGACAAGTCAATTGCTGTAATGATGTGGTATCGCTCTCCTCTGGAATCCCGGCAGTCAGTCATTTGCCTACGTGTGGTAACGCAGATGACAGGATGCACAGCTTTGTACGTAGATCTGATGCAAGTAAACCTGCGGCAAAGAACGACGCTAAGTGATTAGTGCGATGAAAGCTGTTTTCGCCGCTGCTGCTAAGTGAGAGTAGACGGGTAACAGATGCTCCTTTTCTAGCAGGCATTAGACCACGTGGTGCAGGTCAGAGAGGCCAGGTAAAATGCTGTAATGACATGTTATCGCTCTCCTCTGGAATCCCGGCAGTCAGTCAGTTGCCTACGTGTGGTAACGCAGATGACCGGAAGCACAGCCTGGTACGTAGCTCTGATGCAAGTAAACCTGCGGCAAAGAGCGCAGGAAAGTGATTAGTGCGATGAAAGTTGTTCTCGCAGCTGCTGCTAAGTGAGGGTAGACGGGGAACAGATGCTCCTTTTCTTGCTGGCAGCAGATCACTTGGGGCAGGTCACAGGGTGCAGTATATATGCTGTAGTGACGTGGTATCACTCTCCGCTGGAATCCCGGCAGTCAGTCAGTTGCCTCCCTGTTGTAACGCAGATGACCGGAAGCACAGCCTTGTACGTAGCCCTGATGCAAGTAAACCTGCGGCAAAGAACGACGCAAAGTGATTAGTGCGATGAAAGTTGTTCTCCCAGCTGCTGCTAAGTAAGGGTAGACGGGGAACAGATGCTCCTTTTTTAGCCGACAGCAGACCACGTGGTGCAGGTCAGAGGGGCCAGGTGAAATGCTGTGATGACGTAGTATCGCTCTCCGCTGGTATCCCGGCAGTCAGTCAGTTGGTAACGTGTGGTAACGCAGATGACCGGAAATACAGCCTTGTACGTAACTCTGATGCAAGTAAACCTGCGGCAAAGAGCGCAGGAAAGTGATTAGTGCGAAGAAAGCTGTTTTCGCCGCTGCTGCTAAGTGAGAGCAGACAGGGAAGACATGCTCCTTTTTTAGCCGGCAGTAGACCACGTGGTGCAGGTTTGAGGGGGCCAGGTGAAATGCTGTGATGATGTGGTATCGCTCTCCACTGGAATACCGGCAGTCAATCAGATGGCCACGTGTGGTAACGCAGATGACCGGAAGCTCAGCCTGGTACGTAGCTCCGATGCAAGTAAACCTGCGGCAAAGAGCGCAGCAAAGAGATTAGTGCGATGAAAGTTGTTTTCGCAGCTGCTGCTAAGTGAGGCTAGACAGGGAACAGATGCGCCTTTTTTAGCCGGCAGCAGACCACGTGGTGCAGGTCAGAGGGGCCAGGTGAAATACTGTGATGACGTAGTATCACTCTCCGCTGGTATCCCGGCAGTCAATCAGTTGACCACGTGTATTAACGCAGATGACCGGAAACACAGCCTTGTATATAGCTCTGATGCAAGTAAACCTGTGGCAAAGAGCGCAGCAAAGTGATTAGTGCGAAGAAAGCTGTTTTCGCAGCTGATGCTAAGTGAGGGTAGACGGGGAACAAATGCTCCTTTTTTAGCCGGAAGCAGACCACGTGGTGCAGGTCAGAGGGGCCAGGTGAAATACTGTGATGACGTAGTATCACTCTCCGCTGGTATCCCGGCAGTCAATCAGTTGGCCACGTGTGGTAACGCAGATGACCTGAAACACAGCCTTGTACATAGCTCTGATGCAAGTAAACCTGCAGAAAAGTGCGCAGCAAAGTGATTAGTGCGAAGAAAGCTGTTTTCGCCGCTGCTGCTAAGTGAGGGTACACGGGGAACAGATGCTCCTTTTCTTCCTGGCAGCAGATCACGTGGGGCAGGTCACAGAGTCCAGTAGATATGCTGTAATGACGTGGTATCGCTCTCCGCTGGAGTCCCGGCAGTCAATCAGTTGCCCACGTGTGGTAACGCCGATGACCGAAAGCTCAGCCTGGTACGTAGCTCCGATGCAAGTAAACCTGCGGCAAAGAGCGCAGCAAAGTGATTAGTGCGAAGGAAGATTTTCGCCGCTGCTGCTAAGTGAGAGTAGACGGGGAACAGATGCTCCTTTTCTAGCCGGCATTAGACCACTTGGTTCATTTCTGAGGGGACAAGTCAATTGCTGTAATGATGTGGTATCGCTCTCCGCCGGAATCCCGGCAGTCAGTCAGGTGCCCACGTGTGGTAACGCAGATGACAGGAAGCACAGCCGTGCACGTAGTTCTGATGCAAGTAAACCTGCGGCAAAGAACAACGCAAAGTGATTAGTGCGATGAAAGATGTTTTCGCCGCTGCTGCTAAGTGAGAGTAGACGGCGAACAGATGCTCCTTTTCTAGCCGGCATTAGACTACGTGGTGCAGGTCATAGGGGCCAGGTGAAATGCTGTAATGACGTGGTATCGCTCTCCGCTGGAATACCGGCAGTCAATCTGTCGCCCACCTGTGGTAACGCAGATGACCGGAAGCTCAGCCTGGTACGTAGCTCTGATGCAAGTAAACCTGCGGCAAAGAGCGCAGGAAAGTGATTAGTGCGATGAAAGTTGTTCTCGCAGCTGCTGCTAAGTAAGGGTAGACGGGGAACAGATGCTCCTTTTTTAGCCGACAGCAGACCACGTGGTGCAGGTCAGAGGGGCAAGGTGAAATGCTGTGATGACGTAGTATCGCTCTCCGCTGGTATCCAGGCAGTCAATCAGTTGGTAACGTGTGGTAACGCAGATGACCGGAAACACAGCCTTGTACGTAACTCTGATGCAAGTAAACCTGCGGCAAAGAGCGCAGAAAAGTGATTAGTGCGAAGAAAGCTGTTTTCGCCGCTGCTGCTAAGTGAGAGTAGACGGGGTAGAGATGCTCCTTTTTTAGCCTGCAGTAGACCACGTGGTGCAGGTTTGAGGGGGCCAGGTGAAATGCTGTGATGATGTGGTATCGCTCTCCACTGGAATACCGGCAGTCAATCAGTTGGCCACGTGTGGTAACGCAGATGACCGGAAGCTCAGCCTGGTACATAGCTCCGATGCAAGTAAACCTGCGGCAAAGAGCGCAGCAAAGAGATTAGTGCGATGAAAGTTGTTTTCGCAGCTGCTGCTAAGTGAGGCTAGACAGGGAACAGATGCTCCTTTTCTAGCCGGCATTAGACCACGTGGTGCAGGTCAGAGGAGCCAGGTGAAATGCTGTAATGACGTGGTATCACTCTCCGCTGGGATACCGGCAGTCAATCTGTCGCCCACCTGTGGTAACGCAGATGACCGGAAGCTCAGCCTGGTATGTAGCTCTGATGCAAGTAAACCTGCGGCAAAGAGCGCAGGAAAGTGATTAGTGCGATGAAAGTTGTTCTCGCCGCTGCTGCTAAGTAAGGGTAGACGGGAAACAGATGCTCCTTTTTTAGCCGACAGCAGACCACGTGGTGCGGGTCAGAGGGGCCAGGTGAAATGCTGTGATGACGTAGTATCGCTCTCCGCTGGTATCCCGGCAGTCAGTCAGTTGGTAACGTGTGGTAACGCAGATGACCGGAAATACAGCCTTGTACGTAACTCTGATGCAAGTAAACCTGCGGCAAAGAGCGCAGGAAAGTGATTAGTGCGAAGAAAGCTGTTTTCGCCGCTGCTGCTAAGTGAGAGTAGACAGGGAAGACATGCTCCTTTTTTAGCCGGCAGTAGACCACGTGGTGCTGGTTTGAGGGGGCCAGGTGAAATGCTGTGATGATGTGGTATCGCTCTCCACTGGAATACCGGCAGTCAATCAGTTGGCCACGTGTGGTAACGCAGATGACCGGAAACACAGCCTTGTACATAGCTCTGATGCAAGTAAACCTGCGGCAAAGAGCGCAGCAAAGAGATTAGTGCGATGAAAGTTGTTTTCGCAGCTGCTGCTAAGTGAGGCTAGACAGGGAACAGATGCGCCTTTTTTAGCCGGCAGCAGACCACGTGGTGCAGGTCAGAGGGGCCAGGTGAAATACTGTGATGACGTTGTATCGCTCTCCGCTGGTATCCCGGCAGTCAATCAGTTGGCCACGTGTGGTAATGCAGATGACCGGAAACACAGCCTTGTACATAGCTCTGATGCAAGTATACCTGCGGCAAAGAGCGCAGCAAAGTGATTAGTGCGAAGAAAGCTGTTTTCGCCGCTGATGCTAAGTGAGGGTAGACGGGGAACAGATGCTCCTTTTTTAGCCGGCAGCAGACCACGTGGTGCTGGTCAGAGGGGCCAGGTGAAATACTTTGATGACGTAGTATCACTCTCCGCTGGTATCCCGGCAGTCAATCAGTTGGCCACGTGTGGTAACGCAGATGACCGGAAACACAGCCTTGTACATAGCTCTGATGCAAGTAAACCTGCGGCAAAGAGCGCAGCAAAGTGATTAGTGCGAAGAAAGCTGTTTTCGCCGCTGATGCTAAGTGAGGGTAGACGGGGAACAGATGCTCCTTTTTTAGCCGGCAGCAGACCACGTGGTGCAGGTCACAGGGGCCAGGTGAAATACTGTGATGACGTAGTATCACTCTCCGCTGGTATCCCGGCAGTCAATAAGTTGACCACGTGTATTAACGCAGATGACCGGAAACACAGCCTTGTATATAGCTCTGATGCAAGTAAACCTGCGGCAAAGAGCGCAGCAAAGTGATTAGTGCGAAGAAAGCTGTTTTCGCAGCTGATGCTAAGTGAGGGTAGACGGGGAACAAATGCTCCTTTTTTAGCCGGAAGCAGACCACGTGGTGCAGGTCAGAGGGGCCAGGTGAAATACTGTGATGACGTAGTATCACTCCCCGCTGGTATCCCGGCAGTCAATCGGTTGGCCACGTGTGGTAACGCAGATGACCCAAAACACAGCCTTGTACATAGCTCTGATGCAAGTAAACCTGCAGAAAAGTGCGCAGCAAAGTGATTAGTGCGAAGAAAGCTGTTTTCGCCGCTGCTGCTAAGTGAGGGTACACGGGGAACAGATGCTCCTTTTCTTCCTGGCAGCAGATCACGTGGGGCAGGTCACAGAGGCCAGTAGATATGCTGTAATGACGTGGTATCGCTCTCCGCTGGAGTCCCGGCAGTCAATCAGTTGCCCACGTGTGGTAACGCAGATGACCGGAAGCTCAGCCTGGTACATAGCTCCGATGCAAGTAAACCTGCGGCAAAGAGCGCAGCAAAGAGATTAGTGCGATGAAAGTTGTTTTCGCAGCTGCTGCTAAGTGAGGCTAGACAGGGAACAGATGCTCCTTTTCTAGCCGGCATTAGACCACGTGGTGCAGGTCAGAGGGGCCAGGTGAAATGCTGTAATGACGTGGTATCACTCTCCGCTGGAATACCGGCAGTCAATCTGTCGCCCACCTGTGGTAACGCAGAAGACCGGAAGCTCAGCCTGGTATGTAGCTCTGATGCAAGTAAACCTGCGGCAAAGAGCGCAGGAAAGTGATTAGTGCGATGAAAGTTGTTCTCGCCGCTGCTGCTAAGTAAGGGTAGACGGGGAACAGATGCTCCTTTTTTAGCCGACAGCAGACCACGTGGTGCAGGTCAGAGGGGCCAGGTGAAATGCTGTGATGACGTAGTATCGCTCTCCGCTGGTATCCAGGCAGTCAATCAGTTGGTAACGTGTGGTAACGCAGATGACCAGAAACACAGCCTTGTACGTAACTCTGATGCAAGTAAACCTGCGGCAAAGAGCGCAGAAAAGTGATTAGTGCGAAGAAAGCTGTTTTCGCCGCTGCTGCTAAGTGAGAGTAGACGGGGAAGAGATGCTCCTTTTTTAGCCGGCAGTAGACCACGTGGTGCAGGTTTGAGGAGGTCAGGTGAAATGCTGTGATGATGTGGTATCGCTCTCCACTGGAATACCGGCAGTCAATCAGTTGGCCACGTGTGGTAACGCAGATGACCGGAAGCTCAGCCTGGTACATAGCTCCGATGCAAGTAAACCTGCGGCAAAGAGCGCAGCAAAGAGATTAGTGCGATGAAAGTTGTTTTCGCAGCTGCTGCTAAGTGAGGCTAGACAGGGAACAGATGCGCCTTTTTTAGCCGGCAGCAGACCACGTGGTGCAGGTCAGAGGGGCCAGGTGAAATACTGTGATGACGTTGTATCGCTCTCCGCTGGTATCCCGGCAGTCAATCAGTTGGCCACGTGTGGTAATGCAGATGACCGGAAACACAGCCTTGTACATAGCTCTGATGCAAGTAAACCTGCGGCAAAGAGCGCAGCAAAGTGATTAGTGCGAAGAAAGCTGTTTTCGCCGCTGCTGCTAAGTGAGGGTAGATGGGGAACAGATGCTCTTTTTCTAGCTGGCGGCAGACCACGTGGGGCAGGTCACAGGGGCCAGTTGATATTCTGTAATGACGTTGTATTACTATCCGCCGGAATCCCGGCAGTCAGTCAGGTGCCCACGTGTGGTAACACAGATGACAGGAAGCACAGCCTTGTACGTAGCTCTGATGCAAGTAAACCTGCGGCAATGAACGACGCAAAGTGATTAGTGCGATGAAAGATGTTTCGCCGCTGCTGCTAAGTGAGAGTAGACGGGGAACAGATGCTCCTTTTCTAGCCGGCATTAAACCACGTGGTGCAGGTCAGAGGGGCCAGGTGAAATGCTGTAATGACGTGGCATCGCTCTCCGCTGGTATCCCGGCAGTCAATCAGTTGGCCACGTGTGGTAACGCAGATGACCGGAAACACAGCCTTGTACATAGCTCTGATGCAAGTAAACCTGCGGCAAAGAGCGCAGCAAAGTGATTAGTGCGAAGAAAGCTGTTTTCGCCACTGATGCTAAGTGAGGGTAGACGGGGAACAGATGCTCCATTTTTAGCCGGCAGCAGACCACGTGGTGCAGGTCAGAGGGCCCAGGTGAAATACTGTGATGACGTAGTATCACTCTCCGCTGGTATCCCGGCAGTCAATCAGTTGGCCACGTGTGGTAACGCAGATAACCGGAAACACAGCCTTGTACATAGCTCTGATGCAAGTAAACCTGCGGCAAAGAGCGCAGCAAAGTGATTAGTGCGAAGAAAGCTGTTTTCGCCGCTGATGCCAAGTGAGGGTAGACGGGGAACAGGTGCTCCTTTTTTAGCCGGCAGCAGACCACGTGGTGCAGGTCAGAGGGGCCAGGTGAAATACTGTGATGACGTAGTATCGCTCTCCGCTGGTATCCCGGCCGTCAATCAGTTCGCCACGCGTGGTAACGCAGATGACCGTCAACACAGCCTTGTACATAGCTCTGATGCAAGTAAACCTGCGGCAAAGAGCGCAGCAAAGTGATTAGTGCGAAGAAAGCTGTTTTCGCCGCTGATGCTAAGTGAGGGTAGACGGGGAACAAATGCTCCTTTTTTAGCCGGAAGCAGACCACGTGGTGCAGGTCAGAGGAACCAGGTGAAATGCTGTGATGACGTAGTATCGCTCTCCGCTGGTATCCCGGCAGTCAATCAGTTGACCACGTGTGGTAACGCAGATGACCGGAAACACAGCCTTGTACATAGCTCTGATGCAAGTAAACCTGCGGCAAAGAGCGCAGCAAAGTGATTAGTGCGAAGAAAGCTGTTTTCGCCGCTGATGCTAGGTGAGGGTAGACGGGGAACAGATGCTCCTTTTTTAGCCGGCAGCAGACCACGTGGTGCTGGTCAGAGGGGCCAGGTGAAATACTTTGATGACGTAGTATCACTCTCCGCTGGTATCCCGGCAGTCAATCAGTTGGCCACGTGTGGTAACGCAGATGACCGGAAACACAGCCTTGTACATAGCTCTGATGCAAGTAAACCTGCGGCAAAGAGCGCAGCAAAGTGATTATTGCGCAGAAAGCTGTTTTCGCCGCTGATGCTAAGTGAGGGTAGACGGGGAACAGATGCTCCTTTTTTAGCCGGCAGCAGACCACGTGGTGCAGGTCACAGGGGCCAGGTGAAATACTGTGATGACGTAGTATCGCTCTCCGCTGCTATCCCAGCAGTCAATCAGTTGGCCACGTGTGGCAACGCATATTACCGGAAACACAGCCTTGTACATAGCTCTGATGCAAGTAAACCTGCGGCAAAGAGCGCAGCAAAGTGATTAGTGCGAAGAAAGCTGTTTTCGCCGCTGATGCTAAGTGAGGGTAGACGCGGAACAGATGCTCCTTTTTTAGCCGGCAGTAGACCACGTGGTGCAGGTCAGAGGGGCCAGGTGAAATACTGTGATGAAGTTGTATCGCTCTCCGCTGGTATCCCGGCAGTCAATCAGTTGGCCACGTGTGGTAACGCAGATGACCGGAAACACAGCCTTGTACATAGCTCTGATGCAAGTAAACCTGCGGCAAAGAGCGCAGCAAAGTGATTAGTGCGAAGAAAGCTGTTTTCGCCGCTGATGCTAAGTGAGGGTAGACGGGGAACAGATGCTCCATTTTTAGCCGGCAGCAGACCACGTGGTGCAGGTCAGAGGGCCCAGGTGAAATACTGTGATGACGTAGTATCACTCTCCGCTGGTATCCCGGCAGTCAATCAGTTGGCCACGTGTGGTAACGCAGATAACCGGAAACACAGCCTTGTACATAGCTCTGATGCAAGTAAACCTGCGGCAAAGAGCGCAGCAAAGTGATTAGTGCGATGAAAGCTGTTTTCGCCGCTGATGCCAAGTGAGGGTAGACGGGGAACAGGTGCTCCTTTTTTAGCCGGCAGCAGACCACGTGGTGCAGGTCAGAGGGGCCAGGTGAAATACTGTGATGACGTAGTATCGCTCTCCGCTGGTATCCCGGCCGTCAATCAGTTCGCCACGCGTGGTAACGCAGATGACCGTCAACACAGCCTTGTACATAGCTCTGATGCAAGTAAACCTGCGGCAAAGAGCGCAGCAAAGTGATTAGTGCGAAGAAAGCTGTTTTCGCCGCTGATGCTAAGTGAGGGTAGACGGGGAACAAATGCTCCTTTTTTAGCCGGAAGCAGACCACGTGGTGCAGGTCAGAGGAACCAGGTGAAATGCTGTGATGACGTAGTATCGCTCTCCGCTGGTATCCCGGCAGTCAATCAGTTGACCACGTGTGGTAACGCAGATGACCGGAAACACAGCCTTGTACATAGCTCTGATGCAAGTAAACCTGCGGCAAAGAGCGCAGCAAAGTGATTAGTGCGAAGAAAGCTGTTTTCGCCGCTGATGCTAGGTGAGGGTAGACGGGGAACAGATGCTCCTTTTTTAGCCGGCAGCAGACCACGTGGTGCTGGTCAGAGGGGCCAGGTGAAATACTTTGATGACGTAGTATCACTCTCCGCTGGTATCCCGGCAGTCAATCAGTTGGTCACGTGTGGTAACGCAGATGACCGGAAACACAGCCTTGTACATAGCTCTGATGCAAGTAAACCTGCGGCAAAGAGCGCAGCAAAGTGATTAGTGCGCAGAAAGCTGTTTTCGCCGCTGATGCTAAGTGAGGGTAGACGGGGAACAGATGCTCCTTTTTTAGCCGGCAGCAGACCACGTGGTGCAGGTCACAGGGGCCAGCTGAAATACTGTGATGACGTAGTATCGCTCTCCGCTGCTATCCTAGCAGTCAATCAGTTGGCCACGTGTGGCAACGCATATTACCGGAAACACAGCCTTGTACATAGCTCTGATGCAAGTAAACCTGCGGCAAAGAGCGCAGCAAAGTGATTAGTGCGAAGAAAGCTGTTTTCGCCGCTGATGCTAAGTGAGGGTAGACGCGGAACAGATGCTCCTTTTTTAGCCGGCAGCAGACCAAGTGGTGCAGGTCAGAGGGGCAAGGTGAAATACTGTGATGACGTAGTATCACTCTCCGCTGGTATCCCGGCAGTCAATCAGTTGACCACGTGTATTAACGCAGATGACCGGAAACACAGCCTTGTATATAGGTCTGATGCAAGTAAACCTGCGGCAAAGAGCGCAGCAAAGTGATTAGCGCGAAGAAAGCTGTTTTCGCAGCTGATGCTAAGTGAGGGTAGACGGGGAACAAATGCTCCTTTTTTAGCCGGAAGCAGACCACGTGGTGCAGGTCAGAGGGGCCAGGTGAAATACTGTGATGACGTAGTATCACTCTCCGCTGGTATCCCGGCAGTCAATCGGTTGGCCACGTGTGGTAACGCAGATGACCCAAAACACAGCCTTGTACATAGCTCTGATGCAAGTAAACCTGCAGAAAAGTGCGCAGCAAAGTGATTAGTGCGAAGAAAGTTGTTTTCGCCGCTGCTGCTAAGTGAGGGTACACGGGGAACAGATGCTCCTTTTCTTCCTGGCAGCAGATCACGTGGGGCAGGTCACAGAGGCCAGTAGATATGCTGTGATGACGTAGTATCACTCTCCGCTGGTATCCCGGCAGTCAATCGGTTGGCCACGTGTGGTAACGCAGATGACCCAAAACACAGCCTGGTACATAGCTCCGATGCAAGTAAACCTGCGGCAAAGAGCGCAGCAAAGAGATTAGTGCGATGAAAGTTGTTTTCGCAGCTGCTGCTAAGTGAGGCTAGACAGGGAACAGATGCTCCTTTTCTAGCCGGCATTAGACCACGTGGTGCAGGTCAGAGGGGCCAGGTGAAATGCTGTAATGACGTGGTATCACTCTCCGCTGGAATACCGGCAGTCAATCTGTCGCCCACCTGTGGTAACGCAGATGACCGGAAGCTCAGCCTGGTATGTAGCTCTGATGCAAGTAAACCTGCGGCAAAGAGCGCAGGAAAGTGATTAGTGCGATGAAAGTTGTTCTCGCCGCTGCTGCTAAGTAAGGGTAGACGGGGAACAGATGCTCCTTTTTTAGCCGACAGCAGACCACGTGGTGCAGGTCAGAGGGGCCAGGTGAAATGCTGTGATGACGTAGTATCGCTCTCCGCTGGTATCCAGGCAGTCAATCAGTTGGTAACGTGTGGTAACGCAGATGACCAGAAACACAGCCTTGTACGTAACTCTGATGCAAGTAAACCTGCGGCAAAGAGCGCAGAAAAGTGATTAGTGCGAAGAAAGCTGTTTTCGCCGCTGCTGCTAAGTGAGAGTAGACGGGGAAGAGATGCCCCTTTTTTAGCCGGCAGTAGACCACGTGGTGCAGGTTTGAGGAGGTCAGGTGAAATGCTGTGATGATGTGGTATCGCTCTCCACTGGAATACCGGCAGTCAATCAGTTGGCCACGTGTGGTAACGCAGATGACCGGAAGCTCAGCCTGGTACATAGCTCCGATGCAAGTAAACCTGCGGCAAAGAGCGCAGCAAAGAGATTAGTGCGATGAAAGTTGTTTTCGCAGCTGCTGCTAAGTGAGGCTAGACAGGGAACAGATGCGCCTTTTTTAGCCGGCAGCAGACCACGTGGTGCAGGTCAGAGGGGCCAGGTGAAATACTGTGATGACGTTGTATCGCTCTCCGCTGGTATCCCGGCAGTCAATCAGTTGGCCACGTGTGGTAATGCAGATGACCGGAAACACCGCCTTGTACATAGCTCTGATGCAAGTAAACCTGCGGCAAAGAGCGCAGCAAAGTGATTAGTGCGAAGAAAGCTGTTTTCGCCGCTGCTGCTAAGTGAGGGTAGATGGGGAACAGATGCTCTTTTTCTAGCTGGCGGCAGACCACGTGGGGCAGGTCACAGGGGCCAGTTGATATTCTGTAATGACGTTGTATTACTCTCCGCCGGAATCCCGGCAGTCAGTCAGGTGCCCACGTGTGGTAACACAGATGACAGGAAGCACAGCCTTGTACGTAGCTCTGATGCAAGTAAACCTGCGGCAAAGAACGACGCAAAGTGATTAGTGCGATGAAAGATGTTTCGCCGCTGCTGCTAAGTGAGAGTAGACGGGGAACAGATGCTCCTTTTCTAGCCGGCATTAAACCACGTGGTGCAGGTCAGAGGGGCCAGGTGAAATGCTGTAATGACGTGGCATCGCTCTCCGCTGGAATACCGGCAGTCAATCAGTTGCCCACATGTGGTAACGCAGATGACCGGAAGCTCAGCCTGGTACGTAGCTCTGATGCAAGTAAACCTGCGGCAAAGAGCGCAGGAAAGTCATTAGTGCGATGAAAGTTGTTTTCGCCGCTGCTGCTAAGTGAGAGTAGACGGGGAAGAGATGCTCCTTTTTTAGCCGGCAGTAGACCACGTGGTGCAGGTCAGAGGGGCCAGGTGAAATACTGTGATGAAGTTGTATCGCTCTCCGCTGGTATCCCAGCAGTCAATCAGTTGGCCACGTGTGGTAACGCAGATGACCGGAAACACAGCCTTGTACATAGCTCTGATGCAAGTAAACCTGCGGCAAAGAGCGCTGCAAAGTGATTAGTGCGAAGAAAGCTGTTTTCGCCGCTGATGCTAAGTGAGGGTAGATGGGGAACAGATGCTCCATTTTTAGCCGGCAGCAGACCACGTGGTGCAGGTCAGAGGGCCCAGGTGAAATACTGTGACAACGTAGTATCACTCTCCGCTGGTATCCCGGCAGTCAATCAGTTGGCCACGTGTGGTAACGCAGATAACCGGAAACACAGCCTTGTACATAGCTCTGATGCAAGTAAACCTGCGGCAAAGAGCGCAGCAAAGTGATTAGTGCGAAGAAAGCTGTTTTCGCCGCTGATGCCAAGTGAGGGTAGACGGGGAACAGATGCTCCTTTTTTAGCCGGCAGCAGACCACGTGGTGCAGGTCAGAGGGGCCAGGTGAAATACTGTGATGACGTAGTATCGCTCTCCGCTGGTATCCCGGCCGTCAATCAGTTCGCCACGCGTGGTAACGCAGATGACCGTCAACACAACCTTGTACATAGCTCTGATGCAAGAAAACCTGCGGCAAAGAGTGCAGCAAAGTGATTAGTGCGAAGAAAGCTGTTTTCGCCGCTGATGCTAAGTGAGGGTAGACGGGGAACAAATGCTCCTTTTTTAGCCGGAAGCAGACCACGTGGTGCAGGTCAGAGGAGCCAGGTGAAATGCTGTGATGACGTAGTATCGCTCTCTGCTGGTATCCCGGCAGTCAATCAGTTGACCACGTGTCGTAACGCAGATGACCGGAAACACAGCCTTGTACATAGTCCTGATGCAAGTAAACCTGCGGCAAGGAGCGCAGCAAAGTGATTAGTGCGATGAAAGTTGTTTTCGCAGCTACTGCTAGGTGAGGGTAGATGGGGAACAGATGCTCCTTTTTTAGCCGGCAGTAGACCACGTGGTGCAGGTCAGAGAGGCCAGGTGAAATGCTGTGATGACGTTGTATCGCTCTCCGCTGGAATCCCGGCAGTCAATCAGTTGAACATGTGTGGTAACGCATATGACCGGAAACACAGCCTTGTACATAGCTCTGATGCAAGTAAACCTGCGGAAAAGAGTGCCGCAAAGTGATTAGTACGAAGAAAGCTGTTTTCGCCGCTGCTGCTAAGTGAGGGTAGACGGGGAACAGATGCTCCTTTTCTTGCTGGCAGCAGATCACTTGGGGCAGGTCACAGGGTGCAGTAGATATGCTGTAGTGACGTGGTATCACTCTCCGCTGGAATCCCGGCAGTCAGTAAGTTGCCTACGTGTGGTAACGCAGATGACAGGAAGCACAGCCTTGTACGTAGCTCCGATGCAAGTAAACCTGCGGCAAAGAGCGCTGCAAAGTGATTAGTGCGATGAAAGCTGGATTCGCCGCTGCTGCTAAGTCAGTGTAGACGGGGAACAGATGCTCCTTTTCTAGCCGGCATTAGACCACGTGGTGCAGGTCATGGGGGACAAGTCAATTGCTGTAATGATCTGGTATCGCTCTCCGCTGGAATCCCGGCAGTCAGTCAGTTGCCTCCCTGTGGTAACGCAGATGACCGGAAGCACACCCTTGTACGCAGCCCTGATGCAAGTAAACCTGCGGCAAAGAACGACGCAAAGTGATTAGTGCGATGAAAGTTGTTCTCCCAGCTGCTGCTAAGTAAGGGTAGACGGGGAACAGATGCTCCTTTTTTAGCCGACAGCAGACCACGTGGTGCAGGTAAGAGGGGCCAGGTGAAATGCTGTGATGACGGAGTATCGCTCTCCGCTGGTATCCCGGCAGTCAGTCAGTTGGTAACGTGTGGTAACGCAGATGACCGGAAATACAGCCTTGTACGTAACTCTGATGCAAGTAAACCTGCGGCAAAGAGCGCAGGAAAGTGATTAGTGCGAAGAAAGTTGTTTTCGCCGCTGCTGCTAAGTGAGAGTAGACGGGGAAGACATGCTCCTTTTTTAGCCGGCAGTAGACCACGTGGTGCAGGTTTGAGGGGGCCAGGTGAAATGCTGTGATGATGTGGTATCGCTCTCCACTGGAATACCAGAAGTCAATCAGATGGCCACGTGTGGTAACGCAGATGACCGGAAGCTCAGCCTAGTACGTAGCTCCGATGCAAGTAAACCTGCGGCAAAGAGCGCAGCAAAGAGATTAGTGCGATGAAAGTTGTTTCCGCAGCTGCTGCTAAGTGAGGCTAGACAGGGAACAGATGCCCCTTTTTTAGCCGGCAGCAGACCACGTGGTGCAGGTCAGAGGGGCCAGGTGAAATACTGTGATGACGTTGTATCGCTCTCCGCTGGTATCCCGGCAGTCAATCAGTTGGCCCCGTGTGGTAACGCAGATGACCGGAAACACAGCCTTGTACATAGCTCTGATGCAAGTAAACCTGCGGCAAAGAGCGCAGCAGTGATTAGTGCGAAGAAAGCTGTTTTCGCCGCTGATGCTAAGTGAGGGTAGACGGGGGACAGATGCTCCTTTTTTAGCCGACAGCAGACCACGTGGTGCTGGTCAGAGGGGCCAGGTGAAATACTTTGATGACGTAGTATCGCTCTCCGCTGGTATCCTGGCAGTCAATCAGTTGGCCACGTGTGGTAACGCAGATGACCGGAAACACAGCCTTGTACATAGCTCTGATGCAAGTAAACCTGCGGCAAAGAGCGCAGCAAAGTGATTAGTGCGAAGAAAGCTGTTTTCGCCGCTCATGCTAAGTGAGGGTAGACGGGGAACAGATGCTCCTTTTTTAGCCGGCAGCAGACCACGTGGTGCAGGTCACAGGGGCCAGGTGAAATACTGGGATGACGTATATCGCCCTCCGCTGCTATCCCAGCAGTCAATCAGTGCCACGTTTATTAACGCAGATGACCGGAAACACAGCCTTGTATATAGCTCTGATGCAAGTAAACCTGCGGCAAAGAGCGCAGCAAAGTGATTAGTGCGAAGAAAGGTGTTTTCGCCGCTGATGCTAAGTGAGGGTAGACGGGGAACAAATGCTCCTTTTTTAGCCGGAAGCAGACCACGTGGTGCAGGTCAGAGGGGCCAGGTGAAATACTGTGATGACGTAGTATCACTCTCCGCTGGTATCCCGGCAGTCAATCAGTTGGCCACGTGTGGTAACGCAGATGACCCGAAACACAGCCTTGTACATAGCTCTGATGCAAGTAAACCTGCAGAAAAGTGCGCAGCAAAGTGATTAGTGCGAAGAAAGCTGTCTTCGCCGCTGCTGCTAAGTGAGGGTACACGGGGAACAGATGCTCCTTTTCTTCCTGGCAGCAGATCACGTGGGGCAGGTCACAGAGGCCAGTAGATATGCTGTAATGACGTGGTATCGCTCTCCGCTGGAGTCCCGGCAGTCAATCAGTTGCCCACGTGTGGTAACGCAGATGACCGAAAGCTCAGCCTGGTACGTAGCTCCGATGCAAGTAAACCTGCGGCAAAGAGCGCAGCAAAGTGATTAGTGCGAAGAAAGCAGTTTTCGCCGCTGCTGCTAAGTGAGAGTAGACGGGGAACAGATGCTCCTTTTCTAGCCGGCATTAGACCACGTGGTTCAGGTCAGAGGGGACAAGTCAATTGCTGTAATGATGTGGTATCGCTCTCCGCTGGAATCCCGGCAGTCATTCATTTGCCTACGTGTGGTAACGCAGATGACAGGAAGCACAGCTTTGTACGTAGATCTGATGCAAGTAAACCTGCGGCAAAGAACGACGCAAAGTGATTAGTGCGATGAAAGCTGTTTTCGCCGCTGCTGCTAAGTGAGGGTAGATGGGGAACAGATGCTCTTTTTCTAGCTGGCGGCAGACCACGTGGGGCAGGTCACAGGGGCCAGTTGATATTCTGTAATGACGTAGTATTACTCTCCGCCGGAATCCCGGCAGTCAGTCAGGAGCCCACGTGTGGTAACGCAGATGACAGGAAGCACAGCCTTGTACGTAGCCCTGATGCAAGTAAACCTGCGGCAAAGAACGACGCAAAGTGATTAGTGCGATGAAAGATGTTTTCGCCGCTGCTGCTAAGTGAGAGTAGACTGGGAACAGATGCTCCTTTTCTAGCCGGCATTAGACTACGTGGTGCAGGTCAGAGGGGCCAGGTGAAATGCTGTAATGACGTGGTATCGCTCTCCGCTGGAATACCGGCAGTCAATCTGTCGCCCACCTGTGGTAACGCAGATGACCGGAAGCTCAGCCTGGTACGTAGCTCTGATGCAAGTAAACCTGCGGCAAAGAGCGCAGGAAAGTGATTAGTGCGATGAAAGTTGTTCTCGCAGCTGCTGCTAAGTAAGGATAGATGGGGAACAGATGCTCCTTTTTTAGCCGACAGCAGACCACGTGGTGCAGGTCAGAGGGGCCAGATGAAATGCTGTGATGACGTAGTATCGCTCTCCACTGGTATCCAGGCAGTCAATCAGTTGGTGACGTGTGGTAACGCGGATAACCGGAAACACAGCCTTGTACGTAACTCTGATGCAAGTAAACCTGCGGCAAAGAGCGCAGAAAAGTGATTAGTGCGAAGAAAGCTGTCTTCGCAGCTGCTGCTAAGTGAGAGTAGACGGGGAAGAGATGCTCCTTTTTTAGCCGGCAGTAGACCACGTGGTGCAGGTTTGAGGGGGCCAGGTGAAATGCTGTGATGATGTGGTATCGCTCTCCACTGGAATACCGGCAGTCAATCAGTTGGCCACGTGTGGTAACGCAGATGACGGGAAGCTCAGCCTGGTACATAGCTCCGATGCTAGTAAACCTGCGGCAAAGAGCGCAGCAAAGAGATTAGTGCGATGAAAGTTGTTTTCGCAGCTGCTGCTAAGTGAGGCTAGACAGGGAACAGATGCGCCTTTTTAAGCCGGCAGCAGACCACGTGGTGCAGGTCAGAGGGGCCAGGTGAAATACTGTGATGACGTTGTATCGCTCTCCGCTGGTATCCCGGCAGTCAATCAGTTGGCCACGTGTGGTAACGCAGATGACCGGAAAGACAGCCTTGTACATAGCTCTGATGCAAGTAAACCTGCGGCAAAGAGCGCAGCAAAGTGATTAGTGCGAAGAAAGCTGTTTTCGCCGCTGATGCTAAGTGAGGGTAGACGGGGAACAGATGCTCCTTTTTTAGCCGGCAGTAGACCACGTGGTGCAGGTCAGAGGGGCCAGGTGAAATACTGTGATGACGTAGTATCGCTCTCCGCTGGTATCCCGGCAGTCGATCAGTTGGCCACGTGTGGTAACGCAGATGACCGGAAACACAGCCTTGTACATAGCTCTGATGCAAGTAAACCTGCGGCAAAGAGCGCAGCAAAGTGATTAGTGCGAAGAAAGCTGTTTTCGCCGCTGATGCTAAGTGAGGGTAGACGGGGAACAGATGCTCCTTTTTTAGCCGGCAGCAAACCACGTGGTGCAGGTCAGAGGGGCCAGGTGAAATACTGTGATGACGTCGTATCACTCTCCGCTGGTATCCCGGCAGTCAATCAGTTGACCACGTGTATTAACGCAGATAACCGGAAACACAGCCTTGTACATAGCTCTGATGCAAGTAAACCTGCGGCAAAGAGCGCAGCAAAGTGATTAGTGATTAGATTTGGAGCCTGCACGCTTGCCGACATGCGCCTCACGCTGCTGTTGCACATGCAGGTCTTTTTTACGCTCGGAACCTCGGCTGTGCTCGGCCCGACTGGACAGGCGATGTCCCCTTGCCTCATCGAGCCTTTTTCATCGGCCGCGAGCGGTTGGAAGCTGACCGCCGTGTCGACCACCGTCGACAAGAGGGGATCGCCGGTTATCAACGTTTCCAAGCTTCTCTCGGACACTGATTCCATTGACTGCGACCCACCAATCTTCTTCGAGCATCAGGAGCCACGTGACTACATCCAAGCCTACTTAAACCCGCTGCGCTTTGGCTACGTGGGATTTGGACCCGGCACGCTTGCCGACATGCGCCTCACGCTGCTGTTGCACATGCAGGTTTGTTACCGCTATTCTATTGTGATACGAGAACCTCTGTATGCATTGCCGGCTCCACCCACGCCAAGTGCTTCTGTTAGTCGTAGCAGACGAGTACGCAAACTTGTATGTTGCAGGCAGTTTCGCCTGGTTGTGAATGGGGTGTTGTACCTGGTGATTCTACTGCTACTTTCCGGAGATATTGAGCTCAATCCTGGCCCTCTTAGTGAATGTCAAGTGGAACTGCTTAAGAGTTTACAAAGCGGTCAGGCAGCTATTATGGCTAAGTTAGATAACATCGACGCGAGGATCGCTAAGCATGAAGCCATCATAGGGGATATAAGCAGTAAACTTGACAAAGCTGGAGGACAGATTGACGCTCTCGACAAAGTGGTTATTGAACAGGCTAATGTTATTGAACACTTAACGCGAGAGGTAAAGGATCTGCATAGCAAGAATACCGATCTTGAAAATCAAAGTCGGAGGCAAAACCTTGTCTTCTATGGCGTTAAGGACAGCAACCAATCAGAAACATGGGAAGAATCTGAGAACCTAATCAAAAGCATCTGTCAGTCAAAGCTAGGGATCGAATTGAAAACTGTACAAAGGGTGCACCGTGTCGGGCGTTTCAGTGATAAGACTGCACGACCTATAATAGTGAATTTTGCTTCCTATAAAGAGAAACAAGAAGTCATGAGTTGCGCGAAAAAGTTTAAGGGTTCTGAGTATAGCGTGGATCAAGATTATTCAACAGAGACACGTAATGTTCGGAAGCGACTGTGGGAATACGCAAAAATTCAGGAGGCCGACAAAAGCAAGATAAAACTAAAGTACGACAAACTTATTCTGAACGGAAAGGCTTTTATATGGGACAAAGAAAAGCAGGTGGTTGTTCCCGCCATGAAACGATGACGCCCCATTCATCCAAGGAAAAGCCTCCAACGAGATTTAGTTGCCGTAATCGTTAACTGCAGAAGCATTGTAAATAAAGTCGATGAGTTTGCTAGTCTTCTAGAGTCTGTAAAGGCAGACATAGTATTTGGTACTGAATCATGGTTAGATGCATCAATCAGGGATAGCGAGGTGTTTCCTAAAGAATTCATTGCTTACCGCAAAGACAGATCCCGGTTTGACGGGGGCGTCTTTCTGTTGGTGCATTCCTCTTTAAGATCATCATTACTAGATGTCGATTACAATGACGTTGAATCAATATGGTGTACACTTACGCTGCACGACAACTCGTCATACGCTGTTGGATCATTTTATCGCCCTCCCGGTTCTGATCTGAGCACTTTGCAATCACTTTATGAAATCATTTCCGAGGTTTCCCAAAAACCGATATTGCTCGGGTGTGATTTCAATCTGCCGGATCTGCACTGGGGTGATGGCATGTGTGCAACCACAACAGGTTGTGGAATCGATATAGAAATGAAGAGCATCATAGATACTTTTCGCTTAGTACAGTACGTTCAGGAACCAACTAGGGATAAAAATGTTTTAGACCTTTTCTTTTCCAACTCTCCGGATCAAGTTAATGCTGTTCATGTTATTCCAGGCATTAGTGATCATCAGGCGGTCATTGCATGCATAAAAGCATCGCATAGTAGACAAAAGAAATGTGAGTCAAGGCGAGTCTTTTTTTACGATAAAGGTGACTATGCTAGAATGTCCGAAAAATTACAAAATCACTTGCCCGTTTTTGAGTGCTTTTATGATGAGTGCGATATTCATGAATTATGGCGTTTATTTGAGCAAACATTTTATGAACTGAGGGATGCACACGTGCCAAGTATAGATTCAGCTAGACTGAAGAAACGCAGAAAGCCGTGGGTGACTGCCAGTTTGATAAAAATGATAAGGAAAAGAAGGCGTGCGTACCTCAAGTTTAAGAGAACAAAACGTGAAGATGACTTCAGCAGATTACTTGTACTAACGCGTGAGCACAAAGAAAAACTAAAAACTGCGAAAGAGGAGTACTTTAAAACGCTGGACGTTAAAATGAAGAAAAATCCTAAACTTTTTTGGCACTACTTAAGGGAGTGGGGAACAGATTCATCTGGTGTAGGTGAAATCGTTTATAATCAACAGGTCATCTCAGGTGACTTAGAGAAGGCAACGTGTTTTAATAATCACTTCAAGTCTGTTTTCTCCCCTAACCATATCAACAGTCACCAACATTACACAAGTTATGCGCCAGCAATGCCGCCAGTCGAAATAAGTGTAAGAGGGATTCTAGCGCTCCTAGAGGATGTAGATGAATCAAAGGCCTGTGGTCCCGACGGCATATCACCCCGGTTGCTAAAGAACTGTGCTTATCCTATCTCACAGTATCTATGCCTTATTTATAAAAAATCTTTGGATACAGGTCTTTTACCACACGACTGGAAGATAGCTCATGTGGTCCCGATTCACAAAGGCTGATCAAGAAAAGATGTATCAAATTACAGGCCTATTTCTCTAACATCAGTTTCATGCAAAATTTTTGAGCACATCTTATACACAGAAATAATGAACCACCTGGTAAAGAATGATTTGCTGATGAAGGAACAACATGGGTCCCGGAAAGGTTTATCATGTACTACTCAACTTGTTGAATTTTATCACGAACTTGTATCTGAAGTTGACCGCGGGGGCCAAACAGACTGCATATTTCTGGATTTCCGGAAAGCGTTTGACACTGTGTCACACCCACTCCTTCTCTATAACTAAAAATGTTGAATCTGGACACAGCTGTTATAGTATGGATTCAAAATTATTTGCTCTGCCGCCGCCAACGTGTAATCCTTAATGGTGTATGTTCAGATTACGTTGATGTGACATCAGGGGTCCCACAGGGGTCGGTCCTGGGGCCACTCCTGTTCTTAATCTATATAAATGATATTTCACTCGGTATCTCCTCAAGTATACGTCTGTTTGCAGATGACTGCGTTTTGTACAGGAAAATTAACAATGCCAATGACGTCGTTTAACTCCAAACTGACTTAACACTTATCCACGATTGGTGTCTCAAATGGAAAATGTCTTTGAATACGGAGAAATGCGCTCATCTTTGTTTTTCACGAAAAAAAATCAAAGTCCAAGCTCAGTATCGCATAAGTAATGAATTGATCACACAGAAATGTACTTACAGATACTTGGGTGTTATACTAACGGATGACTGTTCCTGGAATGCTCACGTGGATCATGTGGTTACCAAAGCCGGTAGGGCACTAAATTTCATACAGCGGAGTTTAAGGTCTTCGCAGCCAAACCTCAAGAAAACTGCTTTTCTCTCTTGTGTTCTTCCTATCATTGAATATGCCTGTATTGTATGGGACCCTGCACATCGGGTGTTAATTGAAAAACTTGAAAAAATTCATAACAGAGCAGCAAGGTTCGTCTTGGGCAGGTACGGGCGAAGGGATAGTTGTACAGCAATGAAAAAAGAATTGCAATGGGAACCACTCGCTTCCCGTAGAAGAAAATTGAGGCTAAAATTGCTGTACTTAATAGTTCACGGAAAAACGGGGATTGATTTTGAAAATTACTTAAAACAGCCCTTTTACGTTTCTCAACGACATGACCATTCCCGTAAAATTAGAGAGTACCGTACTAGGACGAACTTGTTTGCAAATTCATTTTTTGTTAAAACAGTGCAACAGTGGAACCGGCTTTCCGAGGAGCAAGTGTACTCTGCAAGTGAAGATGTATTTTTTGCCAATCTGTAACCCCCCTGCTATAACGCCTTCGGGCAAATGCGGGGTAACTCTTGAATAAAGAATAAAGAATAAAGAAAGCTGTTTTCGCCGGTGATGGTAAGTGAGGGTAGACGGGGAACAAATGCTCCTTTTTTAGCCGGAAGCAGACCACGTGGTGCAGGTCAGAGGGGCCAGGTGAAATGCTGTGATGACGTAGTATCGCTCTCCGCTGGTATCCCGGCAGTCAATCAGTTGACCACGTGTGGTAACGCAGATGACCGGAAACACAGCCTTGTACGTAGCTCTGATGCAAGTAAACCTGCGGCAAAGAACGACGCAATGTGATTAGTGCGATGAAAGCTGTTTTCGCCGCTGCTGCTAAGTGAGGGTAGATGGGGAACAGATGCTCTTTTTCTAGCTGGCGGCAGACCACGTGGGGCAGGTCACAGGGGCCAGTTGATATTCTGTAATGACGTTGTATTACACTCCGCCGGAATCCCGGCAGTCAGTCAGGTGCCCACGTGTGGTAACGCAGATGACAGGAAGCACAGCCGTGTACGTAGCTCTGATGCAAGTAAACCTGCGGCAAAGAACGACGCAAAGTGATTAGTGCGATGAAAGATGTTTTCGCCGCTGCTGCTAAGTGAGAGTAGACGGGGAACAGATGCTCCTTTTCTAGCCGGCATTAGACCACGTGGTGCAGGTCAGAGGGGCCAGGTGAAATGCTGTAATGACGTGGTATCGCTCTCCGCTGGAATACCGGCAGTCAATCAGTTGCCCACGTGTGGTAACGCAGATGACCGGAAGCTCAGCCTGGTACGTAGCTCTGATGCAAGTAAACCTGCGGCAAAGAGCGCAGGAAAGTCATTAGTGCGATGAAAGTTGTTTTCGCCGCTGCTGCTAAGTGAGAGTAGACGGGGAAGAGATGCTCTTTTTTTAGCCGGCAGTAGACCACGTGGTGCAGGTTTGAGGGGGCCAGGTGAAATGCTGTGATGATGTGGTATCGCTCTCCACTGGAATACCGGCAGTCAATCAGTTGGCCACGTGTGGTAACGCTGATGACCGGAAGCTCAGCCTGGTACGTAGCTCCGATGCAAGTAAACCTGCGGCAAAGAGCGCAGCAAAGAGATTAGTGCGATGAAAGTTGTTTTCGCAGCTGCTGCTAAGTGAGGCTAGACAGGGAACAGATGCGCCTTTTTTAGCCGGCAGCAGACCACGTGGTGCAGGTCAGAGGGGCCAGGTGAAATACTGTGATGAAGTTGTATCGCTCTCCGCTGGTATCCCGGCAGTCAATCAGTTGGCCACGTGTGGTAACGCAGATGACCGGAAACACAGCCTTGTACATAGCTCTGATGCAAGTAACCCTGCGGCAAAGAGCGCAGCAAAGTGATTAGTGCGAAGAAAGCTGTTTTCGCCGCTGATGCTAAGTGAGGGTAGACGGGGAACAGATGCTCCTTTTTTTGCCGGCAGCAGACCACGTGGTGCAGGTCAGAGGGGCCAGGTGAAATACTGTGATGACGTACTATCACTCTCCGCTGGTATCCCGGCAATCAATCAGTTGGCCACGTGTGGTAACGCAGATAACCGGAAACACAGCCTTGTACATAGCTCTGATGCAAGTAAACCTGCGGCAAAGAGCGCAGCAAAGTGATTAGTGCGAAGAAAGCTGTTTTCGCCGCTGATGCCAAGTGAGGGTAGACGCGGAACAGATGCGCCTTTTTTAGCCGGCAGCAGACCACGTGGTGCAGGTCAGAGGGGCCAGGTGAAATACTGTGATGACGTAGTATCGCTCTCCGCTGGTATCCCGGCCGTCAATCAGTTGGCCACGCGTGGTAACGCAGATGACCGTCAACACAGCCTTGTACATAGCTCTGATGCAAGTAAACCTGCGGCAAAGAGCGCAGCAAAGTGATTAGTGCGAAGAAAGCTGTTTTCGCCGCTGATGCTAAGTGAGGGTAGACGGGGAACAGATGCTCCTTTTCTAGCCGGCAGCAGACCACGTGGTGCAGGTCAGAGGGGCCAGGTGAAATACTGTGATGACGTAGTATCACTCTCCGCTGGTATCCCGGCAGTCAATCAGTTGACCACGTGTATTAACGCAGATGACCGGAAACACAGCCTTGTACATAGCTCTGATGCAAGTAAACCTGCGGCAAGGAGCGCAGCAAAGTGATTAGTGCGATGAAAGTTGTTTTCGCAGCTGCTGCTAGGTGAGGGTAGATGGGGAATAGATGCTCCTTTTTTAGCCGGCAGTGGACCACGTGGTGCAGGTCAGAATGGCCAGGTGAAATGCTGTGATGACGTTGTATCGCTCTCCGCTGGTATCCCGGCAGTCAATCAGTTGACCACGTGTGGTAACGCATATGACCGGAAACACAGCCTTGTACATAGCTCTGATGCAAGTAAACCTGCGGAAAAGAGCGCCGCAAAGTGATTAGTACGAAGAAAGCTGTTTTCGCCGCTGCTGCTAAGTGAGGGTAGACGGGGAACAGATGCTCCTTTTCTTGCTGGCAGCAGATCACTTGGGGCAGGTCACAGGGTGCAGTAGATATGCTGTAGTGACGTGGTATCACTCTCCGCTGGAATCCCGGCAGTCAGTAAGTTGCCTACGTGTGGTAACGCAGATGACAGGAAGCACAGCCTTGTACGTAGCTCCGATGCAAGTAAACCTGCGGCAAAGAACGACGCAAAGTGATTAGTGGGATGAAAGCAGTTTTCGCCGCTGCTGCTAAGTGAGAGTAGACGGGGAACAGATGCTCCTTTTCTAGCCGGCATTAGACCACGTGGTGCAGGTCAGAGGGACCAGGTGAAATGCTGTAATGACGTGGTATCGCTCTCCGCTGGAATACCGGCAGTCAATCAGTTGCCCAAGTGCGGTAACGCAGATGACCGGAAGCTCAGCCTGGTACGTAGCTCTGATGCAAGTAAACCTGCGGCAAAGAGCGCAGGAAAGTGATTAGTGCGATGAAAGTTTTTCTCCCAGCTGCTGCTAAGTAAGGGTAGACGGGGAACAGATGCTCCTTTTTTAGCCGACAGCAGACCACGTGGTGCAGGTCAGAGGGGCCAGGTGAAATGCTGTGATGACCTAGTATCACTCTCCGCTGGTATCCCGGCAGTCAGTCAGTTGGTAACGTGTGGTAACGCAGATGACCGAAAGCTCAGCCTGGTACGTAGCTCCGATGCAAGTAAACCTGCGGCAAAGAGCGCAGCAAAGTGATTAGTGCGAAGAAAGCAGTTTTCGCCGCTGCTGCTAAGTGAGAGTAGACGGGGAACAGATGCTCCTTTTCTAGCCGGCATTAGACCACGTGGTTCAGGTCAGAGGGGACAAGTCAATTGCTGTAATGATGTGGTATCGCTCTCCGCTGGAATCCCGGCAGTCAGTCATTTGCCTACGTGTGGTAACGCAGATGACAGGAAGCACAGCTTTGTACGTAGATCTGATGCAAGTAAACCTGCGGCAAAGAACGACGCAAAGTGATTAGTGCGATGAAAGCTGTTTTCGCCGCTGCTGCTAAGTGAGAGTAGACGGGTAACAGATGCTCCTTTTCTAGCAGGCATTAGACCACATGGTGCAGGTCAGAGAGGCCAGGTAAAATGCTGTAATGACATGGTATCGCTCTCCTCTGGAATCCCGGCAGTCAGTCAGTTGCCTACGTGTGGTAACGCAGATGACAGGAAGCTCAGCCTGGTACGTAGCTCTGATGCAAGTAAACCTGCGGCAAAGAGCGCAGGAAAGTGATTAGTGCGATGAAAGTTGTTCTCGCAGCTGCTGCTAAGTAAGGGTAGACGGGGAACAGATGCTCCTTTTTTAGCCGACAGCAGACCACGTGGTGCAGGTCAGAGGGGCCAGGTGAAATGCTGTAATGACGTGGTATCGCTCTCCGCTGGAATACCGGCAGTCAATCTGTCGCCCACCTGTGGTAACGCAGATGACCGGAAGCTCAGCCTGGTACGTAGCTCTGATGCAAGTAAACCTGCGGCAAAGAGCGCAGGAAAGTGATTAGTGCGATGAAAGTTGTTCTCGCAGCTGCTGCTAAGTAAGGGTAGACGGGGAACAGATGCTCCTTTTTTAGCCGACAGCAGACCACGTGGTGCAGGTCAGAGGGGCCAGGTGAAATACTGTGATGACGTTGTATCGCTCTCCGCTGGTATCCCGGCAGTCAATCAGTTGGCCACGTGTGGTAACGCAGATGACCGGAAAGACAGCCTTGTACATAGCTCTGATGCAAGTAAACCTGCGGCAAAGAGCGCAGCAAAGTGATTAGTGCGAAGAAAGCTGTTTTCGCCGCTGATGCTAAGTGAGGGTAGACGGGGAACAGATGCTCCTTTTTTAGCCGGCAGCAGACCACGTGGTGCAGGTCAGAGGGGCCAGGTGAAATGCTGTGATGACGTAGTATCGCTCTCCACTGGTATCCAGGCAGTCAATCAGTTGGTAACGTGTGGTAACGCGGATAACCGGAAACACAGCCTTGTACGTAACTCTGATGCAAGTAAACCTGCGGCAAAGAGCGCAGAAAAGTGATTAGTGCGAAGAAAGCTGTCTTCGCAGCTGCTGCTAAGTGAGAGTAGACGGGGAAGAGATGCTCCTTTTTTAGCCGGCAGTAGACCACGTGGTGCAGGTTTGAGGGGGCCAGGTGAAATGCTGTGATGATGTGGTATCGCTCGCCACTGGAATACCGGCAGTCAATCAGTTGGCCACGTGTGGTAACGCAGATGACGGGAAGCTCAGCCTGGTACATAGCTCCGATGCTAGTAAACCTGCGGCAAAGAGCGCAGCAAAGAGATTAGTGCGATGAAAGTTGTTTTCGCAGCTGCTGCTAAGTGAGGCTAGACAGGGAACAGATGCGCCTTTTTTAGCCGGCAGCAGACCACGTGGTGCAGGTCAGAGGGGCCAGGTGAAATACTGTGATGACGTTGTATCGCTCTCCGCTGGTATCCCGGCAGTCAATCAGTTGGCCACGTGTGGTAACGCAGATGACCGGAAAGACAGCCTTGTACATAGCTCTGATGCAAGTAAACCTGCGGCAAAGAGCGCAGCAAAGTGATTAGTGCGAAGAAAGCTGTTTTCGCCGCTGATGCTAAGTGAGGGTAGACGGGGAACAGATGCTCCTTTTTTAGCCGGCAGCAGACCACGTGGTGCAGGTCAGAGGGGCCAGGTGAAATACTGTGATGACGTAGTATCGCTCTCCGCTGGTATCCCGGCAGTCGATCAGTTGGCCACGTGTGGTAACGCAGATGACCGGAAACACAGCCTTGTACATAGCTCTGATGCAAGTAAACCTGCGGCAAAGAGCGCAGCAAAGTGATTAGTGCGAAGAAAGCTGTTTTCGCCGCTGATGCTAAGTGAGGGTAGACGGGGAACAGATGCTCCTTTTTTAGCCGGCAGCAGACCACGTGGTGCATGTCAGAGGGGCCAGGTGAAATACTGTGATGACGTCGTATCACTCTCCGCTGGTATCCCGGCAGTCAATCAGTTGACCACGTGTATTAACGCAGATAACCGGAAACACAGCCTTGTACATAGCTCTGATGCAAGTAAACCTGCGGCAAAGAGCGCAGCAAAGTGATTAGTGATTAGATTTGGAGCCTGCACGCTTGCCGACATGCGCCTCACGCTGCTGTTGCACATGCAGGTCTTTTTTACGCTCGGAACCTCGGCTGTGCTCGGCCCGACTGGACAGGCGATGTCCCCTTGCCTCATCGAGCCTTTTTCATCGGCCGCAAGCGGTTGGAAGCTGACCGCCGTGTCGACCACCGTCGACAAGAGGGGATCGCCGGTTATCAACGTTTCCAAGCTTCACTCGGACACTGATTCCATTGACTGCGACCCACCAATCTTCTTCGAGCATCAGGAGCCACGTGACTACATCCAAGCCTACTTAAACCCGCTGCGCTTTGGCTACGTTGGATTTGGACCCGGCACGCTTGCCGACATGCGCCTCACGCTGCTGTTGCACATGCAGGTTTGTTACCGCTATTCTATTGTGATACGAGAACCTCTGTATGCATTGCCGGCTCCACCCACGCCAAGTGCTTCTGTTGGTCGTAGTAGACGAGTACGCAAACTTGTATGTTGCAGGCAGTTTCGCCTGATTGTGAATGGGGTGTTGTACCTGGTGATTCTACTGCTACTTTCCGGAGATATTGAGCTCAATCCTGGCCCTCTTAGTGAATGTCAAGTGGAACTGCTTAAGAGTTTACAAAGCGGTCAGGCAGCTATTATGGCTAAGTTAGATAACATCGACGCGAGGATCGCTAAGCATGAAGCCATCATAGGGGATATAAGCAGTAAACTTGACAAAGCTGGAGGACAGATTGACGCTCTCGACAAAGTGGTTATTGAACAGGCTAATGTTATTGAACACTTAACGCGAGAGGTAAAGGATCTGCATAGCAAGAATACCGATCTTGAAAATCAAAGTCGGAGGCAAAACCTTGTCTTCTATGGCGTTAAGGACAGCAACCAATCAGAAACATGGGAAGAATCTGAGAACCTAATCAAAAGCATCTGTCAGTCAAAGCTAGGAATCGAATTGAAAACTGTACAAAAGGTGCACCGTGTCGGGCGTTTCAGTGATAAGACTGCACGACCTATAATAGTGAATTTTGCTTCCTATAAAGAGAAACAAGAAGTCATGAGTTGCGCGAAAAAGTTTAAGGGTTCTGAGTATAGCGTGGATCAAGATTATTCAACAGAGACACGTAATGTTCGGAAGCGACTGTGGGAATACGCAAAAATTCAGGAGGCCGACAAAAGCAAGATAAAACTAAAGTACGACAAACTTATTCTGAACGGAAAGGCTTTTATATGGGACAAAGAAAAGCAGGTGGTTGTTCCCGCCATGAAACGATGACGCCCCATTCATCCAAGGAAAAGCCTCCAACGAGATTTAGTTGCCGTAATCGTTAACTGCAGAAGCATTGTAAATAAAGTCGATGAGTTTGCTAGTCTTCTAGAGTCTGTAAAGGCAGACATAGTATTTGGTACTGAATCATGGTTAGATGCATCAATCAGGGATAGCGAGGTGTTTCCTAAAGAATTCATTGCTTACCGCAAAGACAGATCCCGGTTTGACGGGGGCGTCTTTCTGTTGGTGCATTCCTCTTTAAGATCATCATTACTAGATGTCGATTACAATGACGTTGAATCAATATGGTGTACACTTACGCTGCACGACAACTCGTCATACGCTGTTGGATCATTTTATCGCCCTCCCGGTTCTGATCTGAGCACTTTGCAATCACTTTATGAAATTATTTCCGAGGTTTCCCAAAACCCGATATTGCTCGGGTGTGATTTTAATCTGCCGGATCTGCACTGGGGTGATGGCATGTGTGCAACCACAACAGGTTGTGGAATCGATATAGAAATGAAGAGCATCATAGATACTTTTCGCTTAGTACAGTACGTTCATGAACCAACTAGGGATAAAAATGTTTTAGACCTTTTCTTTTCCAACTCTCCGGATCAAGTTAATGCTGTTCATGTTATTCCAGGCATTAGTGATCATCAGGCGGTCATTGCATGCATAAAAGCATCGCATAGTAGACAAAAGAAATGTGAGTCAAGGCGAGTCTTTTTTTACGATAAAGGTGACTATGCTAGAATGTCCGAAAAATTACAAAATCACTTGCCCGTTTTTGAGTGCTTTTATGATGAGTGCGATATTCATGAATTATGGCGTTTATTTGAGCAAACATTTTATGAACTGAGGGATGCACACGTGCCAAGTATAGATTCAGCTAGACTGAAGAAACGCAGAAAGCCGTGGGTGACTGCCAGTTTGATAAAAATGATAAGGAAAAGAAGGCGTGCGTACCTCAAGTTTAAGAGAACAAAACGTGAAGATGACTTCAGCAGATTACTTGTACTAACGCGTGAGCACAAAGAAAAACTAAAAACTGCGAAAGAGGAGTACTTTAAAACGCTGGACGTTAAAATGAAGAAAAACCCTAAACTTTTTTGGCACTACTTAAGGGAGTGGGGAACAGATTCATCTGGTGTAGGTGAAATCGTTTATAATCAACAGGTCATCTCAGGTGACTTAGAGAAGGCAACGTGTTTTAATAATCACTTCAAGTCTGTTTTCTCCCCTAACCATATCAACAGTCACCAACATTACACAAGTTATGCGCCAGCAATGCCGCCAGTCGAAATAAGTGTAAGAGGGATTCTAGCGCTCCTAGAGGATGTAGATGAATCAAAGGCCTGTGGTCCCGACGGCATATCACCCCGGTTGCTAAAGAACTGTGCTTATCCTACCTCACAGTATCTATGCCTTATTTATAAAAAATCTTTGGATACAGGTCTTTTACCACACGACTGGAAGATAGCTCATGTGGTCCCGATTCACAAAGGCTGATCAAGAAAAGATGTATCAAATTACAGGCCTATTTCTCTAACATCAGTTTCATGCAAAATTTTTGAGCACATCTTATACACAGAAATAATGAACCACCTGGTAAAGAATGATTTGCTGATGAAGGAACAACATGGGTTCCGGAAAGGTTTATCATGTACTACTCAACTTGTTGAATTTTATCACGAACTTGTATCTGAAGTTGACCGCGGGGGCCAAACAGACTGCATATTTCTGGATTTCCGGAAAGCGTTTGACACTGTGTCACACCCACTCCTTCTCTATAACTAAAAATGTTGAATCTGGACACAGCTGTTATAGTATGGATTCAAAATTATTTGCTCGGCCGCCGCCAACGTGTAATCCTTAATGATGTATGTTCAGATTACGTTGATGTGACATCAGGGGTCCCACAGGGGTCGGTCCTGGGGCCACTCCTGTTCTTAATCTATATAAATGATATTTCACTCGGTATCTCCTCAAGTATACGTCTGTTTGCAGATGACTGCGTTTTGTACAGGAAAATTAACAATGCCAATGACGTCGTTTAACTCCAAACTGACTTAACACTTATCCACGATTGGTGTCTCAAATGGAAAATGTCTTTGAATACGGAGAAATGCGCTCATCTTTGTTTTTCACGAAAAAAAATCAAAGTCCAAGCTCAGTATCGCATAAGTAATGAATTGATCACACAGAAATGTACTTACAGATACTTGGGTGTTATACTAACGGATGACTGTTCCTGGAATGCTCACGTGGATCATGTGGTTACCAAAGCCGGTAGGGCACTAAATTTCATACAGCGGAGTTTAAGGTCTTCGCAGCCAAACCTCAAGAAAACTGCTTTTCTCTCTTGTGTTCTTCCTATCATTGAATATGCCTGTATTGTATGGGACCCTGCACATCGGGTGTTAATTGAAAAACTTGAAAAAATTCATAACAGAGCAGCAAGGTTCGTCTTGGGCAGGTACGGGCGAAGGGATAGTTGTACAGCAATGAAAAAAGAATTGCAATGGGAACCACTCGCTTCCCGTAGAAGAAAATTGAGGCTTAAATTGCTGTACTTAATAGTTCACGGAAAAACGGGGATTGATTTTGAAAATTACTTAAAACAGCCCTTTTACGTTTCTCAACGACATGACCATTCCCGTAAAATTAGAGAGTACCGTACTAGGACGAACTTGTTTGCAAATTCATTTTTTGTTAAAACAGTGCAACAGTGGAACCGGCTTTCCGAGGAGCAAGTGTACTCTGCAAGTGAAGATGTATTTTTTGCCAATCTGTAACCCCCCTGCTATAACGCCTTCGGGCAAATGCGGGGTAACTCTTGAATAAAGAATAAAGAATAAAGAAAGCTGTTTTCGCCGGTGATGGTAAGTGAGGGTAGACGGGGAACAAATGCTCCTTTTTTAGCCGGAAGCAGACCACGTGGTGCAGGTCAGAGGGGCCAGGTGAAATGCTGTGATGACGTAGTATCGCTCTCCGCTGGTATCCCGGCAGTCAATCAGTTGACCACGTGTGGTAACGCAGATGACCGGAAACACAGCCTTGTACGTAGCTCTGATGCAAGTAAACCTGCGGCAAAGAACGACGCAATGTGATTAGTGCGATGAAAGCTGTTTTCGCCGCTGCTGCTAAGTGAGGGTAGATGGGGAACAGATGCTCTTTTTCTAGCTGGCGGCAGACCACGTGGGGCAGGTCACAGGGGCCAGTTGATATTCTGTAATGACGTTGTATTACACTCCGCCGGAATCCCGGCAGTCAGTCAGGTGCCCACGTGTGGTAACGCAGATGACAGGAAGCACAGCCGTGTACGTAGCTCTGATGCAAGTAAACCTGCGGCAAAGAACGACGCAAAGTGATTAGTGCGATGAAAGATGTTTTCGCCGCTGCTGCTAAGTGAGAGTAGACGGGGAACAGATGCTCCTTTTCTAGCCGGCATTAGACCACGTGGTGCAGGTCAGAGGGGCCAGGTGAAATGCTGTAATGACGTGGTATCGCTCTCCGCTGGAATACCGGCAGTCAATCAGTTGCCCACGTGTGGTAACGCAGATGACCGGAAGCTCAGCCTGGTACGTAGCTCTGATGCAAGTAAACCTGCGGCAAAGAGCGCAGGAAAGTCATTAGTGCGATGAAAGTTGTTTTCGCCGCTGCTGCTAAGTGAGAGTAGACGGGGAAGAGATGCTCTCTTTTTAGCCGGCAGTAGACCACGTGGTGCAGGTTTGAGGGGGCCAGGTGAAATGCTGTGATGATGTGGTATCGCTCTCCACTGGAATACCGGCAGTCAATCAGTTGGCCACGTGTGGTAACGCTGATGACCGGAAGCTCAGCCTGGTACGTAGCTCCGATGCAAGTAAACCTGCGGCAAAGAGCGCAGCAAAGAGATTAGTGCGATGAAAGTTGTTTTCGCAGCTGCTGCTAAGTGAGGCTAGACAGGGAACAGATGCGCCTTTTTTAGCCGGCAGCAGACCACGTGGTGCAGGTCAGAGGGGCCAGGTGAAATACTGTGATGAAGTTGTATCGCTCTCCGCTGGTATCCCGGCAGTCAATCAGTTGGCCACGTGTGGTAACGCAGATGACCGGAAACACAGCCTTGTACATAGCTCTGATGCAAGTAACCCTGCGGCAAAGAGCGCAGCAAAGTGATTAGTGCGAAGAAAGCTGTTTTCGCCGCTGATGCTAAGTGAGGGTAGACGGGGAACAGATGCTCCTTTTTTTGCCGGCAGCAGACCACGTGGTGCAGGTCAGAGGGGCCAGGTGAAATACTGTGATGACGTACTATCACTCTCCGCTGGTATCCCGGCAATCAATCAGTTGGCCACGTGTGGTAACGCAGATAACCGGAAACACAGCCTTGTACATAGCTCTGATGCAAGTAAACCTGCGGCAAAGAGCGCAGCAAAGTGATTAGTGCGAAGAAAGCTGTTTTCGCCGCTGATGCCAAGTGAGGGTAGACGCGGAACAGATGCGCCTTTTTTAGCCGGCAGCAGACCACGTGGTGCAGGTCAGAGGGGCCAGGTGAAATACTGTGATGACGTAGTATCGCTCTCCGCTGGTATCCCGGCCGTCAATCAGTTGGCCACGCGTGGTAACGCAGATGACCGTCAACACAGCCTTGTACATAGCTCTGATGCAAGTAAACCTGCGGCAAAGAGCGCAGCAAAGTGATTAGTGCGAAGAAAGCTGTTTTCGCCGCTGATGCTAAGTGAGGGTAGACGGGGAACAGATGCTCCTTTTCTAGCCGGCAGCAGACCACGTGGTGCAGGTCAGAGGGGCCAGGTGAAATACTGTGATGACGTAGTATCACTCTCCGCTGGTATCCCGGCAGTCAATCAGTTGACCACGTGTATTAACGCAGATGACCGGAAACACAGCCTTGTACATAGCTCTGATGCAAGTAAACCTGCGGCAAAGAGAGCAGCAAAGTGATTAGTGCGAAGAAAGCTGTTTTCGCCGCTGATGCTAAGTGAGGGTAGACGGGGAACAAATGCTCCTTTTTTAGCCGGAAGCAGACCACGTGGTGCAGGTCAGAGGACCCAGGTGAAATGCTGTGATGACGTAGTATCGCTCTCCGCTGGTATCCCGGCAGTCAATCAGTTGACCACGTGTGGTAACGCAGATGACCGGAAACACAGCCTTGTAATAGTTCTGATGCAAGTAAACCTGCGGCAAGGAGCGCAGCAAAGTGATTAGTGCGATGAAAGTTGTTTTCGCAGCTGCTGCTAGGTGAGGGTAGATGGGGAATAGATGCTCCTTTTTTAGCCGGCAGTGGACCACGTGGTGCAGGTCAGAATGGCCAGGTGAAATGCTGTGATGACGTTGTATCGCTCTCCGCTGGTATCCCGGCAGTCAATCAGTTGACCACGTGTGGTAACGCATATGACCGGAAACACAGCCTTGTACATAGCTCTGATGCAAGTAAACCTGCGGAAAAGAGCGCCGCAAAGTGATTAGTACGAAGAAAGCTGTTTTCGCCGCTGCTGCTAAGTGAGGGTAGACGGGGAACAGATGCTCCTTTTCTTGCTGGCAGCAGATCACTTGGGGCAGGTCACAGGGTGCAGTAGATATGCTGTAGTGACGTGGTATCACTCTCCGCTGGAATCCCGGCAGTCAGTAAGTTGCCTACGTGTGGTAACGCAGATGACAGGAAGCACAGCCTTGTACGTAGCTCCGATGCAAGTAAACCTGCGGCAAAGAACGACGCAAAGTGATTAGTGGGATGAAAGCAGTTTTCGCCGCTGCTGCTAAGTGAGAGTAGACGGGAAACAGATGCTCCTTTTCTAGCCGGCATTAGACCACGTGGTGCAGGTCAGAGGGGCCAGGTGAAATGCTGTAATGACGTCGTATCGCTCTCCGCTGGAATACCGGCAGTCAATCAGTTGCCCAAGTGCGGTAACGCAGATGACCGGAAGCTCAGCCTGGTACGTAGCTCTGATGCAAGTAAACCTGCGGCAAAGAGCGCAGGAAAGTGATTAGTGCGATGAAAGTTTTTCTCCCAGCTGCTGCTAAGTAAGGGTAGACGGGGAACAGATGCTCCTTTTTTAGCCGACAGCAGACCACGTGGTGCAGGTCAGAGGGGCCAGGTGAAATGCTGTGATGACCTAGTATCACTCTCCGCTGGTATCCCGGCAGTCAGTCAGTTGGTAACGTGTGGTAACGCAGATGACCGAAAGCTCAGCCTGGTACGTAGCTCCGATGCAAGTAAACCTGCGGCAAAGAGCGCAGCAAAGTGATTAGTGCGAAGAAAGCAGTTTTCGCCGCTGCTGCTAAGTGAGAGTAGACGGGGAACAGATGCTCCTTTTCTAGCCGGCATTAGACCACGTGGTTCAGGTCAGAGGGGACAAGTCAATTGCTGTAATGATGTGGTATCGCTCTCCGCTGGAATCCCGGCAGTCAGTCATTTGCCTACGTGTGGTAACGCAGATGACAGGAAGCACAGCTTTGTACGTAGATCTGATGCAAGTAAACCTGCGGCAAAGAACGACGCAAAGTGATTAGTGCGATGAAAGCTGTTTTCGCCGCTGCTGCTAAGTGAGAGTAGACGGGTAACAGATGCTCCTTTTCTAGCAGGCATTAGACCACATGGTGCAGGTCAGAGAGGCCAGGTAAAATGCTGTAATGACATGGTATCGCTCTCCTCTGGAATCCCGGCAGTCAGTCAGGTGCCCACGTGTGGTAACGCAGATGACAGGAAGCACAGCCTTGTACGTAGCCCTGATGCAAGTAAACCTGCGGCAAAGAACGACGCAAAGTGATTAGTGCGATGAAAGATGTTTTCGCCGCTGCTGCTAAGTGAGAGTAGACTGGGAACAGATGCTCCTTTTCTAGCCGGCATTAGACTACGTGGTGCAGGTCAGAGGCGCCAGGTGAAATGCTGTAATGACGTGGTATCGCTCTCCGCTGGAATACCGGCAGTCAATCTGTCGCCCACCTGTGGTAACGCAGATGACCGGAAGCTCAGCCTGGTACGTAGCTCTGATGCAAGTAAACCTGCGGCAAAGAGCGCAGGAAAGTGATTAGTGCGATGAAAGTTGTTCTCGCAGCTGCTGCTAAGTAAGGGTAGACGGGGAACAGATGCTCCTTTTTTAGCCGACAGCAGACCACGTGGTGCAGGTCAGAGGGGCCAGGTGAAATGCTGTGATGACGTAGTATCGCTCTCCACTGGTATCCAGGCAGTCAATCAGTTGGTAACGTGTGGTAACGCGGATAACCGGAAACACAGCCTTGTACGTAACTCTGATGCAAGTAAACCTGCGGCAAAGAGCGCAGAAAAGTGATTAGTGCGAAGAAAGCTGTCTTCGCAGCTGCTGCTAAGTGAGAGTAGACGGGGAAGAGATGCTCTTTTTTTAGCCGGCAGTAGACCACGTGGTGCAGGTTTGAGGGGGCCAGGTGAAATGCTGTGATGATGTGGTATCGCTCGCCACTGGAATACCGGCAGTCAATCAGTTGGCCACGTGTGGTAACGCAGATGACGGGAAGCTCAGCCTGGTACATAGCTCCGATGCTAGTAAACCTGCGGCAAAGAGCGCAGCAAAGAGATTAGTGCGATGAAAGTTGTTTTCGCAGCTGCTGCTAAGTGAGGCTAGACAGGGAACAGATGCGCCTTTTTTAGCCGGCAGCAGACCACGTGGTGCAGGTCAGAGGGGCCAGGTGAAATACTGTGATGACGTTGTATCGCTCTCCGCTGGTATCCCGGCAGTCAATCAGTTGGCCACGTGTGGTAACGCAGATGACCGGAAAGACAGCCTTGTACATAGCTCTGATGCAAGTAAACCTGCGGCAAAGAGCGCAGCAAAGTGATTAGTGCGAAGAAAGCTGTTTTCGCCGCTGATGCTAAGTGAGGGTAGACGGGGAACAGATGCTCCTTTTTTAGCCGGCAGCAGACCACGTGGTGCAGGTCAGAGGGGCCAGGTGAAATACTGTGATGACGTAGTATCGCTCTCCGCTGGTATCCCGGCAGTCGATCAGTTGGCCACGTGTGGTAACGCAGATGACCGGAAACACAGCCTTGTACATAGCTCTGATGCAAGTAAACCTGCGGCAAAGAGCGCAGCAAAGTGATTAGTGCGAAGAAAGCTGTTTTCGCCGCTGATGCTAAGTGAGGGTAGACGGGGAACAGATGCTCCTTTTTTAGCCGGCAGCAGACCACGTGGTGCATGTCAGAGGGGCCAGGTGAAATACTGTGATGACGTCGTATCACTCTCCGCTGGTATCCCGGCAGTCAATCAGTTGACCACGTGTATTAACGCAGATAACCGGAAACACAGCCTTGTACATAGCTCTGATGCAAGTAAACCTGCGGCAAAGAGCGCAGCAAAGTGATTAGTGATTAGATTTGGAGCCTGCACGCTTGCCGACATGCGCCTCACGCTGCTGTTGCACATGCAGGTCTTTTTTACGCTCGGAACCTCGGCTGTGCTCGGCCCGACTGGACAGGCGATGTCCCCTTGCCTCATCGAGCCTTTTTCATCGGCCGCAAGCGGTTGGAAGCTGACCGCCGTGTCGACCACCGTCGACAAGAGGGGATCGCCGGTTATCAACGTTTCCAAGCTTCACTCGGACACTGATTCCATTGACTGCGACCCACCAATCTTCTTCGAGCATCAGGAGCCACGTGACTACATCCAAGCCTACTTAAACCCGCTGCGCTTTGGCTACGTTGGATTTGGACCCGGCACGCTTGCCGACATGCGCCTCACGCTGCTGTTGCACATGCAGGTTTGTTACCGCTATTCTATTGTGATACGAGAACCTCTGTATGCATTGCCGGCTCCACCCACGCCAAGTGCTTCTGTTGGTCGTAGTAGACGAGTACGCAAACTTGTATGTTGCAGGCAGTTTCGCCTGATTGTGAATGGGGTGTTGTACCTGGTGATTCTACTGCTACTTTCCGGAGATATTGAGCTCAATCCTGGCCCTCTTAGTGAATGTCAAGTGGAACTGCTTAAGAGTTTACAAAGCGGTCAGGCAGCTATTATGGCTAAGTTAGATAACATCGACGCGAGGATCGCTAAGCATGAAGCCATCATAGGGGATATAAGCAGTAAACTTGACAAAGCTGGAGGACAGATTGACGCTCTCGACAAAGTGGTTATTGAACAGGCTAATGTTATTGAACACTTAACGCGAGAGGTAAAGGATCTGCATAGCAAGAATACCGATCTTGAAAATCAAAGTCGGAGGCAAAACCTTGTCTTCTATGGCGTTAAGGACAGCAACCAATCAGAAACATGGGAAGAATCTGAGAACCTAATCAAAAGCATCTGTCAGTCAAAGCTAGGAATCGAATTGAAAACTGTACAAAAGGTGCACCGTGTCGGGCGTTTCAGTGATAAGACTGCACGACCTATAATAGTGAATTTTGCTTCCTATAAAGAGAAACAAGAAGTCATGAGTTGCGCGAAAAAGTTTAAGGGTTCTGAGTATAGCGTGGATCAAGATTATTCAACAGAGACACGTAATGTTCGGAAGCGACTGTGGGAATACGCAAAAATTCAGGAGGCCGACAAAAGCAAGATAAAACTAAAGTACGACAAACTTATTCTGAACGGAAAGGCTTTTATATGGGACAAAGAAAAGCAGGTGGTTGTTCCCGCCATGAAACGATGACGCCCCATTCATCCAAGGAAAAGCCTCCAACGAGATTTAGTTGCCGTAATCGTTAACTGCAGAAGCATTGTAAATAAAGTCGATGAGTTTGCTAGTCTTCTAGAGTCTGTAAAGGCAGACATAGTATTTGGTACTGAATCATGGTTAGATGCATCAATCAGGGATAGCGAGGTGTTTCCTAAAGAATTCATTGCTTACCGCAAAGACAGATCCCGGTTTGACGGGGGCGTCTTTCTGTTGGTGCATTCCTCTTTAAGATCATCATTACTAGATGTCGATTACAATGACGTTGAATCAATATGGTGTACACTTACGCTGCACGACAACTCGTCATACGCTGTTGGATCATTTTATCGCCCTCCCGGTTCTGATCTGAGCACTTTGCAATCACTTTATGAAATTATTTCCGAGGTTTCCCAAAAACCGATATTGCTCGGGTGTGATTTTAATCTGCCGGATCTGCACTGGGGTGATGGCATGTGTGCAACCACAACAGGTTGTGGAATCGATATAGAAATGAAGAGCATCATAGATACTTTTCGCTTAGTACAGTACGTTCATGAACCAACTAGGGATAAAAATGTTTTAGACCTTTTCTTTTCCAACTCTCCGGATCAAGTTAATGCTGTTCATGTTATTCCAGGCATTAGTGATCATCAGGCGGTCATTGCATGCATAAAAGCATCGCATAGTAGACAAAAGAAATGTGAGTCAAGGCGAGTCTTTTTTTACGATAAAGGTGACTATGCTAGAATGTCCGAAAAATTACAAAATCACTTGCCCGTTTTTGAGTGCTTTTATGATGAGTGCGATATTCATGAATTATGGCGTTTATTTGAGCAAACATTTTATGAACTGAGGGATGCACACGTGCCAAGTATAGATTCAGCTAGACTGAAGAAACGCAGAAAGCCGTGGGTGACTGCCAGTTTGATAAAAATGATAAGGAAAAGAAGGCGTGCGTACCTCAAGTTTAAGAGAACAAAACGTGAAGATGACTTCAGCAGATTACTTGTACTAACGCGTGAGCACAAAGAAAAACTAAAAACTGCGAAAGAGGAGTACTTTAAAACGCTGGACGTTAAAATGAAGAAAAACCCTAAACTTTTTTGGCACTACTTAAGGGAGTGGGGAACAGATTCATCTGGTGTAGGTGAAATCGTTTATAATCAACAGGTCATCTCAGGTGACTTAGAGAAGGCAACGTGTTTTAATAATCACTTCAAGTCTGTTTTCTCCCCTAACCATATCAACAGTCACCAACATTACACAAGTTATGCGCCAGCAATGCCGCCAGTCGAAATAAGTGTAAGAGGGATTCTAGCGCTCCTAGAGGATGTAGATGAATCAAAGGCCTGTGGTCCCGACGGCATATCACCCCGGTTGCTAAAGAACTGTGCTTATCCTATCTCACAGTATCTATGCCTTATTTATAAAAAATCTTTGGATACAGGTCTTTTACCACACGACTGGAAGATAGCTCATGTGGTCCCGATTCACAAAGGCTGATCAAGAAAAGATGTATCAAATTGCAGGCCTATTTCTCTAACATCAGTTTCATGCAAAATTTTTGAGCACATCTTATACACAGAAATAATGAACCACCTGGTAAAGAATGATTTGCTGACGAAGGAACAACATGGGTTCCGGAAAGGTTTATCATGTACTACTCAACTTGTTGAATTTTATCACGAACTTGTATCTGAAGTTGACCGCGGGGGCCAAACAGACTGCATATTTCTGGATTTCCGGAAAGCGTTTGACACTGTGTCACACCCACTCCTTCTCTATAACTAAAAATGTTGAATCTGGACACAGCTGTTATAGTATGGATTCAAAATTATTTGCTCGGCCGCCGCCAACGTGTAATCCTTAATGATGTATGTTCAGATTACGTTGATGTGACATCAGGGGTCCCACAGGGGTCGGTCCTGGGGCCACTCCTGTTCTTAATCTATATAAATGATATTTCACTCGGTATCTCCTCAAGTATACGTCTGTTTGCAGATGACTGCGTTTTGTACAGGAAAATTAACAATGCCAATGACGTCGTTTAACTCCAAACTGACTTAACACTTATCCACGATTGGTGTCTCAAATGGAAAATGTCTTTGAATACGGAGAAATGCGCTCATCTTTGTTTTTCACGAAAAAAAATCAAAGTCCAAGCTCAGTATCGCATAAGTAATGAATTGATCACAGAGAAATGTACTTACAGATACTTGGGTGTTATACTAACGGATGACTGTTCCTGGAATGCTCACGTGGATCATGTGGTTACCAAAGCCGGTAGGGCACTAAATTTCATACAGCGGAGTTTAAGGTCTTCGCAGCCAAACCTCAAGAAAACTGCTTTTCTCTCTTGTGTTCTTCCTATCATTGAATATGCCTGTATTGTATGGGACCCTGCACATCGGGTGTTAATTGAAAAACTTGAAAAAATTCATAACAGAGCAGCAAGGTTCGTCTTGGGCAGGTACGGGCGAAGGGATAGTTGTACAGCAATGAAAAAAGAATTGCAATGGGAACCACTCGCTTCCCGTAGAAGAAAATTGAGGCTAAAATTGCTGTACTTAATAGTTCACGGAAAAACGGGGATTGATTTTGAAAATTACTTAAAACAGCCCTTTTACGTTTCTCAACGACATGACCATTCCCGTAAAATTAGAGAGTACCGTACCAGGACGAACTTGTTTGCAAATTCATTTTTTGTTAAAACAGTGCAACAGTGGAACCGGCTTTCCGAGGAGCAAGTGTACTCTGCAAGTGAAGATGTATTTTTTGCCAATCTGTAACCCCCCTGCTATAACGCCTTCGGGCAAATGCGGGGTAACTCTTGAATAAAGAATAAAGAATAAAGAAAGCTGTTTTCGCCGGTGATGCTAAGTGAGGGTAGATGGGGAACAGATGCTCTTTTTCTAGCTGGCGGCAGACCACGTGGGGCAGGTCACAGGGGCCAGTTGATATTCTGTAATGACGTTGTATTACACTCCGCCGAAATCCCGGCAGTCAGTCAGGTGCCCACGTGTGGTAACGCAGATGACAGGAAGCACAGCCGTGTACGTAGCTCTGATGCAAGTAAACCTGCGGCAAAAAACGACGCAAAGTGATTAGTGCGATGAAAGATGTTTTCGCCGCTGCTGCTAAGTGAGAGTAGACGGGGAACAGATGCTCCTTTTTTAGCCGGCATTAGACCACGTGGTGCAGGTCAGAGGGGCCAGGTGAAATGCTGTAATGACGTGGTATCGCTCTCCGCTGGAATACCGGCAGTCAATCAGTTGCCCACGTGTGGTAACGCAGATGACCGGAAGCTCAGCCTGGTACGTAGCTCTGATGCAAGTAAACCTGCGGCAAAGAGCGCAGGAAAGTCATTAGTGCGATGAAAGTTGTTTTCGCCGCTGCTGCTAAGTGAGAGTAGACGGGGAAGAGATGCTCTTTTTTTAGCCGGCAGTAGACCACGTGGTGCAGGTTTGAGGGGGCCAGGTGAAATGCTGTGATGATGTGGTATCGCTCTCCACTGGAATACCGGCAGTCAATCAGTTGGCCACGTGTGGTAACGCTGATGACCGGAAGCTCAGCCTGGTACGTAGCTCCGATGCAAGTAAACCTGCGGCAAAGAGCGCAGCAAAGAGATTAGTGCGATGAAAGTTGTTTTCGCAGCTGCTGCTAAGTGAGGCTAGACAGGGAACAGATGCGCCTTTTTTAGCCGGCAGCAGACCACGTGGTGCAGGTCAGAGGGGCCAGGAGAAATACTGTGATGACGTACTATCACTCTCCGCTGGTATCCCGGCAATCAATCAGTTGGCCACGTGTGGTAACGCAGATAACCGGAAACACAGCCTTGTACATAGCTCTGATGCAAGTAAACCTGCGGCAAAGAGCGCAGCAAAGTGATTAGTGCGAAGAAAGCTGTTTTCGCCGCTGATGCCAAGTGAGGGTAGACGCGGAACAGATGCTCCTTTTTCAGCCGGCAGCAGACCACGTGGTGCAGGTCAGAGGGGCCAGGTGAAATACTGTGATGACGTAGTATCGCTCTCCGCTGGTATGCCGGCCGTCAATCAGTTGGCCACGCGTGGTAACGCAGATGACCGTCAACACAGCCTTGTACATAGCTCTGATGCAAGTAAACCTGCGGCAAAGAGCGCAGCAAAGTGATTAGTGCGAAGAAAGCTGTTTTCGCCGCTGATGCTAAGTGAGGGTAGACGGGGAACAGATGCTCCTTTTCTAGCCGGCAGCAGACCACGTGGTGCAGGTCAGAGGGGCCAGGTGAAATACTGTGATGACGTAGTATCACTCTCCGCTGGTATCCCGGCAGTCAATCAGTTGACCACGTGTGGTAACGCATATGACCGGAAACACAGCCTTGTACATAGCTCTGATGCAAGTAAACCTGCGGCAAAGAGCGCAGCAAAGTGATTAGTGCGAAGAAAGCTGTTTTCGCCGCTGATGCTAAGTGAGGGTAGACGGGGAACAGATGCTCCTTTTCTAGCCGGCAGCAGACCACGTGGTGCAGGTCAGAGGGGCCAGGTGAAATACTGTGATGACGTAGTATCACTCTCCGCTGGTATCCCGGCAGTCAATCAGTTGACCACGTGTATTAACGCAGATGACCGGAAACACAGCCTTGTACATAGCTCTGATGCAAGTAAACCTGCGGCAAAGAGAGCAGCAAAGTGATTAGTGCGAAGAAAGCTGTTTTCGCCGCTGATGCCAAGTGAGGGTAGACGCGGAACAGATGCTCCTTTTTCAGCCGGCAGCAGACCACGTGGTGCAGGTCAGAGGACCCAGGTGAAATACTGTGATGACGTAGTATCGCTCTCCGCTGGTATGCCGGCCGTCAATCAGTTGGCCGCGCGTGGTAACGCAGATGACCGTCAACACAGCCTTGTACATAGCTCTGATGCAAGTAAACCTGCGGCAAAGAGCGCAGCAAAGTGATTAGTGCGAAGAAAGCTGTTTTCGCCGCTGATGCTAAGTGAGGGTAGACGGGGAACAGATGCTCCTTTTCTAGCCGGCAGCAGACCACGTGGTGCAGGTCAGAGGGGCCAGGTGAAATACTGTGATGACGTAGTATCACTCTCCGCTGGTATCCCGGCAGTCAATCAGTTGACCACGTGTATTAACGCAGATGACCGGAAACACAGCCTTGTACATAGCTCTGATGCAAGTAAACCTGCGGCAAAGAGCGCAGCAAAGTGATTAGTGCGAAGAAAGCTGTTTTCGCCGCTGATGCTAAGTGAGGGTAGACGGGGAACAGATGCTCCTTTTCTAGCCGGCAGCAGACCACGTGGTGCAGGTCAGAGGGGCCAGGTGAAATACTGTGATGACGTAGTATCACTCTCCGCTGGTATCCCGGCAGTCAATCAGTTGACCACGTGTGGTAACGCAGATGACCGGAAACACAGCCTTGTAATAGTTCTGATGCAAGTAAACCTGCGGCAAGGAGCGCAGCAAAGTGATTAGTGCGATGAAAGTTGTTTTCGCAGCTGCTGCTAGGTGAGGGTAGATGGGGAATAGATGCTCCTTTTTTAGCCGGCAGTAGACCACGTGGTGCAGGTCAGAAAGGCCAGGTGAAATGCTGTGATGACGTTGTATCGCTCTCCGCTGGTATCCCGGCAGTCAATCAGTTGACCACGTGTGGTAACGCATATGACCGGAAACACAGCCTTGTACATAGCTCTAATGCAAGTAAACCTGCGGAAAAGAGCGCCGCAAAGTGATTAGTACGAAGAAAGCTGTTTTCGCCGCTGCTGCTAAGTGAGGGTAGACGGGGAACAGATGCTCCTTTTCTTGCTGGCAGCAGATCACTTGGGGCAGGTCACAGGGTGCAGTAGATATGCTGTAGTGACGTGGTATCACTCTCCGCTGGAATCCCGGCAGTCAGTAAGTTGCCTACGTGTGGTAACGCAGATGACAGGAAGCACAGCCTTGTACGTAGCTCCGATGCAAGTAAACCTGCGGCAAAGAACGACGCAAAGTGATTAGTGCGATGAAAGCAGTTTTCGCCGCTGCTGCTAAGTGAGAGTAGACGGGGAACAGATGCTCCTTTTCTAGCCGGCATTAGACCACGTGGTGCAGGTCAGAGGGGCCAGGTGAAATGCTGTAATGACGTGGTATCGCTCTCCGCTGGAATACCGGCAGTCAATCAGTTGCCCAAGTGCGGTAACGCAGATGACCGGAAGCTCAGCCTGGTACGTAGCTCTGATGCAAGTAAACCTGCGGCAAAGAGCGCACGAAAGTGATTAGTGCGATGAAAGTTTTTCTCCCAGCTGCTGCTAAGTAAGGGTAGACGGGGAACAGATGCTCCTTTTTTAGCCGACAGCAGACCACGTGGTGCAGGTCAGAGGGGCCAGGTGAAATGCTGTGATGACCTAGTATCACTCTCCGCTGGTATCCCGGCAGTCAGTCAGTTGGTAACGTGTGGTAACGCAGATGACCGGAAATACAGCCTTGTACGTAACTCTGATGCAAGTAAACCTGCGGCAAAGAGCGCAGAAAAGTGATTAGTGCGAAGAAAGCTGTTTTCGCCGCTGCTGCTAAGTGAGAGTAGACGGGGAAGACATGCTCCTTTTTTAGCCGGCAGTAGACCACGTGGTACAGGTATGAGGGGGCCAGGTGAAATGCTATTATGATGTGGTATCGCTCTGCACTGGAATACCGGCAGTCAATCAGATGGCCACGTGTGGTAACGCAGATGACCGGAAGCTCAGCCTGGTACGTAGCTCCGATGCAAGTAAACCTGCGGCAAAGAGCGCAGCAAAGAGATTATTGCGATGAAAGTTGTTTTCGCAGCTGCTGCTAAGTGAGGCTAGACAGGGAACAGATGCGCCTTTTTTAGCCGGCAGCAGACCACGTGGTGCAGGTCAGAGGGGCCAGGTGAAATACTGTGATGACATTGTATCGCTCTCCGCTGGTATCCCGGCAGTCAATCAGTTGGCCACGTGTGGTTACGCAGATGACCGGAAACACAGCCTTGTACATAGCTCTGATGCAAGTAAACCTGCGGCAAAGAGCGCAGCAAAGTGATTAGTGCGAAGAAAGCTGTTTTCGCCGCTGATGCTAAGTGAGGGTAGACCGAGAACAGATGCTCCTTTTCTAGCCGGCAGCAGACAACGTGGTGCAGGTCAGAGGGGCCGGGTGAAATACTGTGATGACGTAGTATCACTCTCCGCTGGAATCCCGGCAGTCAATCAGTTGACCGCGTGTATTAACGCAGATGACCGGAAACACAGCCTTGTACATAGCTCTGATGCAAGTAAACCTGCGGCAAAGAGCGCAGCAAAGTGATTAGTGCGAAGAAAGCTGTTTTCGCCGCTGATGTTAAGTGAGGGTAGACGGGGAACAAATGCTCCTTTTTTAGCCGGAAGCAGACCACGTGGTGCAGGTCAGAGGAACCAAGTGAAATGCTGTGATGACGTAGTATCGCTCTCCGCTGGTATCCCGGCAGTCAATCAGTTGACCACGTGTGGTAACGCAGATGACCGGAAACACAGCCTTGTAATAGTTCTTATGCAAGTAAACCTGTGGCAAGGAGCGCAGCAAAGTGATTAGTGCGATGAAAGTTGTTTTCGCAGCTGCTGCTAGGTGAGGGTAGATGGGGAACAGATGCTCCTTTTTTAGCCCGCAGTAGACCACGTGGTGCAGGTCAGAAAGGCCAGGTGAAATGCTGTGATGACGTTGTATCGCTCTCCGCTGTGATGACGTAGTATCGCTCTCCGCTGGTATCCCGGCAGTCAATCACTTGACCACGTGTGGTAACGCAGATGACCGGAAACACAGCCTTGTACATAGCTCTGATGCAAGTAAACCTGCGGCAAAGAGCGCAGCAAAGTGATTAGTGCGAAGAAAGCTGTTTTCGCCGCTGATGCTAATTGAGGGTAGACGGGGAACAAATGCTCCTTTTTTAGCCGGAAGCAGACCACGTGGTGCAGGTCAGAGGGGCCAGGTGAAATGCTGTGATGACGTAGTATCGCTCTCCGCTGAAATACCGGCAGTCAATCAGTTGCCCAAGTGTGGTAACGCGGATGACCGGAAGCTCAGCCTGGTACGTAGCTCTGATGCAAGGAAACCTGCGGCAAAGAGCGCAGGAAAGTGATTAGTGCGATGAAAGTTGTTCTCGCAGCTGCTGCTAAGTAAGGGTAGACGGGGAACAGATGCTCCTTTTTTGCCGACAGCATACCACGTGGTGCAGGTCAGAGGGGCCAGGTGAAATGCTGTGATGACGTAGTATCGCTCTCCGCTGGTATCCCGACAGTCAATCAGTTGGTAACGTGTGGTAACGCAGATGACCGGAAATACAGCCTTGTACGTTACTCTGATGCAAGTAAACCTGCGGCAAAGAGCGCATAAAAGTGATTAGCGCGAAGAAAGCTGTTTTCGCCGCTGCTGCTAAGTGAGAGTAGACGGGGAAGACATGCTCCATTTTTAGCCGGCAGTAGACCACGTAGTGCAGGTTTGAGGGGGCCAGCTGAAATGCTGTGATGATGTGGTATCGTTCTCCACTGGAATACCGGCAGTCAATCAGATGGCCACGTGTGGTAAAGCAGATGACCGGAAGCTCTGCCTGGTACGTAGCTCCGATGCAAGTAAACCTGCGGCAAAGAGCGCAGCAAAGAGATTAGTGCGATGAAAGTTGTTTTCGCAGCTGCTGCTAAGTGAGGCTAGACAGGGAACAGATGCGCCTTTTTTAGCCGGCAGCAGACCACGTGGTGCAGGTCAGAGGGGCCAGGTGAAATACTGTGATGACGTTGTATCGCTCTCCGCTGGTATCCCGGCAGTCAATCAGTTGGCCACGTGTGGTAGCGCAGATGACCGGAAACACAGCCTTGTACATAGCTCTGATGCAAGTAAACCTGCGGCAAAGAGCGCAGCAAAGTGATTAGTGCGAAGAAAGCTGTTTTCGCCGCTGATGCTAAGTGAGGGTAGACGGGGAACAGATGCTCCTTTTTTAGCCGGCAGCAGACCACGTGGTGCAGGTCAGAGGGGCCAGGTGAAATACTGTGATGACGTAATATCACTCTCCGCTGGTATCCCGGCAGTCAATCAGTTGGCCACGTGTGGTAACGCAGATGACCGGAAACACAGCCTTGTACATAGCTCTGAAGCAAGTAAACCTGAGGCAAAGAGCGCAGCAAAGTGATTAGTGCGAAGAAAGCTGTTTTCGCCGCTGATGCTAAGTGAGGGTAGACGGGGAACAGATGCTCCTTTTTTAGCCGGCAGCAGACCACGTAGTGCAGGTCAGAGGGGCCAGGTGAAATGCTGTGATGACGTAGTATCGCTCTCCGCTGGTATCCCGGCAGTCAATCAGTTGACCACGTGTGGTAACGCAGATGACCGGAAACACAGCCTTGTACATAGTTCTGATGCAAGTAAACCTGTGGCAAGGAGCGCAGCAAAGTGATTAGTGCGATGAAAGTTGTTTTCGCAGCTGCTGCTAAGTGAGGGTAGATGGGGAACAGATGCTCCTTTTTTAGCCGGCAGTAGACCACGTGGTGCAGGTCAGAGGAGCCAGGTGAAATGCTGTGATGACGTTGTATCGCTCTCCGCTGGTATCCCGGCAGTCAATCAGTTGACCACGTGTGGTAACGCATATGACCGGAAACACAGCCTTGTACATAGCTCTGATGCAAGTAAACCTGCGGAAAAGAGCGCCGCAAAGTGATTAGTACGAAGAAAGCTGTTTTCGCCGCTGCTGCTAAGTGAGGGTAGACGGGGAACAGATGTTCCTTTTCTTGCTGGCAGCAGATCACGTGGGGCAGGTCACAGGGTGCAGTAGATATGCTGTAATGACGTGTTATCGCTCTCCGCTGGAATCCCGGCAGACAATCAGTTGCTCACGTGTGGTAACGCAGATGACCGGAAGCTCAGCCTGGTACGTAGCTCCGATGCAAGTAAACCTGCGGCAAAGAGCGCAGCAAAGTGATTAGTGCGATGAAAGCTGTTTTCGCCGCTGCTGCTAAGTGAGAGAAGACGGGGAACAGATGCTCCTTTTCTAGCCGGCATTAGACCACGTGGTGCAGGTCATAGGGGACAAGTCAATTGCTGTAATGATGTGGTATCGCTCTCCGCTGGAATCCCGGCAGTCAGTCAGTTGCCTACGTGTGGTAACGCAGATGACCGGAAGCACAGCCTTGTACGTAGGTAGCCCTGATGCTAGTAAACCTACGGCAAAGAACGACGCAAAGTGATTAGTGCGATGAAAACTGTTTTCGCCGCTGCTTCTAAGTGAGGGTAGATGGGGAACAGATGCTCTTTTTCTAGCTGGCGGCAGACCACGTGGGGCAGGTCACAGGGGCCAGTTGATATTCTGTAATGACGTTGTATTACTCTCCGCCGGAATCCCGGCAGTCAGTCAGGTGCCCACGTGTGGTAACGCAGATGACAGGAAGCACAGCCTTGTACGTAGCTCTGGTGCAAGTAAACCTGCGGCAAAGAACGACGCAAAGTGATTAGTGCGATGAAAGATGTTTTCGCCGCTGCTGCTAAGTGAGAGTAGACGGGGAACAGATGCTCCTTTTCTAGCCGGCATTAGACCACGTGGTGCAGGTGAGAGGGGCAAGGTGAAATGCTGTAATGACGTGGTATCGCTCTCCGCTGGAATACCGGCAGTCAATCAGTTGCCGACGTGTGGTAACGCAGATGACCGGAAGCTCAGCCTGGTACGTAGCTCCGATGCAAGTAAACCTGCGGCAAAGAGCGCAGCAAAGAGATTAGTTCGATGAAAGTTGTTTTCTCAGCTGCTGCTAAGTGAGGGTAGACGGGGAACAGATGCGCCTTTTTTAGCCGGCAGCAGACCACGTGGTGCAGGTGAGAGGGGCCAGGTGAAATACTGTGATGACGTTGTATCGCTCTCCGCTGGTATCCCGGCAGTCAATCAGTTGACCACGTGTGGTAACGCAGATGACCGGAAACACAGCCTTGTACATAGCTCTGATGCAAGTAAACCTGCGGCAAAGAGCGCTGCAAAGTGATTAGTGCGAAGAAAGCTGTTTTCGCCGCTGATGCTAAGTGAGGGTAGACGGGGAACAAATGCTCCTTTTTTAGCCGGAAGCAGACCACGTGGTGCAGGTCAGAGGGGCCAGGTGAAATGCTGTGATGACGTTGTATCGCTCTCCGCTGGTATCCCGGCAGTCAATCAGTTGACCACGTGTGGTAACGCAGATGACCGGAAACACAGCCTTGTACATAGTTCTGATGCAAGTAAACCTGCGGCAAGGAGCGCAGCAAAGTAATTAGTGCGATGAAAGTTGTTTTCGCAGCTGCTGCTAAGTGAGGGTAAATGGGGAACAGATGCTCCTTTTTTAGCCGGCAGTAGACCACGTGGTGCAGGTCAGAGGGGCCAGGTGAAATGCTGTGATGACGTAGTATCGCTCTCCGCTGGTATCCCGACAGTCAATCAGTTGGTAACATGTGGTAATGCAGATGACCGGAAATACAGCCTTGTACGTAACTCTGATGCAAGTAAACCTGCGGCAAAGAGCGCAGAAAAGTGATTAGTGCGAAGAAAGCTGTTTTCGCCGCTGCTGCTAAGTGAGAGTAGACGGGGAAGACATGCTCCTTTTTTAGCCGGCTATAGACCACGTAGTGAAGGTTTGAGGGGGCCAGTTGAAATGCTGTGATGATGTGGTATCGCTCTCCACTGGAATACCGGCAGTCAATCAGATGGCCACGTGTGGTAACGCAGATGACCGGAAGCTCAGCCTGGTACGTAGCTCCGATGCAAGTAAACCTGCGGCAAAGAGCGCAGCAAAGAGATTAATGCGAAGAAAGCTGTTTTCGCCGCTGATGCTAAGTGAGGGTAGACGGGGAACAGATGCTCCTTTTTTAGCCGGCAGCAGACCACGTGGTGACGGTTAGAGGGGCCAGGTGAAATACTGTGATGACGTAGTATTACTCTCCGCTGGTATCCCGGCAGTCAATCAGTTGACCACGTGGATTAACGCAGATGACCGGAAACACAGCCTTGTACATAGCTCCGATGCAAGTAAACCTGCGGCAAAGAGCGCAGCAAAGTGATTAGTGCGAAGAAAGCTGATTTCGCCGCTGATGCTAAGTGAGGGTAGACGGGGAACAAATGCTCCTTTTTTAGCCGGAAGCAGACCACGTGGTGCAGGTCAGAGGGGCCAGGTGAAATGCTGTGATGACGTAGTATCGCTCTCCGCTGGTATCGCGGCAGTCAATCAGTTGACCACGTGTGGTAACGCATATGACCAGAAACACAGCCTTGTACATAGTTCTGATGCAAGTAAACCTGCGGCAAGGAGCGCAGCAAAGTGATTAGTGCGATGAAAGTTGTTTTCGCAGCTGCTGCTAAGTGAGGGTAGATGGGGAACAGATGCTCCTTTTTTAGCCGGCAGTAGACCACGTGGTGCAGGTCAGAAGGGCCAGGTGAAATGCTGTGATGACGTTGTATCGCTCTACGCTGGTATCGCGGCAGTCAATCAGTTGACCACGTGTGGTAACGCATATGACCAGAAACACAGCCTTGTACATAGCTCTGATGCAAGTAAACCTGCGGAAAAGCGCCGCAAAGTGATTAGTACGAAGAAAGCTGTTTTCGCCGCTGCTGCTAAGTGAGGGTAGACGGGGAACAGATGCTCCTTTTCTTGCTGGCAGCAGATCACGTGGGGCAGGTCACAGAGTGCAGTAGATATGCTGTAATGACGTGTTATCGCTCTCCGCTGGAATCCCGGCAGACAATCAGTTGCTCACGTGTGGTAATGCAGATGACCGGAAGCTCAGCCTGGTACGTAGCTCCGATGCAAGTAAACCTGCGGCAAAGAGCGCAGCAAAGTGATTAGTGCGATGAAAGCTGTTTTCGCCGCTGCTGCTAAGTGAGAGAAGACGGGGAACAGATGCTCCTTTTCTAGCCGGCAGCAGACCACGTGGTGCAGGTCAGAGGGGCCAGGTGAAATACTGTGATGACGTAGTATCACTCTCCGCTGGTATCCCGGCAGTCAATCAGTTGACCACGTGTATTAACGCAGATGACCGGAAACACAGCCTTGTACATAGCTCTGATGCAAGTAAACCTCCGGCAAAGAGCGCAGCAAAGTGATTAGTGCGAAGAAAGTTGTTTTCGCAGCTGCTGCTAAGTGAGGGTAGATGGGGAACAGATGCTCCTTTTTTAGCCGGCAGTAGACCACGTGGTGCAGGTCAGAGGGGCCAGGTGAAATGCTCTGATGACGTTGTATCGCTCTCCGCTGGTATCCCGGCAGTCAATCAGTTGACCACGTGTGGTAACGCATATGACCGGAAACACAGCCTTGTACATAGCTCTGATGCAAGTAAACCTGCGGCAAAGAGCGCAGCAAAGTGATTAGTGCGAAGAAAGCTGTTTTCGCCGCTGATGCTAAGTGAGGGTAGACGGGGAACAAATGCTTCTTTTTTAGCCGGAAGCAGACCACGTGGTGCAGGTCAGAGGGGCCAGGTGAAATGCTGTGATGACGTTGTATCGCTCTCCGCTGGTATCCCGGCAGTAAATCAGTTGACCACGTGTGGTAACGCAGATGACCGGAAACACAGCCTTGTACATAGTTCTGATGCAAGTAAACCTGCGGCAAGGAGCGCAGCAAAGTAATTAGTGCGATGAAAGTTGTTTTCGCAGCTGCTGCTAAGTGAGAGTAGACGGGGAACAGATGGTCCTTTTTTAGCCGGCAGTAGACCACGTGGTGCAGGTCAGAGGGGCCAGGTGAAATGCTGTGATGACGTTGTATCGCTCTCCGCTGGTATCCCGGCAGTCAATCAGTTGACCACATGTGGTAACGCTTATGACCGGAAACACAGCCTTGTACATAGCTCTGATGCAAGTAAACCTGCGGAAAAGAGCGCAGGAAAGTGATTAGTGCGATGAAAGTTGTTCTCGCAGCTGCTGCTAAGTGAGGGTAAATGGGGAACAGATGCTCCTTTTTTAGCCGACAGCAGACCACGTGGTGCAGGTCAGAGGGGCCAGGTGAAATGCTGTGATGACGTAGTATCGCTGTCCGCTGGTATCCCGACAGTCAATCAGTTGGTAACGTGTGGTAATGCAGATGACCGGAAATACAGCCTTGTACGTAACTCTGATGCAAGTAAACCTGCGGCAAAGAGCGCAGAAAAGTGATTAGTGCGAAGAAAGCTGTTTTCGCCGCTGCTGCTAAGTGAGTGTAGACGGGGAACAGATGTTCCTTTTTTAGCCGGCAGCAGACCACGTGGTGACGGTCAGAGGGGCCAGGTGAAATACTGTGATGACGTAGTATTACTCTCCGCTGGTATCCCGGCAGTCAATCAGTTGACCATGTGGATTAACGCAGATGACCGGAAACACAGCCTTGTACATAGCTCCGATGCAAGTAAACCTGCGGCAAAGAGCGCAGCAAAGTGATTAGTGCGAAGAAAGCTGTTTTCGCCGCTGATGCTAAGTGAGGGTATACGGGGAACAGATGCTCCTTTTTTAGCCGGCAGCAGACCACATGGTGCAGGTCAGAGGGGCCAGGTGAAATATTGTGATGACGTAGTATCACTCTCCGCTGGTATCCCGGCAGTCAATCAGTTGACCACGTGTATTAACGCAGATGACCGAAAACACAGCCTTGTACATAGCTCTGATGCAAGTACACCTCCGGCAAAGAGCGCAGCAAAGTGATTAGTGCGAAGAAAGTTGTTTTCGCAGCTGCTGCTAAGTGAGGGTATACGGGGAACAGATGCTCCTTTTTTAGCCGGCAGCAGACCACGTGGTGCAGGTCAGAGGGGCCAGGTGAAATACTGTGATGACGTAGTATCACTCTCCGCTGGTATCCCGGCATTCAATCAGTTGACCACGTGTATTAACGCAGATGACCGGAAACACAGCCTTGTACATAGCTCTGATGCAAGTAAACCTCCGGCAAAGAGCGCAGCAAAGTGATTAGTGCGAAGAAAGTTGTTTTCGCAGCTGCTGCTAAGTGAGGGTAGATGGGGAACAGATGCTCCTTTTTTAGCCGGCAGTAGACCACGTGGTGCAGGTCAGAGGGGCCAGGTGAAATGCTCTGATGACGTTGTATCGCTCTCCGCTGGTATCCCGGCAGTCAATCAGTTGACCACGTGTGGTAACGCATATGACCGGAAACACAGCCTTGTACATAGCTCTGATGCAAGTAAACCTGCGGAAAAGAGCGCCGCAAAGTGATTAGTACGAAGAAAGCTCTTTTCGCCGCTGCTGCTAAGTGAGGGTAGACGGGGAACAGATGCTCCTTTTCTTGCTGGCAGCAGATCACGTGGGGCAGATCACAGGGTGCAGTAGATATGCTGTAGTGACGTGGTATCGCTCTCCGCTGGAATCCCGGCAGTCAGTAAGTTGCCTACGTGTGGTAACGCAGATGACAGGAAACACAGCCTTGTACATAGCTCCGATGCAAGTAAACCTGCGGCAAAGAGCGCAGCAAAGTGATTAGTGGGATGAAAGCTGTTTTCGCCGCTGCTGCTAAGCGAGAGTAGACGGGGAACAGATGCTCCTTTTCTAGCCGGCATTAGACCACGTGGTGCAGGTCAGAGGGGCCAGGTGAAATGCTGTAATGACGTGGTATCGCTCTCCGCTGGAATACCGGCAGTCAATCAGTTGCCCAATTGCGGTAACGCAGATGACCGCAAGCTCAGCCTGGTACGTAGCTCTGATGCAAGTAAACCTGCGGCAAAGAGCGCAGGAAAGTGATTAGTGCGATGAAAGTTTTTCTCCCAGCTGCTGCTAAGTAAGGGTGGACGGGGAACAGATGCTCCTTTTTTAGCCGACAGCAGACCACGTGGTGCAGGCCAGAGGGGCCAGGTGAAATGCTGTGATGACCTAGTATCGCTCTCCGCTGGTATCCCGGCAGTCAGTCAGTTGGTAACGTGTGGTAACGCAGATGACCGGAAATACAGCCTTGTACGTAACTCTGATGCAAGTAAACCTGCGGCAAAGAGCGCAGAAAAGTGATTAGTGCGAAGAAAGCTGTTTTTGCCGCTGCTGCTAAGTGAGAGTAGACGGGGAAGACATGCTCCTTTTTTAGCCGGCAGTAGACCACGTGGTACAGGTTTGAGGGGGCCAGGTGAAATGCTGTTATGATGTGGTATCGCTCTGCACTGGAATACCGGCAGTCAATCAGATGGCCACGTGTGGTAACGCAGATGACCGGAAGCTCAGCCTGGTATGTAGCTCCGATGCAAGTAAACGTGCGGCAAAGAGCGCAGCAAAGAGATTATTGCGATGAAAGTTGTTTTCGCAGCTGCTGCTAAGTGAGGCTAGACAGGGAACAGATGCGCCTTTTCTAGCCGGCAGCAGACCACGTGGTGCAGGTCAGAGGGGCCAGGTGAAATGCTGTGATGACGTAGTATCGCTCTCCGCTGGTATCCCGGCAGTCAATCACTTGACCACGTGTGGTAACGCAGATGACCGGAAACACAGCCTTGTATATAGCTCTGATGCAAGTAAACCTGCGGCAAAGAGCGCAGCAAAGTGATTAGTGCGAAGAAAGCTGTTTTCGCCGCTGATGCTAATTGAGGGTAGACGGGGAACAAATGCTCCTTTTTTAGCCGGAAGCAGACCACGTGGTGCAGGTCAGAGGGGCCAGGTGAAATGCTGTGATGACGTAGTATCGCTCTCCGCTGGTATCCCGGCAGTCAATCACTTGACATCGTGTGGTAACGCATATGACCGGAAACACAGCCTTGTACATAGTTCTGATGCAATTAAACCTGCGGCAAGGAGCGCAGCAAAGTGATTAGTGCGATAAAAGTTGTTTTCGCAGTGGCTGCTAAGTGAGGGTAGATGGGGAACAGACGCTCCTTTTTTAGCCTGCAGTAGACCACGTGGTGCAGGTCAGAGGGGCCAGATGAAATGCTGTGATGACCTAGTATCGCTCTCCGCTGGTATCCCGGCAGTCAATCAGTTGGTAACGTGTGGTAACTAAGATGACCGGAAACACAGCCTTGTACGTAACTCTGATGCAAGTAAACTTGCGGCAAAGAGCGCAGAAAAGTGATTAGTGCGAAGAAAGCTGTTTTCGCCGCTGCTGCTAAGTGAGAGTAGACGGGGAAGACATGCTCCTTTTTTAGCCGGCAGTAGACCACGTGGTACAGGTTTGAGGGGGCCAGGTGAAATGCTGTTATCATGTGGTATCGCTCTGCACTGGAATACAGGCAGTCAATCAGATGGCCACGTGTGGTAACGCAGATGACCGGAAGCTCAGCCTGGTACGTAGCTCCGATGCAAGTAAACCTGCGGCAAAGAACGCAGCAAAGTGATTAGTGCGATAAAAGTTGTTTTCGCAGTGGCTGCTAAGTGAGGGTAGATGGGGAACAGACGCTCCTTTTTTAGCCGGCAGCAGACCACGTGGTGCAGGTCAGAGGGGCCAGGTGAAATACTGTGATGACGTTGTATCGCTCTCCGCTGGTATCCCGGCAGTCAATCAGTTGGCCACGTGTGGTTACGCAGATGACCGGAAACACAGCCTTGTACATAGCTCTGATGCAAGTAAACCTGCGGCAAAGAGCGCAGCAAAGTGATTAGTGCGAAGAAAGCTGTTTTCGCCGCTGCTGCTAAGTGAGAGTAGACTGGGAAGGCATGCTCATTTTTTAGCCGGCAGTAGACCATGTGGTGCAGGTTTGAGGGGGCCAGGTGAAATGCTGTGATGATGTGGTATCGCTCTGCACTGGAATACCGGCAGTCAATCAGATGGCCACGTGTGGTAACGCAGATGACCGGAAGCTCAGCCTGGTACGTAGCTCCGATGCAAGTAAACCTGCGGCAAAGAGCGCAGCAAAGAGATTAGTGCGATGAAAGTTGTTTTCGCAGCTGCTGCTACGTGAGGCTAGACAGGGAACAGATGCGCCTTTTGTAGCCGGCAGCAGACCATGTGGTGCAGGTCAGAGGGTCCAGGTGAAATACTTTGATGACGTAGTATCACTCTCCGCTGGTATCCCGGCAGTCAGTCAGTTGGTAACGTGTGGTAACGCAGATGACCGGAAATACAGCCTTGTACGTAACTCTGATGCAAGTAAACCTGCGGCAAAGAGCGCAGAAAAGTGATTAGTGCGAAGAAAGCTGTTTTCGCCGCTGCTGCTAAGTGAGAGTAGACGGGGAAGGCATGCTCCTTTTTTAGCCGGCAGTAGACCACGTGGTGCAGGTTTGAGGGGGCCGGGTGAAATGCTGTGATGATGTGGTATCGCTCTGCACTGGAATACCGGCAGTCAATCAGATGGCCACGTGTGGTAATGCAGATGACCGGAAGCTCAGCCTGGTACGTAGCTCCGATGCAAGTAAACCTGCGGCAAAGAGCGCAGCAAAGAGATTAGTGCGATGAAAGCTGTTTTCGCCGCTGCTGCTAAGTGAGGGTAGACGGGGAACAGATGCTCCTTTTTTAGCCGGCAGCAGACCACGTGGTGCCTGTCAGAGGGGCCAGGTGAAATACTTTGATGACGTAGTATCACTCTCCGCTGGTATCCCGGCAGTCAGTCAGTTGGTAACGTGTGGTAACGCAGATGACCGGAAATACAGCCTTGTACGTAACTCTGATGCAAGTAAACCTGCGGCAAAGAGCGCAGAAAAGTGATTAGTGCGAAGAAAGCTGTTTTCGCCGCTGCTGCTAAGTGAGAGTAGACGGGGAAGGCATGCTCCTTTTGTAGCCGGCAGCAGACCATGTGGTGCAGGTCAGAGGGTCCAGGTGAAATACTGTGATGACGTTGTATCGCTCTCCGCTGGTATCCCGGCAGTCAATCAGTTGGCCATGTGTGTAAAGCAGATGACCGGAAACACAGCCTTGTACATAGCTCTGATGCAAGTAAACCTGCGGCAAAGAGCGCAGCAAAGTGATTAGTGCGAAGAAAGCTGTTTTCGCCGCTGATACTAAGTGAGGGTTGACGGGGAACAGATGCTCCTTTTTTAGCCGGCAGCAGACCACGTGGTGCAGGTCAGAGGGGCCAGGTGAAATACTGTGATGACGTAGTATCACTCTCCGCTGGTATCCCGGCAGTCAATCAGTTGGCCACGTGTGGTAACGCAGATGACCGGAAACACAGCCTTGTACATAGCTGTGATGCAAGTAAACCTGCGGCAAAGAGCGCAGCAAAGTGATTAGTGCGAAGAAAGCTGTTTTCGCCGCTGATGCTAAGTGAGGGTAGACGGGGAACAGATGCTCCTTTTTTAGCCGGCAGCAGACCACGTGGTGCAGGTCAGAGGGGCCAAGTGAAATACTGTGATGACGTAGTATCACTCTCGGCTGGTATCCCGGCAGTCAATCAGTTGACCACGTGTATTAACGCAGATGACCGGAAACACAGCCTTGTACATAGCTCTGATGCAAGTAAACCTCCGGCAAAGAGCGCAGCAAAGTGATTAGTGCGAAGAAAGTTGTTTTCGCAGCTGCTGCTAAGTGAGGGTAGATGGGGAACAGATGCTCCTTTTTTAGCCGGCAGTAGACCACGTGGTGCAGGTCAGAGGGGCCAGGTGAAATGCTCTGATGACGTTGTATCGCTCTCCGCTGGTATCCCGGCAGTCAATCAGTTGACCACGTGTGGTAACGCATATGACCGGAAACACAGCCTTGTACATAGCTCTGATGCAAGTAAACCTGCGGAAAAGAGCGCCACAAAGTGATTAGTACGAAGAAAGCTCTTTTCGCCGCTGCTGCTAAGTGAGGGTAGACGGGGAACAGATGCTCCTTTTCTTGCTGGCAGCAGATCACGTGGGGCAGATCACAGGGTGCAGTAGATATGCTGTAGTGACGTGGTATCGCTCTCCGCTGGAATCCAGGCAGTCAGTAAGTTGCCTACGTGTGGTAACGCAGATGACAGGAAGCACAGCCTTGTACGTAGCTCCGATGCAAGTAAACCTGCGGCAAAGAACGACGCAAAGTGATTAGTGCGATGAAAGCTGTTTTCGCCGCTGCTGCTAACTGAGGGTTGACGAGGAACAGATGCTCCTTTTCTAGCCGGCATTAGACCACGTGGTGCAGGTCAGAGGGGCCAGGTGAAATGCTGTAATGACGTGGTATCGCTCTCCGCTGGAATACCGGCAGTCAATCAGTTGCCCAATTGCGGTAACGCAGATGACCGCAAGCTCAGCCTGGTACGTAGCTCTGATGCAAGTAAACCTGCGGCAAAGAGCGCAGGATAGTGATTAGTGCGATGAAAGTTTTTCTCCCAGCTGCTGCTAAGTAAGGGTAGACGGGGAACAGATGCTCCTTTTTTAGCCGACAGCAGACCACGTGGTGCAGGTCAGAGGGGCCAGGTGAAATGCTGTGATGACCTAGTATCGCTCTCCGCTGGTATCCCGGCAGTCAGTCAGTTGGTAACGTGTGGTAACGCAGATGACCGGAAATACAGCCTTGTACGTAACTCTGATGCAAGTAAACCTGCGGCAAAGAGCGCAGCAAAGTGATTAGTGCGAAGAAAGCTGTTTTCGCCGCTGCTGCTAAGTGAGAGTAGACGGGGAAGACATGCTCCTTTTTTAGCCGGCAGTAGACCACGTGGTACAGGTTTGAGGGGGCCAGGTGAAATGCTGTTATCATGTGGTATCGCTCTGCACTGGAATACCGGCAGTCAATCAGATGGCCACGTGTGGTAACGCAGATGACCGGAAGCTCAGCCTGGTACGTAGCTCCGATGCAAGTAAACCTGCGGCAAAGAGCGCAGCAAAGAGATTATTGCGATGAAAGTTGTTTTCGCAGCTGCTGCTAAGTGAGGCTACACAGGTAACAGATGCGCCTTTTTTAGCCGGCAGCAGACCACGTGGTGCAGGTCAGAGGGGCCAGGTGAAATACTGTGATGACGTAGTATCACTCTCCGCTGGTATCCCGGCAGTCAATCAGTTGGCCACGTGTGGTAACGCAGATGACCGGAAACACAGCCTTGTACATAGCTGTGATGCAAGTAAACCTGCGGCAAAGAGCGCAGCAAAGTGATTAGTGCGAAGAAAGCTGTTTTCGCCGCTGATGCTAAGTGAGGGTAGACGGGGAACAGATGCTCCTTTTTTAGCCGGCAGCAGACCACGTGGTGCAGGTCAGAGGGGCCAGGAGAAATACTGTGATGACGTAGTATCACTCTCCGCTGGTATCCCGGCAGTCAATCAGTTGACCACGTGTAATAACGCAGATGACCGAAAACACAGCCTTGTACGTAGCTCTGATGCAAGTACACCTCCGGCAAAGAGCGCAGCAAAGTGATTAGTGCGAAGAAAGTTGTTTTCGCAGCTGCTGCTAAGTGAGGGTAGACGGGGAACAGATGCTCCTTTTTTAGCCGGCAGCAGACCACGTGGTGCAGGTCAGAGGGGCCAGGTGAAATACTGTGATGACGTAGTATCACTCTCCGCTGGTATCCCGGCAGTCAATCAGTTGACCACGTGTATTAACGCAGATGACCGGAAACACAGCCTTGTTCATAGCTCTGATGCAAGTAAACCTCCGGCAAAGAGCGCAGCAAAGTGATTAGTGCGAAGAAAGTTGTTTTCGCAGCTGCTGCTAAGTGAGGGTAGATGGGGAACAGATGCTCCTTTTTTAGCCGGCAGTAGACCACGTGGTGCAGGTCAGAGGGGCCAGGTGAAATGCTCTGATGACGTTGTATCGCTCTCCGCTGGTATCCCGGCAGTCAATCACTTGACCACGTGTGGTAACGCAGATGACCGGAAACACAGCCTTGTATATAGCTCTGATGCAAGTAAACCTGCGGCAAAGAGCGCAGCAAAGTGATTAGTGCGAAGAAAGCTGTTTTCGCCGCTGATGCTAATTGAGGGTAGACGGGGAACAAATGCTCCTTTTTTAGCCGGAAGCAGACCACGTGGTGCAGTTCAGAGGGGCCAGGTGAAATGCTGTGATGACGTAGTATCGCTCTCCGCTGGTATCCCGGCAGTCAATCACTTGACCACGTGTGGTAACGCATATGACCGGAAACACAGCCTTGTACATAGTTCTGATGCAATTAAACCTGCGGCAAGGAGCGCAGCAAAGTGATTAGTGCGATGAAAGTTGTTTTCGCAGTGGCTGCTAAGTGAGGGTAGATGGGGAACAGATGCTCCTTTTTTAGCCTGCAGTAGACCACGTGGTGCAGGTCAGAGGGGCCAGATGAAATGCTGTGATGACGTAGTATCGCTCTCCGCTGGTATCCCGGCAGTCAATCAGTTGGTAACGTGTGGTAACTAAGATGACCGGAAACACAGCCTTGTACGTAACTCTGATGCAAGTAAACTTGAGGCAAAGAGCGCAGAAAAGTGATTAGTGCGAAGAAAGCTGTTTTCGCCGCTGCTGCTAAGTGAGACTAGACGGGGAAGAGATGCTCCTTTTTTAGCCGGCAGTAGACCACGTGGTGCAGGTTTGAGGGGGCCAGGTGAAATGCTGTGATGATGTGGTATCGCTCTCCACTGGAATACCGGCAGTCAATCAGTTGGCCACGTGTGGTAACGCAGATGACCGGAAGCTCACCCTGGTACGTAGCTCCGATGCAAGTAAACCTGCGGCAAAGAGCGCAGCAAAGAGATTAGTGCGATGAAAGTTGTTTTCGCAGCTGCTGCTACGTGAGGCTAGACAGGGAACAGATGGGCCTTTTGTAGCCGGCAGCAGACCATGTGGTGCAGGTCAGAGGGTCCAGGTGAAATACTGTGATGACGTTGTATCGCTCTCCGCTGGTATCCCGGCAGTCAATCAGTTGACCACGTGTATTAAGGCAGATGACCGGAAACACAGCCTTGTACATAGCTCTGATGCAAGTAAACCTGCGGCAAAGAGCGCAGCAAAGTGATTAGTGCGAAGAAAGCTGTTTTCGCCGCTGATACAAAGTCAGGGTTGACGGGGAACAGATGCTCCTTTTTTAGCCGGCAGCAGACCACGTGGTGCAGGTCAGAGGGGCCAGGTGAAATACTGTGATGACGTAGTATCACTCTCCGCTGGTATCCCGGCAGTCAATCAGTTGACCACGTGTATTAACGCAGATGACCGAAAACACAGCCTTGTACATAGCTCTGATGCAAGTACACCTCCGGCAAAGAGCGCAGCAAAGTGATTAGTGCGAAGAAAGTTGTTTTCGCACCTGCTGCTAAGTGAGGGTAGACGGGGAACAGATGCTCCTTTTTTAGCCGGCAGCAGACCACGTGGTGCAGGTCAGAGGGGCCAGGTGAAATACTGTGATGGCGTAGTATCACTCTCCGCTGGTATCCCGGCAGTCAAGCAGTTGACCACGTGTATTAACGCAGATGACCGGAAACACAGCCTTGTATATAGCTCTGATGCAAGTAAACCTGCGGCAAAGAGCGCAGCAAAGTGATTAGTGCGAAGAAAGCTGTTTTCGCCGCTGATGCTAATTGAGGGTAGACGGGGAACAAATGCTCCTTTTTTAGCCGGAAGCAGACCACGTGGTGCAGGTCAGAGGGGCCAGGTGAAATGCTGTGATGACGTAGTATCGCTCTCCGCTGGTATCCCGACAGTCAATCAGTTGGTAACGTGTGGTAACGCAGATGACCGGAAATACAGCCTTGTACGTTACTCTGATGCAAGTAAACCTGCGGCAAAGAGCGCATAAAAGTGATTAGTGCGAAGAAAGCTGTTTTCGCCGCTGCTGCTAAGTGAGAGTAGACGGGGAAGACATGCTCCATTTTTAGCCGGCAGTAGACCACGTAGTGCAGGTTTGAGGGGGCCAGCTGAAATGCTGTGATGATGTGGTATCGTTCTCCACTGGAATACCGGCAGTCAATCAGATGGCCACGTGTGGTAAAGCAGATGACCGGAAGCTCTGCCTGGTACGTAGCTCCGATGCAAGTAAACCTGCGGCAAAGAGCGCAGCAAAGAGATTAGTGCGATGAAAGTTGTTTTCGCAGCTGCTGCTAAGTGAGGCTAGACAGGGAACAGATGCGCCTTTTTTAGCCGGCAGCAGACCACGTGGTGCAGGTCAGAGGGGCCAGGTGAAATACTGTGATGACGTTGTATCGCTCTCCGCTGGTATCCCGGCAGTCAATCAGTTGGCCACGTGTGGTAGCGCAGATGACCGGAAACACAGCCTTGTACATAGCTCTGATGCAAGTAAACCTGCGGCAAAGAGCGCAGCAAAGTGATTAGTGCGAAGAAAGCTGTTTTCGCCGCTGATGCTAAGTGAGGGTAGACGGGGAACAGATGCTCCTTTTTTAGCCGGCAGCAGACCACGTGGTGCAGGTCAGAGGGGCCAGGTGAAATACTTTGATGACGTAGTATCACTCTCCGCTGGTATCCCGGCAGTCAGTCAGTTGGTAACGTGTGGTAACGCAGATGACCGGAAATACAGCCTTGTACGTAACTCTGATGCAAGTAAACCTGCGGCAAAGAGCGCAGAAAAGTGATTAGTGCGAAGAAAGCTGTTTTCGCCGCTGCTGCTAAGTGAGAGTAGACGGGGAAGGCATGCTCCTTTTTTAGCCGGCAGTAGACCACGTGGTGCAGGTTTGAGGGGGCCGGGTGAAATGCTGTGATGATGTGGTATCGCTCTGCACTGGAATACCGGCAGTCAATCAGATGGCCACGTGTGGTAATGCAGATGACCGGAAGCTCAGCCTGGTACGTAGCTCCGATGCAAGTAAACCTGCGGCAAAGAGCGCAGCAAAGAGATTAGTGCGATGAAAGCTGTTTTCGCCGCTGCTGCTAAGTGAGGGTAGACGGGGAACAGATGCTCCTTTTTTAGCCGGCAGCAGACCACGTGGTGCCTGTCAGAGGGGCCAGGTGAAATACTTTGATGACGTAGTATCACTCTCCGCTGGTATCCCGGCAGTCAGTCAGTTGGTAACGTGTGGTAACGCAGATGACCGGAAATACAGCCTTGTACGTAACTCTGATGCAAGTAAACCTGCGGCAAAGAGCGCAGAAAAGTGATTAGTGCGAAGAAAGCTGTTTTCGCCGCTGCTGCTAAGTGAGAGTAGACGGGGAAGGCATGCTCCTTTTGTAGCCGGCAGCAGACCATGTGGTGCAGGTCAGAGGGTCCAGGTGAAATACTGTGATGACGTTGTATCGCTCTCCGCTGGTATCCCGGCAGTCAATCAGTTGGCCATGTGTGTAAAGCAGATGACCGGAAACACAGCCTTGTACATAGCTCTGATGCAAGTAAACCTGCGGCAAAGAGCGCAGCAAAGTGATTAGTGCGAAGAAAGCTGTTTTCGCCGCTGATACTAAGTGATGGTTGACGGGGAACAGATGCTCCTTTTTTAGCCGGCAGCAGACCACGTGGTGCAGGTCAGAGGGGCCAGGTGAAATACTGTGATGACGTAGTATCACTCTCCGCTGGTATCCCGGCAGTCAATCAGTTGGCCACGTGTGGTAACGCAGATGACCGGAAACACAGCCTTGTACATAGCTGTGATGCAAGTAAACCTGCGGCAAAGAGCGCAGCAAAGTGATTAGTGCGAAGAAAGCTGTTTTCGCCGCTGATGCTAAGTGAGGGTAGACGGGGAACAGATGCTCCTTTTTTAGCCGGCAGCAGACCACGTGGTGCAGGTCAGAGGGGCCAAGTGAAATACTGTGATGACGTAGTATCACTCTCGGCTGGTATCCCGGCAGTCAATCAGTTGACCACGTGTATTAACGCAGATGACCGGAAACACAGCCTTGTACATAGCTCTGATGCAAGTAAACCTCCGGCAAAGAGCGCAGCAAAGTGATTAGTGCGAAGAAAGTTGTTTTCGCAGCTGCTGCTAAGTGAGGGTAGATGGGGAACAGATGCTCCTTTTTTAGCCGGCAGTAGACCACGTGGTGCAGGTCAGAGGGGCCAGGTGAAATGCTCTGATGACGTTGTATCGCTCTCCGCTGGTATCCCGGCAGTCAATCAGTTGACCACGTGTGGTAACGCATATGACCGGAAACACAGCCTTGTACATAGCTCTGATGCAAGTAAACCTGCGGAAAAGAGCGCCACAAAGTGATTAGTACGAAGAAAGCTCTTTTCGCCGCTGCTGCTAAGTGAGGGTAGACGGGGAACAGATGCTCCTTTTCTTGCTGGCAGCAGATCACGTGGGGCAGATCACAGGGTGCAGTAGATATGCTGTAGTGACGTGGTATCGCTCTCCGCTGGAATCCAGGCAGTCAGTAAGTTGCCTACGTGTGGTAACGCAGATGACAGGAAGCACAGCCTTGTACGTAGCTCCGATGCAAGTAAACCTGCGGCAAAGAACGACGCAAAGTGATTAGTGCGATGAAAGCTGTTTTCGCCGCTGCTGCTAACTGAGGGTTGACGAGGAACAGATGCTCCTTTTCTAGCCGGCATTAGACCACGTGGTGCAGGTCAGAGGGGCCAGGTGAAATGCTGTAATGACGTGGTATCGCTCTCCGCTGGAATACCGGCAGTCAATCAGTTGCCCAATTGCGGTAACGCAGATGACCGCAAGCTCAGCCTGGTACGTAGCTCTGATGCAAGTAAACCTGCGGCAAAGAGCGCAGGATAGTGATTAGTGCGATGAAAGTTTTTCTCCCAGCTGCTGCTAAGTAAGGGTAGACGGGGAACAGATGCTCCTTTTTTAGCCGACAGCAGACCACGTGGTGCAGGTCAGAGGGGCCAGGTGAAATGCTGTGATGACCTAGTATCGCTCTCCGCTGGTATCCCGGCAGTCAGTCAGTTGGTAACGTGTGGTAACGCAGATGACCGGAAATACAGCCTTGTACGTAACTCTGATGCAAGTAAACCTGCGGCAAAGAGCGCAGAAAAGTGATTAGTGCGAAGAAAGCTGTTTTCGCCGCTGCTGCTAAGTGAGAGTAGACGGGGAAGACATGCTCCTTTTTTAGCCGGCAGTAGACCACGTGGTACAGGTTTGAGGGGGCCAGGTGAAATGCTGTTATCATGTGGTATCGCTCTGCACTGGAATACCGGCAGTCAATCAGATGGCCACGTGTGGTAACGCAGATGACCGGAAGCTCAGCCTGGTACGTAGCTCCGATGCAAGTAAACCTGCGGCAAAGAGCGCAGCAAAGAGATTATTGCGATGAAAGTTGTTTTCGCAGCTGCTGCTAAGTGAGGCTACACAGGTAACAGATGCGCCTTTTTTAGCCGGCAGCAGACCACGTGGTGCAGGTCAGAGGGGCCAGGTGAAATACTGTGATGACGTAGTATCACTCTCCGCTGGTATCCCGGCAGTCAATCAGTTGGCCACGTGTGGTAACGCAGATGACCGGAAACACAGCCTTGTACATAGCTGTGATGCAAGTAAACCTGCGGCAAAGAGCGCAGCAAAGTGATTAGTGCGAAGAAAGCTGTTTTCGCCGCTGATGCTAAGTGAGGGTAGACGGGGAACAGATGCTCCTTTTTTAGCCGGCAGCAGACCACGTGGTGCAGGTCAGAGGGGCCAGGAGAAATACTGTGATGACGTAGTATCACTCTCCGCTGGTATCCCGGCAGTCAATCAGTTGACCACGTGTAATAACGCAGATGACCGAAAACACAGCCTTGTACGTAGCTCTGATGCAAGTACACCTCCGGCAAAGAGCGCAGCAAAGTGATTAGTGCGAAGAAAGTTGTTTTCGCAGCTGCTGCTAAGTGAGGGTAGACGGGGAACAGATGCTCCTTTTTTAGCCGGCAGCAGACCACGTGGTGCAGGTCAGAGGGGCCAGGTGAAATACTGTGATGACGTAGTATCACTCTCCGCTGGTATCCCGGCAGTCAATCAGTTGACCACGTGTATTAACGCAGATGACCGGAAACACAGCCTTGTTCATAGCTCTGATGCAAGTAAACCTCCGGCAAAGAGCGCAGCAAAGTGATTAGTGCGAAGAAAGTTGTTTTCGCAGCTGCTGCTAAGTGAGGGTAGATGGGGAACAGATGCTCCTTTTTTAGCCGGCAGTAGACCACGTGGTGCAGGTCAGAGGGGCCAGGTGAAATGCTCTGATGACGTTGTATCGCTCTCCGCTGGTATCCCGGCAGTCAATCACTTGACCACGTGTGGTAACGCAGATGACCGGAAACACAGCCTTGTATATAGCTCTGATGCAAGTAAACCTGCGGCAAAGAGCGCAGCAAAGTGATTAGTGCGAAGAAAGCTGTTTTCGCCGCTGATGCTAATTGAGGGTAGACGGGGAACAAATGCTCCTTTTTTAGCCGGAAGCAGACCACGTGGTGCAGTTCAGAGGGGCCAGGTGAAATGCTGTGATGACGTAGTATCGCTCTCCGCTGGTATCCCGGCAGTCAATCACTTGACCACGTGTGGTAACGCATATGACCGGAAACACAGCCTTGTACATAGTTCTGATGCAATTAAACCTGCGGCAAGGAGCGCAGCAAAGTGATTAGTGCGATGAAAGTTGTTTTCGCAGTGGCTGCTAAGTGAGGGTAGATGGGGAACAGATGCTCCTTTTTTAGCCTGCAGTAGACCACGTGGTGCAGGTCAGAGGGGCCAGATGAAATGCTGTGATGACGTAGTATCGCTCTCCGCTGGTATCCCGGCAGTCAATCAGTTGGTAACGTGTGGTAACTAAGATGACCGGAAACACAGCCTTGTACGTAACTCTGATGCAAGTAAACTTGAGGCAAAGAGCGCAGAAAAGTGATTAGTGCAAAGAAAGCTGTTTTCGCCGCTGCTGCTAAGTGAGACTAGACGGGGAAGAGATGCTCCTTTTTTAGCCGGCAGTAGACCACGTGGTGCAGGTTTGAGGGGGCCAGGTGAAATGCTGTGATGATGTGGTATCGCTCTTCACTGGAATACCGGCAGTCAATCAGTTGGCCACGTGTGGTAACGCAGATGACCGGAAGCTCACCCTGGTACGTAGCTCCGATGCAAGTAAACCTGCGGCAAAGAGCGCAGCAAAGAGATTAGTGCGATGAAAGTTGTTTTCGCAGCTGCTGCTACGTGAGGCTAGACAGGGAACAGATGGGCCTTTTGTAGCCGGCAGCAGACCATGTGGTGCAGGTCAGAGGGTCCAGGTGAAATACTGTGATGACGTTGTATCGCTCTCCGCTGGTATCCCGGCAGTCAATCAGTTGACCACGTGTATTAAGGCAGATGACCGGAAACACAGCCTTGTACATAGCTCTGATGCAAGTAAACCTGCGGCAAAGAGCGCAGCAAAGTGATTAGTGCGAAGAAAGCTGTTTTCGCCGCTGATACAAAGTCAGGGTTGACGGGGAACAGATGCTCCTTTTTTAGCCGGCAGCAGACCACGTGGTGCAGGTCAGAGGGGCCAGGTGAAATACTGTGATGACGTAGTATCACTCTCCGCTGGTATCCCGGCAGTCAATCAGTTGACCACGTGTATTAACGCAGATGACCGAAAACACAGCCTTGTACATAGCTCTGATGCAAGTACACCTCCGGCAAAGAGCGCAGCAAAGTGATTAGTGCGAAGAAAGTTGTTTTCGCACCTGCTGCTAAGTGAGGGTAGACGGGGAACAGATGCTCCTTTTTTAGCCGGCAGCAGACCACGTGGTGCAGGTCAGAGGGGCCAGGTGAAATACTGTGATGGCGTAGTATCACTCTCCGCTGGTATCCCGGCAGTCAAGCAGTTGACCACGTGTATTAACGCAGATGACCGGAAACACAGCCTTGTACATAGCTCTGATGCAAGTAAACCTCCGGCAAAGAGCGCAGCAAAGTGATTAGTGCGAAGAAAGTTGTTTTCGCAGCTGCTGCTAAGTGAGGGTAGATGGGGAACAGATGCACCTTTTTTAGCCGGCAGTAGACCACGTGGTGCAGGTCATAGGGGACAAGTCAATTGCTGTAATGATGTGGTATCGCTCTCCGCTGGAATCCCGGCAGTCAGTCAGTTGCCTACCTGTGGTAACGCAGATGACCGGAAGCTCAGCCTGGTACGTAGCTCCGATGCAAGTAAACCTGCGGCAAAGAGCGCAGCAAAGAGATTATTGCGATGAAAGTTGTTTTCGCAGCTGCTGCTAAGTGAGGCTAGACAGGGAACAGATGCTCCTTTTTTAGCCGGCAGCAGACCAAGTGGTGCAGGTCAGAGGGGCCAGGTGAAATGCTGTGATGACGTAGTATCGCTCTCCGCTGGTATCCCGACAGTCAATCAGTTGGTAACGTGTGGTAACGCAGATGACCGGAAATACAGCCTTGTACGTTACTCTGATGCAAGTAAACCTGCGGCAAAGAGCGCATAAAAGTGATTAGTGCGAAGAAAGCTGTTTTCGCCGCTGCTGCTAAGTGAGAGTAGACGGGGAAGACATGCTCCATTTTTAGCCGGCAGTAGACCACGTAGTGCAGGTTTGAGGGGGCCAGCTGAAATGCTGTGATGATGTGGTATCGTTCTCCACTGGAATACCGGCAGTCAATCAGATGGCCACGTGTGGTAAAGCAGATGACCGGAAGCTCTGCCTGGTACGTAGCTCCGATGCAAGTAAACCTGCGGCAAAGAGCGCAGCAAAGAGATTAGTGCGATGAAAGTTGTTTTCGCAGCTGCTGCTAAGTGAGGCTAGACAGGGAACAGATGCGCCTTTTTTAGCCGGCAGCAGACCACGTGGTGCAGGTCAGAGGGGCCAGGTGAAATACTGTGATGACGTTGTATCGCTCTCCGCTGGTATCCCGGCAGTCAATCAGTTGGCCACGTGTGGTAGCGCAGATGACCGGAAACACAGCCTTGTACATAGCTCTGATGCAAGTAAACCTGCGGCAAAGAGCGCAGCAAAGTGATTAGTGCGAAGAAAGCTGTTTTCGCCGCTGATGCTAAGTGAGGGTAGACGGGGAACAGATGCTCCTTTTTTAGCCGGCAGCAGACCACGTGGTGCAGGTCAGAGGGGCCAGGTGAAATACTGTGATGACGTAATATCACTCTCCGCTGGTATCCCGGCAGTCAATCAGTTGGCCACGTGTGGTAACGCAGATGACCGGAAACACAGCCTTGTACATAGCTCTGAAGCAAGTAAACCTGAGGCAAAGAGCGCAGCAAAGTGATTAGTGCGAAGAAAGCTGTTTTCGCCGCTGATGCTAAGTGAGGGTAGACGGGGAACAGATGCTCCTTTTTTAGCCGGCAGCAGACCACGTGGTGCAGGTCAGAGGGGCCAGGTGAAATACTGTGATGACGTAGTATCACTCTCCGCTGGTATCCCGGCAGTCAATCAGTTGACCACGTGTATTGCCGCAGATGACCGGAAACACAGCCTTGTACATAGCTCTGATGCAAGTAAACCTGCGGCAAAGAGCGCAGCAAAGTGATTAGTGCGAAGAAAGCTGTTTTCGCCGCTGATGCTAAGTGAGGGTAGATGGGGAACAGATGCTCCTTTTTTAGCCGGCAGTAGACCACGTGGTGCAGGTCAGAGGGGCCAGGTGAAATGCTCTGATGACGTTGTATCGCTCTCCGCTGGTATCCCGGCAGTCAATCACTTGACCACGTGTGGTAACGCAGATGACCGGAAACACAGCCTTGTATATAGCTCTGATGCAAGTAAACCTGCGGCAAAGAGCGCAGCAAAGTGATTAGTGCGAAGAAAGCTGTTTTCGCCGCTGATGCTAATTGAGGGTAGACGGGGAACAAATGCTCCTTTTTTAGCCGGAAGCAGACCACGTGGTGCAGTTCAGAGGGGCCAGGTGAAATGCTGTGATGACGTAGTATCACTCTCCGCTGGTATCCCGGCAGTCAATCAGTTGACCACGTGTATTGCCGCAGATGACCGGAAACACAGCCTTGTACATAGCTCTGATGCAAGTAAACCTGCGGCAAGGAGCGCAGCAAAGTGATTAGTGCGATGAAAGTTGTTTTCGCAGTGGCTGCTAAGTGAGGGTAGATGGGGAACAGATGCTCCTTTTTTAGCCTGCAGTAGACCACGTGGTGCAGGTCAGAGGGGCCAGATGAAATGCTGTGATGACGTAGTATCGCTCTCCGCTGGTATCCCGGCAGTCAATCAGTTGGTAACGTGTGGTAACTAAGATGACCGGAAACACAGCCTTGTACGTAACTCTGATGCAAGTAAACCTGCGGCAAAGAGCGCAGAAAAGTGATTAGTGCGAAGAAAGCTGTTTTCGCCGCTGCTGCTAAGTGAGAGTAGACGGGGAAGACATGCTCCTTTTTTAGCCGGCAGTAGACCACGTGGTACAGGTTTGAGGGGGCCAGGTGAAATGCTGTTATCATGTGGTATCGCTCTGCACTGGAATACCGGCAGTCAATCAGATGGCCACGTGTGGTAACGCAGATGACCGGAAGCTCAGCCTGGTACGTAGCTCCGATGCAAGTAAACCTGCGGCAAAGAGCGCAGCAAAGAGATTATTGCGATGAAAGTTGTTTTCGCAGCTGCTGCTAAGTGAGGCTACACAGGTAACAGATGCGCCTTTTTTAGCCGGCAGCAGACCACGTGGTGCAGGTCAGAGGGGCCAGGTGAAATACTGTGATGACGTAGTATCACTCTCCGCTGGTATCCCGGCAGTCAATCAGTTGGCCACGTGTGGTAACGCAGATGACCGGAAACACAGCCTTGTACATAGCTGTGATGCAAGTAAACCTGCGGCAAAGAGCGCAGCAAAGTGATTAGTGCGAAGAAAGCTGTTTTCGCCGCTGATGCTAAGTGAGGGTAGACGGGGAACAGATGCTCCTTTTTTAGCCGGCAGCAGACCACGTGGTGCAGGTCAGAGGGGCCAGGAGAAATACTGTGATGACGTAGTATCACTCTCCGCTGGTATCCCGGCAGTCAATCAGTTGACCACGTGTAATAACGCAGATGACCGAAAACACAGCCTTGTACGTAGCTCTGATGCAAGTACACCTCCGGCAAAGAGCGCAGCAAAGTGATTAGTGCGAAGAAAGTTGTTTTCGCAGCTGCTGCTAAGTGAGGGTAGACGGGGAACAGATGCTCCTTTTTTAGCCGGCAGCAGACCACGTGGTGCAGGTCAGAGGGGCCAGGTGAAATACTGTGATGACGTAGTATCACTCTCCGCTGGTATCCCGGCAGTCAATCAGTTGACCACGTGTATTAACGCAGATGACCGGAAACACAGCCTTGTTCATAGCTCTGATGCAAGTAAACCTCCGGCAAAGAGCGCAGCAAAGTGATTAGTGCGAAGAAAGTTGTTTTCGCAGCTGCTGCTAAGTGAGGGTAGATGGGGAACAGATGCTCCTTTTTTAGCCGGCAGTAGACCACGTGGTGCAGGTCAGAGGGGCCAGGTGAAATGCTCTGATGACGTTGTATCGCTCTCCGCTGGTATCCCGGCAGTCAATCACTTGACCACGTGTGGTAACGCAGATGACCGGAAACACAGCCTTGTATATAGCTCTGATGCAAGTAAACCTGCGGCAAAGAGCGCAGCAAAGTGATTAGTGCGAAGAAAGCTGTTTTCGCCGCTGATGCTAATTGAGGGTAGACGGGGAACAAATGCTCCTTTTTTAGCCGGAAGCAGACCACGTGGTGCAGTTCAGAGGGGCCAGGTGAAATGCTGTGATGACGTAGTATCGCTCTCCGCTGGTATCCCGGCAGTCAATCACTTGACCACGTGTGGTAACGCATATGACCGGAAACACAGCCTTGTACATAGTTCTGATGCAATTAAACCTGCGGCAAGGAGCGCAGCAAAGTGATTAGTGCGATGAAAGTTGTTTTCGCAGTGGCTGCTAAGTGAGGGTAGATGGGGAACAGATGCTCCTTTTTTAGCCTGCAGTAGACCACGTGGTGCAGGTCAGAGGGGCCAGATGAAATGCTGTGATGACGTAGTATCGCTCTCCGCTGGTATCCCGGCAGTCAATCAGTTGGTAACGTGTGGTAACTAAGATGACCGGAAACACAGCCTTGTACGTAACTCTGATGCAAGTAAACTTGAGGCAAAGAGCGCAGAAAAGTGATTAGTGCGAAGAAAGCTGTTTTCGCCGCTGCTGCTAAGTGAGACTAGACGGGGAAGAGATGCTCCTTTTTTAGCCGGCAGTAGACCACGTGGTGCAGGTTTGAGGGGGCCAGGTGAAATGCTGTGATGATGTGGTATCGCTCTCCACTGGAATACCGGCAGTCAATCAGTTGGCCACGTGTGGTAACGCAGATGACTGGAAGCTCACCCTGGTACGTAGCTCCGATGCAAGTAAACCTGCGGCAAAGAGCGCAGCAAAGAGATTAGTGCGATGAAAGTTGTTTTCGCAGCTGCTGCTACGTGAGGCTAGACAGGGAACAGATGGGCCTTTTGTAGCCGGCAGCAGACCATGTGGTGCAGGTCAGAGGGTCCAGGTGAAATACTGTGATGACGTTGTATCGCTCTCCGCTGGTATCCCGGCAGTCAATCAGTTGACCACGTGTATTAAGGCAGATGACCGGAAACACAGCCTTGTACATAGCTCTGATGCAAGTAAACCTGCGGCAAAGAGCGCAGCAAAGTGATTAGTGCGAAGAAAGCTGTTTTCGCCGCTGATACAAAGTCAGGGTTGACGGGGAACAGATGCTCCTTTTTTAGCCGGCAGCAGACCACGTGGTGCAGGTCAGAGGGGCCAGGTGAAATACTGTGATGACGTAGTATCACTCTCCGCTGGTATCCCGGCAGTCAATCAGTTGACCACGTGTATTAACGCAGATGACCGAAAACACAGCCTTGTACATAGCTCTGATGCAAGTACACCTCCGGCAAAGAGCGCAGCAAAGTGATTAGTGCGAAGAAAGTTGTTTTCGCACCTGCTGCTAAGTGAGGGTAGACGGGGAACAGATGCTCCTTTTTTAGCCGGCAGCAGACCACGTGGTGCAGGTCAGAGGGGCCAGGTGAAATACTGTGATGGCGTAGTATCACTCTCCGCTGGTATCCCGGCAGTCAAGCAGTTGACCACGTGTATTAACGCAGATGACCGGAAACACAGCCTTGTACATAGCTCTGATGCAAGTAAACCTCCGGCAAAGAGCGCAGCAAAGTGATTAGTGCGAAGAAAGTTGTTTTCGCAGCTGCTGCTAAGTGAGGGTAGATGGGGAACAGATGCACCTTTTTTAGCCGGCAGTAGACCACGTGGTGCAGGTCATAGGGGACAAGTCAATTGCTGTAATGATGTGGTATCGCTCTCCGCTGGAATCCCGGCAGTCAGTCAGTTGCCTACCTGTGGTAACGCAGATGACCGGAAGCTCAGCCTGGTACGTAGCTCCGATGCAAGTAAACCTGCGGCAAAGAGCGCAGCAAAGAGATTATTGCGATGAAAGTTGTTTTCGCAGCTGCTGCTAAGTGAGGCTAGACAGGGAACAGATGCTCCTTTTTTAGCCGGCAGCAGACCAAGTGGTGCAGGTCAGAGGGGCCAGGTGAAATGCTGTGATGACGTAGTATCGCTCTCCGCTGGTATCCCGACAGTCAATCAGTTGGTAACGTGTGGTAACGCAGATGACCGGAAATACAGCCTTGTACGTTACTCTGATGCAAGTAAACCTGCGGCAAAGAGCGCATAAAAGTGATTAGTGCGAAGAAAGCTGTTTTCGCCGCTGCTGCTAAGTGAGAGTAGACGGGGAAGACATGCTCCATTTTTAGCCGGCAGTAGACCACGTAGTGCAGGTTTGAGGGGGCCAGCTGAAATGCTGTGATGATGTGGTATCGTTCTCCACTGGAATACCGGCAGTCAATCAGATGGCCACGTGTGGTAAAGCAGATGACCGGAAGCTCTGCCTGGTACGTAGCTCCGATGCAAGTAAACCTGCGGCAAAGAGCGCAGCAAAGAGATTAGTGCGATGAAAGTTGTTTTCGCAGCTGCTGCTAAGTGAGGCTAGACAGGGAACAGATGCGCCTTTTTTAGCCGGCAGCAGACCACGTGGTGCAGGTCAGAGGGGCCAGGTGAAATACTGTGATGACGTTGTATCGCTCTCCGCTGGTATCCCGGCAGTCAATCAGTTGGCCACGTGTGGTAGCGCAGATGACCGGAAACACAGCCTTGTACATAGCTCTGATGCAAGTAAACCTGCGGCAAAGAGCGCAGCAAAGTGATTAGTGCGAAGAAAGCTGTTTTCGCCGCTGATGCTAAGTGAGGGTAGACGGGGAACAGATGCTCCTTTTTTAGCCGGCAGCAGACCACGTGGTGCAGGTCAGAGGGGCCAGGTGAAATACTGTGATGACGTAATATCACTCTCCGCTGGTATCCCGGCAGTCAATCAGTTGGCCACGTGTGGTAACGCAGATGACCGGAAACACAGCCTTGTACATAGCTCTGAAGCAAGTAAACCTGAGGCAAAGAGCGCAGCAAAGTGATTAGTGCGAAGAAAGCTGTTTTCGCCGCTGATGCTAAGTGAGGGTAGACGGGGAACAGATGCTCCTTTTTTAGCCGGCAGCAGACCACGTGGTGCAGGTCAGAGGGGCCAGGTGAAATACTGTGATGACGTAGTATCACTCTCCGCTGGTATCCCGGCAGTCAATCAGTTGACCACGTGTATTGCCGCAGATGACCGGAAACACAGCCTTGTACATAGCTCTGATGCAAGTAAACCTGCGGCAAAGAGCGCAGCAAAGTGATTAGTGCGAAGAAAGCTGTTTTCGCCGCTGATGCTAAGTGAGGGTAGATGGGGAACAGATGCTCCTTTTTTAGCCGGCAGTAGACCACGTGGTGCAGGTCAGAGGGGCCAGGTGAAATGCTCTGATGACGTTGTATCGCTCTCCGCTGGTATCCCGGCAGTCAATCACTTGACCACGTGTGGTAACGCAGATGACCGGAAACACAGCCTTGTATATAGCTCTGATGCAAGTAAACCTGCGGCAAAGAGCGCAGCAAAGTGATTAGTGCGAAGAAAGCTGTTTTCGCCGCTGATGCTAACTGAGGGTAGACGGGGAACAAATGCTCCTTTTTTAGCCGGAAGCAGACCACGTGGTGCAGTTCAGAGGGGCCAGGTGAAATGCTGTGATGACGTAGTATCACTCTCCGCTGGTATCCCGGCAGTCAATCAGTTGACCACGTGTATTGCCGCAGATGACCGGAAACACAGCCTTGTACATAGCTCTGATGCAAGTAAACCTGCGGCAAGGAGCGCAGCAAAGTGATTAGTGCGATGAAAGTTGTTTTCGCAGTGGCTGCTAAGTGAGGGTAGATGGGGAACAGATGCTCCTTTTTTAGCCTGCAGTAGACCACGTGGTGCAGGTCAGAGGGGCCAGATGAAATGCTGTGATGACGTAGTATCGCTCTCCGCTGGTATCCCGGCAGTCAATCAGTTGGTAACGTGTGGTAACTAAGATGACCGGAAACACAGCCTTGTACGTAACTCTGATGCAAGTAAACTTGAGGCAAAGAGCGCAGAAAAGTGATTAGTGCGAAGAAAGCTGTTTTCGCCGCTGCTGCTAAGTGAGACTAGACGGGGAAGAGATGCTCCTTTTTTAGCCGGCAGTAGACCACGTGGTGCAGGTTTGAGGGGGCCAGGTGAAATGCTGTGATGATGTGGTATCGCTCTCCACTGGAATACCGGCAGTCAATCAGTTGGCCACGTGTGGTAACGCAGATGACCGGAAGCTCACCCTGGTACGTAGCTCCGATGCAAGTAAACCTGCGGCAAAGAGCGCAGCAAAGAGATTAGTGCGATGAAAGTTGTTTTCGCAGCTGCTGCTACGTGAGGCTAGACAGGGAACAGATGGGCCTTTTGTAGCCGGCAGCAGACCATGTGGTGCAGGTCAGAGGGTCCAGGTGAAATACTGTGATGACGTTGTATCGCTCTCCGCTGGTATCCCGGCAGTCAATCAGTTGACCACGTGTATTAAGGCAGATGACCGGAAACACAGCCTGGTACATAGCTCTGATGCAAGTAAACCTGCGGCAAAGAGCGCAGCAAAGTGATTAGTGCGAAGAAAGCTGTTTTCGCCGCTGATACAAAGTCAGGGTTGACGGGGAACAGATGCTCCTTTTTTAGCCGGCAGCAGACCACGTGGTGCAGGTCAGAGGGGCCAGGTGAAATACTGTGATGACGTAGTATCACTCTCCGCTGGTATCCCGGCAGTCAATCAGTTGGCCACGTGTGGTAACGCAGATGACCGGAAACACAGCCTTGTACATAGCTGTGATGCAAGTAAACCTGCGGCAAAGAGCGCAGCAAAGTGATTAGTGCGAAGAAAGCTGTTTTCGCCGCTGATGCTAAGTGAGGGTAGACGGGGAACAGATGCTCTTTTTTTAGCCGGCAGCAGACCACGTGGTGCAGGTCAGAGGGGCCAGGTGAAATACTGTGATGACGTAGTATCACTCTCCGCTGGTATCCCGGCAGTCAATCAGTTGGCCACGTGTGGTAACGCAGATGACCGGAAACACAGCCTTGTACATAGCTCTGATGCAAGTAAACCTCCGGCAAAGAGCGCAGCAAAGTGATTAGTGCGAAGAAAGTTGTTTTCGCACCTGCTGCTAAGTGAGGGTAGACGGGGAACAGATGCTCCTTTTTTAGCCGGCAGCAGACCACGTGGTGCAGGTCAGAGGGGCCAGGTGAAATACTGTGATGGCGTAGTATCACTCTCCGCTGGTATCCCGGCAGTCAAGCAGTTGACCACGTGTATTAACGCAGATGACCGGAAACACAGCCTTGTACATAGCTCTGATGCAAGTAAACCTCCGGCAAAGAGCGCAGCAAAGTGATTAGTGCGAAGAAAGTTGTTTTCGCAGCTGCTGCTAAGTGAGGGTAGATGGGGAACAGATGCTCCTTTTTTAGCCGGCAGCAGACCAAGTGGTGCAGGTCAGAGGGGCCAGGTGAAATGCTGTGATGACGTAGTATCGCTCTCCGCTGGTATCCCGGCAGTCAATCACTTGACCACGTGTGGTAACGCAGATGACCGGAAACACAGCCTTGTATATAGCTCTGATGCAAGTAAACCTGCGGCAAAGAGCGCAGCAAAGTGATTAGTGCGAAGAAAGCTGTTTTCGCCGCTGATGCTAATTGAGGGTAGACGGGGAACAAATGCTCCTTTTTTAGCCGGAAGCAGACCACGTGGTGCAGGTCAGAGGGGCCAGGTGAAATGCTGTGATGACGTAGTATCGCTCTCCGCTGGTATCCCGACAGTCAATCAGTTGGTAACGTGTGGTAACGCAGATGATCGGAAATACAGCCTTGTACGTTACTCTGATGCAAGTAAACCTGCGGCAAAGAGCGCATAAAAGTGATTAGTGCGAAGAAAGCTGTTTTCGCCGCTGCTGCTAAGTGAGAGTAGACGGGGAAGACATGCTCCATTTTTAGCCGGCAGTAGACCACGTAGTGCAGGTTTGAGGGGGCCAGCTGAAATGCTGTGATGATGTGGTATCGTTCTCCACTGGAATACCGGCAGTCAATCAGATGGCCACGTGTGGTAAAGCAGATGACCGGAAGCTCTGCCTGGTACGTAGCTCCGATGCAAGTAAACCTGCGGCAAAGAGCGCAGCAAAGAGATTAGTGCGATGAAAGTTGTTTTCGCAGCTGCTGCTAAGTGAGGCTAGACAGGGAACAGATGCGCCTTTTTTAGCCGGCAGCAGACCACGTGGTGCAGGTCAGAGGGGCCAGGTGAAATACTGTGATGACGTTGTATCGCTCTCCGCTGGTATCCCGGCAGTCAATCAGTTGGCCACGTGTGGTAGCGCAGATGACCGGAAACACAGCCTTGTACATAGCTCTGATGCAAGTAAACCTGCGGCAAAGAGCGCAGCAAAGTGATTAGTGCGAAGAAAGCTGTTTTCGCCGCTGATGCTAAGTGAGGGTAGACGGGGAACAGATGCTCCTTTTTTAGCCGGCAGCAGACCACGTGGTGCAGGTCAGAGGGGCCAGGTGAAATACTGTGATGACGTAATATCACTCTCCGCTGGTATCCCGGCAGTCAATCAGTTGGCCACGTGTGGTAACGCAGATGACCGGAAACACAGCCTTGTACATAGCTCTGAAGCAAGTAAACCTGAGGCAAAGAGCGCAGCAAAGTGATTAGTGCGAAGAAAGCTGTTTTCGCCGCTGATGCTAAGTGAGGGTAGACGGGGAACAGATGCTCCTTTTTTAGCCGGCAGCAGACCACGTGGTGCAGGTCAGAGGGGCCAGGTGAAATACTGTGATGACGTAGTATCACTCTCCGCTGGTATCCCGGCAGTCAATCAGTTGACCACGTGTATTGCCGCAGATGACCGGAAACACAGCCTTGTACATAGCTCTGATGCAAGTAAACCTGCGGCAAAGAGCGCAGCAAAGTGATTAGTGCGAAGAAAGCTGTTTTCGCCGCTGATGCTAAGTGAGGGTAGATGGGGAACAAATGCTCCTTTTTTAGCCGGAAGCAGACCACGTAGTGCAGGTCAGAGGGGCCAGGTGAAATGCTGTGATGACGTATTATCGCTCTCCGCTGGTATCCCGGCAGTCAATCAGTTGACCACATGTGGTAACGCAGATGACCGGAAACACAGCCTTGTACATAGTTCTGATGCAAGTAAACCTGTGGCAAGGAGCGCAGCAAAGTGATTAGTGCGATGAAAGTTGTTTTCGCAGCTGCTGCTAAGTGAGGGTAGATGGGGAACAGATGCTCCTTTTTTAGCCGGCAGTAGACCACGTGGTGCAGGTCAGAGGGGCCAGGTGAAATGCTGTGATGACGTTGTATCGCTCTCCGCTGGTATCCCGGCAGTCAATAAGTTGACCACGTGTGGTAACGCATATGACCGGAAACACAGCCTTGTACATAGCTCTGATGCAAGTAAACCTGCGGAAAAGAGCGCCACAAAGTAATTAGTACGAAGAAAGCTGTTTTCGCCGCTGCTGCTAAGTGAGGGTAGACGGGGAACAGATGTTCCTTTTCTTGCTGGCAGCAGATCACGTGGGGCAGGTCACAGGGTGCAGTAGATATGCTGTAATGACGTGTTATCGCTCTCCGCTGGAATCCCGGCAGACAATCAGTTGCTCACGTGTGGTAACGCAGATGACCGGAAGCTCAGCCTGGTACGTAGCTCCGATGCAAGTAAACCTGCGGCAAAGAGCGCAGCAAAGTGATTAGTGCGATGAAAGCTGTTTTCGCCGCTGCTGCTAAGTGAGAGAAGACGGGGAACAGATGCTCCTTTTCTAGCCGGCATTAGACCACGTGGTGCAGGTCATAGGGGACAAGTCAATTGCTGTAATGATGTGGTATCGCTCTCCGCTGGAATCCCGGCAGTCAGTCAGTTGCCTACGCGTGGTAACGCAGATGACCGGAAGCACAGCCTTGTACGTAGCCCTGATGCTAGTAAACCTACGGCAAAGAACGACGCAAAGTGATTAGTGCGATGAAAACTGTTTTCGCCGCTGCTTCTAAGTGAGGGTAGATGGGGAACAGATGCTCTTTTTCTAGCTGGCGGCAGACCACGTGGGGCAGGTCACAGGGGCCAGTTGATATTCTGTAATGACGTTGTATTACTCTCCGCTGGAATCCCGGCAGTCAGTCAGTTGCCTACGCGTGGTAACGCAGATGACAGGAAGCACAGCCTTCTACGTAGCTCTGGTGCAAGTAAACCTGCGGCAAAGAACGACGCAAAGTGATTAGTGCGATGAAAGATGTTTTCGCCGCTGCTGCTAAGTGAGAGTAGACGGGGAACAGATGCTCCTTTTCTAGCCGGCATTAGACCACGTGGTGCAGGTGAGAGGGGCAAGGTGAAATGCTGTAATGACGTGGTATCGCTCTCCGCTGGAATACCGGCAGTCAATCAGTTGCCGACGTGTGGTAACGCAGATGACCGGAAGCTCAGCCTGGTACGTAGCTCCGATGCAAGTAAACCTGCGGCAAAGAGCGCAGCAAAGAGATTAGTTCGATGAAAGTTGTTTTCTCAGCTGCTGCTAAGTGAGGGTAGACGGGGAACAGATGCGCCTTTTTTAGCCGGCAGCAGACCACGTGGTGCAGGTCAGAGGGGCCAGGTGAAATACTGTGATGACGTAGTATCACTCTCCGCTGGTATCCCGGCAGTCAATCAGTTGACCACGTGTATTAACGCAGATGACCGGAAACACAGCCTTGTACATAGCTCTGATGCAAGTAAACCTGCGGCAAAGAGCGCAGCAAAGTGATTAGTGCGAAGAAAGCTGTTTTCGCCGCTGATGCTAAGTGAGGGTAGACGGGGAACAAATGCTCCTTTTTTAGCCGGAAGCAGACCACGTGGTGCAGGTCAGAGGGGCCAGGTGAAATGCTGTGATGACGTTGTATCGCTCTCCGCTGGTATCCCGGCAGTCAATCAGTTGACCACGTGTGGTAACGCAGATGACCGGAAACACAGCCTTGTACATAGTTCTGATGCAAGTAAACCTGCGGCAAGGAGCGCAGCAAAGTAATTAGTGCGATGAAAGTTGTTTTCGCAGCTGCTGCTAAGTGAGGGTAAATGGGGAACAGATGCTCCTTTTTTAGCCGGCAGTAGACCACGTGGTGCAGGTCAGAGGGGCCAGGTGAAATGCTGTGATGACGTTGTATCGCTCTCCGCTGGTATCCCGGCAGTCAATCAGTTGACCACATGTGGTAACGCTTATGACCGGAAACACAGCCTTGTACATAGCTCTGATGCAAGTAAACCTGCGGAAAAGAGCGCAGGAAAGTGATTAGTGCGATGAAAGTTGTTCTCACAGCTGCTGCTAAGTAAGGGTAGACGGGGAACAGATGCTCCTTTTTTAGCCGGCAGTAGACCACGTGGTGCAGGTCAGAGGGGCCAGGTGAAATGCTGTGATGACGTAGTATCGCTCTCCGCTGGTATCCCGACAGTCAATCAGTTGGTAACATGTGGTAATGCAGATGACCGGAAATACAGCCTTGTACGTAACTCTGATGCAAGTAAACCTGCGGCAAAGAGCGCAGAAAAGTGATTAGTGCGAAGAAAGCTGTTTTCGCCGCTGCTGCTAAGTGAGAGTAGACGGGGAAGACATGCTCCTTTTTTAGCCGGCTATAGACCACGTAGTGAAGGTTTGAGGGGGCCAGTTGAAATGCTGTGATGATGTGGTATCGCTCTCCACTGGAATACCGGCAGTCAATCAGATGGCCACGTGTGGTAACGCAGATGACCGGAAGCTCAGCCTGGTACGTAGCTCCGATGCAAGTAAACCTGCGGCAAAGAGCGCAGCAAAGAGATTAGTGCGATGAAAGTTGTTTTCGCAGCTGCTGCTAAGTGAGGCTAGACAGGGAACAGATGCGCCTTTTTTAGCCGGCAGCAGACCACGTGGGGCAGGTCCGAGGGGCCAGGTGAAATACTGTGATGACGTTGTATCGCTCTCCGCTGGTATCCCGGCAGTCAATCAGTTGGCCATCGTGTGGTAACGCAGATGACCGGAAACACAGCCTTGTACATAGCTCTGATGCAAGTAAACCTGCGGCAAAGAGCGCAGCAAAGTGATTAGTGCGAAGAAAGCTGTTTTCGCCGCTGATGCTAAGTGAGGGTAGACGGGGAACAGATGCTCCTTTTTTAGCCGGCAGCAGACCACGTGGTGACGGTTAGAGGGGCCAGGTGAAATACTGTGATGACGTAGTATTACTCTCCGCTGGTATCCCGGCAGTCAATCAGTTGACCACGTGGATTAACGCAGATGACCGGAAACACAGCCTTGTACATAGCTCCGATGCAAGTAAACCTGCGGCAAAGAGCGCAGCAAAGTGATTAGTGCGAAGAAAGCTGTTTTCGCCGCTGATGCTAAGTGAGGGTAGACGGGGAACAAATGCTCCTTTTTTAGCCGGAAGCAGACCACGTGGTGCAGGTCAGAGGGGCCAGGTGAAATGCTGTGATGACGTAGTATCGCTCTCCGCTGGTATCGCGGCAGTCAATCAGTTGACCACGTGTGGTAACGCATATGACCAGAAACACAGCCTTGTACATAGTTCTGATGCAAGTAAACCTGCGGCAAGGAGCGCAGCAAAGTGATTAGTGCGATGAAAGTTGTTTTCGCAGCTGCTGCTAAGTGAGGGTAGATGGGGAACAGATGCTCCTTTTTTAGCCGGCAGTAGACCACGTGGTGCAGGTCAAAGGGCCAGGTGAAATGCTGTGATGACGTTGTATCGCTCTCCGCTGGTATCGCGGCAGTCAATTAGTTGACCACGTGTGGTAACGCATATGACCAGAAACACAGCCTTGTACATAGCTCTGATGCAAGTAAACCTGCGGAAAAGCGCCGCAAAGTGATTAGTACGAAGAAAGCTGTTTTCGCCGCTGCTGCTAAGTGAGGGTAGACGGGGAACAGATGCTCCTTTTCTTGCTGGCAGCAGATCACGTGGGGCAGGTCACAGAGTGCAGTAGATATGCTGTAATGACGTGTTATCGCTCTCCGCTGGAATCCCGGCAGACAATCAGTTGCTCACGTGTGGTAATGCAGATGACCGGAAGCTCAGCCTGGTACGTAGCTCCGATGCAAGTAAACCTGCGGCAAAGAGCGCAGCAAAGTGATTAGTGCGATGAAAGCTGTTTTCGCCGCTGCTGCTAAGTGAGAGAAGACAGGGAACAGATGCTCCTTTTCTAGCCGGCAGCAGACCACGTGGTGCAGGTCAGAGGGGCCAGGTGAAATACTGTGATGACGTAGTATCACTCTCCGCTGGTATCCCGGCAGTCAATCAGTTGACCACGTGTATTAACGCAGATGACCGGAAACACAGCCTTGTACATAGCTCTGATGCAAGTAAACCTCCGGCAAAGAGCGCAGCAAAGTGATTAGTGCGAAGAAAGTTGTTTTCGCAGCTGCTGCTAAGTGAGGGTAGATGGGGAACAGATGCTCCTTTTTTAGCCGGCAGTAGACCACGTGGTGCAGGTCAGAGGGGCCAGGTGAAATGCTCTGATGACGTTGTATCGCTCTCCGCTGGTATCCCGGCAGTCAATCAGTTGACCACGTGTGGTAACGCATATGACCGGAAACACAGCCTTGTACATAGCTCTGATGCAAGTAAACCTGCGGCAAAGAGCGCAGCAAAGTGATTAGTGCGAAGAAAGCTGTTTTCGCCGCTGATGCTAAGTGAGAGTAGACGGGGAACAAATGCTCCTTTTTTAGCCGGAAGCAGACCACGTGGTGCAGGTCAGAGGGGCCAGGTGAAATGCTGTGATGACGTTGTATCGCTCTCCGCTGGTATCCCGGCAGTAAATCAGTTGACCACGTGTGTTAACGCAGATGACCGGAAACACAGCCTTGTACATAGTTCTGATGCAAGTAAACCTGCGGCAAGGAGCGCAGCAAAGTAATTAGTGCGATGAAAGTTGTTTTCGCAGCTGCTGCTAAGTGAGGGTAAATGGGGAACAGATGGTCCTTTTTTAGCCGGCAGTAGACCACGTGGTGCAGGTCAGAGGGGCCAGGTGAAATGCTGTGATGACGTTGTATCGCTCTCCGCTGGTATCCCGGCAGTCAATCAGTTGACCACATGTGGTAACGCTTATGACCGGAAACACAGCCTTGTACATAGCTCTGATGCAAGTAAACCTGCGGAAAAGAGCGCAGGAAAGTGATTAGTGCGATGAAAGTTGTTCTCGCAGCTGCTGCTAAGTAAGGGTAGACGGGGAACAGATGCTCCTTTTTTAGCCGACAGCAGACCACGTGGTGCAGGTCAGAGGGGCCAGGTGAAATGCTGTGATGACGTAGTATCGCTGTCCGCTGGTATCCCGACAGTCAATCAGTTGGTGACGTGTGGTAATGCAGATGACCGGAAATACAGCCTTGTACGTAACTCTGATGCAAGTAAACCTGCGGCAAAGAGCGCAGAAAAGTGATTAGTGCGAAGAAAGCTGTTTTCGCCGCTGCTGCTAAGTGAGAGTAGACGGGGAAGACATGCTCCTTTTTTAGCCGGCAGTAGACCACGTAGTGCAGGTTTGAGGGGGCCAGGTGAAATGCTGTGATGATGTGGTATCGCTCTCCACTGGAATACCGGCAGTCAATCAGATGGCCACGTGTGGTAACGCAGATGACCGGAAGCTCAGCCTGGTACGTAGCTCCGATGCAAGTAAACCTGCGGCAAAGAGCGCAGCAAAGAGATTAGTGCGATGAAAGTTGTTTTCGCAGCTGCTGCTAAGTGAGGCTAGACAGGGAACAGATGCGCCTTTTTTAGCCGGCAGCAGACCACGTGGGGCAGGTCCGAGGGGCCAGATGAAATACTGTGATGACGTTGTATCGCTCTCCGCTGGTATCCCGGCAGTCAATCAAAGTGCCACGTGTGGTAACGCAGATGACCGGAAACACAGCCTTGTACATAGCTCTGATGCAAGTAAACCTGCGGCAAAGAGCGCAGCAAAGTGATTAGTGCGAAGAAAGCTGTTTTCGCCGCTGATGCTAAGTGAGGGTAGACGGGGAACAGATGTTCCTTTTTTAGCCGGCAGCAGACCACGTGGTGACGGTCAGAGGGGCCAGGTGAAATACTGTGATGACGTAGTATTACTCTCCGCTGGTATCCCGGCAGTCAATCAGTTGACCATGTGGATTAACGCAGATGACCGGAAACACAGCCTTGTACATAGCTCCGATGCAAGTAAACCTGCGGCAAAGAGCGCAGCAAAGTGATTAGTGCGAAGAAAGCTGTTTTCGCCGCTGATGCTAAGTGAGGGTAGACGGGGAACAAATGCTCCTTTTTTAGCCGGAAGCAGACCACGTGGTGCAGGTCAGAGGTTCCAGGTGAAATGCTGTGATGACGTTGTATCGCTCTCCGCTGGTATCCCGGCAGTCAATCAGTTGACCACGTGTGGTAACGCAGATGACCGGAAAAACAGCCTTGTACATAGTTCTGATGCAAGTAAACCTGCGGCAAAGAGCGCAGCAAAGTGATTAGTGCGATGAAAGTTGTTTTCGCAGCTGCTGCTAAGTGAGGGTAGATGGGGAACAGATGCTCCTTTTTTAGCCGGCAGTAGACCACGTGGTGCAGGTCAGAAGGGCCAGGTGAAATGCTGTGATGACGTAGTATCGCTCTCCGCTGGTATCCCGGCAGTCAATCAGTTGACCACGTGTGGTAACGCAGATGACCGGAAAAACAGCCTTGTACATAGTTCTGATGCAAGTAAACCTGCGGCAAAGAGCGCAGCAAAGTGATTAGTGCGATGCAAGTTGTTTTCGCAGCTGCTGCTAAGTGAGGGTAGACGGGGAACAGATGCTCCTTTTCTTGCTGGCAGCAGATCACGTGGGGCAGGTCACAGAGTGCAGTAGATATGCTGTAATGACGTGTTATCGCTCTCCGCTGGAATCCCGGCAGACAATCAGTTGCTCACGTGTGGTAATGCAGATGACCGGAAGCTCAGCCTGGTACGTAGCTCCGATGCAAGTAAACCTGCGGCAAAGAGCGCAGCAAAGTGATTAGTGCGATGAAAGCTGTTTTCGCCGCTGCTGCTAAGTGAGAGAAGACGGGGAACAGATGCTCCTTTTCTAGCCGGCATTAGACCACGTGGTGCAGGTCATAGGGGACAAGTCAATTGCTGTAATGATGTGGTATCGCTCTCCGCTGGAATCCCGGCAGTCAGTCAGTTGCCTACGTGTGGTAACGCAGATGACCGGAAGCACAGCCTTGTACGTAGCCCTGATGCAAGTAAACCTACGGCAAAGAACGACGCAAAGTGATCAGTGCGATGAAAACTGTTTTCGCCGCTGCTTCTAAGTGAGGGTAGATGGGGAACAGATGCTCTTTTTCTAGCTGGCGGCAGACCACGTGGGGCAGGTCACAGGGGCCAGTTGATATTCTGTAATGACGTTGTATTACTCTCCGCCGGAATCCCGGCAGTCAATCAGTTGACCACGTGTGGTAACGCAGATGACCGGAAAAACAGCCTTGTACATAGTTCTGATGCAAGTAAACCTGCGGCAAGGAGCGCAGCAAAGTGATTAGTGCGATGAAAGTTGTTTTCGCAGCTGCTGCTAAGTGAGGGTAGATGGGGAACAGATGCTCCTTTTTTAGCCGGCAGTAGACCACGTGGTGCAGGTCAGAAGGGCCAGGTGAAATGCTGTGATGACGTTGTATCGCTCTCCGCTGGTATCCCGGCAGTCAATCAGTTGACCACGTGTGGTAACGCAGATGACCGGAAAAACAGCCTTGTACATAGTTCTGATGCAAGTAAACCTGCGGCAAAGAGCGCAGCAAAGTGATTAGTGCGATGAAAGTTGTTTTCGCAGCTGCTGCTAAGTGAGGGTAGATGGGGAACAGATGCTCCTTTTTTAGCCGGCAGTAGACCACGTGGTGCAGGTCAGAAGGGCCAGGTGAAATGCTGTGATGACGTAGTATCGCTCTCCGCTGGTATCCCGGCAGTCAATCAGTTGACCACGTGTGGTAACGCAGATGACCGGAAAAACAGCCTTGTACATAGTTCTGATGCAAGTAAACCTGCGGCAAAGAGCGCAGCAAAGTGATTAGTGCGATGCAAGTTGTTTTCGCAGCTGCTGCTAAGTGAGGGTAGACGGGGAACAGATGCTCCTTTTCTTGCTGGCAGCAGATCACGTGGGGCAGGTCACAGAGTGCAGTAGATATGCTGTAATGACGTGTTATCGCTCTCCGCTGGAATCCCGGCAGACAATCAGTTGCTCACGTGTGGTAATGCAGATGACCGGAAGCTCAGCCTGGTACGTAGCTCCGATGCAAGTAAACCTGCGGCAAAGAGCGCAGCAAAGTGATTAGTGCGATGAAAGCTGTTTTCGCCGCTGCTGCTAAGTGAGAGAAGACGGGGAACAGATGCTCCTTTTCTAGCCGGCATTAGACCACGTGGTGCAGGTCATAGGGGACAAGTCAATTGCTGTAATGATGTGGTATCGCTCTCCGCTGGAATCCCGGCAGTCAGTCAGTTGCCTACGTGTGGTAACGCAGATGACCGGAAGCACAGCCTTGTACGTAGCCCTGATGCAAGTAAACCTACGGCAAAGAACGACGCAAAGTGATCAGTGCGATGAAAACTGTTTTCGCCGCTGCTTCTAAGTGAGGGTAGATGGGGAACAGATGCTCTTTTTCTAGCTGGCGGCAGACCACGTGGGGCAGGTCACAGGGGCCAGTTGATATTCTGTAATGACGTTGTATTACTCTCCGCCGGAATCCCGGCAGTCAGTCAGGTGCCCACGTGTGGTAACGCAGATGACAGGAAGCACAGCCTTGTACGTAGCTCTGGTGCAAGTAAACCTGCGGCAAAGAACGACGCAAAGTGATTAGTTCGATGAAAGTTGTTTTCTCAGCTGCTGCTAAGTGAGGGTAGACGGGGAACAGATGCGCCTTTTTTAGCCGGCAGCAGACAACGTGGTGCAGGTCAGAGGGGCCAGGTGAAATACTGTGATGACGTAGTATCACTCTCCGCTGGTATCCCGGCAGTCAATCAGTTGACCACGTGTATTAACGCAGATGACCGGAAACACAGCCTTGTACATAGCTCTGATGCAAGTAAACCTGCGGCAAAGAGCGCAGCAAAGTGATTAGTGCGAAGAAAGCTGTTTTCGCCGCTGATGCTAAGTGAGGGTAGACGGGGAACAAATGCTCCTTTTTTAGCCGGCAGCAGACCACGTGGTGACGGTTAGAGGGGCCAGGTGAAATACTGTGATGACGTAGTATTACTCTCCGCTGGTATCCCGGCAGTCAATCAGTTGGCCACGTGGATTAACGCAGATGACCGGAAACACAGCCTTGTACATAGCTCCGATGCAAGTAAACCTGCGGCAAAGAGCGCAGCAAAGTGATTAGTGCGAAGAAAGCTGTTTTCGCCGCTGATGCTACGTGAGGGTAGACGGGGAACAAATGCTCCTTTTTTAGCCGGAAGCAGACCACGTGGTGCAGGTCAGAGGGGCCAGGTGAAATACTGTGATGACGTAGTATCGCTCTCCGCTGGTATCCCGGCAGTCAATCAGTTGACCACGTGTGGTAACGCAGATGACCGGAAAAACAGCCTTGTACATAGTTCTGATGCAAGTAAACCTGCGGCAAGGAGCGCAGCAAAGTGATTAGTGCGATGAAAGTTGTTTTCGCAGCTGCTGCTAAGTGAGGGTAAATGGGGAACAGATGCTCCTTTTTTAGCCGGCAGTAGACCACGTGGTGCAGGTCAGAGGGGCCAGGTGAAATGCTGTGATGACGTTGTATCGCTCTCCGCTGGTATCCCGGCAGTCAATCAGTTGACCACATGTGGTAACGCTTATGACCGGAAACACAGCCTTGTACATAGCTCTGATGCAAGTAAACCTGCGGAAAAGAGCGCAGGAAAGTGATTAGTGCGATGAAAGTTGTTCTCGCAGCTGCTGCTAAGTAAGGGTAGACGGGGAACAGATGCTCCTTTTTTAGCCGACAGCAGACCACGTGGTGCAGGTCAGAGGGGCCAGGTGAAATGCTGTGATGACGTAGTATCGCTGTCCGCTGGTATCCCGACAGTCAATCAGTTGGTAACGTGTGGTAATGCAGATGACCGGAAATACAGCCTTGTACGTAACTCTGATGCAAGTAAACCTGCGGCAAAGAGCGCAGAAAAGTGATTAGTGCGAAGAAAGCTGTTTTCGCCGCTGCTGCTAAGTGAGAGTAGACGGGGAAGACATGCTCCTTTTTTAGCCGGCAGTAGACCACGTAGTGCAGGTTTGAGGGGGCCAGGTGAAATGCTGTGATGATGTGGTATCGCTCTCCACTGGAATACCGGCAGTCAATCAGATGGCCACGTGTGGTAACGCAGATGACCGGAAGCTCAGCCTGGTACGTAGCTCCGATGCAAGTAAACCTGCGGCAAAGAGCGCAGCAAAGAGATTAGTGCGATGAAAGTTGTTTTCGCAGCTGCTGCTAAGTGAGGCTAGACAGGGAACAGATGCGCCTTTTTTAGCCGGCAGCAGACCACGTGGGGCAGGTCCGAGGGGCCAGGTGAAATACTGTGATGACGTTGTATCGCTCTCCGCTGGTATCCCGGCAGTCAATCAGTTGGCCACGTGTGGTAACGCAGATGACCGGAAACACAGCCTTGTACATAGCTCTGATGCAAGTAAACCTCAAGCAAAGAGCGCAGCAAAGTGATTAGTGCGAAGAAAGCTGTTTTCGCCGCTGATGCTAAGTGAGGGTAGACGGGGAACAGATGTTCCTTTTTTAGCCGGCAGCAGACCACGTCGTGACGGTCAGAGGGGCCAGGTGAAATACTGTGATGACGTAGTATTACTCTCCGCTGGTATCCCGGCAGTCAATCAGTTGACCACGTGGATTAACGCAGATGACCGGAAACACAGCCTTGTACATAGCTCCGATGCAAGTAAACCTGCGGCAAAGAGCGCAGCAAAGTGATTAGTGCGAAGAAAGCTGTTTTCGCCGCTGATGCTAAGTGAGGGTGGACGGGGAACAAATGCTCCTTTTTTAGCCGGAAGCAGACCACGTGGTGCAGGTCAGAGGGGCCAGGTGAAATGCTGTGATGACGTAGTATCGCTCTCCGCTGGTATCCCGGCAGTCAATCAGTTGACCGCGTGTGGTAACGCAGATGACCGGAAAAACAGCCTTGTACATAGTTCTGATGCAAGTAAACCTGCGGCAAGGAGCGCAGCAAAGTGATTAGTGCGATGAAAGTTGTTTTCGCAGCTGCTGCTAAGTGAGGGTAGATGGGGAACAGATGCTCCTTTTTTAGCCGGCAGTAGACCACGTGGTGCAGGTCAGAAGGGCCAGGTGAAATGCTGTGATGACGTTGTATCGCTCTCCGCTGGTATCCCGGCAGTCAATCAGTTGACCAAGCGTGGTAACGCAGATGACCGGAAAACAGCCTTGTACATAGTTCTGATGCAAGTAAACCTGCGGCAAAGAGCGCAGCAAAGTGATTAGTGCGATGAAAGTTGTTTTCGCAGCTGCTGCTAAGTGAGGGTAGATGGGGAACAGATGCTCCTTTTTTAGCCGGCAGTAGACCACGTGGTGCAGGTCAGAAGGGCCAGGTGAAATGCTGTGATGACGTAGTATCGCTCTCCGCTGGTATCCCGGCAGTCAATCAGTTGACCACGTGTGGTAACGCAGATGACCGGAAAAACAGCCTTGTACATAGTTCTGATGCAAGTAAACCTGCGGCAAGGAGCGCAGCAAAGTGATTAGTGCGATGAAAGTTGTTTTCGCAGCTGCTGCTAAGTGAGGGTAAATGGGGAACAGATGCTCCTTTTTTAGCCGGCAGTAGACCACGTGGTGCAGGTCAGAGGGGCCAGGTGAAATGCTGTGATGACGTTGTATCGCTCTCCGCTGGTATCCCGGCAGTCAATCAGTTGACCACATGTGGTAACGCTTATGACCGGAAACACAGCCTTGTACATAGCTCTGATGCAAGTAAACCTGCGGAAAAGAGCGCAGGAAAGTGATTAGTGCGATGAAAGTTGTTCTCGCAGCTGCTGCTAAGTAAGGGTAGACGGGGAACAGATGCTCCTTTTTTAGCCGACAGCAGACCACGTGGTGCAGGTCAGAGGGGCCAGGTGAAATGCTGTGATGACGTAGTATCGCTGTCCGCTGGTATCCCGACAGTCAATCAGTTGGTAACGTGTGGTAATGCAGATGACCGGAAATACAGCCTTGTACGTAACTCTGATGCAAGTAAACCTGCGGCAAAGAGCGCAGAAAAGTGATTAGTGCGAAGAAAGCTGTTTTCGCCGCTGCTGCTAAGTGAGAGTAGACGGGGAAGACATGCTCCTTTTTTAGCCGGCAGTAGACCACGTAGTGCAGGTTTGAGGGGGCCAGGTGAAATGCTGTGATGATGTGGTATCGCTCTCCACTGGAATACCGGCAGTCAATCAGATGGCCACGTGTGGTAACGCAGATGACCGGAAGCTCAGCCTGGTACGTAGCTCCGATGCAAGTAAACCTGCGGCAAAGAGCGCAGCAAAGAGATTAGTGCGATGAAAGTTGTTTTCGCAGCTGCTGCTAAGTGAGGCTAGACAGGGAACAGATGCGCCTTTTTTAGCCGGCAGCAGACCACGTGGGGCAGGTCCGAGGGGCCAGGTGAAATACTGTGATGACGTTGTATCGCTCTCCGCTGGTATCCCGGCAGTCAATCAGTTGGCCACGTGTGGTAACGCAGATGACCGGAAACACAGCCTTGTACATAGCTCTGATGCAAGTAAACCTCAAGCAAAGAGCGCAGCAAAGTGATTAGTGCGAAGAAAGCTGTTTTCGCCGCTGATGCTAAGTGAGGGTAGACGGGGAACAGATGTTCCTTTTTTAGCCGGCAGCAGACCACGTCGTGACGGTCAGAGGGGCCAGGTGAAATACTGTGATGACGTAGTATTACTCTCCGCTGGTATCCCGGCAGTCAATCAGTTGACCACGTGGATTAACGCAGATGACCGGAAACACAGCCTTGTACATAGCTCCGATGCAAGTAAACCTGCGGCAAAGAGCGCAGCAAAGTGATTAGTGCGAAGAAAGCTGTTTTCGCCGCTGATGCTAAGTGAGGGTGGACGGGGAACAAATGCTCCTTTTTTAGCCGGAAGCAGACCACGTGGTGCAGGTCAGAGGGGCCAGGTGAAATGCTGTGATGACGTAGTATCGCTCTCCGCTGGTATCCCGGCAGTCAATCAGTTGACCACGTGTGGTAACGCAGATGACCGGAAAAACAGCCTTGTACATAGTTCTGATGCAAGTAAACCTGCGGCAAGGAGCGCAGCAAAGTGATTAGTGCGATGAAAGTTGTTTTCGCAGCTGCTGCTAAGTGAGGGTAGATGGGGAACAGATGCTCCTTTTTTAGCCGGCAGTAGACCACGTGGTGCAGGTCAGAAGGGCCAGGTGAAATGCTGTGATGACGTTGTATCGCTCTCCGCTGGTATCCCGGCAGTCAATCAGTTGACCAAGCGTGGTAACGCAGATGACCGGAAAACAGCCTTGTACATAGTTCTGATGCAAGTAAACCTGCGGCAAAGAGCGCAGCAAAGTGATTAGTGCGATGAAAGTTGTTTTCGCAGCTGCTGCTAAGTGAGGGTAGATGGGGAACAGATGCTCCTTTTTTAGCCGGCAGTAGACCACGTGGTGCAGGTCAGAAGGGCCAGGTGAAATGCTGTGATGACGTAGTATCGCTCTCCGCTGGTATCCCGGCAGTCAATCAGTTGACCACGTGTGGTAACGCAGATGACCGGAAAAACAGCCTTGTACATAGTTCTGATGCAAGTAAACCTGCGGCAAAGAGCGCAGCAAAGTGATTAGTGCGATGAAAGTTGTTTTCGCAGCTGCTGCTAAGTGAGGGTACACGGGGAACAGATGCTCCTTTTCTTGCTGGCAGCAGATCACGTGGGGCAGGTCACAGAGTGCAGTAGATATGCTGTAATGACGTGTTATCGCTCTCCGCTGGAATCCCGGCAGACAATCAGTTGCTCACGTGTGGTAATGCAGATGACCGGAAGCTCAGCCTGGTACGTAGCTCCGATGCAAGTAAACCTGCGGCAAAGAGCGCAGCAAAGTGATTAGTGCGATGAAAGCTGTTTTCGCCGCTGCTGCTAAGTGAGAGAAGACGGGGAACAGATGCTCCTTTTCTAGCCGGCATTAGACCACGTGGTGCAGGTCATAGGGGAGAAGTCAATTGCTGTAATGATGTGGTATCGCTCTCCGCTGGAATCCCGGCAGTCAGTCAGTTGCCTACGTGTGGTAACGCAGATGACCGGAAGCACAGCCTTGTAAGTAGCCCTGATGCAAGTAAACCTACGGCAAAGAACGACGCAAAGTGATTAGTGCGATGAAAACTGTTGTCGCCGCTGCTTCTAAGTGAGGGTAGATGGGGAACAGATGCTCTTTTTCTAGCTGGCGGCAGACCACGTGGGGCAGGTCACAGGGGCCAGTTGATATTCTGTAATGACGTTGTATTACTCTCCGCCGGAATCCCGGCAGTCAGTCAGGTGCCCACGTGTGGTGGTAACGCAGATGACAGGAAGCACAGCCTTGTACGTAGCTCTGGTGCAAGTAAACCTGCGGCAAAGAACGACGCAAAGTGATTAGTGCGATGAAAGCTGCTTTCGCAGCTGCTGCTAAGTGAGGGTAGACGGGGAACAGATGCGCCTTTTTTAGCCGGCAGCAGACCACGTGGTGCAGGCCAGAGAGGCCAGGTGAAATGCTGTGATGACGTAGTATCGCTCTCCGCGAGTATCCCGGCAGTCAATCAGTTGACCACGTGTGGTAACGCAGATTACCGGAAACACAGCCTTGTACGTAGCTCTGATGCAAGTAAACCTGCGGAAAAGAGCGCCGCAAAGTGATTAGTACGAAGAAAGCTGTTTTCGCCGCTGCTGCTAAGTGAGGGTAGACGGGGAACAGATGCGCCTTTTTTAGCCGGCAGCAGACAACGTGGTGCAGGTCAGAGGGGCCAGGTGAAATACTGTGATGACGTAGTATCACTCTCCGCTGGTATCCCGGCAGTCAATCAGTTGACCACGTGTATTAACGCAGATGACCGGAAACACAGCCTTGTACATAGCTCTGATGCAAGTAAACCTGCGGCAAAGAGCGCAGCAAAGTGATTAGTGCGAAGAAAGCTGTTTTCGCCGCTGATGCTAAGTGAGGGTAGACGGGGAACAAATGCTCCTTTTTTAGCCGGCAGCAGACCACGTGGTGACGGTTAGAGGGGCCAGGTGAAATACTGTGATGACGTAGTATTACTCTCCGCTGGTATCCCGGCAGTCAATCAGTTGGCCACGTGGATTAACGCAGATGACCGGAAACACAGCCTTGTACATAGCTCCGATGCAAGTAAACCTGCGGCAAAGAGCGCAGCAAAGTGATTAGTGCGAAGAAAGCTGTTTTCGCCGCTGATGCTACGTGAGGGTAGACGGGGAACAAATGCTCCTTTTTTAGCCGGAAGCAGACCACGTGGTGCAGGTCAGAGGGGCCAGGTGAAATACTGTGATGACGTAGTATCGCTCTCCGCTGGTATCCCGGCAGTCAATCAGTTGACCACGTGTGGTAACGCAGATGACCGGAAAAACAGCCTTGTACATAGTTCTGATGCAAGTAAACCTGCGGCAAGGAGCGCAGCAAAGTGATTAGTGCGATGAAAGTTGTTTTCGCAGCTGCTGCTAAGTGAGGGTAAATGGGGAACAGATGCTCCTTTTTTAGCCGGCAGTAGACCACGTGGTGCAGGTCAGAGGGGCCAGGTGAAATGCTGTGATGACGTTGTATCGCTCTCCGCTGGTATCCCGGCAGTCAATCAGTTGACCACATGTGGTAACGCTTATGACCGGAAACACAGCCTTGTACATAGCTCTGATGCAAGTAAACCTGCGGAAAAGAGCGCAGGAAAGTGATTAGTGCGATGAAAGTTGTTCTCGCAGCTGCTGCTAAGTAAGGGTAGACGGGGAACAGATGCTCCTTTTTTAGCCGACAGCAGACCACGTGGTGCAGGTCAGAGGGGCCAGGTGAAATGCTGTGATGACGTAGTATCGCTGTCCGCTGGTATCCCGACAGTCAATCAGTTGGTAACGTGAGGTAATGCAGATGACCGGAAATACAGCCTTGTACGTAACTCTGATGCAAGTAAACCTGCGGCAAAGAGCGCAGAAAAGTGATTAGTGCGAAGAAAGCTGTTTTCGCCGCTGCTGCTAAGTGAGAGTAGACGGGGAAGACATGCTCCTTTTTTAGCCGGCAGTAGACCACGTAGTGCAGGTTTGAGGGGGCCAGGTGAAATGCTGTGATGATGTGGTATCGCTCTCCACTGGAATACCGGCAGTCAATCAGATGGCCACGTGTGGTAACGCAGATGACCGGAAGCTCAGCCTGGTACGTAGCTCCGATGCAAGTAAACCTGCGGCAAAGAGCGCAGCAAAGAGATTAGTGCGATGAAAGTTGTTTTCGCAGCTGCTGCTAAGTGAGGCTAGACAGGGAACAGATGCGCCTTTTTTAGCCGGCAGCAGACCACGTGGGGCAGGTCCGAGGGGCCAGGTGAAATACTGTGATGACGTTGTATCGCTCTCCGCTGGTATCCCGGCAGTCAATCAGTTGGCCACGTGTGGTAACGCAGATGACCGGAAACACAGCCTTGTACATAGCTCTGATGCAAGTAAACCTCAAGCAAAGAGCGCAGCAAAGTGATTAGTGCGAAGAAAGCTGTTTTCGCCGCTGATGCTAAGTGAGGGTAGACGGGGAACAGATGTTCCTTTTTTAGCCGGCAGCAGACCACGTCGTGACGGTCAGAGGGGCCAGGTGAAATACTGTGATGACGTAGTATTACTCTCCGCTGGTATCCCGGCAGTCAATCAGTTGACCACGTGGATTAACGCAGATGACCGGAAACACAGCCTTGTACATAGCTCCGATGCAAGTAAACCTGCGGCAAAGAGCGCAGCAAAGTGATTAGTGCGAAGAAAGCTGTTTTCGCCGCTGATGCTAAGTGAGGGTGGACGGGGAACAAATGCTCCTTTTTTAGCCGGAAGCAGACCACGTGGTGCAGGTCAGAGGGGCCAGGTGAAATGCTGTGATGACGTAGTATCGCTCTCCGCTGGTATCCCGGCAGTCAATCAGTTGACCGCGTGTGGTAACGCAGATGACCGGAAAAACAGCCTTGTACATAGTTCTGATGCAAGTAAACCTGCGGCAAGGAGCGCAGCAAAGTGATTAGTGCGATGAAAGTTGTTTTCGCAGCTGCTGCTAAGTGAGGGTAGATGGGGAACAGATGCTCCTTTTTTAGCCGGCAGTAGACCACGTGGTGCAGGTCAGAAGGGCCAGGTGAAATGCTGTGATGACGTTGTATCGCTCTCCGCTGGTATCCCGGCAGTCAATCAGTTGACCAAGCGTGGTAACGCAGATGACCGGAAAACAGCCTTGTACATAGTTCTGATGCAAGTAAACCTGCGGCAAAGAGCGCAGCAAAGTGATTAGTGCGATGAAAGTTGTTTTCGCAGCTGCTGCTAAGTGAGGGTAGATGGGGAACAGATGCTCCTTTTTTAGCCGGCAGTAGACCACGTGGTGCAGGTCAGAAGGGCCAGGTGAAATGCTGTGATGACGTAGTATCGCTCTCCGCTGGTATCCCGGCAGTCAATCAGTTGACCACGTGTGGTAACGCAGATGACCGGAAAAACAGCCTTGTACATAGTTCTGATGCAAGTAAACCTGCGGCAAGGAGCGCAGCAAAGTGATTAGTGCGATGAAAGTTGTTTTCGCAGCTGCTGCTAAGTGAGGGTAAATGGGGAACAGATGCTCCTTTTTTAGCCGGCAGTAGACCACGTGGTGCAGGTCAGAGGGGCCAGGTGAAATGCTGTGATGACGTTGTATCGCTCTCCGCTGGTATCCCGGCAGTCAATCAGTTGACCACATGTGGTAACGCTTATGACCGGAAACACAGCCTTGTACATAGCTCTGATGCAAGTAAACCTGCGGAAAAGAGCGCAGGAAAGTGATTAGTGCGATGAAAGTTGTTCTCGCAGCTGCTGCTAAGTAAGGGTAGACGGGGAACAGATGCTCCTTTTTTAGCCGACAGCAGACCACGTGGTGCAGGTCAGAGGGGCCAGGTGAAATGCTGTGATGACGTAGTATCGCTGTCCGCTGGTATCCCGACAGTCAATCAGTTGGTAACGTGTGGTAATGCAGATGACCGGAAATACAGCCTTGTACGTAACTCTGATGCAAGTAAACCTGCGGCAAAGAGCGCAGAAAAGTGATTAGTGCGAAGAAAGCTGTTTTCGCCGCTGCTGCTAAGTGAGAGTAGACGGGGAAGACATGCTCCTTTTTTAGCCGGCAGTAGACCACGTAGTGCAGGTTTGAGGGGGCCAGGTGAAATGCTGTGATGATGTGGTATCGCTCTCCACTGGAATACCGGCAGTCAATCAGATGGCCACGTGTGGTAACGCAGATGACCGGAAGCTCAGCCTGGTACGTAGCTCCGATGCAAGTAAACCTGCGGCAAAGAGCGCAGCAAAGAGATTAGTGCGATGAAAGTTGTTTTCGCAGCTGCTGCTAAGTGAGGCTAGACAGGGAACAGATGCGCCTTTTTTAGCCGGCAGCAGACCACGTGGGGCAGGTCCGAGGGGCCAGGTGAAATACTGTGATGACGTTGTATCGCTCTCCGCTGGTATCCCGGCAGTCAATCAGTTGGCCACGTGTGGTAACGCAGATGACCGGAAACACAGCCTTGTACATAGCTCTGATGCAAGTAAACCTCAAGCAAAGAGCGCAGCAAAGTGATTAGTGCGAAGAAAGCTGTTTTCGCCGCTGATGCTAAGTGAGGGTAGACGGGGAACAGATGTTCCTTTTTTAGCCGGCAGCAGACCACGTCGTGACGGTCAGAGGGGCCAGGTGAAATACTGTGATGACGTAGTATTACTCTCCGCTGGTATCCCGGCAGTCAATCAGTTGACCACGTGGATTAACGCAGATGACCGGAAACACAGCCTTGTACATAGCTCCGATGCAAGTAAACCTGCGGCAAAGAGCGCAGCAAAGTGATTAGTGCGAAGAAAGCTGTTTTCGCCGCTGATGCTAAGTGAGGGTGGACGGGGAACAAATGCTCCTTTTTTAGCCGGAAGCAGACCACGTGGTGCAGGTCAGAGGGGCCAGGTGAAATGCTGTGATGACGTAGTATCGCTCTCCGCTGGTATCCCGGCAGTCAATCAGTTGACCACGTGTGGTAACGCAGATGACCGGAAAAACAGCCTTGTACATAGTTCTGATGCAAGTAAACCTGCGGCAAGGAGCGCAGCAAAGTGATTAGTGCGATGAAAGTTGTTTTCGCAGCTGCTGCTAAGTGAGGGTAGATGGGGAACAGATGCTCCTTTTTTAGCCGGCAGTAGACCACGTGGTGCAGGTCAGAAGGGCCAGGTGAAATGCTGTGATGACGTTGTATCGCTCTCCGCTGGTATCCCGGCAGTCAATCAGTTGACCAAGCGTGGTAACGCAGATGACCGGAAAACAGCCTTGTACATAGTTCTGATGCAAGTAAACCTGCGGCAAAGAGCGCAGCAAAGTGATTAGTGCGATGAAAGTTGTTTTCGCAGCTGCTGCTAAGTGAGGGTAGATGGGGAACAGATGCTCCTTTTTTAGCCGGCAGTAGACCACGTGGTGCAGGTCAGAAGGGCCAGGTGAAATGCTGTGATGACGTAGTATCGCTCTCCGCTGGTATCCCGGCAGTCAATCAGTTGACCACGTGTGGTAACGCAGATGACCGGAAAAACAGCCTTGTACATAGTTCTGATGCAAGTAAACCTGCGGCAAAGAGCGCAGCAAAGTGATTAGTGCGATGAAAGTTGTTTTCGCAGCTGCTGCTAAGTGAGGGTACACGGGGAACAGATGCTCCTTTTCTTGCTGGCAGCAGATCACGTGGGGCAGGTCACAGAGTGCAGTAGATATGCTGTAATGACGTGTTATCGCTCTCCGCTGGAATCCCGGCAGACAATCAGTTGCTCACGTGTGGTAATGCAGATGACCGGAAGCTCAGCCTGGTACGTAGCTCCGATGCAAGTAAACCTGCGGCAAAGAGCGCAGCAAAGTGATTAGTGCGATGAAAGCTGTTTTCGCCGCTGCTGCTAAGTGAGAGAAGACGGGGAACAGATGCTCCTTTTCTAGCCGGCATTAGACCACGTGGTGCAGGTCATAGGGGAGAAGTCAATTGCTGTAATGATGTGGTATCGCTCTCCGCTGGAATCCCGGCAGTCAGTCAGTTGCCTACGTGTGGTAACGCAGATGACCGGAAGCACAGCCTTGTAAGTAGCCCTGATGCAAGTAAACCTACGGCAAAGAACGACGCAAAGTGATTAGTGCGATGAAAACTGTTGTCGCCGCTGCTTCTAAGTGAGGGTAGATGGGGAACAGATGCTCTTTTTCTAGCTGGCGGCAGACCACGTGGGGCAGGTCACAGGGGCCAGTTGATATTCTGTAATGACGTTGTATTACTCTCCGCCGGAATCCCGGCAGTCAGTCAGGTGCCCACGTGTGGTGGTAACGCAGATGACAGGAAGCACAGCCTTGTACGTAGCTCTGGTGCAAGTAAACCTGCGGCAAAGAACGACGCAAAGTGATTAGTGCGATGAAAGCTGCTTTCGCAGCTGCTGCTAAGTGAGGGTAGACGGGGAACAGATGCGCCTTTTTTAGCCGGCAGCAGACCACGTGGTGCAGGCCAGAGAGGCCAGGTGAAATGCTGTGATGACGTAGTATCGCTCTCCGCGAGTATCCCGGCAGTCAATCAGTTGACCACGTGTGGTAACGCAGATTACCGGAAACACAGCCTTGTACGTAGCTCTGATGCAAGTAAACCTGCGGAAAAGAGCGCCGCAAAGTGATTAGTACGAAGAAAGCTGTTTTCGCCGCTGCTGCTAAGTGAGGGTAGACGGGGAACAGATGCTCCTTTTCTTGCTGGCAGCAGATCACGTGGGGCAGGTCACAGGGTGCAGTAGATATGCTGTAATGACGTGTTATCGCTCTCCGCTGGAATCCCGGCAGTCAATCAGTTGACCACGTGTGGTAACGCTTATGACCGGAAACACAGCCTTGTACGTAGCTCTGATGCAAGTAAACCTGCGGAAAAGAGCGCCGCAAAGTGATTAGTACGAAGAAAGCTGTTTTCGCCGCTGCTGCTAAGTGAGGGTAGACGGGGAACAGATGCTCCTTTTCTTGCTGGCAGCAGATCACGTGGGGCAGGTCACAGGGTGCAGTAGATATGCTGTAATGACGTGTTATCGCTCTCCGCTAGTATCCCGGCAGTCAATCAGTTGACCACGTGTGGTAACGCAGATGACCGGAAACACAGCCTGGTACGTAGCTCTGATGCAAGTAAATCTGCGGAAAAGAGCGCCGCAAAGTGATTAGTGCGAAGAAAGCTGTCTACGCCGCTGCTGCTAAGTGTCAGTAGACGGGGAACAGATGCTCCTTTTCTAGCCGGCATTAGACCACGTGGTTCAGGTCAGAGGGGCCAGGTGAAATACTGTGATGACGTAGTATCACTCTCCGCTGGTATCCCGGCAGTCAATCAGTTGACCACGTGTATTAACGCAGATGACCGGAAACACAGCCTTGTACATAGCTCTGATGCAAGTAAACCTGCGGCAAAGAGCGCAGCAAAGTGATTAGTGCGAAGAAAGCTGTTTTCGCCGCTGATGCTAAGTGAGGGTAGACGGGGAACAAATGCTCCTTTTTTAGCCGGCAGCAGACCACGTGGTGACGGTTAGAGGGGCCAGGTGAAATACTGTGATGACGTAGTATTACTCTCCGCTGGTATCCCGGCAGTCAATCAGTTGGCCACGTGGATTAACGCAGATGACCGGAAACACAGCCTTGTACATAGCTCCGATGCAAGTAAACCTGCGGCAAAGAGCGCAGCAAAGTGATTAGTGCGAAGAAAGCTGTTTTCGCCGCTGATGCTACGTGAGGGTAGACGGGGAACAAATGCTCCTTTTTTAGCCGGAAGCAGACCACGTGGTGCAGGTCAGAGGGGCCAGGTGAAATACTGTGATGACGTAGTATCGCTCTCCGCTGGTATCCCGGCAGTCAATCAGTTGACCACGTGTGGTAACGCAGATGACCGGAAAAACAGCCTTGTACATAGTTCTGATGCAAGTAAACCTGCGGCAAGGAGCGCAGCAAAGTGATTAGTGCGATGAAAGTTGTTTTCGCAGCTGCTGCTAAGTGAGGGTAAATGGGGAACAGATGCTCCTTTTTTAGCCGGCAGTAGACCACGTGGTGCAGGTCAGAGGGGCCAGGTGAAATGCTGTGATGACGTTGTATCGCTCTCCGCTGGTATCCCGGCAGTCAATCAGTTGACCACATGTGGTAACGCTTATGACCGGAAACACAGCCTTGTACATAGCTCTGATGCAAGTAAACCTGCGGAAAAGAGCGCAGGAAAGTGATTAGTGCGATGAAAGTTGTTCTCGCAGCTGCTGCTAAGTAAGGGTAGACGGGGAACAGATGCTCCTTTTTTAGCCGACAGCAGACCACGTGGTGCAGGTCAGAGGGGCCAGGTGAAATGCTGTGATGACGTAGTATCGCTGTCCGCTGGTATCCCGACAGTCAATCAGTTGGTAACGTGTGGTAATGCAGATGACCGGAAATACAGCCTTGTACGTAACTCTGATGCAAGTAAACCTGCGGCAAAGAGCGCAGAAAAGTGATTAGTGCGAAGAAAGCTGTTTTCGCCGCTGCTGCTAAGTGAGAGTAGACGGGGAAGACATGCTCCTTTTTTAGCCGGCAGTAGACCACGTAGTGCAGGTTTGAGGGGGCCAGGTGAAATGCTGTGATGATGTGGTATCGCTCTCCACTGGAATACCGGCAGTCAATCAGATGGCCACGTGTGGTAACGCAGATGACCGGAAGCTCAGCCTGGTACGTAGCTCCGATGCAAGTAAACCTGCGGCAAAGAGCGCAGCAAAGAGATTAGTGCGATGAAAGTTGTTTTCGCAGCTGCTGCTAAGTGAGGCTAGACAGGGAACAGATGCGCCTTTTTTAGCCGGCAGCAGACCACGTGGGGCAGGTCCGAGGGGCCAGGTGAAATACTGTGATGACGTTGTATCGCTCTCCGCTGGTATCCCGGCAGTCAATCAGTTGGCCACGTGTGGTAACGCAGATGACCGGAAACACAGCCTTGTACATAGCTCTGATGCAAGTAAACCTCAAGCAAAGAGCGCAGCAAAGTGATTAGTGCGAAGAAAGCTGTTTTCGCCGCTGATGCTAAGTGAGGGTAGACGGGGAACAGATGTTCCTTTTTTAGCCGGCAGCAGACCACGTCGTGACGGTCAGAGGGGCCAGGTGAAATACTGTGATGACGTAGTATTACTCTCCGCTGGTATCCCGGCAGTCAATCAGTTGACCACGTGGATTAACGCAGATGACCGGAAACACAGCCTTGTACATAGCTCCGATGCAAGTAAACCTGCGGCAAAGAGCGCAGCAAAGTGATTAGTGCGAAGAAAGCTGTTTTCGCCGCTGATGCTAAGTGAGGGTGGACGGGGAACAAATGCTCCTTTTTTAGCCGGAAGCAGACCACGTGGTGCAGGTCAGAGGGGCCAGGTGAAATGCTGTGATGACGTAGTATCGCTCTCCGCTGGTATCCCGGCAGTCAATCAGTTGACCGCGTGTGGTAACGCAGATGACCGGAAAAACAGCCTTGTACATAGTTCTGATGCAAGTAAACCTGCGGCAAGGAGCGCAGCAAAGTGATTAGTGCGATGAAAGTTGTTTTCGCAGCTGCTGCTAAGTGAGGGTAGATGGGGAACAGATGCTCCTTTTTTAGCCGGCAGTAGACCACGTGGTGCAGGTCAGAAGGGCCAGGTGAAATGCTGTGATGACGTTGTATCGCTCTCCGCTGGTATCCCGGCAGTCAATCAGTTGACCAAGCGTGGTAACGCAGATGACCGGAAAACAGCCTTGTACATAGTTCTGATGCAAGTAAACCTGCGGCAAAGAGCGCAGCAAAGTGATTAGTGCGATGAAAGTTGTTTTCGCAGCTGCTGCTAAGTGAGGGTAGATGGGGAACAGATGCTCCTTTTTTAGCCGGCAGTAGACCACGTGGTGCAGGTCAGAAGGGCCAGGTGAAATGCTGTGATGACGTAGTATCGCTCTCCGCTGGTATCCCGGCAGTCAATCAGTTGACCACGTGTGGTAACGCAGATGACCGGAAAAACAGCCTTGTACATAGTTCTGATGCAAGTAAACCTGCGGCAAGGAGCGCAGCAAAGTGATTAGTGCGATGAAAGTTGTTTTCGCAGCTGCTGCTAAGTGAGGGTAAATGGGGAACAGATGCTCCTTTTTTAGCCGGCAGTAGACCACGTGGTGCAGGTCAGAGGGGCCAGGTGAAATGCTGTGATGACGTTGTATCGCTCTCCGCTGGTATCCCGGCAGTCAATCAGTTGACCACATGTGGTAACGCTTATGACCGGAAACACAGCCTTGTACATAGCTCTGATGCAAGTAAACCTGCGGAAAAGAGCGCAGGAAAGTGATTAGTGCGATGAAAGTTGTTCTCGCAGCTGCTGCTAAGTAAGGGTAGACGGGGAACAGATGCTCCTTTTTTAGCCGACAGCAGACCACGTGGTGCAGGTCAGAGGGGCCAGGTGAAATGCTGTGATGACGTAGTATCGCTGTCCGCTGGTATCCCGACAGTCAATCAGTTGGTAACGTGTGGTAATGCAGATGACCGGAAATACAGCCTTGTACGTAACTCTGATGCAAGTAAACCTGCGGCAAAGAGCGCAGAAAAGTGATTAGTGCGAAGAAAGCTGTTTTCGCCGCTGCTGCTAAGTGAGAGTAGACGGGGAAGACATGCTCCTTTTTTAGCCGGCAGTAGACCACGTAGTGCAGGTTTGAGGGGGCCAGGTGAAATGCTGTGATGATGTGGTATCGCTCTCCACTGGAATACCGGCAGTCAATCAGATGGCCACGTGTGGTAACGCAGATGACCGGAAGCTCAGCCTGGTACGTAGCTCCGATGCAAGTAAACCTGCGGCAAAGAGCGCAGCAAAGAGATTAGTGCGATGAAAGTTGTTTTCGCAGCTGCTGCTAAGTGAGGCTAGACAGGGAACAGATGCGCCTTTTTTAGCCGGCAGCAGACCACGTGGGGCAGGTCCGAGGGGCCAGGTGAAATACTGTGATGACGTTGTATCGCTCTCCGCTGGTATCCCGGCAGTCAATCAGTTGGCCACGTGTGGTAACGCAGATGACCGGAAACACAGCCTTGTACATAGCTCTGATGCAAGTAAACCTCAAGCAAAGAGCGCAGCAAAGTGATTAGTGCGAAGAAAGCTGTTTTCGCCGCTGATGCTAAGTGAGGGTAGACGGGGAACAGATGTTCCTTTTTTAGCCGGCAGCAGACCACGTCGTGACGGTCAGAGGGGCCAGGTGAAATACTGTGATGACGTAGTATTACTCTCCGCTGGTATCCCGGCAGTCAATCAGTTGACCACGTGGATTAACGCAGATGACCGGAAACACAGCCTTGTACATAGCTCCGATGCAAGTAAACCTGCGGCAAAGAGCGCAGCAAAGTGATTAGTGCGAAGAAAGCTGTTTTCGCCGCTGATGCTAAGTGAGGGTGGACGGGGAACAAATGCTCCTTTTTTAGCCGGAAGCAGACCACGTGGTGCAGGTCAGAGGGGCCAGGTGAAATGCTGTGATGACGTAGTATCGCTCTCCGCTGGTATCCCGGCAGTCAATCAGTTGACCACGTGTGGTAACGCAGATGACCGGAAAAACAGCCTTGTACATAGTTCTGATGCAAGTAAACCTGCGGCAAGGAGCGCAGCAAAGTGATTAGTGCGATGAAAGTTGTTTTCGCAGCTGCTGCTAAGTGAGGGTAGATGGGGAACAGATGCTCCTTTTTTAGCCGGCAGTAGACCACGTGGTGCAGGTCAGAAGGGCCAGGTGAAATGCTGTGATGACGTTGTATCGCTCTCCGCTGGTATCCCGGCAGTCAATCAGTTGACCAAGCGTGGTAACGCAGATGACCGGAAAACAGCCTTGTACATAGTTCTGATGCAAGTAAACCTGCGGCAAAGAGCGCAGCAAAGTGATTAGTGCGATGAAAGTTGTTTTCGCAGCTGCTGCTAAGTGAGGGTAGATGGGGAACAGATGCTCCTTTTTTAGCCGGCAGTAGACCACGTGGTGCAGGTCAGAAGGGCCAGGTGAAATGCTGTGATGACGTAGTATCGCTCTCCGCTGGTATCCCGGCAGTCAATCAGTTGACCACGTGTGGTAACGCAGATGACCGGAAAAACAGCCTTGTACATAGTTCTGATGCAAGTAAACCTGCGGCAAAGAGCGCAGCAAAGTGATTAGTGCGATGAAAGTTGTTTTCGCAGCTGCTGCTAAGTGAGGGTACACGGGGAACAGATGCTCCTTTTCTTGCTGGCAGCAGATCACGTGGGGCAGGTCACAGAGTGCAGTAGATATGCTGTAATGACGTGTTATCGCTCTCCGCTGGAATCCCGGCAGACAATCAGTTGCTCACGTGTGGTAATGCAGATGACCGGAAGCTCAGCCTGGTACGTAGCTCCGATGCAAGTAAACCTGCGGCAAAGAGCGCAGCAAAGTGATTAGTGCGATGAAAGCTGTTTTCGCCGCTGCTGCTAAGTGAGAGAAGACGGGGAACAGATGCTCCTTTTCTAGCCGGCATTAGACCACGTGGTGCAGGTCATAGGGGAGAAGTCAATTGCTGTAATGATGTGGTATCGCTCTCCGCTGGAATCCCGGCAGTCAGTCAGTTGCCTACGTGTGGTAACGCAGATGACCGGAAGCACAGCCTTGTAAGTAGCCCTGATGCAAGTAAACCTACGGCAAAGAACGACGCAAAGTGATTAGTGCGATGAAAACTGTTGTCGCCGCTGCTTCTAAGTGAGGGTAGATGGGGAACAGATGCTCTTTTTCTAGCTGGCGGCAGACCACGTGGGGCAGGTCACAGGGGCCAGTTGATATTCTGTAATGACGTTGTATTACTCTCCGCCGGAATCCCGGCAGTCAGTCAGGTGCCCACGTGTGGTGGTAACGCAGATGACAGGAAGCACAGCCTTGTACGTAGCTCTGGTGCAAGTAAACCTGCGGCAAAGAACGACGCAAAGTGATTAGTGCGATGAAAGCTGCTTTCGCAGCTGCTGCTAAGTGAGGGTAGACGGGGAACAGATGCGCCTTTTTTAGCCGGCAGCAGACCACGTGGTGCAGGCCAGAGAGGCCAGGTGAAATGCTGTGATGACGTAGTATCGCTCTCCGCGAGTATCCCGGCAGTCAATCAGTTGACCACGTGTGGTAACGCAGATTACCGGAAACACAGCCTTGTACGTAGCTCTGATGCAAGTAAACCTGCGGAAAAGAGCGCCGCAAAGTGATTAGTACGAAGAAAGCTGTTTTCGCCGCTGCTGCTAAGTGAGGGTAGACGGGGAACAGATGCTCCTTTTCTTGCTGGCAGCAGATCACGTGGGGCAGGTCACAGGGTGCAGTAGATATGCTGTAATGACGTGTTATCGCTCTCCGCTGGAATCCCGGCAGTCAATCAGTTGACCACGTGTGGTAACGCTTATGACCGGAAACACAGCCTTGTACGTAGCTCTGATGCAAGTAAACCTGCGGAAAAGAGCGCCGCAAAGTGATTAGTACGAAGAAAGCTGTTTTCGCCGCTGCTGCTAAGTGAGGGTAGACGGGGAACAGATGCTCCTTTTCTTGCTGGCAGCAGATCACGTGGGGCAGGTCACAGGGTGCAGTAGATATGCTGTAATGACGTGTTATCGCTCTCCGCTAGTATCCCGGCAGTCAATCAGTTGACCACGTGTGGTAACGCAGATGACCGGAAACACAGCCTGGTACGTAGCTCTGATGCAAGTAAATCTGCGGAAAAGAGCGCCGCAAAGTGATTAGTGCGAAGAAAGCTGTCTACGCCGCTGCTGCTAAGTGTCAGTAGACGGGGAACAGATGCTCCTTTTCTAGCCGGCATTAGACCACGTGGTTCAGGTCAGAGGGGACAAGTGAATTGCTGTAATGATGTGGTACCGCTCTCCGCTGGGATCCCGGCAGTCAGTCAGTTGCCTAAGTGTGGTAACGCAGATGACAGGAAGCACAGCCTTGTACGTAGCTCTGATGCAAGTAAACCTGCGGCAAAGAATGAAGCAAAATGATTAGTGCGATGAAAGGTGTTTTCGCCGCTGCTGCTAAGTGATAGTAGATGGGGAACAGATGCTCCTTTTTTACCCGGCAGTAGAGCACGTGGTGCAGGTTAGAGGGGACAAGTGAATTGCTGTAATGATGTGGTATCGCTCTCCGCTGGAATCCCGGCTGTCAGTCAGTCGCCTACGTGTGGTAACGCAGATGACAGGAAGCAGAGCCTTGTACGCAGCCCTGATGCAAGTAAACCTGCGGCAAAGACTGCAGCAAAGTTCTTAGTGCGATGAAAGCTGTTTTCGCTCCTGCTGCTAAGTGAGGGTAGACGGGGAACAGATGCTCCTTTTCTAGCCGGCAGCGGGCCACGTGGCGCAGGTCACAGGGGCCAAGTGAATTGCTGTAATGATGTGGTATCGCTCTCCGCTGGAATCCCGGCTGTCAGTCAGTCGCCTACGTGTGGTAACGCAGATGACAGGAAGCAGAGCCTTGTACGCAGCCCTGATGCAAGTAAACCTGCGGCAAAGACTGCAGCAAAGTTCTTAGTGCGATGAAAGCTGTTTTCGCTCCTGCTGCTAAGTGAGGGTAGACGGGGAACAGATGCTCCTTTTCTAGCCGGCAGCGGGCCACGTGGCGCAGGACACAGGGGCCAGGTGATATGCTCTGATGACGTGGTATCGCTCTCTACTGGAACCCCGGAAGTCAATCAGTTGTCCACGTGTGGTCACACAGAATGCAGGAAGCAGAGACTGGTACCTAGCTGTGATGCAAGTAGACCTGCGGCAAAGAGCGCAGCAACGTTCTTAGTGGGATGAAAGCTGTTTTCGCCGCTGCTGCTAAGTGAGAGTAGACGGGGAACAGATGCTCTTTTTTGAGCCGGCAGCAGATCACGTGGTGCAGGTCAGAGGGGCCAAGTGATATGCTGTGATGACGTGGTATCGCTCTTCGCTGGAATCCCGGCAGTCAATCAGTTGTCCACGTGTGGTCACACATATGGCAGGAAGCAGAGCCTCGTAAGTAGCTCTGATGCAAGTAAACCTGCGGCAAAGACTGCAGCAAAGTTCTTAGTGCGATGAAAGCTGTTTTCGCCCCTGCTGCTAAGTGAGGGTAGACGGGGAACAGATGCTCCTTTTCTAGCCGGCAGCGGGCCACGTGGCGCAGGTCACAGGGGCCAGGTGATATGCTCTCATGACGTGGTATCGCTCTCTACTGGAACCCCGGAAGTCAATCAGTTGTCCACGTGTGGTCACACAGAATGCAGGAAGCAGAGACTGGTACCTAGCTGTGATGCAAGTAGACCTGCGGCAAAGAGCGCAGCAACGTTCTTAGTGGGATGAAAGCTGTTTTCGCCGCTGCTGCTAAGTGAGAGTAGACGGGGAACAGATGCTCTTTTTTGAGCCGGCAGCAGATCACGTGGTGCAGGTCAGAGGGGCCAAGTGATATGCTGTGATGACGTGGTATCGTTCTTCGCTGGAATCCCGGCAGTCAATCAGTTGCCCACGTGTGGTCACACAGATGGCAGGAAGCAGAGCCTGGTACGTAGCTCTGATGCAAGTAAACCTGCGGCAAAGAGCAGAGCAAAGTTCTTAGTGCGATGAAGGCTGTTTTTGCCGCTGCTGCTAAGTGAGGGTAGACTGGGAACAGATGCTCCTTTTCTAGCCGGCAGCAAGCCACGTGGGGCAGGTCACAGGGGCCAGTTGATATGCTGTGATGACGTGGTATCGCTCTCCGAATGAATCCCGGCAGTCAATCAGTTGCCCACGTGTGGTCACACAGAATGCAGGAAGCAAAGGCTGGTACGTAGCTCTGATGCAAGTAAACCTGCGGCAAACAGCGCAGCAAAGTTCTTAGTGCGATGAAAGCTGTTTTCGCCGCTGCTGCTAAGTGAGGGTAGACGGGGAACAGATGCTCCTTTTCTAGCCGGTAGCAGGCCACGTGGGGCAGGTCACAGGGGCCAAGTGATATGCTGTGATGGCGTGGTATCGCTCTCCGCTGGAACCCCGCCAGTCAATCAGTTGTCCACGTGTGGTCACACAGATGGCAGGAAGCAGAGCCTGGTACGTAGCTCTGATGCAAGTAAACCTGCGGCAAAGAGCGCAGCAAAGTTCTTAGTGCGATGAAGGCTGTTTTTGCCGCTGCTGCTAAGTGAGGGTAGACTGGGAACAGATGCTTCTTTTCTAGCCGGCAGCAAGCCACGTGGGGCAGGTCACAGGGGCCAGTTGATATGCTGTGATGACGTGGTATCGCTCTCCGAATGAATCCCGGCAGTCAATCAGTTCAGTGTCCACGTGTCGTCGCAGAGATGGCAGGAAGCAGAGCCTGGTACATAGCTCTGATGCAAGTAAACCTACGGCAAAGAGCGCAGCAAAGTTCTTAGTGCGATGAAACCTATTTTCGCCGCTGCTGCCAAGTAAGATTAGACGAGGAACGGATGCTCATTTTCTAGCCGGCAGCAGGCCACGTGGTGCAGGTCAGAGGGGCAGGGGACATGCTGTGATTACGTGGCATCACCCTCTGTTTCAATCCGGGCAGTCAATCAGTCGTCCACGTGTTGTCACGGAGTTGGCAGGAAGCACAGCCTGGTACTGACCTCTAATAGAAGTAAACCTGCGGCGAAGAGCGAAGCAAAGTGCTTAGTCCGATGAAAGCCGTTTTCGCTGCTCGCTGCTGCGAAGTCGTTGCTTATATTTAAAGAGCATGAATTTGACCATCACAGGCCTGCATTTTTCTGTATCGTATTTACGAATGCGGTGTGCCCATTCTATTCGTGATGGATTAATAGAATGTCAGTTTATCCTTGCATAGCTCAATGACTTTTGCTTCAGCACTTGACCACGTCTCATACATATCGTGTTCAATGCCGAATAGCTGCAAGACATTGTGTCGTAAGCGGTTCTCCGCATAATTGCAACGCGATAGAATTCGTCTTATCTTATTTCAGGTTGGGCTGGAAGCAGCACCAGAACAATCAGCAGGCGACTTAGAGTGATTGTTCCTTTATTGTGCAACGTCAACTTCAATGGAGCGAAGCCTACCAGACGATTGCTTCAGTTCAGTATCTGCTGACGCTTGGTACTGCCTCAGCTCCCTCAAATAACTTGGAATTCTGTTTGGCCCGACTCATTCCTTTGCACAGCTTCCAGCACAGTAGCGAGTAATTGGTCAGAATTAGTTCTAGGGTTAGTTTCCGCATCCCCGAAAAGAATGAAGAGTAGGCTACTTAAATAATGCCGCACGCTGTTTCCACATGTTTGTTGAGCAAATAACCACTATATGGCACGACAGGAAACGATTCCTGCTTTTTAGACAAGGGCAGTGATCAAGACAGTGATCAAGGTGATCACAGACCTGGAACAGTAGGAACGGTGTGCGCTCCATTGCCAGTGCGTCGTCGTGTCCCAGATTGGCGTCCTCGCGCAGCAGCTTATATTCCGTGTGGCCAGCACCGATAGCAGTATTGCAGGCGGTGATAGACCGCGGTTGCCACTCGAAGAATTGATTATCATCCGGATCGGCCTGAAGGTATTTCTGTTGCGTCCAATCCTCCATGGGTTTACCCACGTTTTGCAGTTCACAGGTGAAGTCTGCGTCTGATGCCGACGAAGGTAGCGATGAGCCAAGGAGCAGGAAAGGCTGGAACAGTATGAACGGTGAGCGCTTCATTGCCTATGCGGTGTCGTGCCCCAAACTGCGTGTCCTCAACTTCCTCACTAATCACTTGACGCTCAGCCGCAGACACGCGATAGGGCCGCCACCGAAAAGGCGGGTGGGAGCCGCTCCGAATGCGGTGAGCCACGGTTGATGTACGACCTAAAGGTTGATGGGCTGTATCGAAAGCGGAGCGGAACGTGAGAAGGGCTGAGAGCTGCTCATTGGAGGTGGACGGAAGATTATCGTTGATGGTGGCGCGGAAACGTTCGTCAGGCACAGGTTCTGTAGCGGGCTCTGAATGCATGGCGTTTACTAAGGGAGTGCTGGCAGCTTCGTGGGCATTCAGGCCAGACAGAAGGCAGGCAGGTTGAATGCATCCGGGGGCTCATCATGGAGCAGGGTAAGGGGCGCGGGGATGGTTGTAGAGCAGCATCTTCGTGACACCCTGGTGGACATCAAGGACAGCTGAAGGTAGCGGCAGGTTCTTGCTGCGTACAAAGGAAGCAGACGGCGTAAATAAAACGGTGTCATCCGACGTGGCACGGAACGACCGGGAAACAAGGGCAGATGTTTCCGGTACAACTTCGATGTCTTCAACGCTGGTGACCTTGAGTGGCCGGGGGGCAGAGGTTTCAGTAGTAAGCTCGTCAGACGAAGCAGATAATTCAACTTCAGCGTGGGCACAATCGATGACGGCGTTTATTCGTGACAGGAAGTCCCACCCGAGAATTACGTCATGTGAGCATGAGGACAGCATCAACAATTCGACTGTATATATTATATCGAAAATGGTGATCCGCGCGGTGCATGAGGCCAGAGGGTAATGCGCTGTTCACTAGTGTTGCGGAGCGAGAGACCCGGAAATGGCGACGGGACTTTGCACAACCGGTGGCTTAGATAAAGTGTTTGGTTTAGATAAAGGAGTTCGGTTCAGATAAAGTGTGGGTCGGCCTGTAGGCCTCGTCTCAAAGAGAACAGAACCGCTACTGTTTTCTGAGGAGAAAACCTATATCCGTTTCTATCTGCCCTTGTAACCAGTTTATTTATTGTCATTCATATCTGTCGCTCACAAGTAGGTGTGCTGGAAGACTGCATGCTATTTGCAAGTCATCTATGGAAACTGAGTACATTATGAATTTTGAGATTACTTTTCCCATAGAGTTCACTTTGATTGTGAATAAGGTCGTACTCAGGATGCACCCTGAGTTGCACCAGTTTCTTGAGTAAAAGTGTCAGAGAATGTTGCGCCTAGGCGGACTATGAACTTGCGGCTGGTGAGGAAGTCGCTCAAACAGCTCAACATCCTGCCGCGTATACCTAGGTCCGCTAGGTCACGGAGGATTCCTAACCTCTACGTTGTATCGTAGGCCTACTCCAGGTCAAAAAAGATCCCATTACAGTGGTGGTTGTGGATGAACGCATCCCGGACTGTGTTCTCAAAACGGACAAAGTGATCGGTTGCGGAACAGGCTTTGGAGTGATTTTGCTATGGAGCTCGTGAGTCTGCTATAGAGCTAGTGAGTGTTCTTAGTCTGTAACTGATGGGACTAGTTGGTGGTTCGCCAGGTCTTAGGAAGGGTACTATGATTGCTTCTTTCTATTCTTTAGGGGTTTCTTCAGTCATCCATATTTTATAGAAAAATTTTAGGTGAGCCTCTATTGCAGTCTTAGAGAGGTGGGCAAGCATGGCATAATATATATTGTCTGGGCCTGGTGCTGTCTTTTTAACGGATGTTATTACTGTGTTTAGTTCCTGCAGTGTAATAAGCTGATTGTAGTCGTCATGGATGCATGTTCTGAATTGAAGTTTTTGTTTTTATACTACTGTTGTATGCTTTCGGAATGTTCGTGTGTGTAGTTGGATGAGCTTGAAACTGCAGAAAAATGCTCACCCAATATGTTGGCCTGGTCTTCTAATGTTGTTTCAGTACCGGGTGTTGTTAGCATTGGATGTGTGAAAGGAGTAAAATTCCCCCAGAATTGCCGCACCCGCTATCACATTTTCTTTGATGATATTGTCACGTAGTGGTGACGGCAGTCGAAGCAGCGATGAAGACGGACGAAAGGGTCTTCTAAAAGAACTGTTTATTGGGCTGACTTGCACCCAAAATGGACTGAATCACTCGGCGGCGGCGAAGCGACAAGCGTGCTCGGCGGTCGTCGAACAGAATGCCCGCCGCTGGCGGCCGTGCTCAATTTAAAGCTGATAGCGAACATTCGAGATAAAGAGCGCAAAGTTACTAGAACATTCCGGAACAACGTAGAATCAGCTTTGCCTGGCTGCGATCAATCGAGATAAACCTAGTCGCGTCTTGCGTCGCAAACAAAGCGATAAGGTGGTGTCGCGGCAGATTTGAAAAACGAACAAACACTGCAAATATTGGCGGCATTACTCCCCTCTCAAAGAAGCATCGACCCGATGCATTAAAACAAATAATGCGACTAGTAAGGGAAAAAAACAGATCTTGCGAAAATAGAGCATGGAAATGCAGCGGCCTTTAGCGCGCATAATACGGCTTCAGACGGACTACATGGACAACTTCTGGTCGTACGCGGCGTCGCTGGGATGCAGTCATTGCGTCAGGGATGACTTCATAATCCAGTTCACCCAGCCGACGAAGAACCTTGTACGGGCCGAAATAGCGGCGCAAAAGCTTTTCACTCAATCCACGGCGGCGAATGGGCGTCCACACCCAGACTTGGTCTCCTGGCTTGTATTCCGCGTTGCGTCTTCGTAGGTTGTAGCGTCTGGCGTCGGACCGCTGCTGATCTTTGATCCGTAATCGGGCAAGCCTTCGAGCTTCTTCTGCGCGTTGAAGGTAGGCGGCAACGTCGACGTTCTCTTCTTCTGTAACGTTGGGCAGCATGGCGTCTAGCGTGGTCGTGGCCTCCCTGCCATGGACGAGCCTAAAAGGCGTCATCTGGGTGGTCTCCTGCACTGCTGTGTTGTAGGCGAAGACGACGTAAGGCAGGATGACATCCCAGGTTTTATGTTCGGCATCGACATACATAGCGAGCATATCGGCGATGGTTTTGTTCAGGCGCTCGGTCAGTCCGTTGGTCTGCGGATGGTATGCAGTTGTCCTCCGGTGGCTGGTTTGGCTGTAGCGCAGGATGGCTTGCGTGAGTTCCGCCGTAAATGCTGTTCCTCTGTCCGTGATGAACACATCGGGGGCGCCGTGTCGAAGAAGAATGCACTCCACGAAAAATTTGGCCACTTCTGCTGCTGTTCCGTTCGGTAGGGCTTTCGCCTCGGCGTAGCGGGTCAGGTAGTCGGTCGCTATGATGATCCACTTATTTCCAGATGTTGACGTTGGAAAAGGGCCAAGCAAGTCCATGCCAATCTGCTGAAAGGGTCTTGAGGGAGGTTCAATGGGGTTAAGAAATCCTGCTGGTCGTGTGGGAGGAGTCTTTCGTCGCTGACAATCTCGGCATGTTTTCACATAGTGTGCGACATCGGCAGACAGTCGGGGCCAGTAATACTTGTCTTGAATGCGGCGGAGGGTGCGAGTAAACCCGAAATGTCCTGCTGTCGGCTCGTCGTGTGAAGCCTGTAGAACTTCTTCGCGGAGACAAGTAGGTACAACAAGGAGGTAGGCTGTTTTGTTCGCTGTAAAGTCCTTCTTCACAAGGACCTCATTCTGCACACAGAAAGAAGACAGTCCTCGCTTGAATGAAGCGGGGGGTGAAGAAACCTTGCCTTCCAGGTACTCGATGAGGCCTTTTAGGTTAGGGTCCGAGCGTTGCTGCTGAGCAAAAGAGCTTGCGCTGATGGGTCCCAGGAAGGCGTCCTCATCGTCGTCAAGCGGCGGTGCATCTACAGGGGCTCGTGAGAGGCAATCGGCGTCAGTGTGCTTGCGTCCGGACTTGTAAACGACGGTGACGTCAAACTCCTGGAGACGCAGACTCCATCGAGCGAGTCGGCCAGAGGGATCCTTCAAATTGGCAAGCCAGCAGAGCGCGTGGTGGTCGCTGACCACCTTGAACGGCCGTCCGTAGAGGTAGGGGCGGAATTTCGACGTAGCCCAGAGGATGGCAAGGCACTCCTTCTCAGTGGTCGAATAGTTAGCCTCGGCCTTGGAAAGGGAACGGCTAGCGTATGCGATGACCTTCTCCAGCCCGTCACTTTTTTGAACGAGAACGGCGCCTAGTCCCACGCTGCTTGCGTCGGTATGAACTTCAGTATCGGCGTTTTCATCAAAATGCGCAAGGATCGGTGGGGACTGTAAACGACGCTGAAGTTCCTTGAAGGCTTCTGCTTGCGGCGCTTCCCATTTAAACGGCACGTCTGCCTTCGTCAGTTGGGTCAGGGGCTCGGCGATGCGCGAAAAGTTTTTCACAAATCGTCGGTAATATGCGCATAGTCCGAGAAATCTGCGCACTGCTTTCTTATCGGCCGGCGGTTGAAACTGTTCAATAGCAGCTGTTTTCTGCGGGTCTGGGCGTACTCCTTCCTTGCTAACGATGTGGCCTAGAAACAGCAGCTCTTCGTAGGCAAAGTGGCATTTCTCTGCTTTCAAGGTTAGGCCAGACGACTTGATTGCGTCTAGTACTGTTCGAAGTCTTTGAGGTGCTCTTCAAAGTTCGAGGCGAAGACAACGACGTCATCTAAATATACCAGACAAATCTGCCACTTCAGGCCTGCCAGCACTGTATCCATTACTCGCTGAAACGTCGCTGGTGCGGAACAGAGACCAAATGGCATCACCTTGAACTCAAACAGCCCATCCGGAGTTATGAATGCTGTCTTCTCGCGATCTCTTTCGTCGACCTCAATTTGCCAGTAGCCGCTCTTGAGGTCCATCGATGAGAAATATTTGGCGTTGCAGAGGCGGTCCAGTGTGTCGTCGATGCGGGGGAGGGGGTAGACGTCCTTCTTTGTTATGTTGTTCAAGCGGCGGTAATCCACGCAGAATCGAAGTGCGCCGTCTTTCTTTCTCACTAGAACAACCGGTGCCGCCCATGGGCTGTTTGAAGGCTGGATGACGTCGTCGCGAAGCATTTCTTCGACTTGGTCCCGGATGGCTTGTCGTTCTCGCGGAGACACACGGTAGGGGCTTTGACGGAGAGGTCGGACGTGTTGATCCGTTATAATGCGATGCTTGGCAATTGGCGTCTGTCGCACCTTCGGCGATGTCGAAAAGCACTCACTGTAGTTTTGAAGCAGATTGCGGATCTGGTCTTGTCTGTTTCGGTGCAGGGCTGGGTTGATGTCGAAAGTGGGCGAGTTCTCTTGGTCAGGCGGATCTTCTGCGGAGGGGTCGGAGAGGGCGAAGGAATCTCGTACGTCAGATATTTCGTCGTAGAAAGCAATCGTCGTTCCTCTGTTAATATGCCGGTATTCTTCGCTGAAGTTAGTCAGCAGTACTTCGGCCTGGCCATTGCGGAAATGTGCGATGCCTCTTGCGATGCTGATTCCTCGGTCTAGTAGCAACTGCATGTTCCCCCTCGATGATGGCTTCAGTGTTTATGGCTTTCGTGGCGCCTACGGTCACGATAACGCTTGAAAGGGGTGGGACGCTCACTTCTTCCTCCAGGACACTTAGGGCAACGTGATTTTCCCGAGTTTTCATCGAAGCGATGGCTTCGTCCGTCGAAAGCGTGATCAGCTTGGATCGCAAGTCAATGATCGCCTGATGCTCATTAAGGAAATCCATGCCCAAGATCACTTCGCGGGAGCATTGCGGTAGCACAACAAAGGTCGCAGGATAGGTATGTCCTTTGACAGTCACTCGCGCTGTGCATCGTCCTGATGGCGTAATGAGGTGGCCCCCAGCGGTGCGAATTTGTGGGCCGTCCCAAGCCGTTGTGACTTTTCTGAGCTGCGCAGCGAATGTTCCATTCATCACCGAGTAATCGGCTCCTGTGTCGACTAGAGCGGTAACTTTCCGGCCGTCGATAGTCACTTCTAGGTCGGAGGTCCTGGCTCTTGCATTGCATGTCGCTCTCGGCGTCGGGTCACGGCTTCGTCGCGTATGCGAGTCACGGGTTGGGCGTGTAGTCGAAGCTCCTCTGGGTGGTGGCGTCGATTTCAAGGTAGCTTGCGTCGTGGTAGAGGTTCTCATTGTGTGCGGCGTCGGTGCAGCGAGTGTCGGTTCTTCATGCGGCGTCGCGGGTGCATCGTCTTCATGGGACGTGGTCGGTGGAGGATCTTCGGCGTTTAGCTCGTGAGCAACCTCACCTCCAGAGGTTGCTGCCTTTAGTTTCCCCTACGGGGGCTGGGAGACCTTCCTCGTACCGCGGCTGCGTAGCTGCGGCGTGGCGACGCAAAGCGCGAGGTTGACGGCGATGGTGAGCGCGAAAAGCGGTTCGGCGTGTACTCTTCTCGACGCAGGTACTCGTCGATTTCGTGCGGACGTTGTCCGAAGCGTGGTCGTGGGGCGTTAACGGCAAATCCTCGAAGACCGATACGTCGGTACGGGCAGTGACGAAGAATATGGCCGGCCTCACCGCAATGGAAGCACAACGGCCGGTTGTCGGAAGTCCTCCAGGCGTCGCATTTCCTGGTGCTTGAGCGTCGGTCATAGGCTGGGCAGGCGGGGGCTGGGAGGCGGCGTTGTGGAACGATTGGCTCATCTCGGGGAGGACATGGGGGTTGTCGCTGGGGCTGAGCAGTACATACTGCAGCGGCGTAGGTCATGGCCTGGGGTTCTGTGGCCGTCGGGGTGCCAAGTGCCTGTTGCACTTCTTCCCGTACCACATCCATCAGAGTCGCTGCTTGTGGCTGTGGGGAAGATGGCAGTAATCGGCGTAGCTCCTCTCGGACGATTTCGCGGATAACTTCCCGCAAGCTGTCGCTGGTGGTGGTCGGCGTGTCCGAACGGATTGCACAGGCAGAGGAAGGGCGATTGTACTGCCGAGCTCGAACGTCGAGGGTCTTCTCAATCGTGCAGGCTTCTTGTATAAACTCCTCGACTGTTTTTGGCGGCTGGCGGACGAGGCTTGCAAAGAGTTGTTCTTTTACGCCACGCATTAAAAACTGAACTTTCTTTTCCTCGGTGATCCCGGGATCGGCGCGGCGAAATAGGCGCTTCATCTCCTCGACGTAACTGCGGACGGGCTCATTCGGAAGCTGGATCCTGGACTCGAGGAGTCGTTCGGCTCTTTCTTTCCTCACGACACTGGTGAATACCTTCAATAGTTCTCTCTTGAATAGCTCCCATGTCGTAAGGGACGACTCGTAGTTTTCGTACCACGTGCGTGCGGAGCCATCCAATGAGAAAAAAACGTGTCCAATCTTTGCCGCATCATCCCACTTGTTGAATGACGCCACGCGCTCAAATTGGTCCAACCATTCTTCAGGGTCTTCGCCTAGGGACCCATTGAAAGTTGGCGGCACCCGCGGCTGCTGCAGTATGATCGGTGTCGACATCTTTGGCGAGGTTGTCGAAGATATGTACTGTTGCCATGGTGCCCTTTTTGCGTTGCGTCTTATGAATCGTGTTCTGGCTCTAGCACCTTTGAAGGTGAGCAAGTTTCCTGCAGTGGGACGTTTGCGAAGGTTGCCCCAAGTTTGTTCTGCAGCTTTTTAGCTAATTTGCATTCATTTGATCACCAAACGTATTGTGTTTTTCGTGCAATTTTTTGCGTGTGTGGGATAGCCTCTACTGCTGCAGATTTGAGGCATGTTACACATTTTTCATTAATTTTTCTATATTAAGGGTTTCGGAATAATAATTTTCCAGTGTGGCCTTCGTTCTGAAAAGTGCCCAATCTGCGACGTGAATTTTCCATCGCCGTGGCCTCGTGGGGATGATGGATGTAGCGGACGTTAGCTTTAAAACCGTAGGTAAGTGGTCGCTAAATCAAGGCAGGTCATTTTTCCAGAGCTGGGGCAAAAATACTTGGCTTTTCTCGTATTCATTAAACGTGTGCTATTTGAAAGAATAAAATCCTCGATGAGCGGTCCCCTGGAATCAGTATGCTCACTTCCCCAGAATTAAGAGTGTGCGTTAAAATCCACAATTGTCACATATGGCTTAGACAATTGTTTAAGAAGTTCATCTAAGTTATGCATGGTAATTGTGTTGCGTGGTGGTATGTACACAGAGCGTATTGTTATTGTTTTATGCCTAATGACGTTTACTGGGACCGCTTCTAAGTTTGTCTTTAATTGTACCTCTCTTGCAGGGACGTCGCTTTGCGTAGTGATAGCGAAGCCTTCTGAGAATCGGCTAGCCTGCACTCGGTCCTTCCAGAAAATATTATACTTTTTAAGACATTTGTGTGCTGTGGCCCAAGGTTCGTTTCCTGTAGGCACACAGCTGTAGGTGCCATTGCTTTGAGTATGTCGGTTATGTCTGTGTAGTTTTTGTGTAGACATCTACAGTTCCATTGTGTTAGATACGCAACTGTGATCAGCTGGGGATTGGGGAAGGTTATTTATTTTCAAGAGGAGTGATTCGTTCTTTCCCTTTTTTCTCTAGGGATTATCGCCGCCGCAGCAGCGGTGGCGAACCAGGAATTAAATCCATCACTACTTTAGTGGAGCCGGATATCAGCCGGGACGCCACGGATATATGAGTTTTGGATGTCGACGGGCACTCGCTGACACCCATATCCTCCACGATGTACGTGGAGGATGCTTCTCAGTCGCGATTGCCCGTGGCCTACGCATTTTTTTTGGCACCGCTGAACCAGGCCCTGCTCCAGCGGCAGAGTCTCTTGTACGAGCAGTTGCCTTCTTAGTGGGGTGGAATGAGAGGTCCAGTTCAACAGAGCTCCTCTGGGTGTCTGTCGACGAGGATGTCGCTGCGGAAAGTGGGGCATGAGGGCCTCCGGTGAGGAACGCGTGGTCTTCTCACGAAATTCTCAGCCCTGTGGACTGTGCCACCAGCTTCTGTGGTGGGGGCTCGTATGCAGACACCAGGTCCGTCGGATCCACCTGTTGGCCGACAGAAACAGAAGGTGGCGGTGGTCCCCGCGGCACCGCTTCGGAGTACATTTATCCGTTTCTGTTAGAAACAGACACGTTTTTTTGCCTCAAAGTACGACAGGCTTTCTATGGTCTTCAAAGTTATTTGTTTTTCTGCTTTCCAGACTGGGCACGACCTGGAGTACGCGCCATGTGCGCCATTGCAGTTGGCGCTTTCCGGTGTGCGTTCGCGTCTCTCCTCGTTATGTGTCTGTTCTCCGCATGTGTCAGAAGTGGGCTTACCACGGCAAGCCAACATGCTGTGTCCAAAGCGCTGGCATTCGAAGCATCGTATGGGATTCGATATGTATGAGCGGACTTTACAATGGAGGTATGCGGCGCGATTGGATTAGGCAGAGTTGTGCTATTGAAAGTTAGGACTATGAGTTTGCTCTTGATCTCAGCATTGTTTCTCCGGATGTTCATTCGTCGGGCTGCTATTACTCCTTTTTCGTCTAGTTTTTCTTCTATTTCCCCATCAGTACTCTGTAGTATTTCATGTTCAAGTATGACGCCCTTTGATCGGTTCATGGTGCGGTGCAGAGTTTCTTGAACACTTATTTCACCAAAATTTTGCAACGAAAGCAGTTTGTTGCTATGTTTTCGTTTTGATTTATGTCACAAGAACTCCGGTTCTCTATTTTTTTGCTTTGTAGTTTTGCCTACACAGTTCTGTAATGTTTTGGCAATGACAAATGCAGACAAGTTGGCTGCGGGTTCGTCAGTATTCGAGTGAATTAAGAAAAAAATTTGTAAATGTTTCTGGCGTTTGTGGCATCCATTTCTTGACATCAGTGCGACCCCTTTTCGGGCGCCGATGAGGTTTTTTTTTGAAGATAAAACCATACGGCATGTACAGACTAAGGGCTAATATTGTGTCGCCTCTGATTCACCCTTATGCACAGAGGAACGTCCCGCGACACCCCGCCTGGTAGACAGACGAGGAGCCCATCGGCCGAGGCTTGACCACGGCCTCGACCGCCACCGTTAATTGTTTCTTCCCTCCACCTCTCAAACTATAGCCGCGTTACGGATGACAGCTTCGGTATGGTGGCTAAGAGTCTGTGGTGGCGCCAAGCACCAACACCTTGTTACACAAGGGGCCCCCACGGGGGCGAGTAAATATAACCAAAAGCAATATCCTCAGGAGACGTTGCGTAGCCAAATCTGCATACAAAATTGAGATCTACACCAATGTTCAATAAAAGTTCTGAGTAAACACAACTTGAGGGAGGCGGAAGCCTTGCCAATGAAGAGTGGGAAAGAGGGCTGGGTAGGAGAATAAAATAGGTGTAGCCACACCAGGACCAGACTAAAATGCCCGCAAAAAAGTTCTGACATTTGAAATGTGGAAACGGGAGTTAAGTTCGTGAATTCCAACCTCCAGGTACAGAACTGCGGTGGAAACTGGTTAAGGGAGACCTAGGCATAAGCCCAATGCGCGCCTTTCTCATAACACCAACGGATGAAGCTTATATTAGGGGAGCCAGAAAAGAGTATGTAGCCAAATTCCAAAATGGGTCTGACATAGGCTTTGTAAAGAGGTAGAAGCGTGTCTCGGCGCCAAATTTCCTGTTACTTACACGTAGCAGCCTACCCAGAGCACGCTCACCTCTCAACATTAGTCTTGATGTGGGGCCCTAATCCATACTGGCATCAAAAATAACGCCTTGATAACTCAAAGGTTCGACCTGAGGTATGCTGTCCGAGCGGCAGTCTGACGAGATATATAGAGGCATGCTGGTTTTAAAAACTAGCAGACTGCTTTTGTGCACATTTAATACCAAATTAACTGTATCCAGCCAAACCTCGAGTGCATTGAGGTAAGCCTGGAGAGAACGATATAAGCATGAATGTCTGTTGCAGATACAAAGAAGGATACGTCGTCTGCATATAAATACACTGTAACATCTGGATGTACGGATATGTCCCACATCAGCAGAGATCTGGAACCGCGCGCCGGCACTTTGTCTTTAACTTCTTGGTCTGCCATGGGTGCAACATCAAACTCGTTCATCATAGTTCACTACAATATCTGTTTTGTTGAAACCGAGTCTAGCTCTCTTTGCCTCTTCGTTCCGTGTGGACCCGCGCAGAATGTGAGGTCGTCCCACAGCTTATCGCAAGGTCCACATGCACATCGAGGGCTGCGTCTTTGTTGTGTATAACCGAATACAGAGAGTGCCGCTAGATTCTGGTGGCGCATATTCAGCATGCATTTGGTTAAACATATTGTAGCGAGAGCTACACTACTCGCACAGACGAGCATTTCGCCATGCCTCTGGAAGTCCAGTTCTGCCCATGCGCGAGGAGCAACAGGCGCGCCGCGTGTGGCGTCATAACGAGCAGCTGGCGTAGTTCGCCGCCGTCGCGCGAGGAGCCGCGCCGGCCCGACTATGCCCGCCGGCGCCGCGCGTGAATGCGCATGCGCGGCGACCGGAGAAGGGCAGGAGGTACGTGGCGCATGACGTCAGAGTTCGGCCGCCGCCGCGGCCGCGTGTGCGGTCGAGTGGATAAACTGCGTATGTGTGTCTATGTGTATAAAAGGTGAGGTAATAGGACTCGGTGTATCACAATCGCTTTGTATGGGTGACGAAAAGGAGGCTCCAGCCGCCGCTATACGACGGTATCGTCAGGAGATCAATTCTTCGGACCCAGAAGTCGTCGCCTGGCACTTGGCCGCTATGCAGAGAAAGAATGAACATCAGAAGGATAAACGAGCGGCGGAGACACCTGAGCAAAGAGAAGAACGTCTTGCCAAGCGGAGACGCCAAGAGGCGTAGCGTAACAAGCGGCACACAACAGCTCGCATGGTTCCTTCGCAAGAAAATCAAGATGAAGCAGTGCCAACAATATCATTATCAACTACGAGTGAAGAGGAAGATGTAAAGGCTCGTCGTATAACTGACCATGCTATTAGACCACGGGGGAACTACAGCTCTCACTACATATATGCTGGGATAGGTGATGTAAGCCACTGCCAATTTTTTCTTTCCAGTGGGCTCATCTCAAAACTCCTCCTACCTCACTTTGGAAAGATGCTTTACTTAAAAGAGTATAGAAGTCCACTTTTGGGGGCATGTTTTGAAGCGAAAGCTCCACTCCTGCCGTTCTTCAAGGTCATGTGAGCATGCAAACGACCTTGGGAGGCAGCATAATGCAAAATAAAAATGATAAATAAAAAGAAAACAATTACAAATGAGCAAATAAGTGTAATAAAACAAAACGAACACCGAGCCCAGCAGAGTAGTGTTGCGCGTATATGACGACCACATAACTATCCCTCGGCGAGCCAGCAAGTTCGTCACAGTCGAGTGTAATGACAGCACCGGCAATCTTGGCATTGCTGAAGCGAACGTGTCGCTGCTACTCGCTCGGCAAGTTTGTGTCGCTCGAGGCCTATAGAACATGCCAACGGTCGCACGGACATCTTGCAGAAGAACTTGCTTTGGGGCTTTTTGGTTCATGATTGAAGTTCTGAATGGCGCAAAAGTGTCATCCCCCTTTTTTCCTGTGTGTGTGTCTTGTGCGCATTTCAGAACTTCAAACGGACATCTTACTCACTAACTTTACCCGTGAACCACAGCATTTAACGAAGACAGTGGTCATCGCTTATTTTGACGTGCTTGGAGAATGTTCCAGGCATTGCTCTTTGTCCACCATGTCAGACATCGATGATGCAACACCTACAGCAATTCCGACCGACGTAAACCCGCACCTCTTGGCCAGTCGGAACGCTGCTTGGAAAACCTCATCTCTTCCTTCCGCGACTGTTTTACATCAACTTCCAAGGTGCGACAGACGCCGCTTACCAAGCACCGAATTATCGTTGCTGACGACCGAAGACCACTATGCCAGCGCCCTTATCGCGTGTCTTCAAAAGAACGTGACGCCATCCGCCATCAAGTTACAAATGCTCCAGGACGACGTCACACAACCGTCCACGAGCCCCTGGGCATCGCCTGTTGTCCTCGTCACGAAGAAAGATGGCACTCTCAGGTTCTGCGTGGATTACAGACGCCTCAATAACGTCACGAAAAAGGATGTGTATCCTCTGCCACGCATTGATGACTCCCTAGACCGCCAACGCCATGCCACCTACTTTTCGTCCCTTGACCTCCGCAGTGGGTATTGGCAAATAGAGCTCGACGAACGCGACCGAGAGAAGACCGCCCTTATTACTCCTGACGATTTGTACGAGTTCAAGGTGCTCCCTCTTGGCTTGCGCTCGGCTCCTGCCACAATCCAACGAATGATGGACACCGTGTTTTCTAGCCTGAAGTGACAGGCGTGCCTCGTATATCTCGACGATGTCGTGATCTTCTCTGACACGTTCGATGAGCACCTGAAACGTTTTCATGCTGTTTTCGAGGCCATACGTTCCGCTTGTCTCTCTCTCTCTCCCAAGCCAGAAAAATGTCACTTTGCGTTTCACGAGTTAAAATTTCTTGGTCACATTGTCAGCGCTCGAGGTGTTAGCCCAGACCCCGAAACAACGGCCGCCGTAGCTGCCTTCCCCAAGCTAACAGACAAACAGAGCCCGCGTCGTTTCTTGGGCCTCTGCGCGTACTATCGCTGGTTTGTTCGCAATTTCTCCAAGCTAGCAGAGCCTCTCACCCGCCTGACGAAAGACGCTGAACCCTTCTTCTGGGGCGAGGACCAGGAAAGAGCTTTCACGGAACTCAAGTCCCGTCTCCAATGTGCGCCTGCGCTTGGCCACTTCGACGAAGATGCCGACGCGGAACTGCACACTGATGTCAGTAACGTTGGTCTGGGTGCGGTCCCTCTTCAGCGGCAGGATGGTCTAGAACGCGTGATTGCTTACGCCAGTCGCACTTTATCCCGTTCCGAAGTCAATTATTCCACCACGGAAAAGGAATGTCTGGCTATGCTGTGGGCAGTTACGAAATTTCGACCGTACTTGTATGGCCGCCCGTTTCGGGTCGTGAGCGACGATCATTCACTGTGTTGGCTGGAGAACCTGAAATACCCCTCGGAGCGGCTTGCTCGATGGAGCCTTCGCTTGCATGAATTTGATGTCAACATCGTGCACAAGTCCGGCCAGAAACACAGTGATGCTGACTGTCTCTCCCGCGCTCCTATTCCCTGCCCCACGGACCAGTCCGACGACGATTCCGCTTTTCTCGGTGCTGTCACCACATCCACCCTTGCCCGCCAACAGAGTGACGACTCCGAACTGCAGCCCCTCATCGAGTACCTCGAAGGAACCGCTCCATCACCACCTCGACTCTTCAAGCGCGGACTGCCATCGTTTTGCTTGCGTGATGGTGTCCTCTGAAAAAAGAACTACGGCCCAACGGACACTGTCTATCTGCTTGTAGTGCCGACTAAACCAGCTGGGCTACTGCTGCCTATCGATCCCCCGCGCCTCCCATTTCTACAGGTCGGCATGGGCTTACCCGACCCATTTCCGGCGTCTTCCATGGGTAACCGGTATATTACTGTTGCCACTGACTATCTTAGCCGCTACTGTGAGACCAAGGTCCTTCCCCGTGGCACCGCCGCCGAAGTTGCACATTTTTTTCATTCACAACATTGTGCTTCGTCACGGAGCCCCAACAGTCGTACTAACTGACAGGGGAACCGCGTTTACGTCGGCACTTACGAGTGAGGTACTTCGACTCAGTGGAACCAGCCATCGCAAGACTACAGCTTACCATTCGCAAACAAACGGACTGACTGAGCGTCTTAACAAGACAATTGCCGATATGCTTTCTATGTATGTTGACAATGGCCATGCGAACTGGGACCGGATACTGCCTTACATCACGTTCGCGTACAACACTGCGCTCCATGAAACGACGCGCTTCGCGTACAACACTGCGCTCCATGAAACGACGCGCTTCACTCCGTTTCATTTGGTGCATGGTCGCGAAGCCTTGACCATGCTGGACGCCATGCTTCTTCCGGATCCTACCCCCTCTTCTGTCGTGGACGCTGAACAATTTGTTCGTGACGCCGAAGCCGCTCGCCAAGTTGCTTGACAGCGAATCCGGTGCCAACAACAACGAGACGCTGAGCGCTACAAATTTCGCCGCAGGGAGGTTATTTACACAACCGGTGACCAAGTCTGGGTATGGAGTCCGATCCGTTTGGGAGGGTGGTTTGAGAAGCTTCTTCGCCGTTACTTTGGTCCATACCAGGTGTTACGCTGCCTCAGCGCGGTGACCTACGAGGTGCTCCCTCAAGGAACTGTCCGGTCGTCTCGACAACCGAGGTCCGAAGTAGTCCACGTGGCGCGAATGAAGCCGTATTACTCTCCTTAGCCCCTTTCCACAAAGGCACTCGCGCCGCTACCTGGAAGACTTACGTATGTTTTTCCCCCTCGCGTGCAGAATCGAGTCGATGCCTCTTGGAAGGGAAAGGGGGCAATGCCACATTGCTGACATTCTGCCGGCGCTACCTGGTGGCCGAACATGTCTCCCAGCGCGTGGCCGAACGTCTTTTTTCTCTCGAATGTGCGCGGCTGTTCGGCAAGCCTCGCCCGAGTGAACGGTTGTGCTTCCCGCGTCCTCTACATTTGTCGGTGACATTAAATTGGACATTCGCTTGTATGATGTTTTTTCAAAACACTTCGAGAAAATGGGGAGGATAGAAATTGGGCGATAATTTGACAGGTCATTTTTGTCTCCACCCTTACGAACAACGGTTACTTTGGCAATATGCAATCGCCGGGGAAACACCGCTTGTTTGAGGCAGCAATTAAAAATGTCCTGTAAAGCTGGGCTACATATTTTATTGGTTGGAGTTTGAGATCGTTTGTGTCTCGTGACCTGCTGTTGCGGAGAGTCAGAAGGCAAGCTTTGATTTCATTGGCGTCCATTGGCATCAAGAATGAAGAGGAAGAAACCCGTGAGTAGAGGCATTTGATATTCTGAGGACAGTAGTTGCTAATCTACCAGTGACGCGAAGAAATATTAAATTTTTTGCCAAAAGTTTCCCACTGACTGACCCGATATCAACCAAGACCTCGAGCATGCCGCTGGCATGTCCACCTTGGTTCAAAACTTCATTTATTATTTTTCATGCAAAGTCACTCCTGTTAGTTACTTAATTGTAGGCCAGTTAGTAGGACATCGTGAGGAGCAAAACCGCATAACAAGACGGGGCTGAGACAGGCGACAACACAGGGCGCTACTGACAACTTAACATTTATTGAAAAACAGCAGAGCTTATATGGATCAGTCGCGTGTGTAATCTGGCAAACAATTATAAAATGAAGATGAAGCATGAGTAAACAGTTCAATGGCAACCTTCAAAACAATCGGCGCGGCGAAGCGAAGGAAACCGAGCAAGGATGACCCAACTAACCTGCGCAAAACCAAACAAAAACAACCTAGTGAAACACTCACAAACACGCTAATTCTATCTGAAAAATAGACACAGAAGACGTGCTGACACATTTATTTGTGTCCGATCTCAGCATGTCAACAGCCTTGACAATTTCTCTTTCAAACTGCCCCTTTCTTCTTCCTATGATATTTGTACAATTCATCTTAGGACATCAGTCTTTGCAACTGCGACCGTGAACGGGCAGGGCAGGTCCTCCGGGCCTACTCAAGGAACGCGGATGCTCTTGAAAACGAATGTTTAAACATCTGCCAGTTTGTCCAATATAAAATCGACCACAGCTGGAGGAATCTTATAAACCACCCCCGTTGCGCATGAGAGATAGTTCTTAAAATGCTTCATGCCACAAATTGCAGGCGTTGAAGTCTGCTTCCCCACCAAATTGAAGAGTTTTGAAAGCTTGCAGGGCGCAGACATGACCACCTCACGCCATATCTGCCTGAGATCTTCAATCTTCTTAATATTGCAATGAAGTGAAGTAGCAGTCACTGACCATAGTCGAAAAAAGAAAGACGTTTCGAAACCCGTACGGGTTTCTTGTTCACAGTGAGCAGGACAAGAGCGGTGGCGAATTTATATCCGGAGAATGTGACGTAAAGATCGGGCGTAGATGCCTGGCATGGGGCCAGCGTTCTTGTTTAATGTTGCTTGTGATGTTTGGATGAATAGCGATTCCAGCAGAAGGCGCGTCGTCAGGTTTCTTTCCTTAGATAAGATGGAGGCATTGCCCCAGTCAATCTGGTGGCCAGTGTAGGCATGATTGCAGTTCAGGCATGTTCAGACATGCCTGAACTGCAATCATGCCTACATCGGTGAGACAGGGAAATTCTCAAGACGCATAAAGGACCACCAACGTGATGTGAAAAACAAAAGGCATGCCACAAATGCGCTGGCGGGTCATGCACACGACACTGGCCACCAGATTGACTGGGGCAATGCCTCCATCTTATATAAGGGAAGAAACCTGACGACGCGCCTTCTGCTGGAATCGCTATTCATCCAAACATCACAAGCAACATTAAACAAGAACGCTGGCCCCATGCCAGGCATCTACGCCCGATCTTTACGTCACATTCTCCGGATATAAGTTCGCCACCGCTCTTGTCCTGCTCACTGTGAACAAGAAACCCGTACGGGTTTCGAAACGTCTTTCTTTTTTCGACTATGGTCAGTGACTGCTACTTCACTTCATTGCATCACCGTGCCTGACCAGACGGATTTCCGTCGAACTCTTGACTACATCTTCTTAATATTGTGGGAAATATTATGAAGGTATGGTAAGACTACATACTTATTTCGGCTAGTTGGCTCATGGGAAAGGTGTCTTCTTTCGCCATCTGGCAAAGCTTTTTGAGAAGCGATTCGCGGCCACAGATCTTAACAGTGAGCTCGGAAAGCCCGCCTTTTCGAGTCGCTCAAGTTGAAGATGAAAACTGAGCTGCACTTCGTGATTGCATGATTTCAGAAGCGCAACCGAAAATATGAAGATACAAGGCCCTTTTTACAAGCTTTGAATGGGATGAGTCGAACGGCAATAAAGCTTTCTTTGACCTCGGCAGAAAAACTCAGCAAACATGGTCATCTTGATTAAACTCTAACTTAAAGTCTAAAAAGTGGATGTATCCATCTTGCGGAAGCTCAAGAGTAAAATTGAGAGAATGTGAACATGTAGAGAACACAGCCAAAAGCTCATCGGCCACGTCAGCTAGTACAACATTAGGTGAACGCTTTAAAATGACAAGAAATTCATCTACGTATCTAAAAACACTAGAAACGAAGGCATGAATCAAGTTTCGTTTGAGCACTCGATCTAAATTGGCTGGAAAGATTTCGCACATCAGTGGCGCAACGCTGGAGCCAATACAGATTCATTCCCTTTGAACATAAACGTTACCATCAAATGAGACAATGGTTGAACCTAAATAGAACCTGAGCAGCTTTAAAGAGGAATCCACAGACACACCACAAGAGTTCTAGAAGTCGATCACGTCGCCAACTTCGGTGAGCTCCTTTACAGCACTGAAAAGTCCTCCATGGGGAACAGTATAAAATAATTCTTCAACAACGGACACCGCACAATTAGCACCAGGGACGGCTGTTTTTAGCATTTTAACCAAATGGTTAGATCCGTAAATTTTTAGAGTCTTCAGGCTTTAGGTTTTTCAGATGGGTTTGCAGTACTGTAAATTCACCCTAGTGGTTGAATAAAACGTACACTCGCAAAAAAATGGTTTAAAAAATATTACGTTTCGGCCTCTCTACGGCTTCCTTGTTCACAATGAAGATGGACGGAATGGACCGCTTCTTATATGCGCAATTGACAGTGCAGTGAATTGGCGTAGTTATCCGGGAGATTACCCTTCGTCAAGTTAATAACGTTATCCGTAGTCTGTATATAAAAAGATTCTAAATAAAAGCAGACGTGACGATAAAGGTTTCACTGCATCTAAGATTGTGGCGTTTTCCCAGTCAATGGTGTGCTTGATTTCTTGAACATGCCCTCCCAGTGGGTTCGATGACGTGCGGCATTTGCTGACGTCGTTCTTGTGTTCTCTAAATCTGCTCTTAAAATCGCCTGAATCGCCAATGTAAGATGCATCGCAGTTTTTGCAGGGAATTTTGTACACAACTCCGGTGTAACCTGGGCGCTCCGGACGATCTTTAACATGGCACAGCTGTGGTTTCAGCTTACTGGACGGCACATGCGCAATGCGCATGTCGTATTTTGCAAATATTCGTGCCACAGCGTCACTTGTTCCCCGGGCGTAAGGTATGCTCGCGCACTTCTGTTGTCCGATGAGTCGGGTCTCGGCAGGTTGCCGAGAGAGGCGTTGTTCGTTTTGCAGAAGTTTTTGCGGAAAACCATTCTTCACGAGGTCGACGCGGACATTTTTCTGCTCCGAATAGCGCAGACCGGGACGGGAGAAAAGACCAGCTACACGGATATATAGAGCGGACGCGACGGAACGTTTGTGGCCAATGGGGTGGGCAGATTGAAAATCCATGTACTTCCCAGTGCGTGTGGGTTTGCGGAAAACGGTAGTGCCTAGACCATCGGGAGTGCGGAGAACAAGGACATCAAGGAAAGCAATCCTTTCGGGGACTTCTTCTTCCATTGTGATGTGAACTGTTGGTTGAAAAGAATTTAGATAGTCCAGAAACGATTTGGCGTACAAGCGATGAATTACACAGAAACAATCGTCCGCATACCGCAAGAAGAGCTTCGGAAGAGTATGGGACGATTGGAGGGCCGAACATTCAATGGGTTCGAGCACGAGGTTGGCGCAGGTCATGGATACCGACGCACCCATAGCCGTGCCAAAAACATGCCTGTGGTATTCGTTGCTGAAAATGAAATATGTGTTCTGTAGACAAAGTTTCAGGAGGCGACATAGATCAGCTGTTTCAAAAGGCGTTCGGGATGGCAGTGATGCGTCTTCTTGCAGTACCCTCTCGCAGCATCCAACAGCGAATTCAACAGGAACGCATGTGAACATGTTTTTGGTTTTACATTGAAGAAGACCATGATGCCATGGCCAATGCCTCCTCCTTGTCCGACTGAACAAGAGCAAGGTCGTGCTCACAAAATAACTGGCCACTTCACCTAGGACTTCGGAGCTGCCAGACCTCTTAGTAAAATTCTGTTGCAGGCTTCCAACACTCTCAACAAAGCAGCATCCTCTCTCTTCAACTGGTGCCTTGTCAGCCATCCTGTATACGGAGGCTGGAAGGTCGTACTTATCCAACATTCGCTCAAGGTTGAACTTGGGACCACGTTGAAGAACACTTTCCACTTTTAGAGGGACGGAAGCGTCGTCGAGGCAAGTAACCGGAACAATGCCCCTCTTGCTCTTTTCTTTCTTTGGGAGCTGAATCCGCAAACCTTTCCAGAGAAATTCCGATTACAGGCGCGAGATTGATTGCGCGACTCACCTATATTAGCTGTGCTGTTTTTTCAATAAATGTTCAGTTGTCAATACCTCCCTGTTTTTTCGCCTGCCCGAGTCCTGTCTTGTTGTGCGGTTTTGCGCCTCACGATGTCCTTGTAATTACGTCTGGATTAAAGAATTTTTTCATATACTTTTGCTTTGTTTGGAGAAGAAAAGTGACTTGATTTCGCTACGCCTTAACACGCGCTAGATCATTGGGGGATCGGCTTTTGATTAAGTGGATAAAGCAAGGGCTTGCGGGCCTTGCGGGATTTTTTATGTCACAAGTGAAAAGCTTCGGTCATAGACAGAGTTAAATGTAGTGGTGAAGACACCATATGCGCCCCCTGGATCATGATTGCTGAGAACCAGATGCCATTCCACGCCTGCAAGTGCTAGCTGCCCGAAAGGAATTTAATGTGGCCTGTATATAGGCCGATATTGCACCACAGGAAACTTGCGTTGTTTTGGGGGAGTGAGGGAATCTACCAACATGAATATGGGTAGATGGTCACTTATCTGGGCACTAATGACTCCTGACTGGAGGCAGTCAACTGTATAGTTACTAATGAAGACGTCTATTGCCGTCGCTGCCTGCGGCCGCGTGGGGTTAATTATGACAGTAGTAAATCTGTTGCTGTGCACTATTTAGTCGACCTCCTCACGTTTATTTGTAGATTTAGATAAAAAGTCTATGTTAATATCACCGCCTAAATCTAGGTTAAGGTTGTTTGCTGTAATCCATTGGAGATATTCATCGAGAAAGCCGATGAAATTAGAAATGCTATTTTTAGGAGGCCGGTATATAACGGAGAAGACACTACTTCCGCTTTGTAACTACAGTATTTCATAGTCCTCGTGGGTTATAGAAAAGTCGGTAGCAATGGTAACTTTGAAAGTTTTTCCCGTTGCTATCAGGAAACTCCCGCCTCGTTTACCAGTACGGTTTTGCACATGCGTGTTGTAGTCGGGCAGGTGCAACGCTTCGTTACTACTTTTATACCAAGTTTCTGTAATCATGATTACGTCGAAACGGAAGCTCAATGTACAGAAAAATGTGTCTAATTCATCGCCCTTGCTTCGCAAAGATTGCGCGTTCAGATGAAAGAAGAACACAGCACTCTATCATCTGATTAAAATCTGAATAAAAAATCGGATCAGAAAATGCCAAAGCAAGGAAGCGTTTAACCCTGCGGACATAACAAAAATTTGAAGAGCAATCAAAGTTAATAAATAAGAGCAAACTATACGCGACACAAGGAAATTTAATATCGAGAAAACCTAGCAAGCTCTAAAGAACGGAGGTAACCTAAAAACAGTAGAGGAAACCATAGGTAAAAACCAGATGTTAGCGCTAAAATGCAAACAAGGCAATTTCATTAGCAATATGGCTAAGATCGATAAGATAGCCAAAGAGTTCTACACAAATCTATACAGTTGCCCATGTAATCAGAACGTTCATGAGAGAGGCAGTTGTGCACAGCAATGGAGCACCATGCAGTCAGCCAAAGAGGAATTTTAAAAAATTCTTTGCATCAAGGCAACGTGCGAAAGCAGATGGTGAGGATCAGGCAACACGAGATCTCTTGAACGACGGAGGGGAGATTGTGCTAGAAAAACTACCCACACTGTGTCATCATCATCATCATCATCAGCCCTACAACACCCACTGCAGGGCAAAGGCCTCTCCCATGTCTCTCCAATTAACCCTATCCTTTGCCAGCTGCATCCACCCTTTGCCTGCAAACTTCTTAATCTCATCCGCCCATCTAACCTTCTGCCGCCCCCTGCTACGCTTACTTTCTCTTGGAAGCCACTCCGTTACCCTTAAAGACCAGCGGTTATCTTGCCTTCGCATTACATGCCCTGCCCAAGCCCATTTCTTTCTCTTGATTTCGACTAGGATGTCATTAACCCGTGTTTGTTCCCTCACCCACTCTGCCCGCTTCCGATCTCTTAACGTTACACCTATCATTTTTCTTTCCATGGCTCGCTGCGTTGTCCTTAACTTAAGCTGAACTCTTTTCGTTAGCCTCCACGTTTCTGCCCCATAGGTGAGTACCGGTAAGATTATGCTGTTGTACACTTTCCTCTTGAGGGAAATTGGTAAGCTGCCACTCATGATCTGCGAGAATTTGCCATATGCGCTCCACCCCATTCTTATCCTTCTAGTTATCTCCCTCTCATGATCCGGATCAGCTGTCACTACCTGCCCTAAGTAGACGTATTCCGGCACAATTTCTAGGCTCTCGCTACCAATTGTGAACTGTTGTTCCCTTGCTAGGCTGTTGAACATTACCTTGGTTTTCTGCATGTTAATTTTTAGACCCATCGATCTGCTCTGCCTGTCTAACTCGTTGATCATGATTTGCAGTTCACCTCCTGAGTGACTCAGCAAGGCAATGTCATCAGCAAATCTCAGATTATTTAGGTATTCTCCATTTATTCTTATTCCCAACTGTTCCCAATTCAGGCCTCGAAATACCTCCTGCAAACATGCGGTGAACAGCATTGGCGAGATCGTGTCTCCTTGCCTGACGCCCTTCCTTATTGGAATTTTATTGCTGACTTTATGGAGGACTATAGTAGCTGTGCAGTTGCTATATATATCTTCCAGTATTTTGACATAAGGCTCTTCTACCCCCTGATTACGCACTGCCTGTATGACTGCTGAGGTTTCCACTGAGTCGAATGCTTTCTCGTAATCAATGAAAGCTATATATAGAGGTTGGTTATATTCTGCGCATTTCTCTATCACCTGATTGATGGTGTGAATATGATCTATTGTAGAATATCCTTTACGAAAGCCTGCCTGATCATTTGGTTGATTAAAGTCTAACGTTGCCCTGACTCTATTAGCGATTACCTTAGTAAATACTTTGTAGGCAACGGATAGTAAGCTGATCGGCCTGTAATTTTTCAAGTCCTTGGCGTCTCCCTTCTTATGAATTAAGATAATGTTTGCATTCTTCCAAGCTTCTGGTACAGTCGAGGTCTTAAGGCATTGCGTATACAGGGTGGCTAGTTTTTCTAGCACGATGTCCCCTCCATCCTTCAACAGATCTGCTGTTACCTGATCCTCCCCAGCTGCTTTTCCCCTTTTCATTGCTTCTAAGGCTTTCTTTACTTCATCTTTCGTTACTGGCGGGATGACGCATTGCTGTGCACTGCTGTCTTTCTCATTAGCGTTCTGATTACAATGGCTACTGTACAGGTCTGTGTAGAACTCTTCGGCTACGTTAACTATCTTATCCATATTGCTAATGACATTGCCCTGCTTGTCTCTTAATGCATACATCTGGTTTTTACCTATGCCTAGTTTCCTCTTCACTGTTTTTAGGCTACCTCCGTTCTTTAGAGCATGCTCGATTCTCTCCATATTAAACTTCCTTATGTCGGCTACCTTGCGCTTATTTATTAACTTTGATAGCTCCGTTAGTTCTATTCTATCGGTAGTGTTAGATGCCTTCATGTTTTGGCGCTTCTTAATCAGATCTTTCGTCACCTGAGATAGCTTCCCGGTATCTTTTCGAACTGTCCTACCGCCTACTTCTACTGCGCACTCCGTAATTATTGATGTCAGGTTATCGTGCATTGAATGAACATCAAGATCATCTTCCTCAGTTAAAGCCGAGTATCTGTTTTGCAGCGCTATCCTAAACTCCTGTGCTTTCCCTCTTACGGCTAACTCGTTAATGGTCTTCTTCTTCGCTAGCTTCTTCCGTTCCCTCTTCAAGTCTAGGCTAATTCTAGACCTTACCATTCTATGGTCGCTGCAACGCACCCTTCCGAGGACGGCCACATCCTGAATGATGCCAGGTTTAGCGCATAGTATGAAGTCTATTTCATTTTTAATCTCACCATTGGGGCTCTTCCAGGTCCACTTCCTGTTTTCTCGTTTGCGGAAGAAGGTATTCATGATCCGTAAATTATTTCTATCCGCGAATTCGACTAATAACTCTCCCCTGCTATTTCTAGAGCCTATCCCATAGTCACCTACCGCGTGGTCGTCAGCCTGCTTCTTGCCCACCTTCGCATTGAAGTCGCCCATCAGTACAGTGTACTGCGATTTTACTCTATTCATTGCTGATTCTACGTCCTCATAGAAGCTTTCAACGGTCTGGTCATCATGGCTGGATGTGGGTGCGTAGGCCTGAACCACTTTCAGCTTGTACCTCCTATTCAGCCTAATTACTATAGCTGCTACCCTCTCGTTAATACTGTAGAACTCCTCTACGTTGCCAGCTATATCCTTATTAATGAGGAAACCCACACCTAGTTCTCGTCTACCCTCTAACCCGCGATAGCACAGTATGTGTCCGTCCTTTAGTACTGTATACGCCTCACCTGTCCTCCTAACTTCGCTAAGCCCTATCACATCCCATTTAATTCCCGCTAGTTCCTCGAACAGCACTGCTAGGCTAGCCTCACTAGCTAAAGTTCTAGCGTTAAACGTTGCCAGGTTCAGATTCCAATGGCGGCCTGTCCGGAGCCAGAGATTCTTAGCACCCTCCGCTGCGTCACAGGTCTGACCGCCGCCGTGGTCAGTTGCTCTGCAGCCGCTGGGGACTGAGGGCCGAGGGTTAATTGGTTTGATCATAGAAGGTTGTGGCCAAGTACTACACCAGGGTGGCCAAATCCTGCTCTGGTGAGAGAGTGCGTTGTCGGTTCTGGTCACCGAGATAAGGCCGCACTCCAGGCCTGGTTATGCAATTCCATCGACACGCGGATTTTTTTTTTTTTTCAAACCCGGTGGAGAATTGCGCGGCACCAGGATTTGAACCCCGGTCCTCTTGCACGCGAGGCGGATGTTCTACCTCTACGCCATCGCTGCATGGTGCGATGTGTACACTGTGTACTCAATGCTTTATGACCTCGACGATACCAGAAATTTGGTAGAGCTCTAATATTATCTAAATTATAAAAAGGAAACGTGAAGCACTGAAAATTGAAGGCCAATCAGCTTACTGTCCGTTGCGTACAATATATTTACTGACGTAATCGCAAATGGAATCAAGACAACCTTCGACATCAATGGACCAAATGACCCGGCTGGCTTTTGTTAAGGATATTCCACAATAGAAGGTATTCACACTATCAATCAGGTGATAGAAAATTTTGCAGAATATAAACAACTCCAATATATACCTTTCATTGATTACGAAAAAGCATTTGACTCAGTAGAATCGCCGCAATCATACAGGCATTCCTGAATCAGGGTGCAGAAGGGCCTTAAGTCAAAATACTGGAATATATACAGGTATAACAGCTGCACAGCCACCATAGTCCTTCGTAAAGTCAGCAATAAGATTCCAAAAGAGGGTGTAAGGCAGGGTGACACGATCTCGTCAATGCTAATCACCACCTGTTTACACGATATGTTATGAGGCTTAGTTTTTCAACGGCTAGGCATGAGAGTTCGTGGTGAATACGTAAGAAGCCGTGGTAAAAACAGCGCAGCGACGACAGACACAGAGAAGACAGAAGAAGACGGACAAGCGCTGACTAACAACTAAAGTTTATTGGAAAAAAACACAGGTATTAATACACTCCTAAAACAACCAGGGAACACGCCCCTCTTAACATCCTTCTAATCGTGCGAATCTAGATACTTAATCTCACATTCGTGAAGAAGCACTGACGGTGTGCTGACGCATGCATCACCATTCGCGTGGATGCGATACGCCTCACACAGTTCCCTTGTCAATTTATCCCTGTGCCTGCAAACAACTTTTGTCTCATGGAAAAGAGGGTTGCACATTTTTTTGTCGGGGGAACCTGGGATATTATTCAGGGGGCAATCTCTAAAATGTAATGCAAGGTTGGACGATGGGGGGCCATTTAACGAGGTATGATGCTGACGAAGACGGGTGTTCACACATTTTCCCGTTTGGCCAATGTATTGCCAAGATACTGTCGAACAGCTGACTTCGCGACAGTATGAATTACTGGCTCGTATAGATGACCTTGAAGACCGTTCACGACGGAACAATTTAATCTTACGCGGTATACCCGACGCACGTGAAACCTGGGAACAGACTGAAGAAAAAATTATCACTGCATTTTCAACTTCTTTAGGCACTGATTTTGATCAACCGGTCATTGAGCGCGCCCACAGGATAGGTACGTTCTCACATCAAAAATGTCGGCCTGTAGTTATCCGGTTCGGCTCATTTAAAGACCGTGGCAGAATACAAGCATGTCGAGCTAAACTTAAAACTGACAACATTTCTGTATCAGAGGATTTTTCGCCAGCAACCCGTAACGCGCGCCAGCAACTTACTAATTTCGCTAAAAGCCTGCCTCAGTCACCAAAATTCCAGCTTCGTTACAACAAACTCTACGTTAACAATAAGTGCTACATGTACGACAGCGTGACAAACAACATCGAACTGATAAAGGAATTTCCCACCGAAGAACTCGAAGAGGACACACCGCGGTCGCCTTCATCAAATGCCCAAAACACCGAAAACGCCCCGTAGCATCACGAGAGGGGACGTGGGCAGTCGTCGCCTTCACCACGCACATCTGTTCTTCTCGCTAACGTAAGAAGTATCGTAAACAAACGTGATGCATTTCATTCCATAGCTGACACGTGTAACGCAGATATTATTGCACTTACTGAAACATGGCTTCATTCTAACATTCGTAACACCGAAATTTTCCAGGACTCATCCCGATACACTTTTTATCGCTGCGACCGCACGACACGTCAGGGTGGTGGCGTATTACTTGCCATTTGTAAAACACTCCGGTCTTACGCTATTAACATCACAACAGATCTCGAGATTGTCTGGGCATGCGTGGAACTTGGACACTCTAAAATTGTTTTCGGGGTATGCTACCGTCCTCCCAGTCACTCTGCTAACTTCCTCGATGATCTGCACGATGCCATAAATGCTGTTTGCACACGACACCCCCTGGCGCCTGTTTTCTTACTTGGCGACTTCAATCTTCCTAACATATCTTGGTCTTTTGATACCCCAGTTCAGAACCCTTCTTCTAACTTAAGCACCGATTTCTTAAACCTTTGTTCCAATTTTTCCTTTTCCCAACTAGTCTCTCAACCGACAAGAATTACTAATACCACTGCAAACACGCTGGACTTAATACTGACTACCCATCCCGATATGGCCTCAGAAATCACTTACTTACCTGGTCTCAGCGACCATCTATCGCTCTCATTTGACATTTGCATCGTTACTCCCCCAGCTGAGAAGATTTCTAAACACATCCGCGACTATAAAAAAGCTGATTTTCAGGCCATTAACAGGGAACTCGCCGAATTTATCGATTATTATTGCAACGGGTTTGATGACCGATCTGTCGATACTAACTGGAATCTATTCGTTACCAAGGTTAAAGAATTAACAGATACATACATACCATTACGGACAATCTGTTCCCACTCGAGAGCCCCGTGGTACAACTCCTATCTTAAACGACTGTCCAATCGAAAAAAACGTTTCTACCGAGTTGCGAAAAGGTCTGGCAGTAACGCAAAATGGGAGGCGTACCGCGAAGCTAACGCCGTTTACGTAACTGCACTTAAAAGCACAAAAAATAATTTTCTTCACAATACACTTCCTAGCATTCTTTCCACTGATCCTAAAAAGTTCTGGCGCATTGTCAACCCCAGCCACAGCGATACCATTAACTTATTAGACGAGAATGGCCTTGCCATCCCAGATGCAGAATGCCTAGCGGTACTGAACTCCACATTCTGTAAAAACTTTGTTCATTGTACTAACACCATTTTTCCACAAGCGCAGACTTACAACTACATAACTATGGATCCCATTTGCATCGAAGCTTGCGGTATTGAGAAGATTATTGAATCCCTTAAACCATGCTCCAGTCCAGGTACTGACTCAATCAACGCGAAATTTCTTAAGGGTTCTCAAACTTACTGTTCATTGCTGCTTTGCAAGATATTTCAACAGTCCCTCGACACCGGTGCTCTGCCTGCTGACTGGACGGTCGGGAAGGTGGTCCCAATCCATAAATCAGGTAACAAGAATTCACCCCTTAACTACCGTCCCATATCTTTGACAAGTATTCCATGTAAAGTATTGGAGCACATATTATACACAGGTATCGCGAACTTCTTGGAGAAAATTCATTTTTTTCAGACATGCAGCACGGTTTTCGTAAGCGACTGTCTTGCGAAACTCAGTTAGCATCATTTATGCATAAACTTAATCTCATCCTTGATCGCCGCTCAACAGCTGACTGCGTCTTGCTCGACTTCGCAAAAGCCTTCGAAAAGGTATGCCACAAATTACTACTTTTTAAGCTAAGCAAACTAAACCTTGATCCTAGGCTTTTTTTCTGGCTCGAATATTTCCTTTGCAACCGCACTCAGTTCGTAACTGCTAACAATGCCACCTCTCCATCAACCCCCGTCCATTCTGGAGTGCCACAGGGATCCGTCTTAGGCCCTCTTTTATTTCTTATTTACATTAATGACCTACCTTCTTGCGTAACCTCTAACATACACTTATTCGCTGATGACTGCGTAATTTTTCGCGAAATTAACGACACTAACGACGTATGCGCTCTACAGAATGATCTATCTGCTATATCTGCATGGTGCAACTTATGGTTAATGCAACTTAATTCTTCTAAATGCAAAGTTTTACGTGTCTCCCGCACATCATCTACTACAGGTGCATATTGTCTAAATAATACCATACTGGAGGCCGTCACGTCATATCGCTACCTCGGAGTTCATATATCTTCCACTCTAAATTGGTCGCTCCATATTAACGCCATAATTAACAACGCTAACAGCATGCTAGGCTACCTACGCCGGAATTTCTTCAATTCCCCTACCTCCCTAAAACTCAAGTTATACAAAACCCTTGTCCGTAGTAAACTAGAATACGCATCTGCAATTTGGGACCCCAGCTACGCAAACTCAATTAATGCACTCGAGCTTGTACAAAATAACGCCGCCCGTTTCATCCTACTTAACTTCAATCGTACTGCAAGTGTCACCTCCATGAAAAACACGCTCAACCTCCCACCCTTAGCCTCCCGTCGAAAATTTTCACGGTTATGTTTATTTTTTCACGGTTATAAAATTTTTTACAACTGTCCCAATCTACGCGATGAATTGATATCTCCTCCGTCTTTCATCTCTCCACGGCTAGACCACGTTCACAAGGTCGGTATAACGTCGCACGAAACAAAAGCTTGTTCTCAGTCGTTCATTCCCCGTACATCAGCAGATTGGAACCACCTTCCCGGATCGACAGCCTGCATTCAAGACATCCTGCGCTTCCGTAGCAATTTAGCTAACATTGTATACTAAGGTTCACAACAAATGTACTTATCATTCTCCATTTCCTTTGTTTACTTTAGTTTCCCTTGTTTTGTTCTCTTACCTTGCACTTACATATTATGCTTACTTCTGAATTGTATAACCAGGAACATGACGCTTGTATGTTGAATTTTTGTTTTTGTTCATTTTCTGTGATTTGTAACCACTCCCCTCTGAAATGCCTTTGGCCCTGAGGGTATCAATAATAAATAAATAAATAAATTTCTTGCCACAGGAAAACTCAATGTCATACACTACGCTTTCAGCACATGACGTAAACTTCTTTTGGTGGTTTATTTTGCAGGCTCTACTCCCGGTTGGTTTCTGTATTTTAGCCTTTGCTTTCCTATCTATTATGGCACAAATTTTTCCAAGCTTTTGCGGGGCTGAGAAGAGCACTTGAATTCCATATCTGGCGCCTACTCTTTTTAAGTTGTGTGACAAACGATGAAGATATGGTATAACCGTATGCCTCTTCATGCCTGACGGCTCTGATGGATGGCAACTCTTGAAAGATTTTAGTTTCCTCAGCAATTTATTGCAAGCAAGCACGATTACCTCTTCCAGAAATCCTGCCGATTGTAATCTACCAACCTGCTGATTAAAACTATTCTTCATTCCATGCACACACGATTTCGAAAGTGCTGATCCTAAACATGCAACGGCTATACCACTTTTAACTAATTTAGAATGGGCTGAGCGATAACTAAGCAAGGGCTTCGCTGAGCGCTGTTGAAAAGACCAGCAGACATGATCAGGGTTCAGGACCAATCTTAAGTCTAAAAACTGTAGCTCGTTGTTCTCCGGGAGTTCAAAGGTGAACTTTAAACCTTCTCCACAACTAACAAAAACCCTTAGTATTTCTTCTACATGGCCCTTGAAATTTGTAGGCTCTACAAAAATTAAATAATCATCAACATACCTGAACACCTGTTTTACACAATCACTGAACTTAGAATTTATCGCCCTGTCAACGTGACACTGAAAAATATTACATAACACCGGTGCTACTTTTGAACCTATGCATACCCCAGCTTTCTGAGCAAACAGTTTTCCTTCCCACTCGACAGAAGTCGATTGCAGGTAAAAGGTCAGAAGTTCCAAAAACGACTCCACAGAAACACCACAATCCGAAATAAATCTCTCTTCGTCATTGTCATTAGTTATGGTTTTCTTAACACACTGCAGGAGCTTATCTTGAGGTAGGGAATAGAACAAATCCTCCACATCGATGCTAAACATGCCACTCGAACCCGGGTTACAGCTTTGCAAAAACTCAACAATGGTGACAGAATTCGGGACCAGAAACGGATCATCAATCACAAGACTACTAAGGTGCTGTCAGGGTGGAACCAGCGGAACACAGACGCAGGACAAGAAAAGGAGGTACACACACCACACTGCCCCCCGGAAACTATCTGGTTTGTGCGCCCGTATGTCTGGTGGTCCGCAGAAAAAGGGGACCTGTAAAACCAAGCACCAGACGAGGTTCACTTCGTGTGAAGTAGGGGTGGTATATTGCATCCCATTGTCCTGTGGGAAAACCTACATCGGGCAAACCGGAGGGTGCATCAATGAACGTCTGAGGCAGCACCGAACAACGTTCAATTCAGGCACTGGCAGCAATTTAGCCTTGCATGTTAAGGTATGCGAGGGATGTTCTCCTTTGCTTCACCGCACGAGCATTATCGGTCGGGGGAGAACAAGACGAGAGCGTGAAATTCTTGAAGCGTTTCTAATCAGGAAAAACAAGGAAAAGTGTGTCAGCGATCCCTCGGTTTTTATCACGGATAAAGAATATAACTTTCTTTTATCTTAATACAGTTGTTCCCTTCATCCAGAGTGTGCGCTTGCGCAGGGAATCCTTTAAATGTGGTGGTTTTCTTCGAAATAAATCAGTTGCAAGTCCAGCGGTGTGGTGTGTGTACCTCCTTTTCTTGTCCTGCGTCTGTGTTCCGCTGGTTCCACCCTGACAACATTATGAACCAACTAGCCCAGCAATTTACGCTCCTGAACTACTAAGGTGCTTTTGCAAAAAGCTTGATATCGAATGTTGCCAGCTGTTACGCTCCGTAACTATACATCGGAAAGGAATTTCGGGTTTATGCGTTTTCGCAGAGAAGAAAATATCTAGACAATTTTTCTGCGAACTACTAACAGAGCGCTGTAGTCCTATCAAATTCATTTCCCCCAGTAACCGTATTGCTTCTTTCTTTTGTCTATTGAGGTTAATATGAACTTGCTTAAAGTTCTTTGCGATAGATTTCCCGGCTCTTTCCCTGAACAGATTCTCTGGGATAACAACGAAATGCCCTTCTTTATCCGATACCAGCAACGTGAGGGGCGTGTTCCCTGGTTGTTTTAGGAGTGTATTAATACCTGTGTTTTTTTCCAATAAACTTTAGTTGTTAGTCAGCGCTTGTCCGTCTTCTTCTGTCTTCTCTGTGTCTGTCGTCGCTGCGCTGTTTTTACCACGGCTTAAAGATGCACCAACTAGCTCAGTTGTCGGTTCTTCCGCAGTTCATTTCTGGTACTCTGAGCTCTGTTCTTTGTCCTAACACCGCTCTTATTGACAACCAGGCTGCCTTGGCTTCCCTAATCGCGCTTACTGCCTTAAAAGCTCGCCTGGCTTCCTGGCATGCAGGACGTGCCGTTTGCCCGGTAGAGGTGCAAATGTTGTGCGGAACCCTGCTCCCGTCGAAAGGACACAGTCGCCGAATGTGCCGCATAATTGCATCGGAATGGTGGCACCAGCACCGCTTCTACAAGGACTGCCTTTGGGCGGCATGTGGCAGTGACAAGCATAGAGTGCGGCGCTTTCGTGATTGGTGTGACCTAGCGAAGCAACACACGGAATTCCTCTGGTATTCTTCACGCCCTTGGCTACAGGCGAAGACGAAGCCTCCGTGTTCTGAGGGCAAGGTATTGGTCCTGGGCGACAAGCAGGTGCCAGAAAGGTTCCGAAAGGTTCTGCAGCGAGGCCCGAAATTTTGTGTCCAGCCATCCCTAGGAAAAGAAGAATTGCTGTCCCTTGGAAGGAGTGTGTCTTGCCAGGCCCGGAAGGAGGAACAACCGAGGTGCGTGGCGGAGTGTGTTGAGGCTTTGAAGGGGACAGTTGGAGGGTCCGTGAGGGGGTTGAGCTTTGCTTCACTGGTAAACTTTCTCTCGTCAAAGGACTTTCGGTTGCTGGTATCGGATAAAGAAGGGCATTTCGTTGTTATCCCAGAGAATCTGTTCAGGGAAAGAGCCGGGAAATCTATCGCAAAGAACTTTAAGCAAGTTCATATTAACCTCAATAGACAAAAGAAAGAAGCAATACGGTTACTGGGGGAAATGAATTTGATAGGACTACAGCGCTCTGTTAGTGGTTCGCAGAAAAATATTCTAGATATTTTCTTCTCTGCGAAAACGCATAAACCCGAAATTCCTTTCCGATGTATAGTTACGGAGCGTAACAGCTGGCAACATTCGATATCAAGCTTTTTGCAAAAGCACCTTAGTAGTCTTGTGATTGATGATCCGTTTCTGGTCCCGAATTCTGTCACCATTGTTGAGTTTTTGCAAAGCTGTAACCCGGGTTCGAGTGGCATGTTTAGCATCGATGTGGAGGATTTGTTCTATTCCCTACCTCAAGATAAGCTCCTGCAGTGTGTTAAGAAAACCATAACTAATGACAATGACGAAGAGAGATTTATTTCGGATTGTGGTGTTTCTTGGAGTCGTTTTTAGAACTTCTGACCTTTTACCTGCAATCGACTTCTGTCGAGTGGGAAGGAAAACTGTTTGCTCAGAAAGCTGGGGTATGCATAGGTTCAAAAGTAGCACTGGTGTTAAGTAATATTTTTCTGTGTCACGTTGACAGGGCGATAAATTCTAAGTTCAGTGATTGTGTAAAACAGGTGTTCAGGTATGTTGATGATTATTTAATTTTTGTAGAGCCTACAAATTTCAAGGGCCATGTAGAAGAAATACTAAGGGTTTTTGTTAGTTGTGGAGAAGGTTTAAAGTTCACCTTTGAACTCCCGGAGAACAACGAGCTACAGTTTTTAGACTTAAGATTGGTCCTGAACCCTGATCATGCCTGCTGGTCTTTTCAACAGCGCTCAGCGAAGCCCTTGCTTAGTTATCGCTCAGCCCATTCTAAATTAGTTAAAAGTGGTATAGCCGTTGCATGTTTAGGATCAGCACTTTCGAAATCGTGTGTGCATGGAATGAAGAATAGTTTTAATCAGCAGGTTGGTAGATTACAATCGGCAGGATTTCCGGAAGAGGTAATCGTGCTTGCTTGCAATAAATTGCTGAGGAAACTAAAATCTTTCAAGAGTTGCCATCCATCAGAGCCGTCAGGCATGAAGAGCCATACGGTTATACCATATCTTCATCGTTTGTCACACAACTTAAAAAGAGTAGGCGCCAGATATGGAATTCAAGTGCTCTTCTCAGCCCCGCAAAAGCTTGGAAAAATTTGTGCCATAATAGATAGGAAAGCAAAGGCTAAAAAACAGAAACCAACCGGGAGTAGAGCCTGCAAAATAAACCACCAAAAGAAGTTTACGTCATGTGCTGAAAGCGTAGTGTATGACATTGAGTTTTCCTGTGGCAAGAAATACATTGGCCAAACGGGAAAATGTGTGAACACCCGTCTTCGTCAGCATCATACCTCGTTAAATGGCCCCCCATCGTCCAACCTTGCATTACATTTTAGAGATTGCCCCCTGAATAATATCCCAGGTTCCCCCGACAAAAAAATGTGCAACCCTCTTTTCCATGAGACAAAAGTTGTTTGCAGGCACAGGGATAAATTGACAAGGGAACTGTGTGAGGCGTATCGCATCCACGCGAATGGTGATGCATGCGTCAGCACACCGTCAGTGCTTCTTCACGAATGTGAGATTAAGTATCTAGATTCGCACGATTAGAAGGATGTTAAGAGGGGCGTGTTCCCTGGTTGTTTTAGGAGTGTATTAATACCTGTGTTTTTTTCCAATAAACTTTAGTTGTTAGTCAGCGCTTGTCCGTCTTCTTCTGTCTTCTCTGTGTCTGTCGTCGCTGCGCTGTTTTACCACGGCTTAAAGATGCACCAACTAGCTCAGTTGTCGGTTCTTCTGCATACCTAAGAAGTTAGCGATTATCTAATGACATTGCCTTGCTAAGTCACTCAGGAGGTGAGCTCTAAAGCATAATCAATGAGTTAGAGAGGCAGAGTAGCACGGCAGTCCGTAAAATTGTAATGGGACCGACCAGCAGCAGTTCAAGCAGCGCAGCGAAGAGGTACGTAGACGAAGCGCAGCCAGGATTTTGAGTGACGCCTGTGAGTGCGCCGTCGTGTCGCTGTTCGGCCAACGCCCACCGACGTGCGCTTCGAATAAACACCTTTAGACAATGAACATGCAGAACACCAAACCAATCTTCAGCAGTCTCGCAAGGGAACAGCAGTCCACAATTGGTAGCGAGGTGCTGAAAGTGGTAAAGGAATACGTCTACTTATGGCACGTAGTGACAGCTGATCGAGATCATGAGAGGGGAATAACTAGAAGGATAAGAATGGGGTGGTGCGCATAAGGTAACTTCTCTCAGATCTTGAATGGCAGTTTATCAATATCCTTCAGGAGAAACGTGTACAACAGCATAATCATACCGGTACTCACCTACGGGGCAGAAACGTGGAGGCTAACGAAAAGGGTTCAGCTTAAGTTAAGGACAACGCAGCGAGTTATGGAAAGAAAAATGATAGGCGTAACGTTAAAAGACCAGAAGCTGGCAGAGCGGGTGAAGGAACCAACGCAAATTAACAGCCTGAACGAAATAAAGAGGAAAAAATGGGTTTGAATAAGATAAGTATATTAAAAGCTAGATTACTGCTGGTCCTTGAGGGTAACATATTGGATAACAAGAGAAGGGAAGCGCAGCAGGAGACGGTAGAAAGTTTGGTGGGCGGATGAGATTAAGAAGTCTGCGGGGATACGGTGGCCGGAGCTGGCAAAGGGAAAGGTTAACTGCAGCGACATGGGGGAGGCCTTTACCCTGCAGTGGGCGTAGTCAGGCTGATAATGATGATGCTCAACAAACACCATGAAACATAAATGACCATGGGGTAGTCGCCTACGACCGCTAGATAATTTATCAATTTTTAGAGCAAAATCTTTACTGCTCCCGTTTCTTAAGCCATTACGGTACGCATAACAACCTTGGGAGGCAGGGGAGTGCAAACTAAAAATAATAAAAATAAAGTCGCACATAACCTTCTTCTGTAAAGGTTACATTCCTTGGTATTTTGGACCACACATTTGGTTGGCTGAAAGATTATTAATGCGAAAGCATTATATGGTTATGTCGCGCCAGCAAAAAGTGTCCACAGATTTTGTCCAGACGATTATGTGCTAAAGTTTGATTGCGTTAGGTTGTGTGTGAGTAGATCTTGAAATGGGAACAGTTTCGTCAATGAATTGTAATTATTTAAGTAATTAATGCAATTCACGAAAAGAAATGCTGCCTGAAGCAGGTTTTGCATGACTGATTCGATGAAAAACGATGTAAATGCGTGAGAAGGCTTACGTGGCATAAAAAAATAATGAAAGAAATAAAAGAAATAAACATAGGACAACAGAATTTCAAATAATAAAAATAAATATACTAAATGGACGGATAAAGAGAGGAACGGGAAAGGATTTCGCATATCCGCACTAAAAGAGAATTAAGTGGAATCCTGTCATTTTGTTACCGGACGTAAGCGGCTGGTGGTTATAAATGGTCCGCATTTCGTCTGTGCACGTTGTTCTTCACATTCTTCTACGATTTAGACTGTAATCTGACGATTGCTTCTTGCATGGCCGTCATGTGCCCTAATGATTTGAGTGTATTGCAGAGCGGCAACCAACAAGCCCAGTTGCAAGTACTTCTTCACCTTTACAAAGTTCGATTGGTGCTTGAAGTGGGGCATGAAACACTGTATCGAAGTGCTACCACGTGCAATGTACAGGCATAAAAAATCATTGGATCTTAACCGTTTAACTCTGAGACTATCCAAACTATGAATGAGGTAAAATATCTCGGTGTTATTGTCAGAGCGTCCTCGGCTGGACAGCCCACAAGTACACAACTGCCAAAGCTTGCCGTCTTTCGAAATTTTTAAAAATATTTTAGGAGTGCGCTGCTTTTAATGAAATAAATACTGTATTTGAGAAATGTCAGGCTAGTGTTGGAACAGCTGGCATGGGACCCTTTCACAGGTGCTCTAATAGCCAAGTTTCCAAGGGCACAGAATCGCGCATGTATGTTTGTAACTGGAAAATATAACGTTGCTATCAAGGGCTAGGAAATTCGCGACTGCATTGGCTGGAAGACACATTCTCTGCTTAAAGAAAAATCTGCAGGCTGAAATTTTCACGGTTAAAATATACAATGACTGGGCCGGTATTATTAAAAAGCGCTTATCTAAAGCTGCCACGCTGCATATCGGAGAGAATAGACAAAAAAAATATTAACAGTTGTCATTGTCCCATTTAAGTATTCATTTATGCCTAACTCAGTTCTTGACTCTAATTATCTCTTAATTGGACTCTAATTATCTCCTAATTGATGTGGTTTCTGTACCCTATCTAAAAATGGTTGCTGAAATCACAATCTGATGTACATTGCACCGGTATCCATTTCGCATATCTATAAGCGCTGGGCCAATGTGTCCACGTTATGTTTTTTTTATAAGTGTAGGTTGCGAATTAATTTATTTTTTCCTTTTTCCTTGGCTTCTCATACTGTATTACTTTGCTGGCATGTTCCCAATATCTTCTTTGCACGTTGTATCTACATTGTTTATTCCCCTTCAATATTTCCTCATGGGAGCTGCACATAGTTGTAATAAGTAGAAAGTAAACTAAGAGATCAGGCTGCGTTTCCGAAAAGATACCTCTACAGTTAACCATACATACCATCTATCGTGTTACTGACGAATGCATAGAACGTAACCCTCTCAATATATGTCCTTCCTGGGTTACCGCAATGAATTTAATTCAACAGAAACATCTGCAGTCATAGAGGCATTGCGGAAACAAGCTGTGGAAGAGCAGATATGATATCGCGATTCAACCGAAGGACAAAGTAATTGCATTTTGACTTGAACATAAGTCGAACTAATAATTGATTATAAGGCTGAAACCAACAGTCACCGAAACCAAAGAAAATAGTGGTTGTCTTTTGGTCAGATCCGAAATCAGGACCTCTGAATTTAGGGTCAGGCGCTCCACCAGGTGAGCTACGGCAACGGTGGTCCAATTATCTACTCCCGGGGGTATTTATGCGTAGTCTAACCAAACCTTGAGAGCCTCCAAGAGCGCCACCCTCGTCCATAGCGACGGACGTAGCACATCCTGTAATACCGCGAGCGCCACGTAGGAACGTGGTCGAAAAGTGAGGGCGGAAGCTATTCGAAAACCTTCTTATGCTACCTATGGTGTCAGGACTGCCAGAATCGAGACCCCCGTTAAACTATTTAGCAGACAAAGGAACGAGCATGTAACAGAGGCAGCGGGGTCTTGAGAATTGGTATCACACAGGCGAATAAATATGGAGAACGGAGAGTTTAAGAAGCAACGTAGATAAAAAAAGCAGCAGAAGAGAATAAGAACAAAAATAGCTTCTCACCCTGTAACGCAATGTCTCTTGATCTCAAACGTGCAAGAAGCATGGAAGAACTTTTTCGTGATCCAAAAGATGGACGCTAAAAGGCAGAAATTATGGACCAGTCAGCTGGCTATCCGCTAATAACAATTTATTTACAAAGGTAATCGATAACAGAAATCGAGCAACCTATGACTTGTTCAATCACGATGCTAGGCTGATTTCCAGAAAGGGTATTCTACAATGAGCTGTACAGAGCTCAGCGATGAGGCGTCCGACACCCACCCTACATGCCTAGATGGGTATCTAATTTACAATAACGCAGCCCTTGAAGGCCAAAATCTCGACTCAATAATCATCCAGACTGCGCCCAACACAATAAATAAGAATGATGGCACATTGCACCCTATCAACGCGAAATATCTAAGAACGATACTAACCGCTACAAAAAGCCCGGGACGTACAGCTCGTTGCTCATTGTGAAGAAGGGAGCCGTAGCGCTCCCGAAACGTCATTTGTGTTTTACCTTGGTCATATTTCTTGCTTATTTGTTTCTTGTCTTTAGTGCTAATGCAGCACCTTTTAGCACACTTCGTGGCCGCTGACATCTCCCCGCTGACGCATCGGGCTTGGTCAAGCTGCAGCTTCTCCCGCCGAAGCCACCTCTTTCTCGAGCAGGAAGTGTAAATAAACTTACCTTTGTGGGAAAAGCTCTTTTTTAGCAGTTTTCATCGGGACCGACGAAGGTTGGCATTACCGACGATACACTCAAACAACCTCAATCTGTCTTTTTTTATTAATTAAATCAGTTGAAACTAGCATCACCTTGGACAATGGGCGGTCGGTACCGAGGACGCTCAGTACCGTCAAGTTGTACCTCCTTCTGTTCAGAAACTGGGCGCCTTCGAGGACAGTTCAGTGCCCTTTCATCTGCTCGGAATGGCACTCGGCTCCGGAGAATTGGCCGATGCAGGCCGCATAGGCTAGTGCGTGCGGGATGTAGGTTTGGTCGTGGACTCCACTGAAGAGGTGCGCCCAGGCCCCAGCGGCGAACACCGCGACGTCTTCGCCGCTGTGCGTCTCCAGCCGCTTGAGGAACGCCGCTTGCTGTGTGTAGTTCATCGACGCTGGCGGTGGAAGAAGAGACAGTAACGGTTGGCTGCAGCTTCACCTCGCGCTCACCTCCTAACGCACCATCGAGTGAATTCAATCACCACGACGTCGCGCAAGCGTGACCACTACCGCTGCAGCTGCTCTACTGGCACAGCTACCTCGCAGAAAAAAGGTTAGTACTGCGCGAATGAGACACGATACGAGTAAAGGAACAAAAACGACAACACAGGCGCTCCTGTTCTCGCATCGTGTCTCATTCGCGCACTACTAACCTTTTTTATCAACCAGCCTTTCAGATCGTTCAGCTAGCTACCTTGCCATTGGTATATGAAATTAAACAGAGAAAAATCCGCCCTTCTTCGGGTAACTGACAAAAAAACTTCGTTTAAGTTTTTGTACAAAAATCAAAACACATAAATAGGCTTGGACAGGGAAATAAATTCAAGGCACGATAGCCGATGGTCGATAAAGATCACGAACTGGGTTACTGAACATAGAATGCTGATACTGTAATACAGGTGCCTTTCAGGAGCGCATGCTGCCGGTATAGTTGGTGTTTAATGTTGTGAATTCACGCAAGAACGGACGAGGGACATTAGAGAGGAGATAGGCGCTCGTGAACGTCTTATGTGTCCTCTCTTGCGTCCCTCTTTGCACTGACTCCTTCACAACAAGTCCCCTTCCCTTTGTTAGAAATGACTGCTCTTGCCGGCAAATATTTTTGTAATATATTATGAGTGTTTTTGTGTATTCGCACTGCCTATATAAGTCCACAAATCGACTGACCATTTATGAATAAATAAATAATTTTGTAGCCAGCTCAAAGCCACTTGAAGACCTCAACAACAACACACTTACTTGTTTCCTTTTCACTCAGGTTGGCCCTTTCTTGACTGGTGGTCGGGCCGTTGCCATATGCGAGCACGGTGTAAGGCTGCTGGTCGACATCCGAAAAACCCGCCAGGCCTGCGCCACCGGGGAAACGAGGCAGACCATGTAAGCTACTGCTTTCCCGTCTGCCTAAATTTAGGCAGGATTGCACTACTGGCAAAAATCAGCTGCACCTCCCTAAATTTCAATTCAGTACATGGGCACCCTGCACCCGCCAGTTGTATCCACCACATGCGCAGCGGTGAGCATCACCAGCTGTGCCGTGAGACAAAGGTCCCCGCATCCCAGGGCTATCAATCAGAGACGTGATGCGGCATCTGTGGGCGCGCGCTCTTGGAAGCGAGGTTTCAGCTTGTTTGCGGTGGAAAGTTCATTTTTCGGTGCACACACCGCTATTCACGGAACATAAGAACGTGCAGACGGGCAGCTGCTAAGTGTACTGCAGTTCAAGACCAAGTACACAAGTTAATTAATTTATAAATTATTCGACCAATCACTTAGGGTTTTCTCTAAAATAGAGAAGACACGAATAAACGCTTGCAATCTTGACAGAGGTCCTGCCCTCTTTTTCAACTTTGCAGTAAAGCACACAAACGGTAGGATATCATTTTTTCATACAAAGAGAATGTAGGAAAAAATAGAAAACGCGAAGTAAAAAACAGTGTTGTTCATTGAAGCACAAAAATAACAGCACAGAAAAGAACAGCAGTCTGATTTTAAAATGCATGCCATATCATCACATAGACTTCTATAGAAGAAATTGTTCACTGACGTCATTGGAATGCTCAAAACTCTCAAACAATACTTCGTTTAACTTATTTAGGAGTACTGGCAGAGCATAACAGACAGACTGTTCGTTGTAAGATGTTCCACGTGCTGGCACCAACCACATTTCCTTATTCTAGTTTGCGGATTACGCTTGTTTTTAACTAGTCTTGGCAAATAACCGCTATTATTGTCATAACTCCATGAAAAACATTTCTTGCTTATTAAAAGTCTGTAATTGTATAAAATAAAGACTATCAGTATTTCACATTTTAAAAAGGTATCATGTGTTGGAGACAGTAAGGTACTACACCAGTGCAGCTCACAGCTCTTGCAGAAGAACTTGCTGTTGGGTTAGTTGGTTCATAATAAACTTGAATCGCGCAAGGAATCGAATACAGGAAGACAGAAAGAGAGAAAGAGGAGAGTGACACGCACTTTGCGATTTGGAATTATCCATAATCGCACCTCCCAAATCTGGTGGGGCATGTAGTTTGATGGCATTGAATTACCCTTCGGCCTGATCGCTTTCGAATGGGCTGCTTCTGGACGTGCACTACTAATATTTGCCGGGGATTCGTGGTGACGCCTGGTCAGGTGTCGCAAATGCGCCCGTGTGATTCCTGGTGGAAATACCTACGGGCTGGGCAGGCGCGGGCCTCATAAAATGTGCCCCATGTCAAATCCCTGCATGGCAATCCCAAGCACAGCCTTAAAGCACGAGTCTGAGCGCTTTCCAGCGTTTGCAAGGCGGTAAGCCTAATCCCCGAAAGAACAGGCGCACTGTACCTCAGATAACCGACCACCAGCGCCTGGCACAGGCAAAGTAAAGGTCGCTCACACGGACCCCAGGATTTTCCAGCTATAAACCATATAATGCCTTACTTGCCTCATCAGTGTCCGCAGGAAGTGTCAGTTCGTAGAAAAAGCTCTGCTCACCTGTCCATCAATTGACGTCATCAAAACGAAAACAAGAATTAAAAAATAAAACACAAATAAACAAAAAAAACCTAAAACGGGAATAAAAATACAACCATAAAAACAATTTCGGCACGGCAGCACTACCAGGATGCCGAGCAATAACCGGTTCCTCTGTATTGTGCAGTCCGTCGTCGCTGTACTGCTTCCAGTCAACACCCCCAGCCACGCAGGACCCGAGAAGATTATACCAGGATGAGTCGGAACCACCAGCTTCCACGTGCGGAATCTGCCTAGTATTGGTCACCGCAGCACTACCAGGATGCGGAGCAATAACACGTTCCTCTATATTGTGCAGATCGTCTTCGGTGTGCTGCTTCCAGTCAACACCACCAGCTTCCACGTGGGGAATCTGCCATCGCTGACAGGGCAATGATTACCCGTTCCAGCGGCCAACGGTCACACGTCTGTTCATCGGAGAACATGACCTACAGCAAATTAAGCGCCACCAAGCTATATATATATATATATATATATATATATATATATATATATATATATATATATATATATATATATATATATATATAACTTTCTATTAGCAGACAGCATCCATGGCGCCCGATGCGGACGCATGTGCGCGCTGCCTCCAGCCCATTCGTGGTAGGCAGCAGTTTTTGCCGTGCGCGTCTTGCAGTCAGCGTTTTCACTGCAAATGCATCAACATACAGGCCGAGGAATACAACATCCTCATGGAATCCGGTGCCAGCAAGTACAAATGTGTTCATTGCGTGAAGCGGCGTGATCCTTCGGCGGCAGAGCTTATCGGCGGAGCCGGCGACACAGAAACGCCCCCCGAAGTGCAGCGCTCTTCCCTGGATTTTCAAGACTCAGATTCCATCAGTGCTTCCCCGAGTGTTGTTTTAATGCTACAAGAAATGGCTAGTCGAATGGATGCGTTAACTGATGAGGTGCGACAGCTCCGTGCGGAAAGCGCGCTCCTGCGTGAGGCTTTGAATGGCCTGAGTGCGTCTGTTCGTACCGTCAGCCAGAGTGAGTGCTCGCATTTTGACTGCTCGGAATCTCCCAGCTACGCTTCAGCCGTGGCGGCAAATCCGCCTGCTGGAATGTCGGCCCCTCCATCGAAGCCTCCTGCTCAGGACCAGAGTACTCATCTGCAACGCCCGTCGAAAGCGGTGAGCCAACCACCTCGGCCTCGAGCAACGTTTGGCACAGCTAAGCAGTCCATGCTTAAAGTAGAGCCCAGACTACCGGCGAAGAAAAGCTTCTGCTCCTAACGTTTTTACCGATCATTTTTTGGATAATGGGGAAAAATTGATTTTTTGAAGTACAAGGTTCACATCTACGGCGACTTTAATCTTCCTAAGGTCGATTGGTCCACTGGTTTGTTCACTAGTGACTGCACAGCAACTCGAGAAAAAGCCAAATGTTTAATTGATTTTAGTAATTTTCATGGTTTATATCAATTTAATACAATGAAGAACTGTGCTGGAAACATTTTAGACCTAATTCTATCTAATGTGCCTCTTTTTGGCGTGCAAGCGGTGCGCGACCCTCTTGTTCTAGTAGACAAATATCATTGCCCGTTTACCTTGTCGTTCTTCTTGTCGTTTCGTGCAGTGCGTGAGATGGTGCCAGAAAAATTTAGATACGCGTATGGCAATTACCTTAGGCTGTACAATGATCTTCTGGCCTACGACTGGTCAGAATTGCTTGAGACTGAGGATGTAAACACAGGCAATGAGCTACTTACATCAACTGTACAAGGTATAATGAAAAAATGTATACCTCACCGTAAATCGAAGAAGTGTAGATTTTCATGCTGGTTTTCGCACGATTTGAGACATTACTTGAAGAAAAAACAGAAGTATCACAAACTCTACGTGAAATCAGAAAGTGAATATTGGTACCAAAGATATTCATTGTGTAGAAAAATTGTGAAAAAACTGATTGCACGTGATGAAGCCGACTACCACAGACTTCTCGAACAGAACTTTAAAAAGGAACCAAGCAGTTTTTGGGATTTTGTGCGCAAGCAAAGAAATGATAAGGTTAGTGCTGCTGTGATAATGACGCGCGATGGCATCTGTTTTAAACATCAAGATGTGTGCCAAGCTTTTGCTGATCACTTCAGCTCTTGTTTTGTGCGCCATGATAACACAACTGCTGTTATCACTCTTGAAGACAGCGCTGACTGTTTAGCTTATGATATTGTCACCGAGCATGAGGTTCTTTCGGCGATTCAGAAACTTAAGCCAAAACTTTCAACAGGAATTGATGAAATTCCCAGCTTCATAATCAAAGGATGCGCTGACATTTTCGGCCCTGTTTTGGCGCATTTGTTCAACTTATCGTTGCGAACTGGTGTTTTCCCTCGTCATTGGAAGTTGTCAGTAGTTGTTCCTGTATTCAAGTCTGGCGATGCTTGTGATGTAAACAACTTTCGTCCTGTGTCACTAATTTGTTCTTTTGCGAAAGTTTTTGAAATGATTATGTGCGAACGCATGGGCTCATACTTCAAACAGAAGATCTCGATTCTGCAGCACGGTTTTTTGAAAGGTCGCTCTGGGGAAACGAATTTATGCAGCTTTCTTGATTATACTGGGCCACATGTATTTAATCGTGGTCAGGTAGATGCAGTCTACTTTGACATGACTAAAGCTTTCGATATGGTTTCCCATGAGGTACTTCTGATGAATATGGAGAGATACGGACTTTGCCCCATATACTGCAGGTGGCTCAAAAGCTACCTTGGCAGCCGCCGTAACATGGTACGATTTTCCGGCTGTGTGCCCAACGAATTTCTGTCATCTTCGGGAGTGCCTCAGGGCTCCAACTTAGGACCGCTGTTGTTTTTAGTGTTTAATAATGATTTGCCGTTATATGTCAAGAACTCGAGAATTTTGCTCTTCGCAGATGATTTCAAATTATTCCGTAATATTGGAGATATTGAGGACTGCCGCCAATTGCAAGCTGACATTAACAACGTTGAGAATTGGTGTTTGATGAATCGCTTAAAACTGAATATTAAGAAGACTTCCGTTCTGTCTCTAACTAGGAAACGCGACACAGTTACGTTTGATTACACACTTTTGGCGGGTGAGATTTCTCGCGTGGCTCATGTACGAGACTGCATGTAAATTCAATTGTGTTACGCGCATTGAGGCATATTGGTCTTATCTCTAGATTAACAAAAAAATTTCGACGGCACGAATGTCTACGCACTCTATACTGTGCCCTTGTGAGACCGCGTCTTGAGTTCGCGTCAGTAGCCTGGAATAGCGTATCTGTCGCCTATTGCACGAAAATTGAAAATGTCCAGCGTAAGTTCATACGCATCTATTATGATAGATATATTGGTCGCCGTCGTTTCTACGACTATGATTCTCTCTTGGCAGACCTCAATATGTCTACCCTTGGCGACAGGCGACGCATACGTGACATGCAGTTTCTGCAAAACGTCGTGCGTGGTTAGATTAACTGTGGGACCTTACTGATGTCGCTGAATTTTCGTGTGCCGCATGCAAAAGCTGCAAAATGTTTCGACACATTTTATCCCGATTTGCACGCCATCTGTCCAATGACTCGTTTACAAATCTTATATAACAAAACGTTTAATGACATGGACATATTTGCCTAATTGTTGTTTTCGTGCCTGCTTTTAAATCTTTTGAAGTGGTGTTTTTGATGTATCTGACCTAGTGTGCGCTCGTTTAGGCCACTTGGCTGTTGAGGCACACTCAAATAAACATATCTATCTAAGGCAAATGAAATAAGTGGCTCGTTTGACAAACATATTAAGGAAACCAACAGTCACCGAAACCAAGGTGAATAGGGGAACGTTTGTATTTTTTTTAAATCTGTAGTGCTGAAATGGGAGAATAATACTTAGATTAATCTATCGCTTAAAGAAAATTACTTATAAAGCAGCAGAAAAAACAACCATGCCGCCGGTGGGATCCGAACCCACGACCTCCGAATATCGCGTCCGGTGCTCTTACCAACTGAGCTACGGCGACGGCTGTCCAATCTGCTGCTTTCGTGGGTATTTATGTTTTGCGTGCTATATATATATATATATGAAAATAAAATTAAAAAATGGCCGTGGCTTAGCTTGGTGATTGCGAAGCAATAGTGTGTTATTCTGGGATCAGCTGGTAGTATGGCTGGTGGTAGTCTTGGGTTATGCTAGTGTTACGGCTTACAGTGAATCATCTAAGAGGAAGTCATCCGTCGAATCCGTGTATGCCGACAAACATTTCCCTCACCAGCGTGCCCATTACAAAATCTTCCAGTATCGATTGGCTGGTGTGACGTCACTCTGACCGTAGCGCCCCTCGTGAGAGGAGCGGGAGTTAGGCCGCCGTTGGTGGCTACCGCCTCGCCTCGCGACGGCGTGAGATGGGGCCCCGTTTTTACACAGCTGGTGTGACGTCACTCTAGGTCACGTGGTGTGACGTCACGCAGCGAGGTCACGCTAAAGGTCAATGGTGCCTACCACCGCCTCGCCACGGAACGGGCTAAAGTGCGACCTAAAGTAGTATTACTTCGCAATAAATGTAAATATAACGCGCACTGGCGCCGTGGAAAAAAACCAGCGTTCTAGAAAGTTCATTACTTTCGCATTCCTTTACGCAAGAAGACACGTGATCATTTAGCCATGCTATCTTGTTTCCGAATTATTTTATACCGTGTTCTGTGAGCAGTAATGTACTCGCGTTTATGAAAAAAATTGCCTTGATTCTGTTTTTCTTTCTTCTTTTCCAGTTGGTTTCTTCTGGCTCTGATAGTGGTGTGATAATAACAACGTAGATTGCATTTTTCCAGCTCGAAATACACAGGGCAAAGAAAGGAGATACACGCAGGATGGTTTATTGGCACGAAGAAGAATATGCACACCCAGCTCACAAGCGCATGCCCCGCACGTTCACATCTGTATTAACAAAGATTAACAATCCAGCCATTCCAGTCTTCGGATAACGCAGCTCCTTGGACGATAATAGAAGAGATGCAGTACTAGCGCATTTATCGCCTTCATTGTGTATATCAAGGGCCTCAAAAAATCATCTGCTTTCCTGCTGCTTGAAGCTGCGCAGCACAGGTGTGTTGCTCAACGCTAGGGTGCACAGTTGTCTGGTAGGGCTAGGGCCCCCCTCTTCAATGTTTGGGCAGGTGGCTACTCTTCACAAGGCACTCGACTGCTGTACGGTGCTCTCGCAATCTGTCATTTAGGCGCCTACCCGTTTAGGCACCTACCTCCTTCGACATGACAGAGGTATCTTGCAGACAATTCCCTGTTCTACATGGGCGAAGCGGGTCTCGCACCTCTTCTTGCAAGGGTCAGCGCCAGTCCTTCGCCCGTTTACCTTCGGGCATAGCCGCGCCAACTGTTCAGGAGCAGAGAACACGGCTGGGACGCCGCACTTCCCTGCAACCTTAAGGCGGTGGCAGACACCATGAATATAGGGAAGGGCGACAGACCTTCCTGTCTGGCTTCTGGCTTGCTCTGGCCGCCCTCGTTTCCTCTTCTCCACTTGCCGGAACAGTTTGTCAGCTACCGACGCCAGAAGCTCGTCCGGGTAGCCCGAGGCCTTTAGGCGCCCGAACTGGTGCTGCACGTACACTGGTGGCCATAAGGTGTGCACACGACTATGCGAGAGCAGCACGTAAGCAGTTAATGGCGATTCCCGTTTTTACTAGCTTCGAATGTAGCTCCGACATGCCTGTGCCTTCCGGAAATGGGAACACAAATCCAGAAGCTGAAGTCTGTGGTCTTCTGGCATCTCAAATGTGAAACGAAGCCCTTTTGAACAATTTGTAAATACGTCGAGCCACGTCGTCCTTATCTTTAAATGCGTGTGGCCTGACAACTATTAGGTACCCGTCCACATATGTAAAAATCTTAGCTATTATAGCCGTGTCAATGCAGGTGTTTATACGCTTTTCATATTGGGATAAAAATACTGCGCTTTAAACAGGCACTATGCAAGACCGGATGCAGACCTCGCCTTCTGAATGACAGGCTTGCCGTTAAAATCTATAAAACTAGAGGCAAGATAGAATGATACTAAATTCATGAAGCCATCAATAGATAAACCAGCAGCATTCAGGAATTGCACAGGGCGTGATTGTTCGAAAAACTATGTAACTGCAATTAATAGGTCAGGCTGGGGAATGAAGTGAAAGATGTCTTCAATGTCTACAGAAAAGGCAGCAACTGCCTCCAAACGGCCATTACCTCGTGGAAGGAATCTACCTCCTCAGCCAGGTTGGCAACCATGAAAGGGTCATCTAACGTTAGCGAGCTATGGTGCCCCTGCAGAAACCTAGGTGTTGCATTCTGCCATTAATGACGCTCGGGCACAATCGCTGCCAGAGATACTTCTGAAAGTTGGCGAAGCTATCAAGGAGCCGATAACAATGCAGGATATAGAAATTTGTCATCGAGTCCCGACAAAGAATAACCCATGCCCAAACATTATCGTACAATTCCGAAATCGGTCAAAGCGTGATGCTGTACTTGATAAAGCCCGACAATCAAAGATTACCACTGACAGTCTTCACCTTGAAACAGTTGCACAGGCAAGCGCTGCCGATGGCAATTCTAACTCCGAAGGTGATTCAAACGGCAGCCCGTGCCGGACTCGTGCAGCAATTTATGTTAACGAGCACCTTTGCCCCACATTGAAAAAACTGCTGGGAATGACTGTCATTCGAAAAAAGGAAAAAAAAAATGGAAATTCGTCTGGACGAGAAATGGACGCATTTTCGCGAGAAAGGATGAATTGTCCGATGCGATCCGCATTGCCTGTGTAGGTGACCTAGATAAAATAGTTTAAGGAGAGCTCGTTTCCCGTTGATTTTGTTCCACTTCACCATGGCCAAGCAGCTCTTCTTGCCCGCTGATGTTTCTAATTTACATTCGAAAAACAAAAATGTCACTTCTTTCTTTCATTTGAATTCTCAGTCATTACGCAACAAAGAAGATGAGGTCTTTACTTTTCTCAAGTCGCTAAAATTCTCATTTGATGTAATTATGATAACAGAAACTTGGTATCGAGACGATGAAGAAGTTCTAACCCTCGAAGATCACAATACATTTTCCCAGCATCGAGTTAATAAGAAAGGAGGTGGTGTGATGTTAATGTTAAACAAATCTTTTAATGGCTGTGTTATTCCTCGTTTCTCCATGGTAGTCGACGACTATGAAATATTTTCTTATCGCTGTGGCTCAGATGTGTTTTCAGTGGTTTATCGTCCTCCCGGTGGAAATGTGTCTTCTTTTCTTTTGTTTCTTGACGATTTTTTGTCCTGGATAACTGACAATGGGCTGAACCTGATATTAGGTGGCGACATCAATATAGATTCTTTAACTTCATCTCATGAACAGCGTGAATTAAATATGGTTTTGGATTGTAACGGTTTTCGAAACGTCATCTTGGAGCCAACAAGAATGCATACAGGCTCATCTATCGATGTTTTTATCACCAATGTTCAGTGTACATTCACACAATCTGGTGTAATCTGTGCTCAACTGAGTGATCACTTACCAATTTTTCTCTTTGCTGATCGTGCAAACAAGCGTCAACGAAAGAAGCAAATAGTTCAAACATACCAAACGATAAACCCAGATACCTTAGAACTATTCAGAGCCAAACTTAAGGAAGTGTCCTGGAAGTGCGTGTACGAAATTAATGATCCAGATCTAGCGTATGATACTTTCATAAAGATAATTACAAGCATATATTTAGAGTGCTTTCCTGAAAGAACTTGCAAAAAGTCAAGGAAAGCTCGTAAACCGTGGATCAACAGAGACTGCCTCGAAATGATAACAAAGAAAAACAAACTCTACAGCCGTTTCCTTTCTTCAAGAGCTCCCGATGACCTTAAAGCTTTTAAAAATTTCAGAAACCAGGTAACATCATTTCTTCGCCAAGCAAAGAAAGATTACATGAATAAGCTATTCAACTCCAATACAGTAAGACGAAGCGATCTTGTTTGGAAGGAAATTAACAATATCTTAAACCCTCAAAGAGACCCCCAAACTTGTACATCGATCAAAATAGGCGACTGCGCGTTATCCGGAAGGCAGCTGGCCAATCGCTTCAACGATCACTTTATTTCAGTTGTGAGGAGTGCTCATGATCAACGCTCTGCAGAATATCTAAAATTTCGTACCACTGAAACTGCGTTTCTGTCGCCGACAGATAAGCATGAGATTCAAAGTCACTTCGCAACCCTCCGTAATAGCAGGTCTCGTGATATATATGGCTTCCAGGTGCAACCATTTAAATATGTCATTGATATTATCAGCCAAAATTTAGAGTACATATTCAATATCTGCCTAGAAAACGGAGTATTCCCAAAGCGGATGCAAATGGCTAGGGTTTCTGTTATCTATAAAGGCGGTGACAGAAACGACCTCTCTAACTATCGTCCAATATCGATACTTCCCGTCTTCTCAAAATGTCTAGAAAAGGTGATGTTTAAACGTATTGCTAGCTTTAGTAAAAAACACAACGTAATAACTACATGTCAGCATGGTTTCAGAGAAGGCAGGTCAACAGAGAGCGCCCTTCTTGTGCAGAAAGAATTAATACTGGAATCATTTGAAAAGAGGGAGCTTGTTCTGGGCATATTCGTTGATTTTTCAAAAGCGTTCGACCGGATCAACTATGAGACATTAATAGCCAAGCTAGACATATACGGTTTTCGGGGCGTCTTTCTTCAGTTAATCCGATCTTACTTAACCTTCCGTTGTCAGCAGGTCAAGATTGACAATCAGCTTTCCGATATAGAGGCTCTACGAGCTGGTGTTCCTCAAGGCAGCATATTGGGTCCACTGCTATTTAATCTTTACATAAATGATGTTACTAGTCTAGATAACAAATGCACATTTTTAATGTATGCTGATGACACCAGCCTATTTTTTAAATCAACTAATGTATATGATCTCTTTGGGCAGGCGAATCAGTGTTTGCTTTCCCTCCATGAATGGACAGCCATTAACTCCTTGGAAATTAATACCAAAAAAACCAAAGCAATGCTTTTCCGTCCCAAAAATAGGATCATTGATTTCCTGGGATTATCGCTGTGGCTAGGTTCGGTAAAAATTGAGCTCGTCCCGGAATTTAAAAGCCTTGGAGTGTATTTTAATGAACATTTATCATGGAATAAACATGTAGATACTACGATTATCAAAATAGCTAAGGTAGTGGGTATTCTTTCCAGGCTTCGGTATTGCTTACCGCAATCTGTAAAAAAAATTATCTTTCAGTCCCTATTTTCTTCTGTTATAGGATACTGCTTTTTGGTTTGGGGGACCACCACCTTTTCGAATGTTAGCAAGCTTCATAGATTACAAAAACGAGCCCTTAGAATCATCGTCAACGTTTCTCGAGACGCACCAACAGAAGCGATTTTTTGTAAATTGAATATAATTCCTATCCCGCAGCAATATGAACGAACTTTATTAAGGCGCTACAGGACTACAGCCATAAACACAGCTATCTTCTTCAAGGAACTCTACAGACTTGAACGCAAGTCTCACAATTACAGCACTCGTACAAAAAATCATTTCGTCATTCCAGAAACCCGGACAAATTACGGACGGCAGAGCATTAGTTACACCTTGCCTCTTCTTCTAAACACAATTCAATAGTTACAGTGTGCAGATAACGCTATTATTTTTATTACCTCACTGAAAGTGTGCATTTTTGTAAATATGTTTTCCACACTGCGTGTATGTTTTTTCTTCCTTGCCGCAATCGTATGTCACCTTTTCTACAGTATTTAGTTAAACATTATATGAAAGTGCCATTTCGCCCTGTTGTTTCTGTTAAAATTATATTTCATTGCATAGTCAACTCATACGCCGAAGTTACCAAGTTTTTGTAAGGGGCAGCCCCTCGTCAAGCCGTTAATAGGCTTTTTGGCTGCGCCCCTAGCATCCTTGTGATGTTGAAATAAAGATGACTTGACTTGACTTGACTTGAAAGACACATTGATTTTGCGTTTATTTGATGTGAACAAGATGTCTAATGCATTTTTCCCAGCAGAAGACACTGTTTTGTGAAGGCCTGGTAGCGGAAACATTTCACACAAAGCCAACGCCTTGCTCTTTACTCTTGTAGAGGTGGCTTTGACAGTTTTAAAATTCTTAGCAATATTGCGGCGCTCGCTTTAGCAATGTGCAGACCCCTTTGGCATGACAGTGATACCCCCTTCCTTGTCGGCCACTACCAGGGCAAGATTACTGCGTTGGATGTAGTTAAATGTTTTAACTAGGGCAGCGTTCTTTTTTGGTGCTCCAGCTTTCGACAATAAGCTGTCCACAACCGAAACGCAACGTTCCCTGTCTTGTTGATCAGCCTAGCACGCTATCGTCCTGACTAACGGAAACACTTCCAAAGGTTCATTAGAGAACTTCGGCCCACATCTTCTGCATCTTTCGGTAGCGAACGCTGTCCAAGGCGCTTCTGATTTTGCCTTGTTCTCTACGAGGCACACAATCCTGGAAGATGCGAAAGGGCTTCCATCATGTTGGCGGTGAACATGCGATACACACTCTACTTGACAGATTGCGAGAGCACCGTACAGCAGTCGAGTCCCTTGTAAAGAGTAGCCACCTGGCCGAACATTGCAGCCGGTGCGCTGGCCTTACCAGACAACTGTGCACCCCAGCGCTGAGCAACACATCTGTGCTGCACAGCTTCAAGCAGCAGAGGAATTTCTGAGGCTCTTGAGATACACAATGAAGGCTATAAATGCGCTAGTTCTGCATCTCTTCTATTATCGTCCAAGGAGCTGCGTTATCAGAAGACTGGAATGGCATGGGTGCCTAGGTTAAACTGCTGGGTTGTTAAACTTTGTTAATACAGATGTGAATGTGCGGGGCAAGCGCTGGTGAGCTTGGGTATCAAACCCTGCGGTGCACGTATTTCTGTTCGTGCCAATAAACCATCAGTTGAGGTCAGCGTTCGTCCTGCGCGTGTCTCCTTCCTTTGTCCTGTGTATGTCGAGCAGAAAAAATGCACTCTACGTACCAAGACCAACTAGCCCGCGTTTGCACTTTAACAAATTGATAATGATAAAGTACCAGCGTTAAAAGATTGCGTTTTCCGCAATAAACAAAGTTTGTAGTACGCGCTCTTTTTATCTATCTGTCTTCCTGGGTTCGTGCCTTTGCGCAATTCAAATTTATTACAGCGCTTTTTCGACAATGTGCAACTTCGGCAAATTAGTGGCACCGGTAGTTCCCTAAACGCTACAGCAATATTATAAGTGAGATAGAACTAAGGAGCTCTAAAGCAAAAACCTAACTATGACAGGAAGAACACCGCGCAGCGGGCGACATAACACCCATAGCTGAAGGCATTTTTCATCTGACATAATCAGCATGATCATTCCAATTCAAGAGCTTTAAAAATATTACACTAAGGATTTTCACAGAATCAACAACTTCTGCAGGATCATAGCTTAAAGATACATTCAGAGGCCTGAATAATACCTTCTCCTTTGGAAGCTATTAAACAAGCTGTGATGATATTTTATGCGTATTATTATATATTGCATTTTATAGGTGTACTACTATACGGAGGAAAAAATACTAATTTCGTCTTTTTAGGATTATTCATCAAAGAATTTGTTGTTTCCCAAGTATTCTCTGCATCTACTGTTCTGGTTGCTTTTTCTTCAATGACACCTTCGGAATTCCTAGATATAAATGCTGATTGTTATCAGCGTAGGCTACAACTTAACCAAGGGCACTGACTTCGTCCCCTGTACAGAGCGCGAAAACGCAACATACTTTCACTCGGGTAGAAGTGACTCCATAGACAGTGCACGTGCCTGATACTGGGCGCTTTTTCTCAGAATTATTTTGCCTACTGCGCCTTTTTTGTGCTGCCCAGTAGCAATTAAGGAGGAGCGGTCCAGAAGATAAAGACAGCGGCCTGCAGATTGCTTGTAATTGTGCGGTGCGCAATGATTGCTTTTCCCCTTAGCTCCCTGGATTCTGCTCGACAATCCCAGAGCATTGAGAAGTGGCATGAACAAAACGCAATGGCACTGCCCCATAAAAGTCAAAAATGAAATACCAGATTTTCTAATCTTGTGGCTATAAGGAAACTGCAAAAAAGCGCCAAACTCACCAATGCAGTCACTGCTATTAAAACGAGAGTACAGCTGCTGTAAGACAGGTATGGCAACAGACTTGCTGCTTACAGGATGTTTAGCAGGAAAATATGAACATATTGAAGGTGGAGAAACCTGTGGACCGATAAAAGAGCTTAGAAAAGTGCGAACGAACTCAACTCAGTTTGAAACTTCACGTTATCCCCCAGACACATAATCAGGGTATTTTTTTCTGAGCATATCGACCTTGCTGCTTCACTTCAGTTGCCGGGACTCACAGAACTAAATTTTTTCAAGGTGTGGTTAGCGTTCAGTTCTGATCGAAAGTCCTTCAAAAATTTGGCTCCAGCGATGAGTATTCGACATAAAAGAACACCTAGCAAAGCAAATTTGATCGCTTCTCTTGAACATGATGTTCATGCTGTTTGGCAAGGAGAGTCCAGGTGGTTATTAGGAGGGTCAGCCGGTGATTACTGATAGGTATAAAATCACTGGCGGTCATTGCCTAGAGGTGCCTGTAGTTCTCTGCATCGGGATTATAATACAATTTCAATCTTTCTTCTTTTGAACTGCACGAGGCCAGATCACTTGCAGCAGCATCTCGGCGAGCAATGCTTATCACTTCTACAATTGTTTATTTATATGTCCATTCGCGAAGTAGCAAAGAAATGGGGTCAGAAGCAATTTGAATTCTTTTTCATTTCAGCACCAGTAAGCTCTTCTGAACGTTGCGTACTGAAGCTGATGATATATTTGAACTAACAAAAATTATTGTTATTTCTTTATAGCTAATTTTTCGTGTTCAAATTTTGACAGCATATTTCTAACAGGAAAGATAATACAATGAAGCTATTTCAACAATATGTCCGTTTCAAAATGGCAATGTGCGTACCGTTTCTCACTTTTCTATTAGTAACAAGCAGAAGGTCATAGGGAACGGAGACACTAGTATTAATCTACATCAGAAAAGTACTGCAAAAAAACAATTAATTTGGTTATGATCTCGGCAAACTTACTGCCGACGGCAGTATCTAATTCGACCCAAAATTATATTTTCTTTCTTATATTTCGCAGACAAAAATCATATTGTATGAGAGGCGACCGAAGCGACCACTTGTCTGTTGTTGAGGTTGGATGGATATTAGAGCGTCACCTTTGAAACGGTGTGGCGGCGGGCGGAACAATGCTCAGTATTTCCTTTTCTTTGCATTTGCCTAACCATTCTGTTAAACTTGACAGTATTATCTCTTTACATGAGGCATTCACAGACCTAGGTTCGGAACAGTTAAGGATAGGAGTTTTCGGGGCTACCTCAGCAACCTGCGATTCGCTGACGACATTACCTTGCTGTCACTCAGGGAACGAACTGCAAATTATTATCAATGACTTTGGCAGGCAGAGCAAGACAATAGTCTGAAAATTAATGTGCACATACATTTTTTATGCACAATAATCCTGTGTTCTTTCGATCTCAATGTTATCTTTAACCACCTGCGCGGTATTATTTGTATATATTTTTTTAAATTTTTAAACCCCTGCACCGTAATGCCACACAAAAGCATTGTGGGTATGATGATAAATAAGTGAATAAATAAATAAACTGGAGGCTATCTTCGCTACGCTCTTCCCAGGCGATACACAGCTCGCCGATAGCGCTGCTGAAAATGGTGGTTATGTGACCAAAAATACCGCTTGGTGTTAAACGTCGGTGATCAGTGAATACAATTAGATAGTCGTCCACGCAGCTAAATACCCTAATCACGTCAGAGCTCAGAAGATCGTTGATACGTTCGCCAACATATGATAAAAATGTCACTCAAAATAGGGCTAAGGACGATCCAATGCAGATACCTTCACGTTAAACGTAAAAGCAGCGGTCATACAAGGTGGCAGTCGAAGAACGGTAAACTTCAAGACCCGTTAAAAAATCATCGCGACTAATGCCTGTCTGGTCTCGAAACAACAGTTCACCTTTACTGGCGATCTTTTCTCAAACAGCACTCAACTTTTCTCTGACAGCATTCGACTTCCTAAAAGGAGGATGGTATGGATGACTGCGACTCGCGTGTTGCGTCACGCAATCCATAGCGTAATGCGCCGCTCTATCTTCGTATTTCGCTCGCCTGTAACGTCTACGCTGGAGAAAGGGCCCAAGATCAACTTTGCGTCCCGCATGAGCTCAAAAGTTGCCTAAAGAGAAGAAGAAAAAGACGAAGACAGAGCGGCCAAGGACGTTATGAATTGTTGACGCAACACGTGAGTCGGAGTCGTCCATCCCATCCTCGTTTTAGAATCTTTCCTTAATTAAAGCGCTAAAGACGAGGCAGAAGGAACAAACACAAGTCACACAAAAGAGCGCTTCCTTTTAGGAAGTTGAATGCTCACGTAAAATAAAACAGTCTTGCGACCATTCAAAGCGAGAAGAAGCTGGCTTTGTGGTTCTCCCCGAAAAGCCTCTCAAGAAAAAGCTGCCCAAGCTCTGGGAAAGAACTCCGTCACAGTGAATTTCAACCCTGCATAGAAGAAGCTAGCCCTGAAGTTATTGACCAAAATGAACTTAGAGTCCCTCAAGAAGCTTGTCAACGATTCAGAGCGAAACTCTCGTGACGTGTTCTTCACGGGGAAGTCCCACAAGCCTGATTGCCCACTGCGCACCATCGTGTCTGAGAAAGGGACCTGGCAGATATGTGTTGGACGCTGCCTGCAACGTCACCTAAAGACCGTAACTGTTGATGACCCTTTTCTTGCGCGTAGTACAGACGAAATGACACAAGACCTAAGAGGAGGGCTCCCTGGAGCTGCGTCGGCATTTTCAGCTGACGTAACCGATCTATAATGTTCAATCCCGCGTAATGAAATGTTCAGTGCTGTCAGAGAAAAGATCGACAGTAACGGTGGAAGACCAGAGAGGTATTAGTTGCGAAGATTTTTAAAAGCATCTTGAGTTATATCTTGCTTCGACTACCATTTTGTATGACCGCTGGTTTTACATTCTATGTGAAAGTATCTGCTTTGGATCGTCCTTAGCCCCTGTTTTGAGTGACATTTTTGTCGTATGTTGACAAACGTATCGACGATCTTCTTCTGAGCTCTGACGTGATTAGGGTATTTAACTGCGTGGACGACTATCTAATTGCACCCACTGATCACCTAGGTTTTAAACTAAGCAATATTGTCAGTGACATAATCACTATTTTCACCAACGTTTCCGGTAGGCTCTGTTTCACCTGGGAAGGGCCTAGCGAAGATAGCCTTCAGTTCCTAGATTTGAGACTAGTATTCAAAGAGAATGGCCATATTTGCTGGATTTACAATCCCCGCATGTCCAAGGAGTTGCTTTCATTTGATAGCGCCCATTTTAAGCTTGTCAAACCCGGAATATTTTTACTTCCCTAACTGCAGCTCTGAAAAAGACATGTGAGCATTAACTGGTGCGCAGTTTCCACGCATAAATGAAAAGACTTCAAAGAGCGGGTTACCCGGGTCATTTAGCCACGAATTTTTGTGAGACACTTTTGAAAATCCTCAAACCTGCTTCAAAGAATATTCAGACAGAAAAGAACAAAGAAAAGAGACCAGTCGTGGTACTACCGGATATACATTGCCTTTCACAAAATATCAAGCAGGTGCCCAACCGCTGTAAGGCCAATCCAGTTTTGTCTGCACCCGGCAAGTTATCGCAGATTTTAAGTAATGATAAACGTCGCCATGAATGTCGCAAAAAAAACACGAAACTATGTTCACACAATGCACCGCTGATGTCATCTTTTGATGTCTCTTAGCTACGGCCTGGAATACATAGTAGAGACAGGGCAGTGCTTCAAGGATAGGGCGAGACAGCGAAAAATGCAGTTGAAGGCTGGATATGGTAGCCACATGGCGACACACTGCAGTAGGTGCAAATGTTATTCTGCTTTCAAAAAAAAACAGATCCATCGCTTGGTCGAAAGATAGGCTGGAAGGAGAAATAATAGAGTGGTACCTGATTAAGCAGCGGGGCCTTAACAGACGAAGAGATTGCCTTTCTTCACGGTTCTAGCTATGCAAGTTTTTTTTATCTGTTTCTGTTTTCCCACGCATTCTTTGTTTTGTATATGTTTGAGCCTCAGTTGTGGTTATAAGCGGTGCTTTCGAGATAAGAAAATCAGTTGGTAGCTGGCGCCTGTCCCGTCTTTTCCTTGTTCTTGTCCTCGTTTGCTCGCGCCGCTGTATTCCATTCACCATGTTTAATAATTTGCTGTCAGTTGTAATGGAAGCAGCACGATAATTTGATGTGGGGGGATCGTTTTGCGCATTAGGGCATCTAATTTCTCACTGATGAGTGCAAAAAGATTACAGCACTGCGCAAGCGCTCACCCGCAGCTGAACTTTACGGGGAAGAAGCAGTAGCATACGGACAAAAGACAAAAATAGAGCATAGGCGCACCAGGGGCCACTAGCTGCGTTAGATGACAACTTTAAAACCACAGAAGAGCTCGAAACATTAACAAGAAGAGACATGGCGCAAAACGATTTGCCTTCGACGAAAGCAGTCTACACCTGTGGTACTGCGGCTAACGAAATACTAATGCATGTGCCAATTCGCCTTGGGATTTGAAACGCTTCGTTTAGCTCGCGCATGATGTATACATGATGGATGCAAACAACGGCAGTGTTTTATAACTTCGTAGCGCATAGATTTCGCAAGATGCAGGCGGGTGACAGCAACGTTTCATACCACTGCCTCAATTGAGGCTCCATCAGACACCCTAATAGAGGATGAAACTGCTTTCCTTGAAGGTGCCTCCTGTTTCTTGTTTGCTGGTGTTTTAGGCTTTTCATTGGTTTTTGACCTGTCTCCCACCCTTACTGCGGCTCTACTGATTTTCATTCTCTCTGGCGTTTCACTCATGCATTGCTGTTTTATCAGAATGAACAGGCAGTTGCAAGTCAGCGCTTGTACTGGCCGCCGTCTTCTTTCCTCGTCGTCGCCATTTTCACTCGGCGGCGATGAATGTGTACCAAATAGCCTAACTTGTCACGTTAATCGGGACTACTCTTGCCTTACGACCTATGAACGGCTTTTCTCCTAATTTCAGTGAGAGTTCAATGAAATCGGACAAATATAGTCCAAAGTTTGACGGAATACCGTCTGGCGAGGGCGAACATAGTACAAATAAACATATACTCGCGAAAAATTTCGAAGAAAAGGAAAAAAGACGTTTCGGGTCCCTTGATCACATCAGCCAAATCAGACAAACATAAGGATTTTTCCACCGCCTATCTTCCTAATATAGGCCTCCTTCACGCTGTGTTGTTGCTATTGAGCTCGTCTAAGTGGCATACCGAGCACATTCCTGCCCCGCGGGGTGTTCAGTCCGCCGAGAGACAGCGTGTGCGAGTGGTCCGCCGTGACCAGCAGCAGCGTCTCTGCAGAGGAACTGAACCGTTCCAGGGCGTCGTCCACGGCCCGGTCCAACTCCAGCATCTCCTCGAGCGCAAGGCCAGCCCGTGTGGTGTGGTGCGCGTGGTCGATGCGGCCACCTGCGGAAAGGAGGGGCGCAGAACACTTTGAGACTGCGCCCAACAAAACAAAATGCTGCGCTGCAAAAGGTGCAGCTGCTCCCTTGGCTGTTGAATTGGGCGGCACGTGCAGTGAAATTATCAGCAACTGACCGAACAGGCAACACCGAATGGTCTTCAAGCAAACATCCAAGCGGCACATGACAGTTGACTGGTCTCGACTACACTCGGTGTGTGTATAGCCGGGATTATTAGAAACGTTGTCAGAGCGATTTCTCACGTCCTCGCCTTTTTGGGGGGAAAGTCGTGGGGAGCGTCAGTGCGGTCGATGCATTGCGCCTTGTTCATGGGATGCAGCTCTACAACGCCTTTATCATGGGATATCTTCGTTACAGTCTCCCTGCACTTGGAAACTAACAAAGTCTCAATAAAACTTCTTTTTGGGCTAGTTGGTGCAGTTTGAACCTAAGCAAAAGAGCAGCGCCAAAGCATGCAACCACAGACGAAAAAAGGGCCACACACAAGCGCTGACTATCAACTGAAATTTATTCAAGGAAGGCACACCTTAAATGCGCGCTACAGAGGAATGTGAACTCGTCTATTGAACGCGGGAACTCTACACGTTCTGAGTATTCTTAGAAACTTATTATTATTATCTTATGTGGCCGATTGCCCCAATTAAATCGAATTAACCGTCCCTGCTCCCGCCTTTTTTTTTTTAACTCAACGCGGTAGATAGGAAGGAGGAGTCAATCAACGCGTCAGCCAGTCCCGTGGCGGCTTCCCGCTCTGCCATCGGCGGAGTGATACGTGAATGAAAGAGTCCACGTGTATTTTTATTTCCGTTAGCCTAATTTGCGGCTATATTGTCTCTGAATGGAACTGTTTGTTCACATAAATCTAAAAAAAAAAACAAAATAAAAGCGAAAGCGAAGCCGCCACTGGTCTGGCTGAAAGGCACTCCACGCGTTGGTTGACTCCGCCTACCTACCGCGTTGAGTTAAAAAAAAAAAAGGCGGGAGCCGGGACGTTTAATCTGATTTAACTAGGCAATCGGCCGCACAGGAGAATAATTCGAGGTTTCTAAGAGTGTCCGGAACGTGTAGATAGAGTTCCCGCGGTCAAAAGACGAGTTCAGATCCCTCTTTAGTGCACCTTTCAGTAAGGCGAGGAACAGAGGTAAAGAGGAGGAGAACGAACAATCGTGAAAGATAACAGCAAGCCCAAGCAAGCAACAAGACATAAAAAGTCAAATGTTAGCGGCATCTAAAAAGTGGACCTCAGCTGCAAAGAGTGATAATGAGGTTGTGCTGATGCAAGTGTCGTTATATCTCTTAGTATAGCATGCTTCCAGGATAACACGCGCAGTCTTGTCAGCACTCTTACCTAAAATTCGTTAAGGTGCACATTCCTTGAATAAAATTCACAGAGGCGTAGCAGGGAAACACCGTGCGGATGAGGTCGCATGAACTGCTCATCAGGCCGGCGATTTTGTGTCGATCCCCATTTCGAGATCAGATGCAGCGGGCAGGCTTCACGCTCTTGCGCCGGACATCACGCTTGCCGCGTGGAATTCAGGGCAATTCTCGCATTCGCGTTTCAAATCCTTGGACCTAGATCTGAAGCTCCACCTTTTATCCTGCCTACCACCACGTGAAGAAACTTTGCTGTGTCGCCTGCGGCTTGGTGTAGCTTCCACCAACCATCACTCGTTCTTAATCAGTATGACTGATAGCCCTGCATGTGCCATCTGCGGTTGTGACGAGCCTATATCCCACAGTCATTGTGAATGCCCTGCCTACAGCTCCAAAAGTCAGTCACTCTGCCGTGCACTGGAGCGTCTAGATCCGCGTCCACTGGCGGAAATGAAGACTCTCGGCCACTGGCCGCGGCGATCGTCGGCGGTGAAGGCCTCCAAGGCACTGCGCCACTTCTTGCGAACTTTTGGCCTGCACGATAGGCTGTGACTTTAAATAACGCTGACTTTTCATAGTGACTTCAATTTTCTGCTACTCTCCTTTCTTTTTTTAAAGCGAAATTTATTGTTCCAGGGTGTCAATGATCGATGAAGGTGTGATGAATGATGTAGTAGAGATGAAATGAATGGAAAAAGGTTAGCTGATTTGATGAAGTCCAGTAGATAACGATGGTACGGTCCCTGTGTCCAGTTATTGTATGAAGAAGGGTTGCCTGGTGAAAGACCTGCTACCATCAGGTGCAGGATCCTTGTAGGCTTGAGAGCTGGGCATTCCCACAGTAAGTGATGAATGTCGACCTCAATGTCCTCGTGTTTACATACAGGACACCCTGGCCGAGGAAACAATTCTCGGTACTGAGGCCACTTCCGAGTGATGGCTGGTGTGAGGGCAACCCCGACCCGGATCCTCCTAAGCGCAACCTCCTCTGCACGGGTAAGATCGCGGGGGAGGGTTACCGCACACGGAGGGATGAGAGCACGTGTGCGGCGCCGGAGGAGTTCCTTTCTTGATGAAAGGAGGGTAAAATTGTCCAAATGAAGGAGTCGAGGCGGTGATGAGTTTGTACTCGCAAGGCGGGTCGCTAAATCTGCCTGGCTTTGATAGGTCAGCAGATCCCGTCGAACCCACTCAATACGTACTGGCTGCGGGATGCGTGCAGCGAGCCGGTGGATGTCCTCACATATCTTTGGACAGCGGCTAACACGTCGTAGCAACCGGACAACTTGAAGGGCGTCGGTGCGGATGAAAACGCGGGCCGCAGGGAGTATAGTTATGTCGGCCACGGAGCAGAGTGCTTCTTGAACTGAAACGAGCTCAACACAAAAGGACGAAGGGGGTTCCGTAAGCTTAAACCAAGAGTTCGTGAAGAGCAAAACCGCAAAACAGGACGGGACTGAGGCAGGCGACAACACAGTCCCGTCCTGTTTTGCGGTTTTGCTCTTCACGATGTCATACCAACTGGACTACACCAAAGTCCTTCTATAAGTTAAACCAAGAGGTTTAATTCAGAGCAGGTCTGCACGGGCAGTAGATAGCTGCTGTTGCTTTGCAGTCTTGTATGCTTGCGTCTACGTAGACAACAATGGATCCTTCAGGCAGGCAAGCAACTTGTTCCTCAAATTTCTGGCGAAGTAACGATGCCGAATTAGCAGATGTTGGCCGGTGATTATCTGTTGGCTTGCTGTCGCTGAGCTGTAAAACTTCCATGGGGGAAGAACTGGCGTTGGCGGCTGAAGAATGGAGTGTGACGTTGCATAAGTCCTCAGTGCATGCGCGGATTGAGTGCGATAGACTGGCTTTAAAGCTGCGCGCTTGAAGGCGCTGCTGCACCAGCTCATCAATGGTATTGAGCTGCGCATTTTCTTGTACAGCTATGACCGGTGTGATGCGTGGAAGGCACGTAATGGTCCTCATAGCCTCTCGGTTCACGGCTTCAAGGCGATCCAATTGGGCTCTAGTAAGATGTTGAAACTGGGCTTGATAAACAATACGTGGCTGCATAAATGCCCTCACCAACTGCAGTGCAGCGAACGAGCCTGCACCACCAGTATTAGAAGCAATTCTTGTAATCAAACACAAAGTCTGAATAGCTTGCCTTTTTGCCTGAGAAAGCCATGCAGTCGCTGATCCTGATTGGTGAATCATTATGCCAAGGATTTTTACACTCGCACTTTCCTGTAGTGGAGTGCCTGATAAACAAAGACGGATTGAACATGCAGCAAGTTTACAGCGTCCCCAGCGGTTGGCGACTGACGTGTATGTTGTTTTATGCACGGATAGCTGAAGTCCGATGGATGATGCGCAATTAGAGGTAACATCCAAGGCAGATTGAAGGGCAGCCTCCTGAGGGCGGGGATCTTGGTGAATGCTGCACACCGTGATGTCGTCCGCGTACTGAAGAAATTTTATATCACGGATGTCATGTAAGCGCCAAGCCAGCGGGATGAAAACAATATTAAATAACTTCGGCGACAATACTGGTGCCTGGGGCACGCCGCAGAGAGGAACAAATGATCCGACCGCTTCGCCGCTGAGGCGTATTGCAAAGTTTTTGCCTTCCAAAAATGATTCAACAAAACTACGCACTCTCAGAGGGAGATGAAGCATGTCAATGGAATTCAGAATGGCTGCATGACTGATGTTGTGATATGCCTTTTCAACAACACAACTTAAATTGAGGAGAGCCAGCTATGTGAAAAACAACGACAAATTATAGTTGCAGCCTTAAGACACAGTAAGAGAGTAGAATAGGTTGGGGGAACAGACGCAAGTTAATTATGACTTGGGTACTGGCGTAGCCTTCTTTAGACCGGAAATTCTGTCCTGATACCAGGAGCCACGCATCATCGTTCAGAAGCAAGCCTTTTGTTCATTTAACACTTTCCAAAAGCCCCACTTTTAGCAAGAATGAACGCATTCAATGGCTTTTGGAGGAAAGGTCATTGAACAAATGATCAACCTCAAATGAACAGTGTTCGACCGATGTACTCTCACGTATTGAACTCCTTGTGCCCGTGCACGAAGCTTTCTTATTGCGTTCTGCTCAACTAAATACAAATAAAACAAAAGGCGTTACCATGTGCTGCTAAGGCGGTCCAATCAGTATAGTACCACGCCTCATCGCTCGGAATCCTCATAAAAACACAACTCCGCTGCACAATGAAACTTTCCATGGACGTTCTAGGACTGAAACCAGCATGCCTTTGCTACTGCTCTTACAGCTCCTTGTGCAGCAGTCAAATTGGCAGGGTGCTACCAGAATCGCGGCCGAGAGCGCAGGCTCATCGGACAGGGTGCTGACGAACTACTTTTGCTACCTCCTTCATAGTTTCGGAACACTGCGGTATCGCGTGACGCATTAATATTCGTAGTTCTTTCACCGCGGAAAGCATAGTGCTCAAAGGAAATGTTCATGACTGGTATGCTTCAAAGCTGGGTGTTAGTGTCCTTGTATGATAACAAATCTGCTTGCACTATGCATCGAGAAAGTAATGCTGCGTCTCGGTGACATAGGGTTAAACCCAGATCCTTATGAATTGGACCAAATCTTGGAGACACTCAAAGGGGTTCAAAAAACACTCATTACTAGCAATCAGAATCATAAGAGGATTGAATCGCAGCTTGAAAACGTTTCTCCTGAAATACACGGTAATAATAACCGTGCATATTAAGACTCGAAGAAAATTAGTGAATTCGCTGTGCTGTTTAAGGTGCTGAATGCAGTGCACATAGCTGGCCAGAAATTAAAAATAACTGACAAACAAGGTACTGAAGGTGTGGCTGATGTCGATGATCTGAACAACCGACATCGTATAAACAATGTAACAGTTATAAGTTTGCCTGATGCTGAGCTAGAAAATAGGGGACAACACAGAGACCATTAAGAACATTTTGTTTCCCACCGACTTGAAGTTCGACGACAAAGAAATGGATTGGGCGCATCGTATTGGGAAGAAGAGTCGTAACTCTCAGCGCTTTAACGCTATTAAGTTTTGTAACTACAGAATCAAGAACGCTATTCAAGGAGAAGCCAACAAACTGAATGATGTACCTTCGCCCAAAGTGCATACAGACGCGAATTTTTCACCAGAAATTCAATTCACTCAGAAAAATCTGAGAGGATTCGCAAAGGCAAGTGATTTTGCGGAAAGTAAAGAAAGTTTTTCGTAAATGGCAGTATCTACAAATATGACGAGACCGATCGCCATGTTGCACAACTTAAACAAAACCGTCGCCATCTCAATGGTCACATGCAGTCCTTCCAGTAACAAATCAGTTAGCAAACTCAGTCAGTTAACCTTTCTGCTTGCAAACTTTAACCGAAGCAAAAGCCTTTAGCCGAACCAAAAGAATATGTGGTCTCTAGGTGACACGTTTGATGGGGATATCATTTTAGGAACAGAAACATGGCTGAATCGAACAATCTCAGACTCGGAACTTTCTTTTTCTAGCAAATCTGCAATTTAAAGAAAAGGCCGTAACGGATCCAAAAGGAGGAGTTTCTATGATTGCTGTGAGAAATTCTGTTCCGTCAATTCAACTGGATGTGGATTTGTAGCTTGAATCAATATCGGGGAAATATAGACGGGGCTTTCAAAAAATTTTAACCGGGGCTTGCTACATGTTACCTAACTCCCGTTTTGAGTTCACTGTCGCAAAAATCTAATCACTTTTCCCAAATGTTTGTTTAATTTTGGCGGATGATTTCAATTACCTACGCATCGACTGGACAGCACCGTACTCACCTAGTGCACAAATAAAAACGAATGAGCAAAAATGCTCGATATATAGAGCTCAATTTTTTTAGAGTGAGAGCTCGACTTCACGGCCAAAGCTGCAAGGCATTTCAACCGCTGAAGCCTTAACTTGAATTGAATTTGCCAGCTTAAATAAACTATAAAAATAAATCGTTATTGCTGCGACTGGGTTTCCAACCCTCGGCGGCACGAACAGATAAGCTTCGCGGGGCTGTGCAAGGTTCATAGGTTGTATTGTTAGGTGCACGACGCCGCTGACAGTAATGTCACGAACATGACCTTTTCGATGCAGGCTATATATTATGGAGCATCACGTCCCACGGCAGCATCCGAGATTTCCAGGCTGACCAACCCTGAAGATAAAGCCACTGGCTGGCCGCCGTTTCAGCACTCTACTAACCAGCTGTCTGGCACCTTCGTCCCAACATCTGCGCGTTACTCAACTACAAAAACCACTGACACCTTTTACCCCTTGGGGTAAGACACCGCAGTCAATACTGTAACGCCTTGTACAATGAACGCGCAGAGTGGCGTAAAATTCTAACTCTTCATTGGGCGCACTTACGCCCAAAAAATGGCCAGGCTTAGCTTGGTTAAGCCAAGAATGCGTCGCATATCTCGATGGAGTTTCGTGCTGCTCCGTTGACTCGATAGGCTATTGACTCGATCGCCATTGAAACTGCCCGTGTAGCAGCGCTCGATCGCCTTTGAGTCGATAGACTATCGGTTCGAGGGCCCTCGAAATGCCCGTGTGACAGGGGTATAAGACTGTCCCGGCGAAGGAGCGCAGCTCTTTTATACATATGCCGTGACGTCAATCTTAGCGCAGCGCCCCTAGCGGGAGGAGCGGGAGTCAGGTGGTGGCTGCGGCCGCGCGCGACCGCGCCAGTTGGGGCCCAGCTTTTCCTCCGTGACGTCACGCGCCGGCGCAGCGCCCCTAGCGGGAGGAGCGGGAATCAGGTGGTGGCTGCGGCCGCGCGCGACCGCGCGAGTTGGGGCCCAGCTTTTCCTCCGGCTGTCGTGACGTCACGTCACGTGATTTGGTGGCTGCCCGGCCGCGCCCAAGGGCTGAACTGAGTGATTGCAATATGCAACGCATAAAAGAACTCAACAGCCCGGTGGGGGCGGTAGCAACAAGCCTGCTCAGCGCTCGTATAGAACAGAATTTCTGCCACTCTCGGCAGCGCTCAATTCAGAGCTGGCAAGCAACCGTCGAAATAAGGCGCCAAAGCAACTACAACAATCTGGAACAATGTGAAACCAGCTGCACGTGGGCGCGATCATTCGAGACAGGTCTGGTCACATCTTGTGTCACAGATAAAGTAATGAAGTGGAGTGCCGATGAAATCGAGCGTGGATAAACAGTACAAAGATACTGAGAAACCAGCGCTAACAGACAACAAACGACAGCAACGAGGACACACAACTGCGTAGTTGTGTGACCTCCTTGTTCTCGTATGTTGTCTGCGAGCGCTGTGTTTCTCAAATATACCCCAGCCAATTTGCTCAGCAACACAGCTTGCCCAAGTACAAAGATTTGACGCATTGCTCCCTGCTCAAGAAACATCGATCCAATGGTTTAAAATGAAAAGAATGTTGGCAATGCCAATGCAGAAAGAAATAAATATACTCAGACAGCTCAATGCAAACACCGAAAATGGAAACACAGTGTCTTTAGCGCGCATAACGCGGCTTTAGGCGCAAGACAAGGACCAATTCTCGTCGTGCCATGGCGACGCTATGGTCTCCAACAGGGGACGCCTTCATTGCCCTGCTCACCTAATCGACGTAGAGCCTTGTAGGGCCCGAAATAGGGCTTTAAAAGTTTTTCACTGAATCAATGTCTTGTGTGGTCTAGTCGGTGGTTCATCTTAATTAAAAGTAGTACAGCGCAAAAAACAGGGACAGATGAGGAAGACAGAAACAACAGGACTCGGGGCTGACTAACGACTGAAATTTTATTGAAAACAGCAGAACTTTAAATACAAACAGGGAATCACATGGCCAAGTAGATAATGAATTGGCACAAGATAGTGTAACCAGCATCAAGCCCACTGAAACATTTATCACAGAAGGCGTGAACAAATTTACAGCCAGAAACTCACGGAAATGCATATGCAGCTACTCAAAAAGCGGATGACTCGTGGAAAACAACAGAACAAGAAGTCATATCATAGCAAAAGCTGAGCCAAGGAAAAGGTAATATCATAACAAAGGAACTGAACCCTGGCAACAAACACAATCGAGGAAGTCATTAAGCGTAGCGAAAGCAGAGTCAAACGAGTAAAAGCAACAACAGAAGAAGTAAAAAAATGTAGAAAAAGCAGTGCAACAGAAAACAGTAAGAAAAAACAAGCCAACCCAAGAAGAGAAACCTAAAAGCAAAGATGTGGGGCTAGCCAATGCTACCGTACCGAAATTCAATTTCTTCCTTGGATAAAGCAATCGATGGTTTGCTTACGCACCAGTCACCTTCCCCGGATATGAGCCAGGCCTCGATCACCTCCCCATGGCATCGGTGGCACTCTGGCCCTTATTTCGGACTCCACAAACAGAGGCTCGCACTTGAAGTCGCAGTCCGATGCGCAGTCATGCCAGTAATAGCACTTCCTGCATTGCTTGCAGTGGTATGCCAGATGTCCGTCCGCCTTACCCTTCACATACTGTCCTTGTTCAGTCAAACGTTCATTTAGGCATCTATTTGTCTGTCCTATGTAAGAACTAGCACATAGAAGCGGAATATCGTACGTTTCAGTAGGTTTGATGCTGGTTAGGCAATCTTGTGACTATTCATTATCCGCTTGGCCATGTGATGCCCTGTTTGTATTTAAAGCTCTGCCATTTTCAATAATATCTCAGTCGTTAGTGGGAGCTAGTCCTGTTGTTTGTGTCTTCCTCTTCTGTCCCCCCCCTTTTTTTTTGTGCTGTACTAATTCTACTTTTTCACTCAATCCGCAGCGGCCAATGGCAGCCCAATCTCAGGCTTGGCCACCAGGCTTCTATTCCGCGTTGCGACTTCATAGCTTGTAGCGTCTGGCTTCGGTCTGCTGCTGGTATATGATTCGTAGTCGGGCAAGTCATCGAGCTTCTGCACACTGAAGGCAGTCGGTGACTTCGAGGATGTCTTTTTCAGTCGAATTTGGGTGCATGTCTCCGAGGGTTGTGTCCTTGCCGTGAACGAGGCTAAAAGGCGTCCTCTGGGTGTTCGGCTGCGTTTTAGGCGAAGCGCGAAGTATGTCGCCCCATGTCTTGTGTTCTGCGTCCGTGTACATGTCGTCGATCATTTTATGCAGGCGCTCTGTTAACCTATAATTTTGTGTATGACGCACAATCGCCTTTCGGTAGCTGATTTCCCTGTACCATGAGATGGCTTGGGTGAGCTCGGCAATGAAAGCAGTAGCTCTGTGCGTAATGAGAAGTCCGGCGGCATCGTAACAAAAAGGAGATGCTCTCAACGGGGCAAGGCTTTTGCTTGGGCGCAGCGGTTCGTGTAGTCGGTTGCTCTCCCCGAGTGTCGACGTGGGGAAGCGGCCATGTCGATCTAATGAAAACTTGTCATTAGAGCATGAATAGGCAGTAGAAATCCTGCTGACCAGTTTGGGGACTTTTTGTGGCGTTCGCTTTCACGACCACTCTTGACGTAGTGTTCGACGTCAGCGGACAGACGGACCCAGTGGTACTGGTCCAGATTTCGTTGCAGAGCACGAGTAAAGCCGAGGCCTGCAAAGCCTGCAGAATTTCCTCACAAAGGTTTGCAAGGACGCCAAGAAGCACGGCGGCCTTGTTAGGTGCGATGTTGTCTTCGCCAGGACTCCGTTCTGAAAATAAAATGTGGGTAATGACGTTTGAACGCTCCGGTGCGTGGAGGGGACTTGCCGTCCAGACATTCGATGAGGCGCTGCAGCTCAGGGTCGGAGCGTTGCTGCAGTGTGGTGCGAGTTACATAGTTTGTGTTTATCGGTCCCAAAACGGGGCCTTCGTCCTCTTCAGGCGGCTTGTCGACAAGGGACTGCGACGGGCAGTCTGCTTTGGTGCGCCTGCAGAAAGACTTCCATTTTATCATGGGTGCCGCACAAGGATGTATGTATGTATGTATGTATGTATGTATGTATGTATGTATGTATGTATGTATGTATGTATGTATGTATGTATGTATGTATGTATGTATGTATGTATGTATGTATGTATGTATGCATGTATTCATGTATTCATGTATTCATGTATGCATGTATGTATGCATGTATGTATGTATGCATGCATGCATGTATGTATGCATGCATGTATGTATGCATGCATGTATGTATGCATGCATGTATGTATGTATGGATGGATGGATGGATGAATGGAAGAATGGATGGATGGATGAATGGAAGAATGGATGGATGGATGGACGGACGGACGGAAGTATGGACGGATGGACGGATGGATGGACGGACGGACGGACGTATGGACGGACGGATGTATGTATGTATGTATGTATGTATGTATGTATGTATGTATGTATGTATGTATGTATGTGTGTGTGTGTGTGTGTGTGTGTGTGTGTGTGTATGTATGTATGTATGTATGTATGTATGGATGGATGGATGGATGGATGGATGGATGGACGTAGGCATGTATGTATGTATGTATGTATGTATGGATGGATGGATGGATGGACGGACGGACGGACGGACGGACGTAGGCATGTATGTATGTATGTATGGATGGATGGATGGATGGACGGACGGACGGACGGACGGACGGACGGACGGACGTATGTATGTATGTATGTATGTATGTATGTATGTATGTATGTATGTATGTATGTATGTATGTATGTACGTATGTACGTATGTACGTATGTACGTATGTACGTATGTACGTATGTACGTATGTACGTATGTATGTACGTATGTATGTACGTATGTATGTACGTATGTATGTATGTATGTATGTATGTATGTATGTATGTATGTATGTATGTACGTATGTATGTACGTACGTACGTACGTATGGATGGATGGATGGATGGATGGATGGATGGATGGATGGATGGATGGATGGATGGATGGATGGACGGATGGACGGATGGACGGACGGACGGATGGATGGATAAGGCTGAACCCTTTAAATCGGGCGGTGGTTCAAGCTACCTAGCCATGACATGAAATTTTACTCTTGTCTTGATTTTAACCACCAATCAGATAACCTTCGCTGGGTTATTTCTACCCGCTTAAAATCTACTTTCCCTTCACGGTCCTTAAACCCCTTTGCCTTGCATAAATGAGCCCCGCCGCTTTCCACTGTACGGTGCAGCCCTACAGTGGAACTGACGCACTCTAGTGTCTAGTAGGGAAACGACCGGCATGCTGGTGCGTGCAATCGCTTTCGCGGTGCACACACTAAACAGAACGCAGGTGGCACAAATCGGCAGTTCGGATCTTCCACATTCATTTTTTCGCGTTCTTCAATTGCGTACAGATAGAAAAGGCTTTTCAAGTAGCAGTGATATCGTTCCGTCAAGAAATAGCCGGAACAACAGCGGATTATTGCGCCGCAGGCGCTTCCTCCGTCGTGATGACGACTGACATAGGCAAAAAGAAATCTGACGAATTTGGTGTAACCTACGTGGTGAAAAACCACGTGGCGTAGGCGTACCGTTGGTGCAAAGGCGGTCGAGGGAGTGATACAATGGAACTCTGAAGCAATTTTCTGTGATATCTGATTGAGTTTGGGAGACAGATTAGGGCAACCAGTTTGGAATGTTGTTGGAAACTAGCGAAGCTAGGCACTTCTTTTCGACTGTGATGTTAGTCGCATTTTAATTGTCAAGTAGGCCTAGCGTGTATACACTGTTTACTGTACGAAAAGCTAACGGCGATGAGTTTGTATGATGAAGGTTCCCGAGGTTATCTGAGAAGCGAATTCCTAGAAGCGATGCCTTCACACAGGAAAAACAAAACAAGGTCAGGGCATCTCCTTTCTTTTTTTTTTGTCCGCATGTAGTCAGCTCTCATGGTACGCCTCCTGAAAATATTGATCTGTGCTAAAGTTACCATGATGCATGGTGATCTTCTATGCTGTTTTATTCGGACAAATTCCTTATGCGAACGAATAACTTTTTTTACCTTTCCAGTACCATAAGGAGTAGTAATGAACGGGGTGGGTATTCTGGGGGAAAAAAGCTTCTATCACTGCCTTGGGACCCAGTCGCCTTGTGTTATTAACACAGGTGGAGCATGGATGTTCCCATACCTTCATAAATTCTAGGCGATCGGCTTATGTGACTGTACCGAAATAATTTTTCCGCTCACCTTCTTCCGGTAAACTTCAGCTGCCAATTGTGCCTTCCATTCAATTACGTTCTTGAACATTAGCTCTCACAAACAAAGTGTCGATAGCACGTAAGAGGCGCTACTAACAGGATGAAACTCGTTTGGTTGATGCTTGCAATCCAAAAACGCCCCTCACCTGCGAAGCGGTGAAAACAAAACAGCCTCCGCCCACACACATGCCGTGGCTGTCGCTGCTCTTCGCACTGATGTGGAGATGATTTTTCACGCTTCCGGTAGTTGTTGCCACAGCCGACAAAAACACAGTGGTAGCCTGACGGCATTGGGATTCGATTCGTGGCGATATCTAGATGCAAAGCGCTTTTCAACCCCTTCGCTGCGCAAAAGACCGCGCAGCACACTCGTACGCTGTCCACCACGCCTTGGTGCCCCTGCCTCCGGCACATACCACCGAGGATTAGCGGCGATGCGCGCGCCGAGTTCGAGGCTGTCTTCCCCTTCGGTGCGACAACGGTCTATAGACGATGGCGAACTCCGGGAAGCGCAGGTTCCATGGAGCGAGGCGGCCGGAGTGGTTGTCGAAATTTGCATGCCAGTAGAGTATGTGTAAAACGCTGACGACCTTTAATGACCGTCCGTAGTAGAACGCGCGAAAGCACCTGAGCAAACACCGCTTCAAAGAGAGCTGGATGAGACACGGCACGAACTGCACGCGTCCATCGCCGCCACGTGGTTGCTCGCGTGATTCCAGCGATGATGGCTCTCGCGCGTCGGGAACGGGGACGGCGGACTGCGCCGGCGATGCAAGACGAAGAGTCCGTTTCCTGGAGGAAGACCGAGAGACGGAGCAGGGTGTTCATGCTCAAATTTGCAGCGCTAGCAGATGGCTGTTTTAGTATGTGGTAAAAGGCAGCTCCGCGGCCCGTCTACCGGTGGCGGCGCTAGCCTCGCCCACTCTCTCCATCCTTCTGTCGTAGCGCCGTCAGGTGAGCCGTGGCACAGGTGTGGGTGGCTGCTGACACAGTGGCGCTATCAGAGTGCGGGGAGGGGGGGAGGGGCGATTCCTGGGGTTGCCAGAGCAGCTGCGCAAGGCCTCCTCCGCTGCCCCTTCAAAGGTGGAGGCTTCCCTTGTACCTCTTCGGCTTTGCTACCGAAGTAAAGCTAATAAGGTGGATTGTTGAGCTAGTTGTTGGTACACGATAGATTAAAAACCGAAGCAGAGAGAAACGAGGACGAAGAAGTAACACATACGACGAGGAGAATGCTGCATGGACAGCAGAGGAATAGCGACGGTGGCGTTGCAGTCCGATCTAAATAAGTCATATTCACATCAGATCAGCCAGAACCTCCAGCGGAAAGTTACTAGGCTTCAGGAAGCGGGGTTCTCTATGACAGCCCTATGCAGCATAGCAGAAAACCTCGTGCTGCAGAACAAGAGGGGCAGAGACAAATAAAGAACACCCGAGGAAATCGCGCAAAGAAAGAAGTTTTCCGTGGTTCTCTATGTCGAGGGGCTGACCCATAACCTCAAGAAGATAGGGAAGAGGCACGACATGCAGTTCTTTCCGGCAACACCCAACAAGGCGAAAATCATATGTGGGTGGGTGAATGGACAGGGGAACAAATCCCTATGTCAAATCGGACACCGCACGAGGTATTCTGAGTGCGTTCAAGACATTTCCTATCGTAACCCCTTTATACTGTGGAAGGCAGTACATAGGACTTTCTTCATTTCTTCATCTCAAGATCCTACGGACGCTAATATCGCCGGTTACCCTAGTCAATTAGCGAGACTATATTTTTCGACCCTACTGATGGAAATGAGGTTTATACTATGTACATGGGAATGAGTAACAGCAAAGCCTTAGATATCAGTACCATGCAGATGAAACCACTGAAATATGTCTTACCCACAATTTGTTCCTTGTTTTCTAACTTCTATATTCTTGCACTGGAATGCGGGGTTTTCCCCAAAGGAATGAAAACGGCAAAAGTGGCAGTAATTTTTGAAGGGGGCGAGCGAAATGTACCAGCAAATTACAGGCCCATTTCAGTGCTGCCCATGTTTTCGAAGGGACTAGAAAAGGTTATTTTGTCAGGAATAACAAGATTTTTTGACAAACATGGGGGAATAACTGAATCACAATTTGGTTTTAGAACTGATAAATCCACAGAAACAGCCTTACTAACAATGAAAGAAACTATTTTGAACAATATTAATGAGAACTTGTATACAATGTGCCTTTTTCTTGATTTCAGTAAGGCGTTTGATTCCTTAAACCATACGATTCTTGCTAACAAACTACAAATGCATGATATCTGTGGTAAACCACTCAGTTTGCTTAAAAGCTAGCTCCAAAACAGAAGTCAGTCGGTGTCTGTAGATAATGAACTTTCTTCCCTTTTGCCTATCAGTTATGGTCTCACACAGGGGAGCATACTGGGACCCCTTTTGTTTAATGCATACATAAATGATATTGTTAGATCCTTCCATTGATTTTGTAATATACGCCGATGATAGCACAATACTTATTTCAGGCCCCAACCTTAACCATTTAATTGTGAAATGTACTGATATACTCAATAAGTTGCCTAGGTGGTCAATGATGAATAAATTAAAGATAAATCCTACAAAGTCCAAGGCTATAATATGTCGCACAAGAAACAAACCGACAACATCCAAGTGCATGCTCAACTTTGAAAATCAACAAATAGAAATTATTGAAGAGCACAAGATCCTTGGAGTATATTTTTCGTGTCATTTAAACTGGCATGCCCACGTTGAACACCTCAGCAAAAAACTCTTCGGTCTGCGGAGCCCTTTCGCGATGCCGTGAAACTTTACCTTTGAAGGCTAAAATACAAATTTATTATGCATTATTTTTTCTCACCTTAACTTCTGTAGCTTAGTATGGGCCACAATGACTAAAAGTAACGTAAATAAGCTTCTTGTATTGCAATAGAAAATTGTTCGAATGATCGCAAATATTGATAACATGACTACCACCAAATACGCCTTCATTGCACATAACATTGTCCGCGTTGATCGTTTGTATAATTTTAAATTATTGCAAAATATGTGTTTTTCCATGGCATCAGTTGTCAATTTTTACTCTACCCTAGCATCTTTGGACACGCGTCGTGCTAACATACATACAAGAAGTACTAACTCATGGAATATACCCCATTTTCTCACCGATTATAAATTACAAATGTTCTCTTATAATTTGCCGCACGTTTTAAACACATATCAACATACAACGGGATATACAACAGCTGAGCTGTGGAAATAATTTGTCGAATGCCGTTCTATGTTGTGGGATACACTGGTATCCCCTCCTCGTCCCCCGCGCCAGCGGCGACCGTGACTTACACGGGCGCGCTGACCACCAGGAATGTAGAGAGAAGGCACCCCCGCAACTCTGCTCATTTCCGCCCCAGCACTGACGTGACGTCACGGCAGCGCGCTGCCTTCTGCGGAGAGGGTAGCACGCCTAAGCTTGACGGCAACGATTTGCTTGCTGCCAGGGAGGCAATGCCCGAAGGGATAAAAGGGGGGAACACGCGGCGGGAATGAAGACGGTGCGGGGGACATGGGCTGCCCATGTCCCCCGCACCGTCTTCCTCTCCCTTTCTCTCGTTTCGCCATCTCCTTTTGTACCCCACCCTTCCTTACTATACTAGTTTCCCCCCCTTTTTTCTTTTATTTCTATTTTTTGCTTCCTCCCCCAATAATGTCCCTGTCTGCTCCCCGCACCCCCATCTTTATTTTTTATTTTTTTTTCAGTTTTTTGAACCGTTGTTGCTATTTGCGTGTTACACCAACACCCTCTCAATGCTAAGGCCTCTCCACCGGCCGCGTGACGTCACGCCAAGGGACCGTGCAGGCCCCGCGCTCCGCGATTTCAGCGCGCCGCGCCCGTCTGCACTATTCGGGTACTGCCGTACGTAGCTGCCTTATAAGTGATTCCTTCATTTTCATTTTTGTCGTTGCTGCAGAAAAGAAATTCGCTAGTTTGTGCGCGCCTTAGGCTATCATTTTATCTGCTTTATATATTTTTTTTATTGCAGAACACCTTATTGTCAAGAAAGTTCGAGCTGCTAATACAGTTTTTTATAATAAACAATTTAGCATACGGCCGCCAATTTCGCATTATTGGTCATTATAATAAAAAATTGATTAGTTAATTTCAATTAATCATCTAATTATTAGGTTCTATCACGTACATGATGTCTGCCGTGCGGTAAAATCCATCCGCACAGACCGCACATGCGTATATCTAGTTGTTAAAGTAGAAGTTCGTGAACATTGAAAAAAAAAACACCGTCTACTGCGCATTGTGTTAGTTTTATTCTGTATTGTGTTTTGCTTAAAGCTTTCACACACAGCAATAATGACACTCACAATAATGTTGCGCTGTTGAGAATTTGTACAGCTAATCTGACCCTTACAATAAAAAACGACGAGACACCAGCAATGAAGTGTGCGCAAAGCATTTTTATTGCTTGGGAATAAAACTTACTTCTTCTTAAGCGTTGCTGCTTTCCGGGCTGCGGCCTTCTGCTGCGCATTGTCTTGTATGGCATCATTTCTTAGTTTGCAAAAGTTGTTTAGAACAACGTTGGTTGCAACGCGTACTACCAAGCGCAGGAGAGTTTGTGCAGTGTGGCCATTTTCACATGTCTCAATGTCGTGTTCGTCCAGGAGGGAAATCGTCTGTGAAATCACGACACCACGTTGATTTCTACAGGAGAGAAAATCTTCCGCGGTTGCTCCAAAAGACAACTTCTCTGCAACTAGTTTAGTCATCAGTACCATGTGAACTGTGCATGGCTGGGGAAACTTCAGCCCTCCTCTCGACAGGTTAGCTATCATGGCAGTATTTTCCGCTTCGATCTCTCGATTTTCAATCACCAATGTGCTGAAGCAAGCAGAACATGAAAGCTTCTTTAAAGCAGCATGAGCAGCGTATCCTGCAATGTAGACAATAGCATCCATGTCAGAGTGGGCGTGTGTAATATCGTCGTCGCTGACAGCCACAGAAAAGTTGCATGGGACAAGATCCTCACTTACGTCTTCAAACTCTGTTTCCTCGCGTGGAAATGTCAAAAGTTTTTGAAGACGAAGCTTCTTCTCACATTCGTAGAGCTGACGCACGGAAATGTGGTACTGTGATCCTGCCAGCTGGCGGTAACGGCCGAACCGGTCTTCTAGCGCATCCGTCTGAAATTTGCCCAGCAGTACGTACTTGAAGTGAAGTTCTTCTAAGCAGTAGCGCGAGAGTTCTACCAGAGAATAGCATGTCAGTCGCAAAGCACTGTGAGTCTCTTTCGTCAGCGAGCCACTGGTGATGTTTATTCTTGCCCAAGCGTCCAACCAGTCCACAACGCCGCTCAGGAAAGCTAACTGTGTGTCATCAACAGACCTTACAGGGTCTTGCATGCTGTCCCTTAGCCTCTGGCCTTTGCAAGGGGTCTTAACATTGACTATTTGCCACCATGTGAGGATAACGTCAATGAAAAGAGCAGTCGACTCAGCTTGAGGAATCTTGAACGCGGAACCATGTGTCCTGAGGGCATTTGAAACAAACTGATTAATGACGTCGAGAGCGAGCTTTACATTTTGCCGCTCCATTGAGGTTGGATTCACGGCTTTTGCGTTCATTCTGTAAGCAGCCTTCACAAGCGACGTCTTCTCTGAAGAATAAAGCTGCCGCACAGCTGCGAAAGAAGCAGCTTTCATACGAGGAGGCCCTTCGGGCATTGCTCCACTCAAGTCCATTTCAGGGAAATAGAGGCATGTTCCAGGGTTTTTCTGGTTAATCCAATTGTTCCTAATGCACTTCAAGAGATGCACAGGATCGACCACGTAGAAAAGAGGGCGAGCGTTATCGGCTGGATGGGGATAGACAATGCTCACCTGAGGACTTGTAGCAAATAACGACATCATCTTGCGGTTCAGAGCATTGTTGTCCGTTATCACAGCGATAATTTTGAGCCCCATTTTCTCAACATTAATGATTATGTTCTTAGCATGCTCGTGCAAAATTTCTGCGCTCAGTTTGCTCACAGGTAATATGTGAATGACGTCCTTGTTTGCAGAAAGGAGTGATTGTACCATGAACACATGGGCTGTTGTTGCTGGTTTCCGTTGAATTGAACCGACGATCCTACTATTGTGCCCCCCTTTGTAGTCGAAGTATGGTTTTATGTGGATCTCATCGATCCATCAGGGTCACTGTCTTCTCGTGGTCTTTCATTGATTTGACTCGTTCTCGGATGTAGGAGAGACAGTGCGGTTGATTTTGCTCCCACAAGAGGGTCAGCTTTGTAATTTGAGCAAAACACGGCGCAGTGTGGAAGGATGGGGCAGAATGATTCTTGATGCAGCTCTTGTGAAGTGATATGCGTGAGGAGAAATTGAATTCAAAATACTGGCGAATACCAGCAGCTCTGCGCTATACACATGCTGTTTCGCGAGGAGAAGCTCTATCTGCTCAACCAGAAATTTCAGCAAAGAAGACTGTTCTTTCGTCGTATCACTGTCCTCAATGAGGTCTGCAAGCAGTGAACCGACAAACTGCAATACTTTAGTATGTTTCGACTCTTTCGTCACCTCAGGGTATATTATGCAAGCCTATCTCGAGTTCTTCTAGCAGCAAGGACAGGCTGGAGGTGTCGCATACTTGAGCTGGCAGAATCCTGCCTGAAGGAAGCGACAGAAGCTTCACTCCATTCAAGAAAACAGAAAGTGACAGATCAGGGAGAACTACCAAGGCGCATTTCACATTAGGTGAAGGATCATTCTCGATGAGAAGGAACCTAACGCACTGGCTCATCGACAGAAACGGTCCAGAATTTCGTGTTGCAGATTCCAGGCAACTTAGATTTGAACTCCTCGTAAGATGAAACTTTGTTTCTTTTCTGTTCGAAGCTCATTAGACTGAAGTGACTTCCTCATAGCCTCCTGCAAAGCAGCGTTTTCCCCTTCTTGCTTTTTTCGTCTCTGGCGATTCACTCCGTCCAGGCGTTGAGGACAAGTATTTTGGGCAGTTTGGAGAAAAACAGAAGGGCGCAGCATCAATCTTCAACTGTAGCCTGTCACGCTTCACCTCTATTATTTCCCTGTCAGTTCATCTTGGTGTGACAACGTCGTAATGAAGTCGCCTGCGTGGAAGTGCAGTTCACACACCTGCACGAGAAAATGAAGCAAGGCCATTCGCCATGACTCTCCATTGCCTAAAACACTAAGTAAAAAGAGTCTGAATAGTGAACAGCTTTTACATATTTACACAGCTTTTACACAAGCCTTATGCACATCCACAGAACTAAATGCTTCCTGGACAATTCATACATAAGTGTAAGAAGTGATATCATTGCCTACAAAGACAGCATGCCTTTCCGGGAGCGACAGCTCACAACTAAGATAATTACCAGCGCCTATTAAGCAATATTTCAGAGTCTTACCCTCGAATGCTCTGTAGGTGTGAAATCCCTTCCGTGGAATGGCTCGCAACCAGGCTTTTCTTCGTACTTCGTCTCTTGGAAGCAATAAACACAGTACTTTGGGACCATTCTGAGTAGTTCCCGCGGCGCACCCGGGAACACAAGCACCGGCCCATGTTTCACGAAGTTGCACTCGCTACACGGCAGGCAATCAGTTTCCCATTCGTGCGCTAGCACAGGTACGCACGCCCCCACAAGAAACGGCCACACGAAACAGACACAGCCGTGCGAGGAGCGAACGGAAATGCACCCAACGCCAGGCTGAAAGACTCAAGCAGCAGCTAGACGCTCACTGCAAGACTGCGTTCGTGTCTGTGCTTGCCCGGGCAAGCGCGAGCACATCGAGGGAGACAACCGAGCGGAGCGGAGCCGCGCTTGGTGAGCAGCCTGACCGGACACTTGGGCGTGACGTAGCGCGTGTGGAAAAGGAGGGCCTGGAGAGGCCTGAAGAAAGTATTTAGAGGGTGTTGGTTACACTCCTTTCTCCCTCCTCTTGAGCTCACAAACTTAAAACGTCCATCTGACGCGAGACCACTACAGTCCTGGAGAAGACCGCACCGCGGTCGAAACGTTGATAAATAAAAGTGTCTTTGTAGAAGTGCCCACTTCTCTTAAATCTATATATATATATATATATATATATATATATATATATATATATATATATATATATATATATATATATATATATATATATATATATATATATATATATACAGCTTCGTGTACTTTCTTTTACTTACTATGTATCTCGGGTGATTGTTAATGAGTTTCCTGTACATAAAAATGTGGAGTAGTTTTCGTCAAATATCGTCCAGTGATATTAGAAGCGTAACATTATGCCAATGTCAGATGTAGATACTTTGTAGCTGTATTTTTTTTGTGTGTGTGTTTGTGAGTGCGCCCTTCAACTGTTGTCATGTGATCAGCTGCTGGGCTATACACCCCGGCAGAGGGGCGCAAAGTGTCTCTCAAGCTGCAACAACGCAGCTTTTTGCCTTGCGTCCTCTCTCCTTATTGCTGATGTAACCTTGTGAGAGTTAATAAAATATATCGTATCGTATCGTAACATTCTTCCGCAGTGTGCTTTACCTCGCGTTAGGATAATAAACTATTTCCTAGCGTGCCCTGCCGTTGCCTATTTCGCCCGGACCTGCCGTGGCTGCCACTCTGCGCCACGGGTTGGGGAAACGTGTTGCGTACTTGAATAACCCCTGCGTGTAGCTTGCACGGAAGCTCGCCTTCCCTGCCGGCTGGTCGCAGAGTGACCCCATATCTTGGCGCCCAACGTGGGGCGAACTAGGCAATTGAGCAGTGACCTTTGTGGGAGCGAACGACTACCGTCGCCCCAACAAAGGATGGGCAGCCGACAGGAGTGACTTGCAGTCTTTGTTTATGCTGTCAGAGCCAGCGGCACATAACCAGGGCTCTCTACTTGCCGTGCCGTTGGAACGGTTTGAATTTGTGAATCTTGGGCGTTCCACGCGGAATAGCCGAGTAACATACCCTCACTCGTTGGTAGGACTTAGGCCTGGCATGGGGGGCTCCACATCGGGCGCCTCGCCGGCTCCGCGGTGCGAACAATGAGGAACCTGGGCCTCATCATTCGATGCCATCAGCGGCTGCGCCCAACTCCGGGGGCGTTAGTCCGCAATCATCCGAGGTGCTCTTGCAGAACGCAATGCAGGTTATGCAGAGTCTAGCGGGTATTTTGCAAAACAATTTGCAAGCCCCGGCCCAGTCACCACGTGTTAGGATAGACTTGCCTACCTGCACGGGGTACCACGACAGTACGGGAGCAAACGAGTACCTCGACCGTCTGCTGCATTATCAGCAAGTGACAGGAATCGCAGACGCCGAAATGCTCGCGCGTGTTGTGCCTGTTTCTTTGACGGAGCAAGCGGCCGCTGGTACCGACTAGCCGGCAACCGAGCGAGGACAATGGAGGAGTTTTGCGCAAGCTTCCGCGACTAATTCCTTCCCGCAAACTATGAGTGGCGTTTGAGGAGAGAGCTGGAGCTCCGAACCCAGCACCCCGACGAGTCTCTGTTAGAGTACGTCCGAGCGATGGACGAACTTTATCGCCTCACTGACCCTCGCGCCACGAACACGGAGGAAGTTGAGCGTGTCACGAGACAAGCGCACCCGACTTTCACGGCTTACCTGAGAGGAGTCAGGTTCAGAGATTTGGATGAGCTGGCAGCTAAGGGGAAGCGCATTCAGGGAGACATCCTCTCTGCGCGAGCGTATCGGCCGCCCCCACCCGCATCGCTGTCACTTGAGCCGCGCTGCGCGTGGAATGGCAGCTCAGCGCGCAGTCCATCTAGAGCTGAAGCGTCAGCACAGTTTGCTGACGAGCGTGTCCCAAGGGGTGGAGAGTTGTCCGACCGCGCTTTGGACCCATTCAGCTACGCGCTGCCGCAGAACGGAACGAACCGAGGCGAGATCGCGAGGCCGACACGCGCCGCGCCCCCCCCCCCCCCCCCCCCCCCCCCCCCCCCCCACCCGCGCCGCGAGTTCGAGATGACCGACCGGAACGGGGCGACCAGCGCCTAGCCCGTCGGGGCCCGGGCAACCGTTGCTACCAGTGCGACCAGCCGGGGCACTTCGCCCGCGAGTGTGGCCGCCGTCCCGCCCGTGACCAAACACGGTCGGGAAACGGCCAAAGCCGCCGGTGATGGACCTTCGATCCCGCGCGGCGTACACAGAAAACCCTGGTTTGCTAGGTCCTTTGGCATGTCGCGTAGGAAGTTCTCTTGACCTGTCAGCGCCGTTCATTGAGCTAACGATAGCTCGAAAGAAATTCACCGCGTTACTAGATACAGGAGCAAGCGCTTCTTTGTTCGGTGACGAGGTGTTAAACCATCTCCGCGAGAACAAAATCCGGCTGAGAGAGTGCGATACCACTTTTCGCCTCGGGAGCGGCACAGCGCAATCAAGCGGTGCAGCTAGGATAGTGGTTCGCTGGGAAAGACTCGTGCGGCGACAACGCCTCGTTCATCTTCCCTGTTTATCCGTTCCTGTAATTCTTGGACGAGACTTCCTAGCCAAGACAGGTATTGTGATAGACATCAGCAGCGGAGGCTACAGGAGCGCACGACAGGCGCCTTGAAGCCTTTCGCGAAAGCGCCCGCGGCGTCGCAGACCATTCAGACTCCGAACGCGGCGCGAGCGGGGGGAGACCGTGACAAATCCACCCGCCAGCCCGAGATCCAGGAGGCGAGCGGACCATTACCGCTGAGGGAGAGGGCAGGGAGAAGTGTGCCGGGGTAGAAAACTGCTCTGCCGCGCAGGGAGGGTCAGCGCTCCCCTTGTTGTCGGAAGTGAACAGCATGACGGAGAGGGAGAATGCACGTTTGTCATGGCTCCTCTACGAGTACAACGCGACATTCACTGACCGCCCGGGCCTCACTACCTCAGTCAGGCACCGAATAGACACGGGTGACGCACTGCCTTGGAAGTGCAATCCTAGACCAATTAGCTTGGCCAAGAGAAAAGCACTGGACATCGCCTTAGACGAACTTATCGACACTGGCGTTGTTGAGAGGTCTAACAGCCCTTGGGGCTTCCCGGTAGTCTTGGTTCCAAAGAAATACGATACATAACGACTTTGCGTGGAATACCGCAAGCTGAATGAGGTTACGAGGAAAGACGCCTACCCTCTACCAACCATTTCTTCCCTAGTGTCCAACCTAGGTGGGGCGAAGTACTTCACAACACTCGATGCTAGCCGCGGTTACTTTCAGGTTGAACACAAGACCAACGAGTTCGCGGAAAGGTCAGCGAACTCCACACTCCTTCTTTATCGACTTCGAGAAGTGCCAAAGTTTTCGACGCTTATGTCGCACACCAACCGAGTATTCACGTGCAATCCTGAATTCTGTTTCTTTAAGCTTGTTGCCGTTGCTTAGCAAAATGTCGGGGCGTGGAACCGGCGAAATGTCGGTGCTGCGAATCACACGTTTACTTCTGCTGACGCAGGCCTTCCTGTTAACTAGGCATGACAGTGGCTGCCTGGACGCTTCATTCCCGAAGAAAAGTGGATTCCATCACTACGGCTGCGAAGTTTGCCCCACGGACGATTCTGACGGATTCGACGCTGCTTGCCACGAACATTGTGCTGCCTTGTCGGTGGGTGTGGTAGACTGGCGGCTACAAATACCGGCTGGCGTCACAGCGACATCGGGGCGTGGAACCGGCGAAATGTCGGTGCTGCGATTCACACGTTTACTTCTGCTGACGCAGGCCTTCCTGTTAACTAGGCATGACAGTGGCTGCCTGGACGCTTCATTCCCGAAGAAAAGTGGATTCCATCACTACGGCTGCGAAGTTTGCCCCACGGACGATTCTGACGGATTCGACGCTGCTTGCCACGAACATTGTGCTGCCTTGTCGGTGGGTGTGGTAGACTGGCGGCTACAAATACCGGCTGGCGTCACAGCGACATCGGGGCGTGGAACCGGCGAAATGTCGGTGCTGCGAATCACACGTTTACTTCTGCTGACGCAGGCCTTCCTGTTAACTAGGCATGACAGTGGCTGCCTGGACGCTTCATTCCCGAAGAAAAGTGGATTCCATCACTACGGCTGCGAAGTTTGCCCCACGGACGATTCTGACGGATTCGACGCTGCTTGCCACGAACATTGTGCTGCCTTGTCGGTGGGTGTGGTAGACTGGCGGCTACAAATACCGGCTGGCGTCACAGCGACATCGGGGCGTGGAACCGGCGAAATGTCGGTGCTGCGATTCACACGTTTACTTCTGCTGACGCAGGTTGGTCTACGTTCTGCAAAATTTAGTTTTTATTTTTTGCCGGTAACGCCCCACATGTTGTTTCGTTGCATGCATGGTTCTCACGTAGTTAGACATCATGTTAGACGCCGGTTCGTACTGTTGAGAAACGCTGCATTTTTCTTCTTGTTACTGCTGCTCTGTGGTGACGTGGAGCTAAATCCAGGCCCGACCCCCCAAGGCACGAGTAGTGAACTTGTTGCTGCCGTGAAGTGCCTACCACGAATTCTGGAAGTTCAAGAAAATATTCTTAAAGAATTGGGAGCTCTGCGAGAACACCAAGAAATAATTGAAAACAAAATCGGAACGTTATCTTCAAAGATTGAAGGTCTGCTTGAACAGCCAGCCAACGCTGAAAAGGATGAGTTGAAATCCCAACATAGCCAGCTGACAAGTGCTGTAAATGCGGTGCTAGCAAAACAAGATGACATGGAAAACCGGTCCCGTAGAAATAACTTGCTCTTTTTTGGTGCTTCAGATACGGACAAAGAATCATGGAATGATTCGGAGGCTAAGGTCATATCAATCTGCGACGAAAAACTGGGTGTTAAAATTGATCCCGCTGCAATTGAGAGGGCGCATAGAATAGGCAGGTATGATGAAAACAAAAAGAGACCAATCATTGTTAAATTTAACTTATTTAAGGACAAACAGCGGGTTCTTTCTGTTGCATCTAAGTTTAAGGATACCGGTTACTCAGTGAGTGAAGACTACTCGCCCAGTGTGCGTCAGTTAAGGAGCAGGTTAAGTGCGTATGCCCGAGGTCTAAACGCTAAGTATGCGTTAAAGTACGATAAACTAATAATCAATGGGAAAGCATACATTTTTGACAGCGCTACTGATTCTGTTCGTGAATTCGTGCAATAGCAGTCATGTACCCCTCCCCGTCATAATAGGCACTCTATGAGCCAGCTATCTTTTCTTATCGTGAATTGTCGGAGTGTTAGGAACAAGACTGCTGATTTTGCCAGTTTAGTAGGGGTAACACAGGCTCATGTTGTTATTGGAACTGAGTCTTGGCTTGACCACAATATAACAAGCTCTGAAGTTTTTCCCTCGTGTTATGTAGCATATCGAAAGGATCGAGACGCGCATGGCGGTGGAGTGTTTATTCTTGTACGCGACGACATCCAAAGTGTACCAATCAGCGATGTTCATGATGGTGCAGAATCTGTATGGTGCAAAATAATTTTGTCAAATGGGGAGAGCCTTGCCGTGGGATCATTCTACAGGCCACCTAGTTCAAACAACCCGGAAATATTTCACAGGGTATCGAGATCGCTGTCAAGCTTATCATCAGATATGATTATTCTGGGAGGCGATTTTAACACGCCTGATGTCGTATGGAACAACCGGCTTCCTGTCGAACAAAGTAGATCAGCGCTACACTCAGCCTTTTATGAAATGATCCGCAACGATGGGCTCTTTCAATTTGTGGATTTTCCGACTCGCTTATGCACAACTGGTGCAAATGTCTTAGATTTGCCTTTTAGCAATCAAAATGGTACAGTTGAATCTGTTACAGTGGCACCGGGAATAAGTGACCATGAAGCTGTTGCCGCCACTGTTTTTTGCAAGAAACCCGAATTTCAAAAAGGGCGTTCAAGAAAAATATTTCTGTACGAGAGAGGGAACTACGATGCTGTAAAGAATGCTTTAGTAAATTACTTTCCTTTGTTTCTCAGTTATAGCGTAACGTGTGACGTGGATGGCTTGTGGATCGCATTTAAGGACAAGCTTCTCTACTTGATTACATCGTACGTTCCTTCTAAGACTGTATCAGGGAAACTACGCGCTGACAAACCTTGGATTTCAAGGGAATTACGTAGATCCATTAGAAGAAAGGCCACACTGTATAAGAAATATCGTAAAACTAAGAGCCCCTCCTTATTCGCAAAACTGAAGTTATTGACGTGTTCGCTTAAGACAGAACTGAAAAGTGCTAAGCGTCTTTACCTCTCGTCTTTATCGGAAAAGATAAGGGTTAATCCAAAACAAGTGTGGAAGCATATTAAAAATACTAAAAAAGATAACATTGGAATTCCGTCTTTGGTGCACAATAACAGCGTTGTGGCAGACGACTTGAGTAAAGCTGAAATTTTTAATGCGTATTTTCACTCAGTATTTGTCAGTGATCAAGCAGATCTCAATTTAGTCACGCAAAATTTCACACACTTGCCGGAAATGGAAGATGTAATGATAACTGAGACGGGTGTGATGACGCTGCTGTCTAATCTAAATTCCCATTCTGCCCACGGCCCAGACGGTATATCTAATCATATTTTGAAGCTATGTGCAATAGAAATAGCTCCATTTTTGGTCGCAATATTCAATAAATCCCTGGATTATAAAAAACTCCCAAACGACTGGAAGCTTGCAAATGTAACGCCAATACATAAAGATGGTGATCGCGCAAATATATGCAATTACAGACCGGTGTCCCTCACCTCTGTTTCTTGTAAAACACTGGAGCATATAATATATTCTGGTCTTATGAAGCACCTTAATGGTCATGATTTCTTCACTACCGCTCAACATGGTTTCCGTTCGGGCCTATCGTGTACAACTCAGCTCACCGAGTTCATCCATGATGTTGCGGAAGGTATAGATAGGGGTGTTCAAATAGACGCAGTTTTTCTTGATTTCCGCAAGGCTTTTGACGTGGTTTCGCATTCTCTACTCTTAACAAAGTTATCGTATTTAGGTATACCTTCTAGACTTCATGGATGGATTCAAGATTATTTGTATGCACGGCGACAACGGGTACTTATTAACGGTGTCACTTCGCAGTCTGTTCAGGTTTTATCGGGTGTGCCGCAAGGCTCAGTACTTGGGCCTTTGTTGTTTCTTGTTTTTGTAAATGATTTGCCGAGTGAACTGTGCTCCCGTGTTAGGCTGTACGCTGATGACTGTGTTCTTTACCGTTCTGTCACGTGCGAAAATGATACCATTCTGTTGCAGTCTGACCTTGACAAGGTATGTGCGTGGTGTGACAAATGGAAGATGACTCTCAACACCAGTAAATGTTACCTCATGCAGTTCACAAACAAAAAAAGAAGATATGGGGCAACTATAATCTAAATCAATCTGTTCTACAGACAAAGGACAGAGTAAAGTATCTCGGTATCACATTTACAGCGAAGTTGGATTGGACCGCACACGTCGACGCGATAACTACCAGGGCTTCCTGCGTTCTCAACCTTTTTAAAAGAAACTTTAAACATACGACTCCACGCCTAAAAGAAACATTGTACTTTACGAATGTCAGGCCAATTCTCGAATATGGATGCGTATGTTGGGACCCGTTCACAAATATTTTAAAGGACAAGCTTGAACGAGTTCAGAAGCGGGCAGCAAGGTTCGTAACTGGGAATTACAACTTTAAGGTTAGAGGTTCTGAACTTCGGGAAGCTCTTGGTTGGAAGTTATTATCCCACCGAAGAAAAGTTTTTAGAATAAAGTTTTTGTACGACATTTACAATAATAAAACAGGAATTAATAAAAGCCTCTATTTAAGGCAACCTCACTACGTTTCGAGTAGAAGGGACAATACCATGAAAATTAGAGGGTATAACTGCCGGATCAATACATTTAAATATTAATTTTTTCCCAACACAATAAGTGACTGGAATCTGCTGCCTAATGAAGTGTTTGAGAGCGAGAATTTCCAGGCAGCAATTGACCTTGCAATATTCTGATTATGCTGCTGTCAGTGTTGGTTCTGTGTCTCGGGTGCAATCAGAATGCTTTTATCTTTTTGGAAGTTCTTATCATTTTTCTGTAACTTTTATTTCTGTTTTGTTCTCTTGTGCTGTATTGAATTTTACTGTTAATGTACTTACCCCCCCCCCCCTACAATAATGCCTCTCAAGGCGCTGTAGGTACCTTGAATAAATAAATAAATAAATAAATAAATAAATAAATGAGCGGGACAAGGAGAAAACTGCTTTCACTTGTCACAGAGGCCTTTTCCAGTTCAAGAGAATGTCTTTTGGCTTGGTAGGAGCACCCGCTACTTATCAGCGCCTAATGGACCGTGTTCTGGGAGATGCGAAATGGCAACATGCGCTCGCGTACCTAGACGACATCGTGGTGTACTCGAAAACGTTCGAGGAACACCTGCGCCACTTGAAGGACGTCCTAGAGAGGCTGAGATCCGCGGGAATCACTTTGAACCCGAATAAGGCACAGATCGCCGCGACCCGAATAACACTTTTGGGGTTCACGATTGAGAGAAGCCGCATTCTGCCGTGCGACGATAAGCTTGAGGCTTTACTTAAGTTTCCGTCGCCCACAGATATAGCCGGTCTCAGGCGCTTCCTGGGAATGGCGAACTTTTATCGCCAGTTCATCCCAGATTGCGCAGCGCTGCAGGCGCCTTTGACAAAGCTTTTGAAGAAAGGCGAGCGCTGGAGTTGGGGTCACGAGCAAGAGGATGCACTGCGCAACCTCACCAAAGTGCTCGCTGACACGGCTGAGTTGCAGCTACCCGACCTAAACAGGGAGTTTGTGATTCAAACCGACGCAAGCGACCTGGGCTTAGGAGCAGTGTTGCTTCAGGAGCATGAAGGCGTTCTCCGTCCGGTAGCTTTCGCGAGCCGTTCGTTGACGCCGGCAGAGAGAAACTACTCGGAGACAGAGAAGGAATGTCTCGCGATGGTTTTTGCTTTGCGTAAGTTCGACTACTACGTCGATGGGGTGGCATTTGTGATCGAGACGGATCACATGGCGCTCACCTGGCTGAGACGACTCAGCGAGACGAGCGGCCGCCTAGCGCGTTGGTCCCTGTTGCTGCAGCGTTACGACTTCACCGTGCGCTACCGCAAAGGGAAAAACAACGCTGTGGCTGACGCACTCTCGCGAGCGCCTGTCCAGTGCGAGGAAGGTCACGCGACCGACCGCCCGACAGCCGGAGAGAGTGAGGGACAAAACCGAGCCGTAGCCAATGTAAGGAACGCGGAACAACCGGTGATCCAGGGCGAGAGCGTGAACCACGTGGACTACGCGAGTTCCGTGGGGATCGTGTTCAGTAGAAATGAGCTGCTCGAAGCTCAGCAGAAGGATCCGTTTTGTCGAAAAGTGTTCGACGGGCTCCGGGAGCCGGGCGGCCGGGCCGCCGCGCACACAGAGACAGCTGGTTTTGCTGTCGGTGCGGAGCGTTCGGAAACAGCTGGTAGTGCTGTGAGCGCGATGGATTCGTATCTGCTGGATTCCGACGGCGTCCTGCTGAGGTATATCCCCTCCGAGAACGACACAAACCAGGCGTTCAAGGTGGTGATACCGCGAGTATTGAGAGCAGCACTGTTACGCTACTTTCACGACTCGTGCATCGCTGGGCATGCAAGCGGCCCCAAGACTTACACTAAGTTGTGTCGCTTTGCTACCTGGCTTGGCATGAAAAGGGACGTAATACGCTACGCCCGCTCGTGCCATGTGTGCCAAAGTGTGAAGCCCCGAGGCGGACGACCACCCGGCCTCATGCACACGATTAACAGCCAGACTCCCTGGCAAATCGCGGCGTGTGATATCATGGGACCGTATCCTATGACACCGAGTAGGAACAAGTTCTTGCTGGTAGTCACGGATCACTTCAGCAAGTGGGTTGAACTTTCCCCCTTAGAAAGCTGACGGCACGAGTGATCATGGAGAAGCTGATGGACGTATTCACCAGGGCCCGAATTACGGAACTCGCTCTAAAGTTGTAGAGCGTTACGTCCAAATGACGACAGCATGACGACAAGGCTAGACGTCAACGCGTGACGGAACGCGGAATCAACCAATGGCTAGTAGGGTGCCGCCCCGGAAGAGTTTATTTGCACGACAAGAGGCCAATTTGCACGGCAAGGGGCCGTATGCTAACTTTTTTATAAGAATACGCAGTGAATAAAATAAAACATTGTTTTATTCTTTCATAAAAGTGTATTTCACTCTCACTGCCATGAAGTAAAACAAGAAGGACATTCACTTTTGCAAATAACTGCTTTCGTGGGTAAGTTTTGTTGCCATGAGGGCGCGCTGGCAGATGTAAACACTGAACATGGCGGCCTTCTAAAAAACAGCTGATCCCACGGCTAGTTCCTGCTTTTTTAGGCGTCGTCTGAAATCAAGGTTCTATTTGGTTGTCCAAAGTGAGCGGATAACAATTATCGAAGCCAGTGAAGGTCACGGGCCTCCAGAAAGGAACCTGCGCGAAACGTCGGGCCCGAAAATCGACGAAGACAACTTGAGGTAAGCCTGTGTTATTGGTTTAAAGATGCCACATGCCAAGCATATGATTTGGGTTCTGTTTCTTTCACTTTAGCAAATACAAGGCGTCCACGAAGCACGGCTTGTTGGATAAAATCAACTTTTTTGGCTTCATAAGCGTCTGGCACAAATGATTCATTTGGGAAGGAGCAAGAACCAAGCAAGGCGGTTGGGCGCACGCTAACAACCTTGCTCGTTTTCGGTCGTTCTTGGCTGTGCTATAAGTTGCTGCAGCGCAGCACACGCATATGTTCCTGTAAAAACATATTAGCCCGAACTCAGAGCAAAGGTTTTTCCTGGTTATTCCCTGCTTTCGAAAAGCGGAACAGAAACTATTCCCTGTTTGTTTTTCCCGCTGTGTTCGCAGCTGCAATTCTCTAAGCGGGAATTATAGTCTCGAAATGGCGCCAACTCGAAGAATGCCTAGCGAGCAAGAGCTAATCGTAATAGAGTCTATGAAGAGCCATCCGCTCTTGGCTCGGGCTTCTGCCGACCTAACAAACTCATACACAGCTGTAGAAAAGCGCGAGCTGTGGATCCAGCTTGCGTCGATTCTCAACAACAAGGGGTCGGCCGTTTAAAAACATGATGTCTTTGCCTTGCGCCTTGCTAGCACTGTTTATTCCATCTGTGGTGTATTTTAGTCTCGGAGGAGGTGCAGGAATGCATAGACAAGTGGTTGAGCATTATTGATTGCTTCTCTTTTGCTAGTGCTCTTTTAGTTTCATGGTTTGCCAGTACCAATCAGCCGCACCTTTTACCCTGTTACAGCAGAGGAGATGAACGGGGAGCCTCAGCAAGTTGTCGACAAGACACACGGAGCCCCACAGACCGTGAGTTGGCTTTCCATTATTCAAGCTCCATACTACCCTTTCTGGCAGCTGATTGAAAGTAATAGCACTATACTCTCTGGCAGCATTTGCAGCAGTAGCCAAAATACTGCAGAGATTCTACAGTACACACAAAACTATCTCTCTCTGGCTTTGCCACGCAGTGCAGAATGTTTATTTCTCTTGCAGTGAGGCTGTGACATCTCCTAGCAGTCTAGCAAATGTTCACATGAAATATGCTACTGCAATGCTGCCCAAGATTGCTGTCCTGTATATTTATGTCAAGTCCTCTAACACATTTTACCAAATATTTTGCGTATTCCACCACGTGATGAGCACATTTTCTTTCCCGACAGCTACACCGGCGCCCTCGCCGCAGCCCTCACAGCAGCACACACCAGAGCCCCCACTGCAGCCCTCAACGCGTGCCACGCCTAGCCTTCTTGGGAAGCGACGGCGAGACGATGGGGCCAATAAGGTGCTGCGCCAGATGCTGTATGAATCGCATCGTTTGGATTCCCTTACTGACGCCCGGAACCGCCAGGACGCTGCTTTTCAGCAAAGCATGCTGGAGGTGTGTACTCGCTGCGCACACTGCACTTTGAAGAGTCGAAGCCGTCACCTGAAGCATAAATATCAGTGCTCTCTTTTGAGCACCTCTACTTCTGTTTCGACGCCTCTTGTGGGAGGTGGTTGGGACAGCTGAGTTTATGAAACTGACACGAGTCTTCTACAGCCATACCTTGTCCAAAATATCTCAGCACCTGAAATTTTACATAAAGCTTAAGCGAGATCTCAAAATTGGTTGTCAGTAATAATTTGTAATTGGAAGTATTTTTACATGCAGGCCATATGGGAGGTGACAGATGCTGTGCAGGCGTCAAATGGTCAGCAAGAGCTGCTCATCCAGAATGTGAACCTACTGACGCTAATCTTACAAAAGCAGCTTGAGCCACCTGCACCACATTGAATTGTTCATATTTATGTCATTATTTGCTTGTTTTTATTTTTATGAAAGAACCTCTTCATATGCTTATATTTATTCAAGAACATTATTTACTTCTCTGCCAGGTGCAGACTCATTGAACTAGTTTTAGTTTGCTTGTTAAAATTTCTGTTTTATGTGTTTGTTTATTTACATTGTCTGCTTCTCTGTCAGGTTTCTGTTTTTGTATTTATTCAAGATCATCTCTGTCATGTGCCATAGCATCATTTTTTTATTTCTTGTAAGCTCTGCAGGCCCGGATGCTTCACACTGTTTATTTTCTTCCAGTTATGTAATTTAAGCTCTGCCAGTTGTGAAAGCCTCCTATACTCTTTTATTTTCCATTCCTTTCAAATGTTTACCTGCAGCTGTGGCAGGTGCACAAGGTGCAATTTCTAGTGCTTGTTTTCTTTCATTGCAATATGTGGGCAAGTGCAATATGTGGGGCAAAGTTGTTCTGAAGTGACTGTAGTTATGAAGGGCATCATAATATGGGGATTCTGGATAAATTTTGAACACTTCGATTTTGTGTCTGTTAAGGTTGTTTGCATGTTCCTGAGTCGTTTTTTTCGCATTACTTTTCCTGCTTTTCCGTAAAGTGTCCATTGTAACATGTTCTATGCTCAGTAGACCCGAGCAAAAATGAGGCTTGCCAGCATTCGTCCAAAGTCGCTTCTGAACTAGTGTTGAATGCAGGCAAAAAAAAATTTGGCGGATGCTTGAGCTCCGCCTTTAAAGGTATGATGCAACAATGTTAATATCTCTCGTTTGTGGATCCCTTTACAACTTCAAACGCAGCCATGTTGGCATCATCGTCTGTGATACTCGTGTGTCTTTTACACGTAACATGATTTTTTAGTCCAGTAAAATCTACGAAGAGCAATGTCTTGTGTAGCACTTGCTGTGCATTCCACCAGTTATGCAATGTGTTTCAGAAAACTGCAAACCAGGGCTGCATCGGGCCTACAAGTCTGCACAACATGCCAAACCTGTGATTACTAGCATTCAAGCTGGCAGTCAAGATGAAGCTTTTTTTTTAAGGGGCAAACAGCGTGTAAGACTTAGACGGAAAGCAAAGAAAACATAGGACGAGTGCTCATCCTGTGTTTCCTGTGCTTTCCGGCTATGTCTTTCGCACTGTTCGCCTTAAAAATGTACAGCCAACTCGCCCGTTTGGCCAGAGTGTAAGATACAACTGTTATTGTGCAATCTCTGCGCAGCACTCGACAAGGCATATGCAAATCACTGTTGATGCTGCATGCTTTTGTTTCCCTGCTGTGTGTTACAGTTGGCAAACTAGTATGAACAGCTGTGGCGAAAAAAATTATTGTGACCAATGAATAAACGTGGTGCAAAAACAAACGCTTTACTGGTTCCTAGCAGTCTCCACACCACACTTTTCCCTCGTGCACATTCATCAAACACATAGTTACAGCAAGCAACTGTTTGCCTAAGTGGGCAGGTCGACGTAACCAACGGCGAAAGACGGTGTACAAGGATGCATTTCACTTGTTGGACGAGCTGTTTCGGCGTGTATTTCGACTTGAGAAGGAGAAAGTGCAGTAGCTGTGCGGCAAGCTTGCTGATGCACTGAAAGGCGTACTGGTGACCACTGCCGGTGGAGCAGCAGTTGGTGTGTGCACTTCATATCTTGACACTGGAGGCTTTCAAGCACACGTAAGAAAAAGTAATTTACAAATGCTGGAATGTGGCTACCAGTGGCCAAGGGCATCATATCACACAGGGGCTCACGCACTAACAGAGGGCAATGGCACTGCCCGTAGCAAGAGTGGCTACGACAACTCGCCACGCCAGCACGGCGAGTCATTGCAGCCACAGCTGCCAGATGGTCTAGGGCTTACTGCCGGTGGTGCTGCTGTTGCCGCTGCTGCTGCCGCTGCTGCTGTCGCCGCACCATCTGCAGGTGTGCTTGCCTCTGCGGACAGGTTGTGCCAAAGAGGCCAATTATACGGTCTCGCATGGCTCTACCACGCAGGTAGGTCATGCGGGATCCTGTCCCCGCCAAGTACCCGGCAAGCAGAGGTGGTCCATTGTTGTCAGGGTCATCAGTAGTGTCGTCTTCGTCTGCAGCCAGGGCTTCTTCAAGACAGATGTTGTGCAACGCAGCACACGCTGCAATGATGACCACCGCCCGCTCCGGCTCGTAGTGGAGTGTCCGGTACCTTTGAAGGCACCGGAAGCGGCTTTTGAGAACACCAATGCAGCGTTCCACAACACATCGCATTGAGGCGTGTGCTGCGTTGTACTGCCCTTCTGCAGTGTTTGCACCAGGATGCCCTGACATTGGTGTGAGCAGCCACGGCTCCAGTGGATATCCACTGTCTCCTGCACGACCAAAATTTGCAGTGAAGTGTGTTGTTGCCTATGTAATAAATGATTCATATCAAGCAGCTCAAAGCCAGTATGCTGAACCAGAATTCATAGGCATGCAGAATATTCATGACTAAGGGGTACCTCTGTAAGCACAGCCTTCTAGGTTAATGATGCACTGTGATATCTTACACGACAATAACGATGTGCACACCTCTTCTGCCTTGATGTTTTACGCTTGAAATACGATTCACTTTATAACAATGTTTCTTGTGCCTCTGCACCAGCAGTAACAGTAAATACACAAAATAAATACGATACATCATATTGTTGCATGTCATCCATGTTATAACCCGCCTCTTTTAGGTATGAGCCACTGCTGTAGCTTAATACGTGCTGTCGAAGTGCTGCTTACCCAGAAGAAACTCTCCATCCTCCAGCAGCCCGTGCTCCACCTTCCGACGCAGCCGTGAGTAGCGCCAAAAAAAGGCATCGTGACAAGACCCCGGGCAGCGAGGGTCGACCGCAAGGATCTTCATGTCTGCGTCGCAGATCTGCGAGAAACACAGGCAGACAATCTTGGACGTGAACTTCCACTGTCGAGGTCGCGGCTTTCGAACCCATGCGGTCAGAAAGCCAGTCTACTCACGATCATGGTGTTCATCGCATAGTATCCTTTGCGGCTCCAGAATGCTGCCCGGTTTGCTGGGTCTCCCCGCGGCGCTTTTATGGCAATTAGCGTGCCGTCGACGCAGCCGACGACGCCTGGGATGGTGCCGCGGGGAAGGAAGGTCGCCTTCGCTGCCGCTTTTTCCTCGGGGTGCGCCGGGAAACGCACCCATCCCTTCTGTGCGCCGACTTTGCAGATGGCCTCAGCCACACGCCGCACGCACTTGCTCACCGTCGGTTGTGCGAGGCCGACGGTCTGCTCGTTGCCGACGCACACTTGAAAGCCCCCGGAGGCAAAAAAAACGGAGAGCGCACAGCACCTGCCGCCGCACCGACAAAACGCTCGTCCGTACGCCTCGCAGTTCGTCTGCAAGTTCGCCGCACAACCACTCCACTTTCTCCTTATCGAGTCGAAATAACCGACGGAACAGCTCGTCCTCGTACACCGTCCTTCGTCGTTGCTGGCGCCGACGTTGCCGCCTCCGCCACCAATAAACAGCAGACGACGCCGCCGCCATTTTCCCTCTAAAACTCTGTAGACCGACTCCTCGCGGTCGCAAAAAACAGTCTAAAACCGCGGGCATAATTAGGTGTTCAACGTCATGCGTTTTTTCTTGTCCGTGACGCCATTGCAGCTTCCCGTGACGCAACTTTTCAAAATGGCGCCGGCGACCAATAGGAGCGGGCATTTTAGAGCGCTCTCAATTGTAGAGCGGTCGGAGCGAGTTCCGTAATCCGGGCCCAGGTTCTGTTTCCCAGAGCAGCTGATAACGGACAACGCGTCCTACTTCACTGCGAAGGTGTTGATTCGTGCGCTGCACTCGGCATTAAGAACAAGAAAACGACCACCTATCATGCTCAGTCGAACCCCACGGAACGAGTGAATCGCAACGTTAAGCACTTGCTTGTCGCGTACTCTGAGAGGCACAAAGATTGGGACTCTTATCTGCCGAAGATCGCGCTTTGCGTTCGACCCTCTACCGCTCGACTGGGTATGCGCCGTCTTCTCTCAATCTGGGTAGAGAGCTGCTAAATCCGATGGACCGGATTCTATCGGACAGCAGGAAGACGCCAGTCGCTTCGTCAGCACGAGCTGAGTACGGGACGCAGCTGCGCGCTAAGATGACGGAGGCCTTACGCAAGGCTCGCCGCAACCTGAGCACCGCTAGGGCGCAGCAAAAAGCACAGTACGACCGCTCGCACCGGGATGTTCACTACGAAGTGGGTGATCTGGTGCTTCGACGCCAGCACGCTCTCAGCGACGCCAGCAAACAGTTTGCGGCCTTGCTGGCGCCGAAATGGATTGGGCCGTTCCGCGTGCGAGAGGAACTTTCCTCGCTCGTTTACAGGCTCGAGGACTTGCGGTCGAAACCGACAGGCGGACCGGTGCACGTATGCGACCTGAAACGCTACGTGCAGCGAGATGAGTGGGTAGAGGACACAGCCCGACCCGAGCCGCAGTCGGATAACGAGCGCTACGATCAGCCGGCGAACCCCGCGTCCCGTTATAACTTGCGCCCTAGGCAGAAACAGAATCTGCCTGCGCAGCCTACAGCGAGGGCGCGAGCCGGCAGGCAGTCTCGTTAGAAGCATGAACGTACGGGCCGCTCATGCCGATCAATGGCACGCAAGACTGACTTGCGTTAACCCTCATGACTCTCGTGAGGGTCGAACAGCCACGCAGCACGCGCTGCGGGAGCTGGCTACATCTGTGTTGACCTTTTCCAGCGCAGATGGAAAAGAAGCAGGGCACATCAGAACGACACCGTTCCACTTCCAACTACCAGCCACCATCCAGCTTCGGTAACGCGCCGCGCCCAAGGCTCGACGCTACACCCCGCCTGCGACCTGCAGTCGCCACCCTGGCCACCGCTGCTACCTGTCACATCGCATCGGAGCTGCCCACCCGCCGACTGTGCGCCACCGCCCGTGGTGCCCCATTACCACCGCAACCCTGGGTCCTCGCCTGCTGACCAGGTATGCCAGGGCAGCCCAACCGCGGCCTCAACTATAAAGCGCCGCAGACCTGGCCCCTGAAGCCACCTGACCCAGTACCTCAGGGGCGCAGCCATGGACCTGGCCTCCAAGCCATCGCTGCCGGCGCCAAGGAGGCGGTCGACCGAGTTCACCGGAACGGCGCAGCCGCGCGCACTCGGAAGACCGTGACAGGGAGCAAGATGCTAAGCGTCATCGTGCGGAAGGCCAAGCCCTCGGAGCGAAGCAGCTGACCGGCGGGGGCGTGGCGCGGCCGTCAACCGATGCACCTGCGGGAGCTGAAGAACTTCGATCCCAGGATGGCGGAGAAGATCAAGTAATGTTACCCCTGTTCCTGTGTTCGGGAGGCTTCTTAAGGAGGGGAGGAAGTGGGATACACAGGTATCCCCTCCTCGTCCCCCGAGCCAGCGGGCGCGCTGGCCACCAGGAATGTGGAGAGAAGGCACCCCCGCAAATCTGCTCATTTCCGCCCCAGCACTGACGTGACGTCACGGCAGCGCGCTGCCTTCTGCGGAGAGGGTAGCACGCCTAAGCTTGACGGCAACGATTTGCTGCCAGGGAGGCAATAGACACTTTTAGTTGCTGCGTACGTAGCGACATTGCGTACGCAACGCTCACTACGTTCCGTACGCTGTAAAGGACACCCCCGCCACACTTTTAGTTGGCCGTACCGCCGCAGTGCAGCCGCGTAGTATTTGATGATGATGTTTGTCTGGTAGCTGCTTTCGAATGCTTTTAGCGCCATCTATTGCCACGAGCAAAAACTGCAATGCGGATTCAATCCAAAGAAATATCCAAGCCAAGCCTCAGCCGTTCCGTTCTTGTAATCTTCAGGAGCCGGAGCGAGTTTTCTTCTTCCTTGATTGCCTTTATATTTTAACATGTCTCGAAGAAGTGTTCTTTCGAATGCTCATGTGATCTCTATGTTGTCATGGCAAGAGATCGACGACATCATCACCTGGCGAGCGGAGCAACGGCTATTTGGAGCTGCTACGCATCCGCACAACGGCGACGACTACGAGGTGAGCAGCAACTGGGATGAATTTTCCAACTACCGCTCACGATATGGGCTGCTCGATATTGATAACTTCGAGCCTACACTTTTCAGACAGCAGTTCAGGTTTGCTAAGGAGGATTTTGGTGAACTGTGTAGCGCCCTTCGTATTCCGGACGCAATCAAGACTGCGCAAAACGTCAGCATTCCTGGCCGAGAAGCCTTGTGCATTACGCTGCGAAGGCTCGCTTATCCAAACAGATGGTGTGACTTAGAAGCGATGTTTGGAAGGCATTCGTCTGTAATGTCGAGCACTGCAACAATGGTCATAGACCACATCGTCGCCGCTTTTGGGCACCTTATCACCGACTGCGACAACCATGACTGGTTATCGACTGCTGTCCTCCAAAAGTTTGCAAATGTAAGTCACAATTGCAAGTTGCGCGCCTAACGCTGTCATTACACAGCAGGACCTAAATGCTTGTCTCCTAATTTTTCGTTACAGGCTGTTGAAGCAAGAGGTGCAGCATTGCCTAACTGTTGGGCTTTTATTGATGGGACTGCCCGCCCTATATGTCGTCCCAAAAGGGATCAGAGGCTTTATTACTCGGGACACAAAAGAGTGCATTGCACAAAATATCAATCATTGATGTGCCCAAATGGGATCATTTGTCAGCTGGATGGGCACTATCCAGGGAGCTATCATGATTCAAGTGAGCCCCTTATATCATTCTCCCTGATAGTTCGGTGTCTTGATTTCCTTCACTGTGTGCCACAAAGACTGGCACCGAAATGTCAGAAACATACTAGTGTGATTTACCTTCCGTAAACGGGCTTTTTTTTTTCAGGAATACTCCGAGAGAGTGATCTGTATGCCAAGTTGGAGAAGCTGGTGAAGGGGGAAGACTTGGTTATTTACGGGGACCCTGCATACCCGCTTCGGCCACTTCTGATGAAGCCGTATGGTGGTTGTCATTTGACGCGTGGCCAGGAGGCTTTCAATATTATGCAATGAGCGGAGTCCGCCAGGCGGTAGAATGGGGATTTGGCAAGGTTATTGGTGAATTTGCCTTCCTCGACTACAAGAAGAACCAAAAACTTCTTTGGCAACAAGTGGCAAAAATGTACAAGGTGGCCACAATCTTAACAAACTGTCACACAACTATTTATGGCAGTCAAGTGTCCACGTATTTTAACTTAGACCCACCTATCTTGCGTGAGTACCTGCGCCCACTCCCTGTGCAATTATCTCAGCTGAGATAAAGTCAAAAGAGCTACAACTGGGGCTAGTTGGAAATACATTCTTGAAGGTAATGATGAGCGCTGTCAAAATACGAGAAGGGACGAGCACTTTGTCCTGTGTGCTCGTCCCTTCTCGTATTTTGACAGCGCTCATCATTACCTTCAAGAATGAGATACAGCTTACTTCAGTGAAATGAAACGAGCTTGTGCTTGGGCAAATCCTAATTTATTTTTGCCGTGAGGCTTTGAACCAACTGTATCAGAGCATTGTCCCTTGCATCAGCACGTCTCTGCTCCTCAGCACGATGTCTCTTCTCCTCTTTTTCTTCGGCGCGTTCTCTGCGTTCCAGAATTCTTTCTTCGTGCTCCATAATTTTCAACTCTTTCTCCCATTGGAGCTTGCTTTCTTCAAACGCCAATCGCCGCAATTCAACCTCACATTCTTTTTCTTTCATGATCATTTCATGCCTCATCCTTTTAAGCATGAAATCGTAGTCGGTGTTCTGATCTGATTTTCTTTTTCCTGTAGAAGACACAATTCTCAAGGATAAGCAGGGAACATGTATGGCGCTTCATGTCTCAGGCACAATGTCTAGAATATGAACATCATTTTTGCTCACAGCGCAACAAGAACAGGACAAGAGACTAAAGACTACCACAGACAAGCGCTAACTAGCAGCTGGTTTTTTATTGAAGAACGAAAGGCATATAAATACACACAATGAACTACTTATCAAACAACAAAATTTATATGGAAGTCACATGAGAGGTCAGATAACCCAATTCCCTCTCGGATAATGCAATGGAAGGGCTCCTGATACACATTGTACTGTTGTGGTGAATATAGAAGGCCTCCATTACCTCGCGTGTTAGCTTATCACTGTGTCGGAAAAGGATACGCGTCTTCTTGTAAACAGGAACGCATTTGCACTCCTTGCACTGAAAAGTCAACTGGCCAAGGCGGTCACCTTTTGCTCTCCTTTCTGCATAATCTTTCTCATGCTTGCATTGGCATTTCCTGCAGAGCCTGTGTGGGAAAGGGGATCATTTTTTCTTGTGTTCTCACGCTCCATCAGACGTTTGTTGACACACCTGCCAGTCTGGCCAATGTACATGGCACCGCATGAGAAGGGGACCTGATACACCCACCTCACACGGTATAGGTGGCGAAACATGACGCACATGACAAGCATCCCTCTTGCCGTCTTGCCTCTGACTGACCTGTTTGCACATTGTGCTAAGTTTTCTAGGCACAGAAAAGACATCAATGTCGTATCTGCCAGGAATTTTTTCAACCCATGTGACAAGCAGTGTGCATACGGGACCACAGCCGCCTTTTTCTTCTTTTTGCCTTCTTTCAGCTGAGCCCCATTCTTAAGCTCTCTAAGGAGTTTCTCCGCTGCCCTGGAAATGAGTTTATCAGGGTACCCATTCACATGTAACCGGCTCCCTTGCGGCAAAATGCTCTCCCCCGTCCTCTCATGGCAAGATTTCCTGAGAGCTGATTGCAAGCAAGAAACGGCAATATCCTGCTTTGAGCTTAGAATGGCCAGACCGAAAGATTAGCAACGGTTTGGTAGTCCTCGGGCAATACCACCAGCACAAGTGTTTGTCCTCACCACACAATGCCAAATCCAAAAACTGCAGTTCTCTGTTGCTGGGAACCTCAGTTGTGAACTCTAGCCCACGTCCATATCCCTTAAAAATCCCCAGAACGTCGACAAGACTTCTATGCAAGCGGCCTGTTCGGGTGAACACCAAGTAGTCGTCGTAAACATACCGAAAAACCCTAATGATTTATTCATCCAATGCCTTTTCAATTGCCCTATCAATCCTGCTTAAAAAGATGTTGGCTAATACAGGTGCCACCCTGGAGCCTATGCTCCAGGGTCCAGGGTGGCACATGTGCATAAGCTCCAGGGTGGCACCAGGGTGCCCCACGTGCCTTCCACATAAATTTTATTGTTTGATAAGTAGTTCATTGTGTGTATTTATATGCCTTTTGTTCTTCAATAAAAAAACGGTTGATAGTCAGCGCTTGTCTGTGGTAGCCTTTCGTCTTGTCTCTCATTCTTGTTTGCGCTGTGAGCAAAAATGATGAACACTTACCAACTCTTCCAAATTTTCACCTTGCTGAATGCCAGAATATGAACGTTTTCAAATAACCTGCCTCGTCCTGGGTAACTCAAGGGCGTTTGCTGTTGCACTCGCTCAGAAGGCTGAGTGCTGGGAAGGCTCCTGGCATCAGGCACTGCAGGAGTTGAGTCCATAGGAGGCCTGACTTCAGGCACTACAGGAGTTGGGTCCATAGGAGGCCTGGCATCAGGCACTGCAGGAGTTTGGTCCATAGGAGGCGTGCTTGGAGCGCACTCCTCGTCATCTGCCGTCGTTGCCAGCATGCCGTGCAATAACTCTCCCGGCGTGACCCCGCTGCTGCCTGTAAACGCAACATATGAAAATCTGCTTTCACCAACAAACCTGCATGATGCAAATTCAGCCTCTGTGATCGCAGCTGAATTATTGCCGTCTGCTGGAACGCTTACCGGCCATGTCGAGGTCGATACCAGCACTTTCTGGTGGTGTATCCCGGTATGCCGCGTACCTCTCCATGTACAAATCCCTGGTAGCGGCCGTCTTCTTCCGCGCTGCGGTGTTGTTCATTGGCTGGGAAGCGGCTGCAAGGTCTTTCCTGCTCGCAGACCCACCATCTTTTCTTGAACGTTTAATCTTATAAGACGTCCCATCGATTAGACACAATATGTCCTGAGGGAGTTGGTCACGCTCGCTGTACTCTTCTTCTGTTCCCGATCTAAATGGAGTCAGGTACAGAAATTAACGCTTGCGCGCACACATAAAAATAATAGAAAACTTACTTCTTTTGATTCCTTCTATCGTTGGCGGCGTACCGCGTAATCAGGAGGTCGAACCGATCGCGCACGCTACGCGACGTGAATGGCTTTATCAGCATCGCCTTCAGACGAAGGGCGATGTCGTCCCATTGGTCGGGATTCCGAAATGGGTCACTTGTTTGTACTTCAAGAAGTAAAGCGACATCCAATTTCGGCGTATAAAATACTCTGCCTGCGTTGACAGCATCTCTTCCATTACTCGCGGCGGCTTGCATGTTCACCGTGGATGACAGCACGTGCACCAGTGTGGCGTCTGCATCTTTACGATGTCGTGGTTCCGTATCGTGCTGCCATCTAGTGACAAACACTGAAAGCGCTGGGCTGCACATCTTTTACTTTCTGACAATTGTAATTAGTATATTACTGTTTCCAATGGAGAAAAAAAAGGTATAATGTTTAACGAAGTGCAAAAGCAGGCACATCACTAAAAAAGTATTCGACAAGTGCAGTTGCTATGGCGATAAACGTAGACAACGTTACTTAGGCTTAAAAGGTCAAAAATCACTTCAGTATCTGAAAAACAAGGGACATTTGTCGCTAATATTTTGGCGTGTGCGTGAGAGTAGGCGAAATAAAAGCGAACCGCTACCATTTGAGCGAGCTATTGCGTAAGACAATCCAGCGGCGACAAGTATTTATTCCGAAGCGGGCGAGCTGGGCGCCGCCATCTTGTCAACGCAGCACGTAGCGTCCCACGTTGCGTACGCTATGCTATGCTTTATAGCGGGCGTACGTCCGCAACGCCCGGCTAGATACGTTGCGTTCTGCGCATGCGCACTTGTTACCCGCAGTGTCGTTGCGTACGCAAGCTCACTGCGTACGTCCAACTAAAAGTGTCTAATGCCCGAAGGGATAAAAGGGGGGAACGCGCGGCGGGAAGGAACTCTCGCTGCCGGACCTTACCTAAGTGCCCCACGGACCCCTTTCGCTGCCCGCCGGCCCCCGAACACCAACGCCGGTCGACGTCAACGACTTGCTGAGGCACTGAACATCTATTTTACGGATAGAACATTCTTCCGCAGTGTGCTTTACCTCGCGTTAGGATGATAAACTATTTCCTAGCGTGCCCTGCGGTTGCCTATTTCGTCCGGACCTGCCGTGGCTGCGAATCTGCGCCACGGGTTGGGGAAACGTGTTGCGTACTTGAATAACACCTGCGTGTAGCTTGCACGGAAGCTCGCCTTCCCGGCCGGCTGGACGCAGAGTGACGCCATAATGTCTCCACTTGTTGATTGTTGAAAGTTTGCTAGAATGTTAACGTATTTTTCTTTCAACATATGTATGGTCATTCTAGTGTTCTCATTTTTAAACATTATTCGAGTCAGTGTATATATGTGTCGAGTGTTTTCTTTGTTTAATATACTACCGTATGTGTGACTGGTCTGGCAAAATGTCCTGTACCGCTCGTGTCCTACTGCTTGTAGGGGTTTCCTGAACCCAGCTAAGCTGCCCAGGCAGCTTTTAGCCAGGAAACCCTCCAGTTGTACCTTGAAAATAAACTTATTGACTACTGACTATTGACTGTGGGGACCTGCTCCGCAGCTTCCCCTTTTTGTTAGCTTTTCTGCCGTGCACCCTCCCTGCATGCCTTGGTGCGCGGGGCGTACCATGTGACTCTTCCTGGTTAACTTAACTAACATGAGAGGGCGCTGGTATCGCAGTGCCAAGGACGGCTTGCTGCATGCGCGCGGGAGAAGGCATCAAGCCCACCCGTCCTCCTCTTGAAGTGCGCACCACTTTGGAAGGCCTTCATAAACACCATACCCCAGCGGCTCATCTCCAACAGGCTGCAGCCACACTTCTACACGAACAGCGTCGCAACAGGCTTCTCGTATTTACAGATGGGTCTTTCTTACCTCAAACTGGTCAGGCCACAGCCGCATGCTTCATTCCCTCTTTCAAAATATCCAAAAAATGTAGGCTTGGCTTTCCAGCCAGTTCAACCGCCTCAGAAATAGCTGCTCTCCGTCTAGCTGCTGACCTTCTTGAATAACATCACCCTCAAGGCAGCGTCTCCATCCTGACAGACTCTAAGACTGCTTTCATGAGCCTACAACACTCAAAACATACCTCTTCAGCCGCAGCTTACCTCAGGACTCGCCTTATGGCTCTAGAGCAGGCGGGCATTGACTTTTCGCTCCGATGGACTCCCTCCCACACCGGAATTCCAGGTAACGAAGCTGTCGATGCTTTAGCCAAATAGGCTCACTCTACTTCCACTGACATATCACCACCAGCCAGACTCCTAGATTGCCCCAAAATACATCTCCGTAACAACGTACTCTCTTACCATCCCGACTCAAGAATCTCCTCAGGTCCCCCCTTCAAGCGCTTTACAGCAAACCTTCCAAGAAGGGAACAATCTCTTCTACTTCGCATGCGAATTGGCTGCACCTGGACCAGGTCCCGCAAGTTCAGCCACGGTCTAGCCCCAGACCCGAACTGCCCTCAGTGCGGTGATACTGAGAACATCGGCCACCTTCTTGTGTTGCCTTGGGTTGTCGTCACTCCGTCTACGTCCTTGTCCTTGTGGTGCCACAGAATTATGGATTCGTACCAACTCGCCCAGTTTTCAACCCTTTTGCACTTTCTCGTCTTCCCGTCATATGACTGGCAGAGGAACACAATAATTCCCAATTACAGAGAGTTCGGATTGTCTCTGGAATCTGAAAACCACCTCCTCTTCCCTAAACGGCACATCCTGCGAGCCTGTCAACATCTCCTAACTTTCCTGGACCACACAACCCTTTCCTCAATCCTATTTTATATCTACAATTTAAGTCTACAGGTACCAATGTTACATCACATTTCACACTTTTTCTTTTTTTCACTCGTAGGGGGCTTTATATCTAAAACTATTTACTACACCTCTTCAATGCACAGCTATATTTATGTGTTTCCTTACAGTGCAATTGGACTTCGTCCCAAGCCAGTGCACAATCCATCTTTCTGTGTTACCTTATAGTTCGAATGGGCTTCCTCCCAAGCAGTGCAAAATATATTTTTCTGTGTTATCTTACTGTGCAAGTGAACCTTCTCCCCAGCCAGTGCCCAATGCATTTTTCTGTGTTACCTTTCGTGTGCAAATTTGTTCTCAGCATCAATGCCCATTATCCTTAGTGTGTGGGGGCGCCTCTCCCTGTTAATCCACACTGACTTTAGCTCCTGTCAGAGCACACAGATGCTTTAATGTGTGTCTGTTACCTGTACTCTGCCAACCCAAGCCCGCCCCAGATGAACAACTGTGCAGTGTATAACTTTCCCTTTCTTTCTTGATGTTCTTTTTTCTTTTGTCAATAACACGTGTGCCACACGTACTAGCCAAGGTCCAAAAAAGAAATTTCGAATTTCGATTCAGGCCGCTCCAAATTGGTTAAAAGAGGTATTGCTAAGACAAGCCTTCTTGAAGCTCTAGAAAAGTCCTGCTCGCACCAGATGCTTGATGGTGTACAAAAGCAGGCTGGTCGCATGACTAAGGCAGGTTGTCCTACGGAACTGGTGGCATCGGTCGCTGAGAGCCTGCTATACAAGATAAAAGCTGGGAACCAAACGCAGACGAGAGAGCGACAAGCTCATGGACGGGCTAGATGCGTGGCACTGCCGTATGTTCACCAGCTTACGCACCGCCTTAAAATGGTGGCCATGAAAGGCAAAGTCAGCGTTGTGCTTACTGCACCCAACAAACTCGGCAAACTATGCCGAGTTGTTAATGATGTCTCCAACGGAAAACTGTCATGCCTCATCAAGCATGAGAAGCCGTTGTTGGCTTGCAGGACCAACGCGGTCTATTGAATTCCGATATCTTGCGGAATTTGCTACATCGGCCGAACTGGCCGTTGTATCGACGTTCGCCTCATGGAGCACTAGAATATGGCAAATGCTACAAAAGGCCCTGGAAATTTGCCGTCACACTGCAAACGATGTATACATAATGAAAAGGCCTTTCTTCTGCAGTGGGCGTAGTCAGGGTGATGGTGATGATGATTGATTTGTGATTTATTTTTGTTAGATTGGTTGTTTGGTTGGCTAGCTGGCTGGTTAGCTAGTTGGTTGGTTGGTTAATGGATTGATTTATTAATTGATTCATTCAATCACTGATAACTCGGACACGTTGCATGGTAGCATAACAAATTTATAATTTCAATAACAGAAAACATGGAACGAAAAGTCGCTTTTACTCGCTGCTTTGAGCAAGATTTCGTTCCCGCTACACTTTCCTTTTTATCGATAACCCAGCTTTTCCGTCACTCTCAAGGAATGGCTACACATATTACGGGCAGCAGGACAGAACTTTGAAATAATTTTCTCTTGATAAATGATACCTGCAGTTGACAGACTCAGATAAAAAATGAAAATAGTTTTTTGAGTAAACGAAATGACGCAGTAACTGTCTTACATATCTCGATGGACATCCGAACCGTGCCGTAAGGGGAGGAATAAAGGACAGAGTTAAAGGTTAAATAATGAAAGAGATGCCGTAGTGGAGGTCTCCGAAATAATTTCCACCACCTGCGGATTGTTAACGGGCACTGACGTCGCCCAGCACACACGCTCATTTCAGGTTTCGTCTGCATGTAGCCGCGCCCGCCGCGGCCGGATTCGAACCTGGGACAGACTAAGTTTTCCTGATTGAGCAATTGTCATCGTAACTTCTCTTATTTTTTTCTAGGTCTCTTTCAGCTGCTACACTCAGCCTACTCTGTTACAGTTTCCTATCTCTCACATGCTACGGAAAATTGCTGTTCTCGTACGCAATGCCTTATGACATCGACCGTACGAGATGCTTGGAAGAACGCAAACATAATCTCACTTCATTAGAAAGGATACGCCAACGACTTGAAAAATTACAGACCGATCAGCTTATTGTCCGTTGCCTACAAGGTATTTACTCACGTAATCGCTAATAGAGTCAGGGCAACCTTATACTTTAATAAACCAAATGATCAGGCAGGCTTTCGTAAAGAATATTTCACAAATCATATTCACTATCAATCAGGAGATAGAGAAATGCACAGAATATAGCCAAAACTGTATATAGCCTTATAGCTTCATATCGCTTTATAGCCTTATATAACCTTATATAGCCCTCATTGATTACGAAAAAGCATTTGACTCAGTGGAAACCTCAGCAGTCATACAGACATTGCAGACTCAAGGTGTAGATGAGTCTTATGCCAAGATACTGGAATATATAAATGGGAACTCCGCAGCTACCATAGTTCTCCATAAAGTCAGCAATAAAATTCCAATAACGAAGGGCATCAGGCACGGAGACACGCTCTCGCCAATGCTATTTCCCGCCTGTTAACAGGATGTATTCAGAGGCCTGAATTGGGAACAGTTGTGGATAACAGTTAATGAATAATACCTAAATTATCAGCGATTCGCTGACGACATTGTCTTGCTGAGTCACTCAGGAGATGAACTGCAAATCATGATCAATGAGCTAGACAGACCGAGCAGAACAGTGGGTCTAAAAATGAACATGCAGAAAAGCAAAGTAATGTTCAACAGTTTAGCAAGGGAACAGCATTTCACCATTGGCAGCGAGGTGCAGGAAGTGGTAAAGGAATACGTACGCTTAGGGCAGGTAGTGACAGCTGATCCGGATCATGAGAAGGAAATAACTAGAAGGATAAGAACGGGGTGGAGCGCCTATGGCAAGTTCTCTCAGATCATGAATAGCAGGTTACAAATATCTCTCAAGAGAAAAGTGTACAACAGCTGTATCTTACCGGTACTCAGCTACGGGCAGAAAATTGGAGGCTGACGAAAAGGGTTCATTTTAAGTTAAGGGCAATCACAGCGAGCCATGGAAGGAAAAATGATGGGTGTAACGTTAAGAGACCGGAAGCGGGCAGTGGGTGAGGGAACAAACGCGGGTTAATGGTAGACGCACTGGCTAGATGGTGGTTCATACTTGGTTTAAACAGCGCAAAAGACGCGGACGCTGAAGGGACACACAATACACACACATCGCTGTGTTAATTACATCGACAGGGTTAATGACATCCTAGTCGAAACCAAGTGAAATAAATGGGCTTGGGCAGGGCATGTAATGCGAAGGAAAGACAACCGCTGGTCCTTAAGGGTAACGGAGTGGATTCCAAGAGAAAGTAAGCGTAGCAGTGGGCGGCAGAAAGTTAGGTGGCCGGATGAGATTAGGAAGTTTGCAGGCATAGGTTCGACGCATCTGGCAAAGGACAGGGTTAATTGGAGAGACATGGGATAGGCCTTTGCCCTGCAGTGGGTGTAGTCCGGATGATGATGATGATTATAATTAAATTATAAATGAGCGTTTCACTTTGCTCGTTGACGTGGTGAGTTATGCATTGCAGTTGATGATCTCAGCTCTAGAAGCCTCCATTGCTCGCTACAAGCATATCATCTATCCACACTACAGCTATACTATTAGACATATACGCAATACTAAAATACCACCCGCCAACAAGACCACAGTGAATGATTACTTTCATGCGGTCGAAAATAATCAAGTAGGCACAATCTGACCTTCCACAAGAAGCAAGAATCCGTGCGGAGCTCTTTGCAACACGTCCAGGGCCACCCTTGCCATCTCCGGGAGGCTGGGCTTGGTGGTCTTGAGACTTCTGCGCTCGTATGAATACGGAAGGTGATCGCTGTCAAAGAGGCCTGAAAGAGAATTACACTTTTTCTGAAGTGCACCTGTCAGAACCCCTAGGTCTCCGTAAAAAAAAACATAAAGGAGTTTTTAACCATAACCCAGCGTAGTGACATTAACAGATTGCAACCTGCCAACTCTAAACGTCGAAAAGAGCCAAAAATTAGTCTAGTGTTAGAGAGGTCAACTCTTGATTTTTAGCCAAGCTCATGACGGTGTTATACACCTCGCTTAACTCCATACTAGCTCACACATGTGGCCACCTTTCATGTGCGAAGACCGTGCGAAAAAAAGGCACGTAATGCACAGTGCATAGTGGCAGTCAGTGAAGCAAGTAATGCGATCATATCCCAACGTCCCAGAGATGTGTGCGGAGCCAGTCGTACACTTAATGAATTTCGTCACCAACGTAGGCCGCGGACTTTAATAATTACAGACCGATCAGCTTGCTGTCTGTTCCTTACAAGGCATTTACTAACGTACTCACAAACAAAATGAGAACCAACTTAGACTTCAATCAACCAAAGAATCAGACTGGCTGTAGTAAAGGCTACAGACCACTAGCACGCCATCAATCAGGTGATAAACGTGCAGATTTTAGCCAATCTCTATATAGAGCTGTTACACAATACAAAAATGCATGCGCCTCACTCGAAATCTCAGCATACATGAAGGTGTGGCTTAACCATGGTGTAGAAGAGGAATATTTAAGCGCATTGAAGAAGACATGACTTATATGTAGTGCAACCACGCAAGAGCACAAGAGTAAAAAACAGAAGGGGCGAGACACAGCGCTGAACTAAGTTTTGATTGCACAGCGACCATATTTCTTCTCAGGGAAAGTGACAAATGCCAAGCGAAATTGGTATCAGGCAAGAAGACAGAACTTTCCCTTGCTATTGACGTCGTGTTTACCGGAGGTATTCACAGAACCGTACTAGGAATAATTGGGGATAAAAGATGATATAGAACACCTAGACAGTCTCCGATTTCCTGATGACGTTGCTTCCCAAAATAACTCAGGGGCAAAACTGCAAAGCACGATGAAAAATCTAGGTCCGCAAGGCTGAATGAGGGTGTAAAATTTAATGCAAAGAAAACTAATGTAATCTTCCACACTTTTGGAAGCGACGAACAGATTACTATAAGAAGTGAAGGCTAGCAAATTGTAAGAGAAGAGATCTCTTTAGGGTAGGTAGTGACCCTACATCCGGACGATGAGCGTGAAGAAAGTAGTATAATAAAAAAAGGGGAGGGGGGTGCATCTAGTAGGCATTCCCAAGGAACAATTACCGATTAACTCTCAAGAGGAAACTACACAGCAGCTGAGTCAGTAAGACAGATTATTTCTAATTCTGCCGCTCTCCTCCCGACGGAGCCGGACCACCACGAAATGATAATTATAACAGAATTTATTTATATTATGTACAAAAGTGACACAGCTTTGCTGCCATCAGGATGCGGCCTCTGGTCTCGGCATCTCCCATCTGTCTGCTCCCCTCTGTGTTGCTCTCTCCCTTCCTCTGTTCAGGGTCCTCCTCTCCCTCTTGCTCTGGTTTGCCCTTGCTTGCCCGCGGTTCTCTTTGGTCTGCTCCTTTTCAAGGCAACATCTCAGCTGGTTACCGGAACCCGGCGGCTGTTACGGAAGCGTCGCCACTCGCAAGCGCAGAGCGGTGTCTTATCAGGTGACGCCCCTCTCCGGCGTGGCGTATACTTCGCAGAGGCCAGAATTACGTCTCGGCCGCCAGCCGTCTCTTCGGTGCCAACTTGCCGCCGCCTCGGCCAGTGCATGCCTCCGTTCCTTTAGCACGCAGGAACGGCCGCACTCGCACACACATAACCGCGGCGTCCTCGTGGCTGCCGGTCCCCTTCACGCCGCTGGGGGTGTCTCCCATCTGTAGTAACCTGAGCCGCACCAGCCTTCACGCCGGTCATTTCACTCGATCGCGTGCGACACGAGCCAACGGACGCGCCCGACAAGCTGTATCTTACTGGCACTACTTTCGTAGCCCGAGCTACACTACGCGAGCTTTTCGAGCCTTAAGCGTGGCACCCCTTGAGCTCTGCAGCGGCGCAGTGGCCTTGAGCCTGTTTGATCACATGGTGCCGAGAAGCTGCTGCTGCCAGCATCGCGGCACGCCTGTGAAACCAAGCTGCAATAGCTGTGCGCATGCGCCGTGTCGAGTGGGGGGAGGGGGTGGAGAGGGGGAGAGGTGTCCCGGCTGTAAAACTAGCTCCCGCGTCACTCCAGGTTTAACCAGAGCTAATCCACAGCGATTTTTTTTTTGTGGAAAAGAAACGTGGAAGCTTACGAAAAGGGTTGAACTTATCTTAGGCATAGTAGCACCGCGCGCGCGCGAACACGCGCACACACACGCACGCAAACGCACACACACACACACACACACACACACACACACACACACACACACACACACACACACACACACACACACACACACACACACACACACACACACACACACACACACACACACACACACACACACACACACACACACACACACACACACACACACACACACACACACACACACACACACACACACACACACACACACACACACACACACACACACACACACACACACACACACACACACACACACACACACACACACACACACACACACACACACACACACACACACACACACACACACACACACACACACACACACACACACACACACACACACACACACACACACACACACACACACACACACACACAGACAGACAGACAGACAGACAGACAGACAGACAGACAGACAGACAGACAGACAGACAGACAGACAGACAGACAGACAGACAGACAGACAGACAGACAGACAGACAGACAGACAGACAGACAGACAGACAGACGCACGCACGCACACGCACACGCACACGCACACGCGCGCACACACACACACACACACACACACACACACACACACACACACACACACACACAGACGCACGCACACACACACACACGCGCGCGCGCGCACGCACACACACAAGAACGAGACAGCGAGAGACACGCACAGACGCTGCTGAACCAATGAGGCGAAACGAGCTCGGGGTGATGTCGGCCTTACATAGGCAGGCTGACCAAAACGGCATGGGCTAACCTTGCTGAAACAACCTTGGCCGAGGTTGAGGATCGACATCGGCCTCCCAGAGGGCGACTTCGTCGGCCCGACGCGTTTTGCTGAGTTCCCGGCTTAGGGCCGAGCAGGAGCCTATACACAAGCGACACCGAATTTCAATTGTTTGCTAAGTGGCCCGATATCATGTGGCAGTTCCAGCGCAAGTATGAACCAAACACTTTGAGACCTTTGAAGCAAAGCATGACTTTCATGAACGAATCCTTCGAAGCCTTTCGCACTACAGGTGAAGAACTCGAGGCCCTGAAGAAAGAGCACGCAGCCCTAAAACTAGAGAAAAACGAACTAGCACAAACCTTAGCAAAAACGCAGAAGGAACTGATTGAACTAAAGCAATACTCCAGGCTTTCTAACGTGGAAATTAAGGGCATCCCGGAGACCGAGGACGAGTCACTGGTAGAAGTGGTCCAGAAAATAGGTGAAAAAAATTGGAATGGACGTAGAAACAACCGACATAGACGTAGTACATCGTGTTCCCACAAAAGAAAAAACGAAAAAGAACGTCATTGTCAAGTTTGCGTCACGCGCAGCTCGGGACAAATTTTTGCAGTCTGCAAGGAAAAAGAGGCTATCCGCAAATGACATCGGTTTTTCCGAGACCACACCCGTGTACCTGAGCGAGCACCTGTGCCCCGAATACAAAGCATTGCTTGGAATGGCAATTGCCCGAAAGAAAGCCAACAACTGGAAGTTCGTCTGGGTCTCTAACTCTAAAATACTGGCAAGGAAAGCAGAAAATTCCACTGTCATACACATAGCCACTCGCGACGACCTGTCTAAGATAGTATAGCCGTTTCCTTTTTTCTAAAGCATTGCGCTTACATAGCGACAAGCATAAAAATGCTGAACAACACAGCCAGAATACGTGGAAAAAACATATCTTTACTACACTGCAACATTAGAAGTCTGCATAAAAACTGTGACTCACTCGCTGCCTTTCTTTCTCACCAGAAAATGCGATATGACGTCATAGCAATTTCAGAAACGTGGCTTCAAGGAGACGAATCTCTGAATCTACCTGGTTATAAATTTGTGTCCTTGCCAAGAGCGGCTGGTTCTAGAGGCGGTGGTGTAGCTTTTTACCTGTCATCGGAAATCACTTACAAAAAATTACTGGACATTACAGAGACCAGTATGGGTAACTACGAAATGCTCTTTATAGAACTAGGGAACAACATGGTTATTGGTGTCATGTACCGTCCACCCATGTCTAGAACTCAGCCATTTTTGGACAAACTAGAAGAGGCACTGTACAGCCTCACAAATAAGGAAAAAAAGGCGGTTATTTGTGGCGACGTTAACATCAACACAGCTGTTTCATCTAGTAGAGAATACGTAAATCTTTTGTAATCCTACGGCTTTCAAAACCATATAGCAAGTCCAACCAGAATAACGCCAACATCATCATCTACAATAGATCACATATTATCAAATTTGGATGTCAGCCCCTTGAAATTTGGTGTGATAAAATATAACATTACAGACCATTTCCCGACCTTTCTTATCGCTCCTACAATAGCTGTACATCATTCCAAGGACAACACTCATATGCCACCTAGATGGGACTATGAGGCAACAAAAATTTCTATCCAAGAAAAAGACTTTTCAAGCATCGATTTTGATGACGCCAACAAAGCATATAATGCATTCAGCACGCTGCTTTCATCATGTTGCGTCCAAAAGCAATACAACTCTCGCAGAGCATGGCGCCTTCATTCACCTATCTGTCCTTGGATGAATGAAGAAATACTCTCCATAATCAGACTAAAAGAGCATTGGCATACTAAGTTGATGAAAAATCCAAACAACAATTATTACAAGGAAAAGTACAGAAGCATACGGAATATGTCACTTTCTATGATGCGGAGGCGAAAAAAACAGTATTATAGCAACCTGGTTAAGAAAGCCCAAGGTAACTCAAAAGAAATATGGCGGATAATCGCTTCCATTACTAGATCCCTCGAGAAATGTAGTATTTTGCCAGAGCTCAGTGCCTTCAACTCTGACCTAGCATGTCTTGCTTCAACGTTCAACCATTTTTTTCTAACATAGGTAATAGTATAGCTGCCACCTTGCAAATCAACTCTTGTACTGTTTTGCCAACTCCGTGCTCTAATACTTTTGCTTACACAGAGATAACAGCTGCCGAAATTGTTGCTGTCGTCCGCCAGATGTCGCTTAATAAAGCTATGGGTCATGACGAAATATCAGTGAACATCATTAAGGACAACATTCATATTTTGTGCCTTAATTCCACTGGAAAAAATATTTAATCAGGCTTTTTTATCGGGTATCTATCCTGAAACGCTCAAGATTGGGAGAGTTGTACCGATCTACAAAAACGACAATCCCAATGATGTAGAAAATTACCGCCCAATCACCATACTGAGTTGCATTAATACGCTCTTCGAAAAACTAATAGCTAAGAGAATACAGGATTTTGTTGAAAAATGTGGCATCTTAGCCAGAGAACAGCATGGTTTCCGCAGAGGTCATTCTACAGGCACAGCAGTACACTCAGCAACAGAAATAATTAACCGGGCTTTAAATTCAAACAAGATTATTATAGGCATATTCCTTGACATTAGAAAAGCATTCGACACTGTTAAACATGACATTTTGTTACAGAAACTTGAAAGTTATGGATTTCGAGGACCAGCCAGCAATTTTTTCCGTAGCTACCTAACTAACCGCATGCAATTCGTGCAAATCTCAGATCAAAGATCTTCAATGGGGGAAGTTAGGACAGGAGTTCCGCAAGGGTCAGTACTTGGCCCCCTGCTTTTTTCCCTCTTTATAAATGATTTTCCTCGTTTCATTGAGCATGGACAAGCAGTCATGTACGCAGATGACACAGCTCTACTAATACCTCATCAGTCGGCAGAAAAGGCTGAATCACTTGCAAATGATAGCCTCCAAAAAGCAGCAAATTGGTTTAGCACTAACAAACTAGCGCTAAATGTTAAAAAAACAAAGTTCATTGCTTTCACCTCCCGTCGTAAATCTACCCCCGTAGAATGTAGTCTGCATCTCGATGGATTACCAATTGAACGGGTTCAAAGCTACAAATATTTAGGAGTAACTCTTGATGAGAATCTACACTGGGCACCTCATATAGAAAACGTATGCAAAAAGTTAACCTCTGGGTGCTATGCACTAATTAAAGCACAAAAACATTTTGACAAGAACACACTACGAATGATATATTTCAGCGTTTTCCATAACCATTTAATATACTGCATTGAATCCTGGGGTATCACCTTCGCATCTTACTTAGCAAAAGTTAGCACTCTCCAGAAAAGGGCTGTCAGAATAATATCATATGCACCGAGGGCAATACCATCCAAACCTCTTTTTGATGAATTAAACATAATGCCCTTCACCAATGTACGTGAGTACAAAACGGCCATTTTAGTCCGCCAGATACTTAGCACGAACTCTCCACATCCTTCTTCCATATTCATCTCTCCCAAACGTGACACTAGGCAGGCACAGCAAAATAATTTTAATTTACACATAGCTCACAACATATACGGGCGGCGCTCAATTTCTTTTATCGGGGCTAAAATATGGAATACCGTGCCGTGTTACATGAAATACACGTCCAACTTTGTTTCTACACTAAAACGCCACTATCTTAACAAGCAATCTGATGCACCAAGCTAAACACGTGTTGTTGCTCATAGCAATGCTCCATATAGTGATTGTTTAACTCTGACAATGTTTGTAATGGATCCATCACTAGCCATAGCGGCTAAGGATCCAGATGACTACACAGCATTTTGTGTATCAATTTCTGCGTGAATAAACGTTCTGATTCTGATTCTGACCTCTGTTCAACCATCCGCCGGCATTGACCCCGTAAACGATTGCAAGCTGTATTAATGCAGCTTTGTCTTGGATTCCTCTCCTTTTACTCTTGTAAACTCGAGAGCTTCGCGGGGAGAGTTTTGCAGTTGATACGCACCCTTGTCCAATGGCCTGCAGCTGGCCCATGACTTCCTCGATAATCAATGTCAATCAATATCAGCCAAGCCCTAAGCCAGCTGAAGGCGGATGTGTAGCAGCCGCTTAATATTCACCACGAATCTCTGCCAGTTGCTTTAGTGCATAAGAGCTGCAAAAAAACAAAAGGAACCACGCAGGGAAAATGTCTAGATCCCCATAAAATGTTTTATTGCATGAAGAATATATTACTGTTCTGCACTGCTTTTATTCATGCAGGTAATGAACTCATAATCTTTCACTCCATCACTTCGTTTACTCTGTACAAGTTTCAAGTGTGATTTTTCCCGTCACACAGTAAGAATACAACTTTCTTTGTACATGAGCATTGAAATCCAGACAAAAATATGTGAAGGAGCAAGCACACGGGAACACGCCAACCTAGTTTATATCATGTCTGCGGCAGAATAGTGGGAGCATAATTATGAATGTATACACAGAAACCCAGCCAAACCACCGAAAGGCCACCGCAGGATACTTCACACATTGCACGCTCTTGTAGCAAGATGAGACTGCTCTTCGGCCAATCGAAAAAAGAGGAAAACCTGACACAGGCGTGCCCACATTTTCAACCTCCAGCGCTTCTGGAAAATTTTGAGGCAACACCTCTGTGCAGCTTCTAAGTGCAGGGCAAGGTGATGATTAATCCCTGTGTTCTGCTGTATAACTGATCTTGTAATCTAGTTTTAATGCCCGCTCTTTGCCGAGCACATGCCATGCCACAGGGTAACCAAACACCGTAGATCGCAACAGTTTTTAGAAACCAGTGATGGCGCTGCTTTCCAGAAAGATTGGGCGATGGTAACCATCCCTAGCCTACACATTCTTGGGCAAGTCCTTGTGGAGCGTAAGTCTGTGATCTAACTATGACCCATCAGCCCCTTTCTTTTCCCAAAACAGTGAAGTACCGCCAACATACGGAATTACTTGCACAGTACACGGGTGCTTTTGTATTTTTCAGCCATCACAATGGCGCTGCACTAGCCAGGATTTGCTCTCGCGACCTTGGGTTCGGTGGCCAAAAGCATCAAGCTGCTGCAGCAGGTAAATGGGGAAACGTGCGAGAGGCAAATGGGGAAAACACCATTTTCCTGTCCGAAATGGTTTGCTAGCATACGCATGGTAGCGAGTGTTAAATGCCACGATATGGACTTTTGGTAAGCAAAAGCACTGTTTATTTGTTAGATCTCTTGAAAGGGTTCTGATGCAGTTCCTTTAATCTGTAACGTGGTTCACTTGGGCAAACTAACAGGTGTTTACTACGAACTAAAAGGAGCACTTGTGCCACATTCTTGACATGCAGGCCTTCATTTTAAGAGCTGCGGTTGCAACGCCAATATCGAACAAAAAAAAAACATTTTTATGCACAGGTAGACAACACACCTTACAATTCTTTTAGGAATTAGAAAAAAAAGCGATATACTCATATTCGAGATTTTCCATCACTTCTCAGTTGACAAAAGAATTTTCGCACCTAGTCAAAACGATATGAAAAAAGTGAACATACAAGATCAGTTTGCTTTTGCTGATATCAGTGACTTTATTTCTGCAGACTTGTATGGCATTCACTTATTGCTTGCAGGAACAAAATGAACATTGAGTTAACAGTGCGCCAAAGAAGCCGTCTGCTCCTTCACTTATTTTTTGCCGCAGTGATGTATGTGCCGAAATATCAAGCTCACCAACAAAATACCGCATTGACAAAAAGAATTGACAATTAAAAAAGTAAGCTTATTCCCAAGAAACGATTGTTTGGTTAGAAATGAAGGAAATTTCTGATCTTAACACTGTCGTAATATAACTCTTCTCCGTCCAGAACTGTCCTGAATACCCATGTAGCATTTCTAGCCTAATAATTTCCTTGACATGAATTGAATAAATAAGCTTTTAGAAATTATATTCGAATGACTTATGATCTGGTAATAGAAGCAATCCTGGCAGTACACTTTTTAAACAATGTATTTTTAACAGAATCAGAAAAATGATAAGTATAGAACATGGCCTTTCATGGGGAGAAATATCATGCAGAGACGATGCCTCCACAACATAGGAAAATTCATTGTTAAACAGCGTAGGAAGACAGGACATGCGAAGAGACACACAACACAGGCACTGAATTGCGACTAATTTTTATTCAAAGAAACTGTCCTTATATGCTTTCCTTTCTAGAAAAGCACAATAGCAAACGTAAAAGCAAAAAAAAAATACTACTCGTCATATAAGGCAGGAAAAAGAACACATCGATGTGGTGCAACCACACATGAAGTTAGAATGTTAGATGATGGTAGTTAGAAAGAAAAGTGATTGTTCAAAATTTACAAAGTTAGATTAAAGTTAATTTTCATATGCAGTTGCACTACGGCGATGTGGTGTGTTTTTTGACCGCCGTGTATGATTAGTAGCATCACTTTTCCTATTTTGTTTCTTTTTACGTTTGCTGTTTTTATGGAAAGGAAAATTTATTGACAGTTTCTCCGGCCAGAAACCAGTTGCGAGGCAGCCCCTGTGTTTTTATTTCAGCTTTCATTTATTTCAGCTTTATTCCCTTTTTAACTATGTATACTGTCCATTCATACAACCAAATCAATATTCCTTTATAGGCAGCACTTGCATAGGTGACAGTCTTTTTTTCTTAAATACATCTGCTGAGCTCATTCAAGAACCACAAATTGCACTACTTTCGCCCACATGTTTTCGGCAGACTATACAGCAAACAATGAAAGAGGCAGGCGCCGCTGAGAATCACATTTATGTCGACAATCACATTTGTGACGAATGATGCAAATAAATTATTTTCATTACAAATCTACATAGTTGCCAAGGAAAGGAAACAATGATATTGTGGGGACTGGGCTTTTTGGGCAATCGGAGTGCGCGCCCGCTGCTGCCGTTTGCTCGTTAGAGACCGCCCGTGGGGTGTCCGCGAGAGGAATGCAGGCGGCCGCGCTGGTTGTCCTCCTTTCCAAGGGAAGCTCGTTGAAGAACCATTGCAGATCACCCTCCCTTCCGTTCTTCCAGCTTCGACCTCGCGTTCCCATTGGGTCACTCTCAGTGACAGCTGGGGGCGTTGTTTCGGCGAGAGGCCCCAGCGGTAAATGAACGGGGAGACCGCCACCGGCTCGGCCAGCAGAAAGGTGCGTAGATGTCTCCTCCCGGGGGCCCCTGCCTTTGCCGGGGGACGAAGAGCGCGGGTGGTGTAACCTTGCGAACCTAGTATGTACGCTTGAGTCCAGGCCCGAGCCTGCGGAGTTCTGTTGCTCGCCTGTGCGACGCTCACGCACTCCGGATTCGGGAGGGCCTGATTTGGCTGGTTCTCCGTCGTCGCCGGCCACTGCCGGTGACGACGCGCGATGGGCCATCGACGTGAGACCTGCGTCGACAAGATGTGCTCCGCGCATTCCCCATCCTCCCTCGTGTTGTGTCGCGCGCGATTTAACCTTCTGGTTGGCCGTGCGGCATGCTATCGCCCTTAGCTGCAAGTCACGCGCGTATGTAGTCTTTGCTTTGAGCGCGCGGCTCCGCGGGCCCGCTTTCGGGTGCTGTGGCTGGGCTAGCTATGGGTTGTGCGGAGGTCTGGGGATCAGTGCAGTGTTGTGTAATGCAGCTTCCTGTGTAATAAACACTTGTGCTCTCAAATAACTGCGCCTTCCTTCCTTCGGAGCGAGAGCGCAGGCGCGCGGCAGAACGCTGGCTATGCCCTCAGCTTGCTCTGGCCCGAACTCACGCACGATATGTGGGCGAAGTGCCACTCAACACTTCGGCACGGGTTCGTAAGCAACCCCGCAATATATACGTTATGAGCTCAAGCGGTCGAGACGTACCTAGCGGAGCCACAATAGCGCATGTTTGAAGCATGTCAGGGAGTTTTTCCCTCTAAGCCCATGCAGCGTAGTGGTATGTAAAAAATGTAGCAACTGACAAAGTACTCAAATATGCAACAATAAACGCAGTAGTAACGAGCCGTACAGTAGCCGGCGATCGTGAGCTGGCAGCCAGCAATAGGATAGCTAAGGTTCAAGTCAGCCGCAAATAGTTTCCGTGTGTTAATGGCCTGTTCTATACAGTGAGCAAAGAGCTCATGCCAGTTTAACCTTGCATAAGACTGCACGGTTCCCTATTGCAAAAACCAGCGTCCTCCAGCGTCTTCCAGAACGAAACCAGCATAGTTATTGTGCTGGTTTTGGCTGGGAGCACTGGCTGTCGGCGAATTTTACTGGAGCTGGGATGGGAAGACAGTTTTTTTCGCTGGTAGGATAGACGTAAGTGCTGTAATGTACTTTGCCACACTGACAGCGCTAAACTATTTATTCATATTTGACATTGAAAACTACAAAAAACAAGTACTCAACATGTCAATGGTCTGATCAAAATTGCCGATTGGGCGAGCTGGTGGGACATGATTCCAAATGACCAGCGCCCGTCCTGTCGTCAGTGTGTTTTTCTTCTATTTTATTCGTCTGTTTCCGCGCTGGTCGTTTCAAATCAGTGGTGTGGTGGAGTGGGTAGCCCGTCCGGCAGGTAGTCAAAAGGGGCATAGTTAGAATCCTGCTGCGAGTTTTTTTTTTTTCATGCCACTCATTCCACGGTTTTTGTTGTTTTTTAAAATCTAGGATCATTTTTTGGGCCCCGAAAAACTGTGCCACGTCCCAGTATGGATCCCGGTATGCCCCATCCCAGTACACAGCGCCATACTGGGCCCATAATCAGGCATGGCGCTGGGACGCTGGTCCCCAGCGGCACTTGGTTCTGCAATAGGGAATTTCCGTGAAATGCGCTAGACAAAGCGTTATCAAGGACCTTTATATAAACCTAGCAATCGCAAATTTTCCGCAGCATTTTGCCACCGTACGCAACACAAAAGGCTTAATGCAGTGCCTTCAGTCAACTAGATTTGGTACCCGGGAAGCGCATCGGTTTGAACGGCATATAGACAGCGATAGCAAACTGAATGCCTTAAGCGGTTCTGGGCGACCGACCCGCAAAAACGTGGCCTCAATTCAATACTCGGTAATTAAGACAGTGATGCAGTGCAGCCCATATTCAAAATCACGGTGCAGTAAAAGTTGCGCACAAAGGGCTATTCACACTCAGATGTGATGAGCCCAAAGGAGAAGCGGAAGCTTTGAAAATCGCACGGCACACGAACCCCCAAGCTTGGCCCCAAAGCTGCGTGTAAGTACATATTGCCGCGCAACTGCAGAACGATAGCACAAACTACTGAACGGCGCCTGCCTGTCCACTGTACCTACGCACTCAAGAGCGCATCTATGATTTTGTGTGGAACGATGCATCGTCTAATGTCACAGTAGCGGCTGGCGCCGTTACAAAAGAAACACTTGCTCTGCGCTGTGACATTCCTTGTGTGTGCTACGAGGTTCCGCGTTAGACGGCGCGGCGTAGACGGAGACCCAGATGACAGCGGCATCATCAATTACCCAGCCATGCTCTTTGAGTGACGACCAGAACGAAGGGGTTTAAGCCCAACCGGACCCAACCGGACCCGCCGCCGCCGCCGCGGGGAAACGGGCTTTATCCTCCCCAATTGGCGTGGCGGTTCCAGGGGCGGCCCTCCCGAGCACATTCCAGGACAAGGGAACTGTCAGCGGGCCAGTGCGCGCCTTACCTTGAGGAGCGAGTGTCAGTTGATGGATGGAGAATGGAGGCCGGTGACCCGCGGGAACTGTCAGCGGGCCAGAGCGCGCCTTACCACAGCCGACGCTATGCGCTACCTCGAAGACAACCTTCTTTCCCTCGGACTCAACACGTGAGGGGGGCGAGACGATAAGTGCGGTGGTATGCTTGTGCGCCCAAGTGAAAGCCCTAGCCCCCCCTCCTTCCCCTCAGGCGTGGGCGTCCTCACCCTAGGGAGTGTGGAGAAGAGGATATAAAAATCGACAAGCAGTACGGAAGGAGGACGCTCAGGACGACATCGTTCGCCAAGAGGGCCTTCAGCGCCGAAGCCCGACGGCGTGCAGCTTCTGCCAGCAACCGCTCGAGCCCAACTCCGGAGCCACTCCATCGCCACCATGAAGTCGTCGGCACGTAAGCTCGGACGCCCCAGCCTCTGAATCTTAATCATGTATAATTATTAAATATATCTGTTTGTTTAAACTGAGCCATACGGTGTCTCTTTGCCTCTCCGTCCCGTGTGGACCTGCGCATTATGGGGGTCATCACACTGGTGTCAGAAGTGGGGTCTCAAAAGCAATTGTCCTCTGAATGCTGTGACATTCATGACTTCAAAATTGTAATCAAAAGGGAATCACGGGACTGATTGTGGGACTTTTACCCCCATTTGAGAGGCTTGAGGCACTGGAGGGCTTGAGAAAACAAAAAATGTCTGTATCTGAGGGAGCTCCCACTCCACAGCCGTCGCCCGGAGCAAGCATGCTGGCATTAGGAAGCGTCATTCCGACGTTTACGGGAGATAAGACAGGGGTTCCAATCTGCGATTTCTTTTCCATGCTAGAAGAGATTGGGAAAATGGGGGGATGGTCCGATGCTCAAATGCTGGGAATGGCGAGGTGTAAGATGGCAGGAGCTGCTCATGATTTTGCATGGCGAGACGAAAAAGTAAAATCCACAAAATCATTTGCGGAATTTAAGAAGCTCGCGTTTGAGCATTTCGACACTGAACCACGTCACGTGCGGGTACAGAGGTTCCGTGACGCCGGACAGATGGTAGGGGAGGACGTGCGAACATTTGCGTCGCGGCTTCAGCGCCTAGCACGCGATACGTTAAGCAGGGAGGAGGAAAGAGACCAGCTAAGGAAGAAATACGCGGAGGATCTACTTAAAGAGGAAATGACCGCTTTGTTCGTGGCTGGTCTGCAAGACCCCGTGCGCCGGTTCGTGCTCTCGCGCAAGCCGAGCAATTTCGACCAAGCCGTGGAGGCCGCATTGGATGAGGAACGAAATGAGGCGTTAACGACAGCCGCAGCGAGAGTACGCGTCATAGAGAGAGCGGTGCTCAACCCTGAGGTTGCTCTCTTGACCGAGCGGTTAGATCGCTTAGAACAGCTGCTATCTCAGCAGGTAGAACGCCAGGTTGAAGCGCGCGCTCAACAGCGCCCATTCGCTGGAAACCGGAGACCGCCACAAAGCTACAGGCGCGGTATGCGAGATTTTGAAGAAATCGTATGCTTCGCTTGCCAGGGTCGCGGACACATCGCCAGGTTCTGCCAAAACGTGCGCCGTGGGGAGCCACAAAGAGAAGCAGGCGAGACACGCCCTAAGCAAGCCTACAGCGGGGCTCCAGATACCGAGACAAAAAACTAGATAGTCCTCCCCAGCCTGAGGAGCGTGGGGAGGGAGCAGTGGATGATGAGGTGGTGGTAGTTTGTGTGGCCGACGAGGCATGCCCTGTTGTGCGTTGCAAGTTAAATGGTTGTTGCATGGAATTGTTGATAGATACGGGGTCAAAGGCGACATTGCTTAAGGAGAGCAGTTTTAACACGCTTCGAAGGAAGGGGGACCGCGAGGTGTTGGAAGCGTCTGGTGGTATGGCAACCAAATTTGTAGGCATAACGGGGGATCCTCTTGGCATAAGTGGACTCTACCGGTTACACTTCTCTTTCGGCGGAATTGCATTGGAGCACCCCTGCTACGTATGCCCGGACACGGTGTCTCTGCCAAACGGAGTGTCAGGTATATTAGGGCAGGATTTTTTGAGAAAAGGGAAGGTAGTAGTCTCATTCTCTGAGGAAGAGGTTAATGCGGGCGGATCAAAAGTTCCGTTTTTGAACAGGAGAGGGGCTGAGATTCGCATTACCGATATTGACACCCGTCAAACAGTGGGATCATTGGAGAAGGTATATTCGCGGGTTGCCGTCAGGCTGGTCGATGAGGTGGTCGTCCTTCCTTGGTCGGAGCACATTTTGTACGCGTTTGTGCCTTCAGATGTAGAGAGCGGCGCCGTGGGAGTGCTTGAGCCGGTCGACTCTCTCAGCAATGGCCTGAAGGCAGCCGCGTGCCTCGTGACAGTTAATGACGCCCACAGAGTGCCCCTACGGGTGGTTAACTGTAGCCAGCAACCACTGAGCCTTCCCAAGAACAAAACATTGGCTTTCTTCACCTCTGCGATAGAGAAACGTGAGCCCACCGATACGGTACTCGCAACGGTAGAGCATGCTAGTCCTTCGGCTGCTCCAAAGGTGTCGTTCGATCTTTCTCACGTAAAATCCAGGGAGAGGGAGGCTCTGGCTGGTTTGCTGAACGACTACTCGGAGGTATTCGCCGCGTCCAACCTGGATTTGGGCTGCTGTGGCGTTAGAAAGCACAGGATAGAAACCGGCACTTCATCGCCCGTTTACCAGCGTGCGTACAGGATTCCTTACTTCCAACGTGAGGAGATGGAGCGGCAGGTGCAGGACCTGATTGATCGCGGCATTGTCGAACACTCAAAGTCAACCTGGGGAGCACCAGCACTATTGGTGGAAAAGCCAGATGGCTCGTATCGATTGGTAGTGGACTACCGCAAACTAAATGCCGTAACTCGCATCGATCCATACCCCATCCCCAATATACAGGAGACGCTTTCTCAGCTGGGCTCTGCCAGGTACTTCACGGTAGTGGACATGGCGGCGGGATTCTGGCAGATAGCAATGGATCCGGCAGATGCCGAGAAAACGGCATTCAACACGCCCTCAGGGCACTATGAATGGAAAAGAATGCCGATGGGTCTGGCCAACAGCCCTGCTGTCTGGCAGAGAACCGCTGATGTTATCCTGGCAGGTCTTCTGGGGAGGCTGTGCTTCGTGTATATGGATGACATTATCATATACAGTGACAGTTTTGAGAACCATTTGCGCGATATTGAGCAGGTTTTGGTGCGACTAAGAGGAGCGGGTCTCAAGCTGAAGCCCTCTAAGTGCCAATTCCTCAAAAACGAGGTGAAATACCTCGGGCACGTTGTTTCAGCTGACGGCGTGCGACCGGACCCTGAGAAACTAAGGTGTGTCTCGGATTTTCCGTCCCTGACTAGCGTCCGCCAGGTCCGGCAGTTTCTCGGCCTGATCGGTTACTACCGAAGGCACATAGAGGAGTTCGCCAAGCTCGCTAAGCCGCTCACCGCCTTAACAGGCAAAAACGTCGCCTTTCGCTGGGACGAAAACGCGGAGAATGCTTTTGGGGCCCTGAAAAGGAAGCTAATGAGTGCACCGCTGTTGCGCCACCCGGATTTTAATTTGCCCTTCGTTATGGCTACAGATGCGTCAAAGTTCGCAGTTGGTGCCGTGCTATCTCAGGTTATCGAGGGCAAAGAACATCCCGTTGCTTTTGCTAGCCGACAGCTGAGCCCCACAGAGCAAAAGTACGGAGCTACGGAAAGGGAGTGCCTCGCCGTTGTCTGGGCAGTAAAGCACTTCAGATGCTACCTTTACGGCCGCAAATTCAAGCTAGTCACAGACTGCCATCCTCTGAAATGGGTGATGAGTGTCAGGGACCCTAGCTCGAGACTCGCTAGATGGAATATACACCTGCAGGAATACTGCTTTGAAGTTGAGCACAAGTCAGGAAAGACGCATCTGAATGCTGATGCACTCAGCCGCACAGCTGCCGTGGCAGCTATAGATGAGTTTGTCCCCGTAGTCGACCCCGCCGAATTACGCACAGAGCAGTGCAAAGATCCTGACCTGAAGCGAATAATCGAAAGCTTTGAGGGCGCACCGTCTCACCCCGAACAGCTAGGTTATTTCATTGGCAAAGACGGCACCCTGTGTCGGCGCACGAGGCCAACCAGGAAAGGGAGACCAGAGAAAACCGCTTGGGAGAGAGTCGTCATACCTCGGTCGTGGACAGAAAGGGTTCTTCGCGCGTTTCACGATGCGCCATGCGCCGGTCATTTTGGCGTAGCGAAGACACGCAGGCGTGTGGAGCGTTTGTACTTTTGGAGTGGCATGCGACAGGATGTTAGAGACTACTGTGCGAAGTGTCATTCCTGTCTCGAAAGAAAAACACCCAAGGGACGAAGACCAGCTCCAATTCAGCCGTTCCCTGAGGTTTCGGCTCCCTTCGAGCGGACAGGTATGGACATAATGGGCCCATTGCCCACGACCACTTCCGAAAACAAGTACATTTTAGTATTTGTCGATCACCTTTCAAAATACGCGGAAGCGGTAGCACTCCCAGATCAGAAGGCAAACACGGTTGCAAGAGCATTTGTCGAACAGATCGTGCTCTGACATGGACCCCCGAGGCAACTCTTGACAGATCGGGGAACGAACTTCGTGTCGCAGCTAATGAGGAGAGTTTGCGAGCTGCTTAAGATCGCTAAGAAGCAGACAACACCGTACCATCCGGCTTGCAACGGCGCGGTGGAGCGACTGAACCAAACCGTGGCCGGGTTCCTGTCGCATTTTGTTTCGCGCGACCAGCGGGACTGGGACTTGTGGCTCCCGTATGCAATGTTTGCCTACAATTCCGCAGCACACGAGAGCACGGGCGAATCGCCATTCTTTCTTCTCTACGGCCGAGACCCGGACCAGCCTAGTGAAGTGCCAGAGGGCCCCCGTCGTGTCCCATACGCTTCACTGGACGACTATAAGTTGGAGCTAGAATCGCGCTTGCAAGTGGCGAGGGACATCGCAAAGGAGGCCTTAAAGAAAGCGGCGAAGCGCAGGAAGGAGGTGCACGATCGCAGTGCTAGAGACGCGCCGTTTAATGTGGGGGACAGCGTGTACATTGAAAACTGCCAAAGGCAGATTGGGCTAGCTCGTAAGTTCCAGACGAAGTGAGAGGACCGTGCGAGGTTGTCGAGAAGCTTTCTCCGGTAAACTTCAGAGTCCGAGACGTGAACCGGCGCTTGATAAGGATACACGCAAATCGCCTCAAGTCGGCACCGGTTCAGTATTCACGAAATGAGGAAAGGGAAAGCGCGGATTTTGATGGGGACAGAAGTGAAGCGGAGCGCGCAGATAGTTCGCAAGAAACGCCCTCTCCTGCATTTGTTCGGCAGGCGCCAGAGGTGACGGCCGGAATGCCACCGGATTTGCTTCATGCATTGCTAGAAGAAGAAGCGCGCGAGGTTGCCGCGCAGATAACGCCAGGAGAGGCTCCTGCCACGAGCCCTCGCGAGTCCCAAAGCAGACAAAGGGTCACAGACTTACTTAGTATGACTCATGAAGGCCGATATCCGCTGCGAAATCGGAAAGCTAAGTCGGACTAATGGTGTAAACAGAGCGGAGTTGTGAACTGGTCAGAATTGTGTAATGCCGCAGCTCATAACATTGCTATATGCGTATGTGTTAAGTTATCGGAGTTAGTAGTTAAACCTTTCTGTCATTAAGTAACACCTTCACAGGAGAGCATGCGGAGCGCATGCAGAACCTGCCCTACTTCCTTTCGTTATCTATATTTTTGTGCCGTGATCGTGCTAGAAGTGGGAGCTCCTTTGTAACTGTGGTAAATTTATTTCGTCCAGTTTGGACTAGAAAGGAGAGGCTTGGGTGCTGAGTTTCATGTTTATCTGTAAAAGAAGATCAGTGTTGCCCCTGGAGACGCCAGTTATGACAGCGGAGGCATATGGTGTTGTGCAGTGGTGTTGAGTGCAGCGAAAAGTGTTTTGTCGGACGCACTGTGCGAGGCGATTCAGAAAGACAAGGGGAGCTGCAGGGACTCAAATGTTCGGAGAACATTCTTCTGCAGGGTGAGCGAGTGTGACATTCCTTGTGTGTGCTACGAGGTTCCGCGTTCGACGGCGCGGCGTAGACGGAGACCCAGATGACAGCGGCATCATCAATTACCCAGCCATGCTCTTTGAGTGACGACCAGAACGAAGGGGTTTAAGCCCAACCGGACCCAACCGGACCCGCCGCCGCCGCCGCGGGGAAACGGGCTTTATCCTCCCCAATTGGCGTGGCGGTTCCAGGGGCGGCCCTCCCGAGCACATTCCAGGACAAGGGAACTGTCAGCGGGCCAGAGCGCGCCTTACCTTGAGGAGCGAGTGTCAGTTGATGGATGGAGAATGGAGGCCGGTGACCCGCGGGAACTGTCAGCGGGCCAGAGGGCGCCTTACCACAGCCGACGCTATGCGCTACCTCGAAGACAACCTTCTTTCCCTCGGACTCAACACGTGAGGGGGGCGAGACGATAAGTGCGGTGGTATGCTTGTGCGCCCAAGTGAAAGCCCTAGCCCCCCCTCCTTCCCCTCCGGCGTGGGCGTCCTCACCCTAGGGAGTGTGGAGAAGAGGATATAAAAATCGACAAGCAGTACGGAAGGAGGACGCTCAGGACGACATCGTTCGCCAAGAGCGCCTTCAGCGCCGAAGCCCGACGGCGTGCAGCTTCTGCCAGCAACCGCTCGAGCCCAACTCCGGAGCCACTCCATCGCCACCATGAAGTCCTCGGCACGTAAGCTCGGACGCCCCAGCCTCTGATTCTTAATCATGTATAATTATTGAATATATCTGTTTGTTTAAACTGAGCCATACGGTGTCTCTTTGCCTCTCCGTCCCGTATGGACCTGCGCATTATGGGGGTCATCACAGCGCCCAAACCGGTATTATCGGACCCTGGCATCCTGGCGCGGCGGTCCGATTATACAACCGCCACCGCCTTAAAGCTGTGACATGTAACATGTCACCATAACTGCACCGGCTAAAGCACGAGACACCAGGAGAAGAACACATGGCAATGCTGGCTGGGTCCAGCGTTGTCCTGCGTTCTTAATTCTTCTCCTGGTGTCTGATGCTTTCGCTGGTGAAGTTATGTCTGAAATACACCAACTTGCCCACATGGTTACCTTATTAACATGTCACCGTTGCTCCCGTTCGAAAAGATATAGCGCCTTAATGAAGCAAGCGCTCCTAAAAAAGCGAGAGATGCTCAGGCGCCCATGGGCGATCGCCCATTGCTGCATCATACCAGATCGGGGCTAAAACCGTTGCGAATAAACAAAAGAAGCATCCCTAATGTATTTAACAAGTTCATGGACAGCCCACGCGCATACATACAATTAATTTTGGCCGAAAAAGTTTTTAGACTCTTTGGAGGGCCATTTTTCCTTACCTCAAGGCGTAAGGTGCTCGGTGCTGAGCACCGAGTACTGACGTCACGGCAGCCATGTTATGCCTAACCATAACTAAATATTAGCCTAATTAGGCGATATTGGCTTCTAACATGTTCTACTTATCGAGCCCATTATGAATATGCCATTAAGTAGATCATGCCGTCCTCGGTTTGTTAATTATAAGCAATTGAATATAAGTCTAACCATAACTAAATATTAGGTCTATTAGTAAATTTTGGTGTTTAACGTCTTCTACTAATCCAGGGATTTCTAAATATATATTTCGTTTTATCATGACCTCGTTAATTACTGAGTTATAAGCGATGAAATATAATCACGTGAATAGTTGATTATGGCGTCATAAAATCAGTAAAATCACCAATCAATCGCCAATTCGATATACTAATGACGTCTCCAATCAATCACCAATTGGGCTTCTATATCGATTAACTATGATGGCCGGCATCTTCAATTCCTCGGACATCGAAAATTTCACACCGAAGGGAGGTGGTAGCACACCCCAAGAAATCGAGAAACGTGATGTATAAGAGCTAACGCTCTTAAAAGAAAAACAACTCCTTCGCGGGAACAAATGCTGTTGAAAAACAATACCAAACCTAGTGGAATAGAAATGGTCTCCGGAAGACAGTTCCCATTGAAAACAGTGCGCGTGAAAAACCATGCTCGAATGTTCCAGTCCTTGCAGAAATTCATTAAAGCAAATGACCCCTTGGTTGGTGTGTTTGTCACGACGATAAGCGATATGGATAACGGGATGAAGCATGTTTTAGTTGATGCATTAAATTTTTATGCATGCATAAGCAACACACGGGACATTTCTGCAAGCAGTGGGATGTGGATGGTTTTCATTAGTATTGTTGGTGAGTCTACCCTCCTGTATTTGTCATAAAACAAACTTATTCGCTTTCGTTAGCGGCCTAAAAAACTCTTAAATGTCTTTCTCTTTTAAAGGATCCCGCAATACCGAATCATATACTCTAATTTTCACCTGATGAATGTTGCGTATGCAATATGTTAGAACTTATTATTAGCTTTACTTAGATCATTTCTAAGGTTCCATCTGAAATAGCACATCAGCGAGAATGCCAATAAAATAACGTCTGTAATATGGACAGTCCATGTTACATCGTTTAAGGTAACCCTTAAATATTTTTTATGTGTTATGTGCGCGGCGGATGAGATACGGGGACAAGATGGCGTCAGTCGGCAAATGACAGGGTTAATTAGAGAGACGTGGGAGAGGCCTTCTCCCTGCACTGGTGTAGTCAGGCTGGTGATGGCGACGATGATGATAATTTGCGTCCTAGGTTTGGCAGCAAAACAAAACGTCGGTTGTTTTGCTACGTGAAAAGAATCTGTGTTGCTAAATGCTGATTAATTTCTTCGACGCTGTTATTTGAAGGTGGGCGATTTGCTTCCTGTTTTTTCCATGGTCTTTTGGTCGTTTTCTTGCCGCTAGATTATCTCGGATGTGTATACGTTGATATCTCGCCGCCTCTTCAAATCAGTGGATAGCTGGGCGTTTGATTGCCCGGGCAAGTCATTTCGCTCCCGATTCTTTCAGTTGCTAGTTTCCGCTCGTCCTGTGTCCCTCTCATAGCCTTTTTCTCTCGCGCTAAGCACCACTCCGAATAGCGCAGCGGAGGCAATTAAGAAAAAAGCGAGAAGCACAACGTTTTAGTTGCATATTAGACATTCTTTGTCCTTTCAAGCAATTTTCTACGTTGTGCACAGACGCCCCTCACCTAGCAAGTATTCCGTGGTGTTTGGGTTGACCGCGTGCAGCTGTCTTCGGTTCCAGATGTATTTGACATGGGGTGAGTGAGATTTTTTTTCATCCAGCCAGTCGTTGATCAGGTTGCGACCATCCGAACGTTCCCCAGGTTGACCCTCATCGTCCTTCATTGACTTGTCCAGAAATACGCGTCGTCCGCCGCCCAGGATGACCTGCGAAAATGCGACACCCACGGCACTGCGTCACGTAACAGTAGACACGCCGGTGAGCACAGTAATTCTTTCATCCCGCAAGAGTTACCACGCAGAAGAAGCGGCAACAAACAAAATGTAGAACTCTGGCGCAGA